>NC_137152.1:62601495-63329156 GCF_951394435.1 Stenella coeruleoalba
CTCCCTCCCTGCTTCCCTCCTTTCTTTCTTTCCTTCTTTCCTTCATTACCTCTTCCTTTCTTTCTTCTTCTATGAATTCTTTCTTTCTACATTTTCTCCCTTTTATTCTGATCCGTGTGGATGAAAGGCTCTTGGTGCTACAGCCAGGAGTCAGTGCTGTGCCTCTGAGGTGCGAGAGCCAACTCCAGGAAACTGGTCCACAAGAGACCTCCCAGATCCACATGTTATAAAATGGTGAAAATCTCCCAGAGACCTCCATCTCAACACCAGCACCCAGCATCACTCAACGACCAGCAAGCTACAGTGCTTGACAACCTATGCCAAACAACTAGCAAGAGAGGAACACAACCCCACCCATTAGCAGAGAAGTTGAGTAAAATCATAATAAGTCCACAGATACCCCAAAACACACCACCAGACGTGGACCTGCCCACCAGAAAGACAAGATAAAGCCTGATCCACTAGAACACAGGCATTAGTCCCCTCCACCAGGAAGTCTACACAACACACTAAACCAACATTAGCCACTGGGGACAGACACCAAAAACAACGGGAACTATGAACCTGCAGCCTGCAAAAAGGAAACCCCAAACACAGTAAGATAAGCAAAATGAGAAGACAGAAAAACACACAGCAGATGAAGGAGCAAGATAAAATCCGAGCAGACCTAACAAATGAAGAGGAAATAGGCAGTCTACCTGAAAAATAATTCAGAATAATGATAGTAAAGATGATCGAAAATCTTGGAAATAGAAGAGAGAAAATGCAAGAAACATTTAACAAGGACCTAGAAGAACGAAAGATGAAACAAACAATGATGAACAAAACAATAAATGAAATGAAAAATACTCTAGACTGGATCAATGGCAGAATAACTGAGGCAGAAGAATGGATAAGTGACCTGGAAGATAAATTAGTGGAAATACCTACTGCAGAGCAGAATAAAGAAAAAAGAATGTAAGAACTGAGGATAGTCTCAGAGTCCTTTGGGACAACAGTAAATGCACTAACATTCAAATTATAGGGGTTCCAGAGAAGAAGAGAAGAAGAAAGGGACTGAGAAAATATTTGAAGAGATTATAGTTGAAAACTTCCCTAATATGGGAAAGGAAATAGTTAATCAAGTCCAGGAAGCACAGAGAGTCCCATACAGGATAAATCTAAGGAGAAATATGCCAAGACACATATTAATCAAACTGTCAAAAATTAAATACAAAGAAAGCATATTAAAAGCAACAAGGGAAAAACAACAAAAAACACAGAAGGGAATCCCCATAAGGTTAACAGCTGATCTCTCAGCAGAAACTCTGCAAGCCAGAAGGGACTGGCAGGACATACTGAAAGTGATGAAGGAGAAAAACCTGCAACCAAGACCACTCTACCCAGCAAGGATCTCATTCAGATTTGAGGGAGAAATTAAAACCTTTACAGACAAGCAAAAGCTGAGAGAGTTCAGCACAACCAAACCAGCTTTACAACACATGCTAAAGGATCTTCTCTAAGCAAGAAACACAAGAGGAGGAAAAGACCTACAATAACGAACCAAAAACAATTAAGAAAATGGGAATAAGAACATACATACCGATAATTACCTTAAATGTAAATGGACTAAATGCTCCCATCAAAAGACACAGATTGGCTGAATGGATACAAAAACAAGACCCTCATATATGCTGTCTACAAGAGACCCACTTCGGACCTAGAGACACATACAGACTGTAAGAAAGGGGATGGAAAAAGATATTCCATGCAAATGGAAACCAACAGAAAGCTGGAGTAGCAATTCTCACATCAAACAAAATACACTTTAAAATAAAGATTGTTAAAAGAGACAAAGAAGGACTACATAATGATCAATAGATCGATCCAGGAAGAAGATATAACAATTGTAAAGATTTATGCACCCAACACAGGAGCAGCTCAATACATAAGGCAAATACTAACAGCCATAAAAGGGAAATAGACAGTAACATATTCATAGTAGGGGACTTTAACACCCTAGTTTCACCAATGGACAGATCATCCAAAATGAAAATAAATAAGGAAACACAGCTTTAAATGATACATTAAACAAGATGCACTTAATTGATATTTATAGGACATTCCATCCAAAAACAACACAATACACTTTTTTCTCAAGTGCTCATGGAACATTCTCCAGGATAGATTATATTTTGGGCCACAAATCAAGCTTTGGTAAATTTAATAAAATTGAAATTGTATCAAATAACTTTTCCAAACACAACGCTATGAGACTAGATATCAATTACAGGAAAATATCTGAAAACATAAAAACACATGGAGGCTAAACAATACACCACATAATAACGAAGTGATCACTGAAGAAATCAAAGAGGTAATAAAAATATACCTAGAAACAAATAACAATGGAGACACAAAAACCCAAAACCTATGGGATGCAGCAAAAGCAGTTCTAAGAGGGAAGTTAATAGCAATACAATCCTACCTTAAGGAACAGGAAACATCTCAAATAAACAACCTAACCTTGCACCTAAGGCAATTAGAGAAAGAAGAACAAAAACTACCCAAAGTTAGCAGAAAGAAAGAAATCATAAAAATCAGATCAGAAATAAAAGAAAAAGAAATGAAGGAAATGATAGCAAAGATCAATAAAACTAAAAGCTGGTTCTTTGAGAAGATAAACAAAATTAATAAACCATTTACCAGATTCATCTACAAAAAAGGGAGAAGACTCAAATCAATAGAATTAGAAATGAAAAAGGAGAAGTAACAACTGACACAGCAGAAATACAAAATATCATGAGAGATTACTACAAGCAACTCTATGCCAATAAAATGGAAAACCTGGAAGAAATGGACAAATTCTTAGAAATGCACAACCTGCCAAGACTGAATCTGGAAGAAACACAAAATATGAACATACCAATCACAGGCACTGAAATTGAAACTGTGATTAAAAATCTTCCAAGAAAAAAATGCCCAGGACCAGATGGCTTCACAGGTGAATTCTATCAAACATTTAGAGAAGAGCTAAGAGCTATCCTTCTCAAACTCTTCCAAAATATAGCAGAGGGTGGAACACTCCCAAACACATTCTATGAGACCACCATCACCTTGATACCAAAACCAGGCAAGGATGTCACAAAGAAAGAAATTTATAGGCCAATATCACTGATGAACATAGATGCAAAAAATCCTCAAAAAATACTAGCAAACAGAATCCAACAGCACACTGAAAGGATCATACACCATGACCACGTGGGGTTTATTACAGGAATGCAAGGATTCTTCAATATATGCAAATCAAACAACGTGACACACCATATTAACAAGTTGAAGGAGAAAAACCATATGATCATCTCAATAGATGCAGAGAAAGCTTTCAACAAAATTCAACACCCATTTATGACAAAACCCTGCAGAAAGTAGGCATAGAAGGAACTTTCCTCCATATAATAAAGGCCATATATGACAAACCCAAAGCCAGCATCATCCTCAAAGGTGAAAAACTGAAAGCATTTCCACTAAGATCAGGAAAAAGAAAAGGTTGCCCACTCTCACCACTCTTATTCAACATAGTTTTGGAAGTTTTAGTCACAGCAATCAGGCAAGAATAGGAACTAAAAGGAATCCAAATCAGAAAAGAAGAAGTAAAGGTGTCCCTGTTTGCAGATGACATGATACTATACATAGATAATCCTAAAGATGCTACCAGAAAACTACTAGATCTAATCAATGAATCTGGTAAAGTAGCAGGATACAAAATTAATACACAGAAATCTCTGGCATTCCTATATGCTAATGATGAAAAATCTGAAAGTGAAATCATGAAAACACTCACATTTACCATTGCAACAAACAGAATAAAATATCTAGGAATAAACATACCTAAGGAGACAAAAGACATGTATGCAGAAAATTAAAAGACACTGATGAAAGAAATTAAAGATGATACAAATAGATGGAGAGATATACCATGTTCTTGGATTGGAAGAATCAACATTAGGAAAATGACTACCCAAAGCAATCTACAGATTCAATGCAATCCCTATCAAACTACCACTGGCATTTTTCACAGAACTAGAACAAAAATTTCACAGTTTGTATGAAACACAAAAGACCCCGAATACCAAAGCAATCTTGAGAACGAAAAACGGAGCTGGAGGGATCAGGCTCCCTGACCTCAGACTATACTACAAAGCTACAGTAATCAAGACAGTATGGTACTGGCACAAAAACAGAAGGATAGATCAATGAAACAGGATAGAAAGACCAGAGATAAACCCATGCACATATGGTCACCTTATCTTTGATAAAGGAGGCAGGAATATACAGTGGAGAAAGGACAGCCTCTTCAAAAAGTGGTGCTAGGAAAACTGGACAGGTACATGTAAAAGTATGAGATTAGATCACTCCCTAACACCATACACAAAAATAACCTCAAAATGGATTGAAGACCTAAATGTAAGGCCAGAAATTATCAAACTGTTAGCGGAAAACATAGGCAGAATATTCTATGACATAAATCACAGCACGATCCTTTTTGACCCACCTCCTAGAGAAATGTAAATAAAAACAAAGATAAACAAATGGGACCTAATGAAACTTCAAAGCTTTTGCACAGCAAAGGAAACCATAAACAAGACCAAAAGACAACCCTCAGAATGGGAGAAAATATTTGCTAATGAAGCAACTGACAAAGGATTAATCTCCAAAATTTATAAGCAGCTCATGCAGCTCAATTAAAAAAAAAAAAAAAAAAACAACGCAATCCAAAAATGGGCAGAAGACCTAAATAGACATTTCTCCAAAGAAGGTATACAGACTGGCAACAAACACATGAAAGAATGCTCAACATCATTAATCGTTAGAGAAATGCAAATCAAAACTACAATGACATATCATCTCACACTGGTCAGAATGGCTATCGTCAAAAAAATCTAGAAACAATAAATGCTGGAGAGGGTGTGGAGAAAAGGGAACACTCTTGCAGTGCTGGTGGGATTGTGAATTGGTACAGCCAGTATGGAGAACAGTATGGTGGTTCCTTACAAAACTACAAATAGAACTACCATATGACCCTGCAATCCCACTACTCAGCATATACCTTGAGAAAACCATAATTCAAAAAGTGTCATGTACCAAAATGTTCATTGCAGCTCTATGTACAATAGACCAGAGATAGAAACAACCTAAGTGTCCAACATTGGATGAATGGATAAAGAAAATGTGGCACATATATGCAATGGAATATTACTCAGCCATAAAAAGAAACGAAATTGAGCTATTTATAATGAGGCGGATAGATCTAGAGTCTGTTATACAGAGTGAAGTAAGTCAGAAAGAGATAGATAAATAGTGTATGTTAACAGATACATATATATAATATATATATATATATATATATATATATATATATATATGGAATTTAAGAAAAAAAATGTCATGATGAACCTAGCTGTAAGACAGGAATAAAGACAGAGACCTACTAGAGAATGGACTTGAGGATATGGGGAGGCGGAAGGGTATGCTGTGACAAAGTGAGAGAGAGGCATGGACGTATATACACTACCAAATGTAAGGAAGATAACTAGTGGGAAGCAGCTGCATAGCACAGGGAGATCAGCTCGGTGCTTTGTGACCGCCTGGAAGGGTGAGATAGGGAGGGTGGGAAGGAGGGAGATGCAAGAGGGAAGAGATATGGGAATATATGTACATGTATAACTGATTCACATTGTTATAAAGCAGAAACTAACACACCATTGTAAAGCAATTATACTACAATAATAAAAGAAAGAATTAAATGAAAAAGAAATGAAGGAATGCAAAAATCCTCAACAAAATACTAGCAAACAGAATCCAACAGCACGTTAAAAGGATCATAAACCATGATCAAGTGGGGTTTATTCCAGGAATGCAAGGATTCCTCAATATACGCAAATCTATCAATGTGATAAACCATATTAACAAATTGAAGGAGAAAAACCATATGATCATCTCAATAGATGCAGAGAAAGCTTTTGACAAAATTCAACACCCATTTATGAAAAAAACTCTGCAGAAAGTATGCATAGAGGGAACTTTCCTCAACATAATAAAGGCCATATATGACAAGCCAACAGCATCCTCAATGGTGAAAAACTGAAAGCATTTCTACTGAGATAAGGAACAAGACAAGGTTGCCCACTCTCACCACTCTTATTCAACATAGTTTTGGAAGTTTTAGCCACAGCAGTCAGAGAAGAAAAGGAAATAAAAGGAATCCAAATCAGAAAAGAAGAAGTAAAGCTGTCACTGTTTGCAGGTGACATGATCCTATACATAGAGAATCCTAAAGATGCTACCAGAAAACTACTAGAGCTAATCAATGAATTTGGTAAAGTGGCAGGATACAAAATTAATGCACAGAAAAATCTGGCATTCCTATATACTAATGATGAAAAATCTGAAAGTGAAATCAAGAAAACACTCCCATTTACCATTGCAACAAAAAGAATAAAATATCTAGGAATAAACCTACCTAAGGAGACAAAAGACCTGTACGCAGAAAATTATAAGACACTGATGAAAGAAATTAAAGATGATACAAATAGATGGAGAGATATACCATGTTCTTGGATTGGAACAATCAACATTGTGAAAATGACTCTACTACCCAAAGCAATCTATAGATTCAATGCAATCCCTATCAAACTACCACTGGCATTTTTCACAGAACTAGAACAAAAAATTTTGCAATTTGTATGGAAACACAAAAGACCCTGAATAGCCAAAGCAATCTTGAGAACGAAAAAAGGAACTGGAGGAATCAGGCTCCCTGACTTCAGACTATACTACAAAGCTACAGTTATCAAGATGGTATGGTACTGGCACAAAAACAGAAAGATATATAAATGGAACAGGATAGAAAGCCCAGAGATAAACCCATGCACATATGGACACCTTATCTTTGATAAAGGTGGCAGGAATGTACAGTGGAGAAAGGACAGCCTCTTCAATAAGTGGTGCTGGGAAAACTGGACAGGTACATGTAAAAGTATGAGATTAGATCACTCCCTAACACCATACACAAAAATAAGCTCAAAATGGATTAAAGATCTAAATATAAGGCCAGAAACTATCAAACTCTTAGAGGAAAACATAGGCAGAACACTCTATGACATAAATCACAGCAAGATCCTTTCTGACCCACCTCCTAGAGTAATGGAAATAAAAACAGACAAATGGGACCTAATGAAACTTCAAAGCTTTTGCACAGCAAAGGAAACCATAAACAAGACCAAAAGACAACCCTCAGAATGGGAGAAAATATTTGCAAATGAAGCAACTGACAAAGGATTAATTTCCAAAATTAACAAGCAGCTCATGCAGCTCAATAACAAAAAAACAAACAACGGAATCCAAAAATGGGCAGAAGACCTAAATAGACATTTCTGGAAAGAAGATATACAGATTGCCAACAAACACATGAAAGAATGCTCAACATCATTAATCATTAGAGAAATGCAAATCAAAACTACAATGAGATATCATCTCACACCAGTCAGAATGGCCATCATCAAAAAATCTAGAAACAATAAATGCTGGAGAGGGTGTGGAGAAAAGGGAACACTCTTTCACTGCTGGTGGGAATGTGAATTGGTACAGCCACTATGGAGAACAGTATGGAGGTTCCTTAAAAAACTACAAATAGAACTACCATATGACCCAGCAATCCCACTACTGGGCATATACCCTGAGAAAACCGAAATTCAAAAAGAGTCGTGTACCAAAATGTTCATTGCAGCTCTATTTACAATAGCCCGGAGATGGAAACAACCTAAGTGCCCATCATCAGATGAATGGATAAAGAAGATGTGGCACATATCTACAATGGAATATTACTCAGCCATAAAAGGAAACGAAATTGAACTATTTGTAATGAGGTGGATGGACCTAGAGACTGTCATACAGAGTGAAGTAAGTCAGAAAGAAAAAGACAAATCCCGTATGCTAACACATATATGTGGAATTTAAGGAAAAAAAATGTCATGAAGAACCTAGCGGTAAGGCAAGAATAAAGACGCAGGTCTCCTAGAGAATGGACATGAGGTTATGGGGAGGGGGAAGGGTGAGCTGTGACAGGGCGACAGAGTCATGGACATATACACACTAACAAACGTAGTAAGGTAGATAGCTAGTGGGAAGCAGCTGCATGGCACAGGGATATTGGCTTGGTGCTTTGTGACAGCCTGGAGGGGTGGGATAGGGAGGGTGGGAGGGAGGGAGATGCAAGAGGGAAGAGATATGGGAACATATGTATATGTATAACTGATTCACTTTGTTATAAAGCAGAAACTAACACACCATTGTAAAGCAATTATACCCCAATAAAGATGTTAAAAAAAAAAAAAGAAATGAAGGAAACAATAGCAAAGATGAATAAAACTCAAAGCTGGTTCTTTGAGAAGATAAACAAAATTGATAAATCGTTAGCCAGACTCAGCAAAAATTAAAGGGAGAAGACTCAAATCAACAGAATTAGAAATGAAAAAGGAGAAGTAACAACTGAGACTGCAGAAATGCAAAGGATCCTGAGAGATTAATACAAGCAACTATATGCCAATAAAATGGACAACCTAGAAGAATTGGACCCATTCTTAGAAAAGCACAAACTTCCATGCCTGAAACAGGAAGTAGAAAACATAAACAGACCTATCACAAGCCCTGAAATTGAAACTGTGATTAAAAATCTTGGAAGGAACAAAAGCCCAAGAACAAATGGCTTCACAAGTGAATTCTATCTAACAATTAGTAAAGAGCTAACATCTATCCTTCTCAAACTCCTCTGAAATAGAGCATAGGGAGGAAAACTCTCAAAATCATTGTGCAATGCACCAACACCCTGATACCAAAAGCAGACCAAGATGTCACAAAAAATAAAAACTACAGGCCAATATCACTGATGAACATAGATGCAAAAATCCTCAACAAAATACTAGGAAAAACAATCCAACAGCACGTTAAAATGATCATACACCATGACCAAGTGGGGTTTATCGAAGAAATACAAGGATTCTTCAATATATGCAAATCTACAAATGTGATACACCATATTACTATATTGAAGTCAGAAAACTACATGATTACCTCAATAGATGCATAAAAAGATTTTTGACAAAATTCAACACCTAATTATGATAATAACTCTCCAGGAAGTAGTCATAGAGGGAGGGAATCTACCTCAACATAATAAAGGCCATATATGACAAACCCACAGCCAATATCCTTCTCAACTGTGAAAAACTGAAAGCATTTCCTCTAAGATCAGCAACAAGAAAAGACTGTCCACTCTCACCACTATTATTTTTTTTAACATCTTTATTGGGATATAATTGCTTTACAATGGTGTGTTAATTTCTGCTTTATAACAAAGTGAATCAGTTGTACATATACATATGTTCCCATATCTCTTCCCTCTTGAGTCTTCCTCCCTCCCACCCTCCCTATCCCACCCCTCCAGGCGGTCACAAAGCACTGAGCTGATATGCCTGTTCTATGCGGCTGCTTCCCACTAGCTATCTACCTTACGTTTGGTAGTGTATATATGTCCATGCCTCTCTCTCGCTTTGTCATTTAAACAGAGTTTCGGAAGTTTTAGCCACAGGAATCAGAGACAAAAAATAAATAAAAGGAATCCAAGTCAGAAAAGAAGAATTAAATTAAAACTCTCATTAAAGTAAAGCTGTCACTTTCACTTTAACAGTGAATTAAAGCTGTCACTCTTTGAAGATGACATGATATTATACATAGAGAATCCTAAAGATGCTACCATAAAACTACTAGAGCTAATCAGTGAATTTGGTAAAGTAGCAGGATACAAAATTAATGCACAGAAATCTTGGGCATTCCTATACACTAATGATGAAAAATCTGAAAGAGAAATTAAGGAAACTCTCCCATTTACCATTGCAACAAAAAGAATAAAATACCTAGGAATAAACCTACAAAGGAGACAAAAGACCTGTAATACTAAAATATGCCAAAATATATGCCAAAATACTATAAGACACTGATGAAAAAGACCTGTAATACTAAAATATGCCAAAATATAATGCCAAAATACTATAAGACACTGATGAAAGAAATGAAAGATGGTACAAACAGATGGAGAGAAATACCATGTTCTTGGGCTGGAAGAATCAACATTGTGAAAATGACTATACTAACTGAAGAAATCTACAGATTCAATGCAATCCCTATCAAACTAGCAATGGAATTTTTCAGAGAACTACAACAAAAAATTCACAATTTGTATGGAAACACAAAAGACCCCAAATAACCAAAGCAATCTTGAGAAAGAAAAATGGAGCTGGAGGAATCAGGCTCCCAGACTTCAGACTATACTACAAAACTACAGTAATCAAGACAGTATGGTACTGGCACAGAAACAGAAATATAGATAAATGGAACAGGATAGAAAGCCCAGAGATAAACCCACACACATATGGTCACCTTATTTTTGATAAAGGAGGCAAGACTATACAATGGAGATAAGACAGCCTCTTTAATATTTGCTGCTTGGAAAACTGGACAGCTACATTTAAAAGAATGAAATTAGAACACTCCCTAACACCATACACAAAAACAAACTCAAAATGCATTAAAGACCTAAATGTAAGGCCAGACTGTATAAAACTCTTAGAGTAAAACATAGGCAGAACACTCTATGACATAAATCACAGCAAGATCTTTTTGACCCACCTCCTAGAGAGGTGGAAATAAAAACAAAAATAAACATAAGGGACCTAATGAAACTTAAAAGCTTTTGCACAGCAAAGGAAACCATAAGTAACATGGAAAGACAACCCTCAGAATGGGAGAAAATATTTGCAAATGAAGCAACTGACAAAGGATTATCTCCAAAATTTACAAGCAGCTCATTCAGCTCAATATCATAAAAAGAAACAACCCAATCCAAAAATGGGCAGAAGACCTAAATAGACATTTCTCCAAAGAAGATATACAGATTGCCAATGAACACATGAAAGGATGCTCAACATCACTAATTATTAGAGAAATTCAAATCAAAACTACAGTATGGTATCACCTCGCACCGGTCTGAATGGCCATCTTCAAAAAATCTGCAAACAGTAAATGCTAGAGAGGGTGTGGTGAAAAGGGAACCCTCCTGCACTGTTGCTGGGAATGGAAATTGATACAGCCACTACAGAGAACAGAATAGAGGTTCCTTAAAAATCTAGAAATAGAACTATCATATTACAGAGCAATGCCACTACTAGGCATATACCCTGAGAAAACCATAATTCAAAAATAGACATGTATGACATTGTCTATTGCAGCTCTATTTACAATAGCCAAAACATGGAAGCAACCTAAGTGTCCATCAACACATGAATGGATAAAGATGTGGCACATGTATACAATGGAATATTACTCAGCCATAAATGGAAACGAAATTGAGTTATATGTAGTGAGGTGGATGGACCTAGAGTCTGTCATACAGAGTGAAGTAAGTCAGAGAGAGAAAAACAAATACCATATGCTAACACCTATATATGGCATTTAAAAAAATGTTTCTGAAGAACTAGGTGCAGGACATGAATAAAGATGCAGACATAGAGAATGGACTTGAGGACATGGGGAGGGGTTTGGTAAGCTGGGACAAAGTGAGAGAGTGGCATGCACATATTTACAATACCAAATGTAAAATAGATAGCTAGTGGGAAGCAGCCACATAAAACAGGGAGATCAGCTCGGTGATTTGTGGCCACCTAGAGGGGTGGGATAGGGAGGGTGGGGGGGAAATGCTAGAAAGAGGAGATATGGGGATATATGTATATATATATGGCCAATTCACTTTTTTATAAAGCAGAGCTAACACACCATTGTAGAGCAATTATACTCCAATAAAGATGTTTAAAAAAAAGAACTATGTATAAAACAAAAAGCTACAAGGATATATTGTTTAGCACAGAGAATATAGCCATACAGAGAATATAGTTTATAATAATTTAAGATAGAATATAGTCTATAAAAATTTAATGAATATTATGTACAGTTGAAACTAATATAATATTGTAAATCAACTAAACTTCAATTAAAAAATCTTGTATGTCAAATAAGTCAAAATACCTGAATACGTATTGCATCTTATCAATAAAATTGGGTAAATACTTATCAAAATTTAACAAGGAACCTGACCAGGCAATTCATAAATGAATATAAATGACTGATAAGTATTAAAAAGAAAAAGACTGAAAATCATAATAGATGGAATAAAAATCAAAAATTAAAATAAAATAAGAAAATAAGGGTTGACAAGGACATGGTAAAGTTGATACCTTTATATATTGCTCTTTCAAATGTAAAATGGTTCTGCCACTGTGAAAAACATTTCAAAAATTTAAACATGTTACCATATGACCCAACAATTACTAAGGAGAATAAAAATCATGTTCAGAACAAATTTTGGACATGATTTTTTATTGAAGCATCATTCACCATAGCCAAAAAGTGGAACAACACAAATATCCAACAACTGATGAATGGATAAATAAAATGTAGTTACATACATACAATGTAACATTTTTGGCAATAAAAATAATTTAAGTACTGTTTGTCTTATAAAATGGGTGAACTTTGAAAACATTATTATTTAGTAAAATAAGCCAGACACACAAAGCCAAACAATTCAATTTATATGAAGTGTACAGAATAGCTAAATCCATAGAGAGAGAAAGCAGTGTGGTGGTTGCCAAGTGCTGAAGGGAGAGGAAAATGAGTAGAATGTTACTAATTTATTTTTACGGGTTTTATTTTGGGGATGACAAAAATGTTATAGATTAGTGGAGATGGTTGTGTCTGTCAAGAAACCCCTGAATCATAAACTTTAAAATATATTAAATTGTAAGTTTTATGTTATGTGAATTTTGTATCACTAAAAAAAGTTAAATAACATAACTTAAAAGTCATAACCTAAACTTCCACCTGAAATCATTGATAAGAAAATAGAACAAATTAAATCCAAATTAGGATTTGGAGAAAATAATAAGGATGAGAGAAAAAATGAATAAAATAGAACATAGTAAAGGAGGATATATCAACAAAATGAAAAGGTTGTTCTTAAGAAGTTCAACAAAATTGACAAATCTCTTTCTAGACTTACCAAGAACAAAATGAGAGAAGACACTAATTACTAAAATCAGGAATGAAAGAGGGGACATTAGTACTAAGCTTACAGAAATAGGAATGAATTATAAGGGAATACTGTACACAACTGTATGTCAACAAATTAGATAACTTCAATAATGTGGATAAATTTCTACAAGGACACATAGAACATATGAATAAATCTATAACAGGTAAAGAGACTGAACTAGAAATATAAAACCTACCCACAATGTAAAGCACTGACCCAGATGCTTCACTGGTAAATTTAAAAAAATATAAAGTTTAAAGATTAACTAATACTAATTTTTCACAAGCTCTTTCAAGAAATAGAATGCAGGAAACACTTTTCAACTCATTTTGTGAGGTCACTACGACCCTGATACTAAAATCAGAAAAAGGGTGTCACAGAAAAGAAAATGAGAAACCAACATCTCTTTTAAATATACATGCAATATCCTCAACTAAATATTAACAGACAAAAACTTGCACTATGTAAAAGGATTATACATCCTAATCAAGTGGGTTTTATCCAGGAAGCAAAGTTGGTTTTTCATCTGTATATCAACTAATATAATACACCATGTCAACAGCGTAAAGAAGAAAACTGTATTATCATCTCAACAGATGTAGAAAAATCACTTCAGAAGATTCAATACCCTATCATGATTTTCAAAAGCCAGAGTGAAAAAGTGTTTCCTCAACGTGATTAAAAGGACCTCTATGAAAAATCTACAATTTAAATCATATTTAATGATGAAAGACTAAATAATTTCCCCCTTAGATCAGGAATAAAGTAAGGATGTCCACTCTGATCACTTCTATTAAACCATATATTGGAGGTTCTAGACAGGGAAATTAGGCAAGAAACTGAAATTTAAAAATCCAGAATGGAAAGAAAGAAGTAAAACTATCTCTATTGGGAAATGAAATAATTGTGTTTGTTTGTTTGTTGTTTGTTTTTGGCCATTCTGTGTGGCATGTGAGATCTTAGTTCCCCGACCGGAGATCAAACCCGTGCTCCCTGCATTGGAAGCATGGATTCTTAACCACTGGACCACCAGGGAAGTCCCTGACATAATTTTGTATGTAGAAAATCCTCTACAATTCACTAAAAAAAGTATCAATATAAGATTAAAAATGAATTCCTCAATGTTGCAGGATGTAAGGTCAATATACAAAAATCACTTGTATTTCTATATAATAACAATGAATAAACCAAAATGAAAAGTAAGGATACAAATCAATTTACAATATCACTAGAAAGAATAAAATACTTAGGAATAAATTTAAGAGGTGCAGGGGCTTGCCTGGTGGCGCAGTGGTTGAGAGTCTGCCTGTCAATGAAGGGTACACAGGTTTATGCCCCGGTCCAGGAAGATCCCACATGTTGTGGAGAGGCTAGGCCCGTGAGCCATGGCCACTGAGCCTGCACCTCCAGAGCTTGTGCTCCGCAACGGGAGAGGCCACAACAGTGAGAGGCCTGCGTACCAAAAAAAAAAAAAAAAAAAAAAAAATTAAGAGGTGCAAAACTGATACTCTTCAAGCAATAAAACATTGTCCAAAAAATTATATAAGAACTAAGTAGAAAGGTGTGATATGTTAAGGTACTGGAAAATACAATATCATTAAGGTGGCAATACTTCATAAATTCATTACAGGTTCTTCACAATTCCTATCAAAATATCCAGTGGCTCTTTAATTTCCAAGCTAGTCCTAAAATTTATAAAGGGGGTCAATGTCTTCAGAATAACCAAGATGATAGTAAATAAGATAGTAAATAAGAAAGTTAGAAGACTAACATTTCCAGAAAGGAAATGTACTTACTACAAAAGAACAGTGACCAAGGCAATGTGGTATTGGCATAAGGGTAAACATATAGATAACTTATATTGAACTCAGAATCTAGAAATAAATGTTTACATTTATACTCAATTGATTTTCAACAAGGGTGCTAAGGCAATTGAATGGAGAAAGAATTGTTTTGTTTTGTTTTAAATTGGTGCTAGGCCAACTAGGTACCCATATGCAAAAGAATAAATTTGAACTCCTGCCTCACACCACCATATACAAAAATGAACTCAAAATGGAACAAAGACCTAAATGAAGAGCTAAAACTAGTAAACTCTTAGAATAAAACCTAGGTGTAAATCTTCATGAACTTGGATTGAGTAATTGTGTCTTAGATCTGATACCAAAATCACAAGTAACAAAGAAAAAATAAATAAATTGGACAGCATCAAAATTAAAAACTTTTGTGCCTCAAATGATACTATGAATAGTATTAAAAGACAGCTCACAGATTGGGGGAAATTTTTGCAAATTATGTATCTGATAAGGGTATTATCTAGAACATAAAAAGAACTCCTAAACTTAAGTATAACAATACAAATAGCCAATTAAAAACTGGGCAAAGGATTTTTTTTTTATTTTGGAGTATAGTTGATTTACAATGTTAAATTAGTTTCAGGTATACAACATTGTGGTGCAAAATTTTTATAGATTATGCTCCATTTAGAGTTATTATAAAATATTGGCTATATTCCCTGTGCTGTACAATATATCCTTGTAGTTTCTTAATTTTATACATAGGAGTTGTACCTCTTAATCCCCTACCCCATCTTGCCCCTCCCCCTTTCCTCTCCCCACTGGTAACCACTTGTGTTCTCTGTGTCTGTGAGTCTGTTTCTTTCTTTTATATTTTATTTTAGTTTTTTTAGAGTCCACACATTAGTGACACCATATAGCATTTGTCTTCCTCTGTCAGACTTACTTGTCTAAGCATCACACCCTCCAGGGCAAAGGATCTCAATGGACATTTCTTCAGATAAGATATATATATATATATATATATATATATATATATATATATATATATATATATATATATATATATATATATATATATATATATATGGCAAATAAGTACATGAAAGAACATTTTCAGCCATCAGGGAAATAGTAAATATAGTGACAATAATATGCTAATGTTCTCAATATATTCTTGGTATCATTGAAATATATTTTTGGTATAATCAGCTGTATTTTGTCTCAGGATTATTGTGTTATATCTGAAGATTGTTATATCTGAAGATACCACTTCACATCCACTAGCATGGCTACAATTTTAAAAGACTGGTAATAACATGTGTTGGTGGAGATATGGAGAAACTGGAACCCTCTTACATCCCTGATGGGAATGTAAAATAATGCAGATACTGTGAAGAAAAGTCTGGCAGTTCCCCCAAAATGTTAAACACAGAGTTACCATATGATCCAGCGATTCAACTCCTAGAAATATACCCAAGAGAATTAAAAACAGGTGTTCTAACAAAACTTGTACATGAATGATCATAACAGCATTACTTATTATAACCCAAAAGTGGAAAGAACCCAAATGTCAATTAACTGATTAATGAATAAATAAAAGTGGTCATGTACATACAATAGGATATTATTAGGCAAAAAAAGAAATGAAGTACTACTAGATGTTTACTGCATAGATGCACCTTGAAAACATTATGCTAATGAAGAAGTTAGACACAAAAAGTAATATTTTGTATGATTCCATTATGTTAAATGTCCAGAATAGGCAAATCTATAGATACAGCAGTTTATCAGGGCTGGTAGGGGTTTGGCAAAGTAGGCTGGGGGTTGACTGCCAATAGGTACTGACTTTATTTGAGAAATTATGACAATGTTCTAAATGGTGGGATCATATGGTATGTGAATTATATATCAACTAATATGTTTAAAAGGCTGAAATAATAATTATATCTCAATAAAGCTCTTACTCCTTAAATGGATGAACAGTCTTCAGGAAAACAATTTTCAGATGTAACATACTAATCCTAAAACATAATTTACCATAAATATTCCAAGAATATAGTTAGACTATACCAAAACTATACTGAGCATATCAAGAGATTCTATAAGTCTGGAGTAGGCCTTAAAATTCTGGGTACTAGTTAATTTTTTTTTAAAGAGAATACTACAAACCATTATTTGCCAAGAAATTGGACAACCTAGAAAAAATGGACAAGTTTCTAGAAACATACAGCCTGTCAAAACTGAGTCAAGAGGAAACATGTAATCTAAACAGACTAATCACTAGAAGTGAAATAGAATCTGTTATAAAAACAAAACAAAATAACAAACAAACAAAAAAACTCCCTGCAAACAAAAACCCAGGACCATACAGCTTTACTGGGGAATCCTACGAGACATACAAAGAAGAAATTATACCTATCCTTCCCAAACTATTCTAAAAATTGAAGCAGAGGGAACACTATCATAGTCATTCTATGAAGCCACCAGCACTCTGATACCAAAACCATACAAAGACACAACCAAAAAAGAAAATTACAGGCCAATATATTTGATGAATATAGATGCAAAATTCTCAGAAAATTAGCAACCCGAACCCAACAACACATAAAAAATGATCATACACCACAATCAAGTTAGATTCATCCCAGGGTCATGAGCACGGTTCAGCATAGGCAAATCAAGCAATGTGATACACCATATCAAAAAAGAGAAGACAAAAAACACATGATCATCTCAATAGATGAAGAAAAAGCATTTGATAAAATTCAACATCAATTCAGGATAAAAACTGTCAACATAATAAGGGCTATTTATGAAAAACCCACAGCCAACATAACACTCAATGGTGAAAAGCTGAAAGCCTTCCTGCTAAAATCTGGAATGAGACAAGGATGCCCACTCTCACGACTTGTATTCAACATAGTATTAGGAGTCCTAGCCACAGGAATTAGACAAGAAAAGAAATAAAAGTTGTCCAAATTGGAGGGAACAGGTAAAATATCATTATATGCAGCTGACATGATACTCTATACAGAAAACCCTAAAGACTCCATACAAAAACTACTAGAACTGATAAACGAATTCAGCAAGTTAACAGGATACAAAATTAACCTACAGAAATCAGTTGCATTTCTTTACACTAATAATGAAATATCAGAAAGGGAAATTTAAAAAGCAATCTCTTTTAAAATTGCATCAGAAAACTAAAATAGGAATAAACGTGACCAAGAAGATGAAAGACTTAAATGCAGAGAAGTATAAAACACTGATAAAGGAAATTAAAGATGATTCAAAGAAATGGAAAGATACCCCATGCTCTTGGAATGGAAGAATTAATATTGTTAAAATGACAACACTACCCAAAGCAATCTACAGATTTAATGTGACCCCTATTAAATTACCCAAGACATTTTTCACAGAACTAGAAAAATAATCCTAAAATTTATGTGGAACCATAAAAGACCAGGAATTATGAAAACAATCCTGAGGAAAAAGAACAAAGCTAGAGGTATAAACCTTCCAGACATCAGACAATACTACAAAGTGACAGTAATCAAAACAGCATGGAAGATAGTGGAGTAGAAGGATGTGCACCCAATCCCTCTTTCAAGAGCACTGGACTCACAACTAACTGCTGAACAGTCATCATCAGAAAGACAGTAGAACTCACAAAAAGTATACCTCACATCCAAAGACAAAGGAGAAGCCACAGTGAGAGGGTTGGAGGGTCACAATCACAATGAAATCAAATTGCATAAACACTGGGTGGGTGACTCACAAACTGGAGAACAATTATACCACAAAAGTCCACACACTGGAGTGAAGGTTCTGAGCTCCACATCAGGCTTCCCAACCTGGGGGTCCAGCAATGGGAGGAGGAATTCCCAGAAATCAGAGTTTGAAGGCTAGCAGGATTTGACTGCAGGACTTTGACAGGACTGGGGGAAACAGAGGCTCCACTCTTGGAGGGCACACACAAAGTAGTGTG
The DNA here is from genome assembly GCF_951394435.1 of Stenella coeruleoalba. Classification (NCBI taxonomy): domain Eukaryota; kingdom Metazoa; phylum Chordata; class Mammalia; order Artiodactyla; family Delphinidae; genus Stenella; species Stenella coeruleoalba. The sequence goes on from NC_137152.1 coordinate 62,620,466, forward strand.
CACATCAGGACCCAGGGGAAGGAGCAGTGACCCCATAGGAGACAGAACCAGACCTACGAACTAGTGTTGGAGGGTCTCCTGCAGAGCTGGGGGTGGGGAAGGCTGTGGCTCACCGTGGGGACAGGGACACTGGCAGCAGAAATTGTGGGAAGTACTCCTTGGCATGAGCCCTCCCAGAGCCTGCCATTAGCCCCATCAAACAGCCTGTAACCTCCAGTGCTGAGTCACCTCAGGCCAAACAACCAATAGGGAGGTAACACAGCCCCACACATCAGCAGACAAGCGGATTAAAGTTTTACTGACCTCTGCACAGCAGAACAGCACCCAGCTCTACCCACCACCACTCTCTCCCATCAGGAAGCTTGCACAAATCTCTTAGATAGCCTCATCCACTGGAGGGCAGACAGCAAAAACAAGAAGAACTACAGTCCTGCAGCCTGTGGAACAAATACCACATTCACAGAAAGATAGACAAAATGAAAAGGCAGAGGACTATGTACCAGATGAAGGAACAAGATAAACGCCCAGATAAACAACTAAATGAAGCAGAAATAGGCAAACTTCCAGAAAAAGAATTCAGAATAATGATAGTGAAGATGATCCAGGACCTTGGAAAAAGAATGGAGGCAAACATTGAGAAGATGCAAGAAATGTTTAACAAAGAGCTAGAAAAATTAAAGAACAAACAAACAGAGATGAACAACAAAATAACTGAAATGAAAAGTACACTAGAAGGAATCAATAGCAGAATAAATGAGGCAGAAGAACGAATAAGTGGCCTGAAAGACAGAATGGTGGAATTCGCTACCATGGAACAAAATAAAGGAAAAAGACTGAAAGGAAATGAAGACAGCCTAAAAGTCCTCTGGGACAACATTAAAAGCAACTAAAATGCACATTATAGGGGTCCCAGAAGGAGAAGAGAGAGAGAAAGGACCCAAGAAAATAATTGAAGAGATTATAGTTGGAAACTTCCCTAATATGTGAAAGGAAATATTCACCTAAGTCCAGGAAGTTCAGAGAGTCCCATGCAGGATAAACCCAAGGAGAAACACGCCAAGACACATAGTAATCAAATTGAAAAAATTAAAGGCAAAGAAAAATTATTAAAAGCAACAAGTGAAAAATGACAAATAACATACAAGGGAACTCCCATAAGGTTAACAGATGATTTCTCAACAGAAACTCTACAAGCCACAAGTGAGTGGCCTGATATAGTTAAAGTGACGAAAGGAAAAAACCTACAACCAAGATTATTCTACCCAGCTAGGATCTCATTCAGATTCCACAGAGAAATCAAAAGCTTTACAGATAAGCAAAAGCTAAGAGAAAACCAGCTCTACAACAAATGCTAAAGGAATTTCTCTAAGTGGAAAACACAAGAGAAGAAAGGGACCTACAAAAGCAAACCCAAAACACTTAACAAAATGGGAATAGGAACAGGCATATCAATAATTACCTTAAATGAGAATGGATTAAATGCTCCAACCAAAAGACACAGGCTCACTGAATGGAAACAAAAGCAAGACCCATATATATGCAGCCTACAAGAGACCCACTTCAGAACTAGGGAGACATGCAGGCTGAAAGCCAGGGGTTGGAAAACGATATTCCATGCAAATGGAAATCAAAAGAAAGGTAGAGTGGCAATACTCATTCACATAAAAGAGACTTTAAAATAAAGAATATTACAAGAGACAAGGAAGGACACTACATAATGATAAAAGGATCAATCCAAAAAGAAGATATAACAATTATAAATATAAATGCACCCAACATAGGAGCACCTCACTGCCTAAGGCAAATGCTAACACCTATAAAAGAGGAAATTGACAGAAACACAATAATAGTGGTGGGGGCTTCCTTGGTGGCACAGTGGTTGGGAGTTCACCTGCCGATGCAGGGGACACAGGTTCGTGCTCCAGTCTGGGAAGATCCCACATGCCGCGGAGCAGCTGGGCCCGTGAGCCATGGCTGCTGAGCCTGCGTGTCCGGAGCCTGTGCTCTGCAACGGGAAAGGCCACAACAGTGAGAGGCCCACGTACCACAAAAAAAAAAATAATAACAATAATAATAATAGTGGTGGTCTTTAACACCTCACTTACACCAATGGAAAGATCGTCCAGACAGAAAAATAATAAGGAAACACAAGCTTTAAGTGACACAATAGACCAGATAGCTTGAATTGATATTTATAGGACATTCCATCCGAAAACAGCAGATTACACTTTCTTCTCAAGTGCACATGGAACATTCTCCAGGATAGATCACATCATGCATCACAAATCAAGTTTTGGTAAATTTAAGAAAATTGAAATCATATCATGCATATTTTCCGACCACAATGCTATAGATTAGAAATAAATTACAGCAAAAAGGAAAAAAAAACATCATAAAAAGCACAAATGAATGGAGGCTAAACAATACACTACTAAACAACAAAGAGATCACTGAGGAAATCAAAAAATACCTAGAGACAATTGACAACAAAAACACGATGATCCAAAACCTATGGGATGCAGCAAAAGCAATTCTAAGAAGGAAGTTTACAGCAATACAATCCTACCTCAAGAAACAAGAAAAATGTCAAATAAACAATCTAAACTTACAGCTAAAGGAACTAGAGAAAGAAGAACAAACAAACCCCACAGTTAGTAGAAAGAAAGAAATCATAAAGATCAGAAGATAAATGAATGAAATAGAAACAAAGAAAATAATAACAAAGAACAATAAAACTAAAAACTGTTTTTTTGAGAAGATAAACAAAATTGATAAGCCTTTAGCCAGACTCATCAAGAAAAACAGGAGGAGGACTCAAATCAATAAAATAAGAAATGAAAAAGGAGAAGTTACAATGGACACCATAGCAATACAAAAATATCATAAGAGACTACTACAAGCAACTCTATGCCAAGAAAATTGTCAACCTGGAAGAAATGGACAAATTCTTAGAAAAGTATAACCTTCCAAGACTGAACCAGGAAGAAATAGAAAATATGAACAGACAAATCACAAGTAATGTAATTGAAACTGTGATTAAAAATCTTCCAACAAACAGAAGTGCAGGACCAGATGGCTTCACAGGTAAATTCTATGAAACATTTAGAGAAGAGCTAATGCCCATCCTTCTCAAACTCTTCCAAAAAAATTGCAGAGGAAGGAAGACTCTCAAACTCATTCTATGAGACCAGCATCACCCTGATACTAAAACCATACAAAGATACTACATAAAAAGAAAATTACAGACCAATATCACTGATGAGTATACATGCAAAAATCCTCAGCCAATGGGGGCTTCCCTGGTGGCGCAGTGGTTGAGAGTCCTCCTGCCAATGCAGGGGACATGGGTTCGTGCCCCAGTCTGGGAAGATCCCACGTGCTGTGGAGCGGCTAGGCCCCTGAGCCATGGACGCTGAACCTGCGCGTCCAGAGCCTGTGCTCCTCAATGGGAGAGGCCACAACAGTGAGAGGCCTGCGTACTGCAAAAGAAAAAAAAAGAAAGAAAAAAAAAAGTCCTCAGCAAAGTACTAGCAACCAGAATCCAACAACACATTAACAAGATCATATACCATGATCAAGTAGGATTTATCTCAGGGAGCAAGGATTCTTCAATATATGCAAATCAATCAATGTGATACACCATACAAACAAAATGAAGAATACAAACCATATGATCATCTCAATAGATACAGAAAAAGCTTTGGACAAAATTCAACACCCATTTATGATCAAAACTCTCCAGAAAGTGGGCATAGAGGAAACCTACCTCAAAATAATAAAGGCCATATATGACAAACCCACAGCAAACATCACTCTCAATGGTGAAAAACTGAAAGCATTTCCTCTAAGATCAGAAACAAAATAAGGATGTCCACTCTTACCACTATTATTTCAACATAGTTCTGGAAGTCCTAGCAAGGCAATCAGAGAAAAAAAAGAAATAAAAGGAATACAAATTGGAAAAGAAGAAGTAAAACTGTCACTGTTTGCAGATGACATGATACTATACATAGATAATCCTAAGGATGTCACCAGAAAATTACTAGAGCTAATAAATGAATTTGGTAAAGCAGCAGGATACAAAATTAATGTACATAAATCACTTGCATTCCTATATACTAACAATGAAAGATCAGAAAGAGAAATTAAGGAAACAATCCCATTCACCATTGCAACAAAAATAATAAAATACCTAGGAATAAACCTACCTAAGGTAAAAGATCTGTACTCAGACAACTATAAGACCCTGATGAAAAAAATCAAAGATGCAGAGAGACTTTCAAAATGGCAGAGGACTAAGACGTAGAGATCACCTCCCTCCCCACAAATAAAACAGAAATACATCTACATTTGGAACAGCTCCTACAGAACACCTACTGAACGCTGACAGAACTCAGACTTCCCAAAAGGCAAGAAACTCCCTAGTTACCTGGGTAGGGCAAAATAAAAAAAAGAAAAACAGAGACAAAAGAATAGGGGCAGGACCTGCACGTCTGAGAGGGAGCTGTGAGGGAGTAAATGTTTCCACACACTAGGCAGCTCCTTCACTGGCAGAGATGGGGGGCGGTGGGGGGGGAAGCTTCAGAGCCACAGAGGAGAGTGCAGCAATAGGGGTGCAGAGGGCAAAGCAGAGAGATTCCTACACAGAGGATCGGTGCTGACCATCTCTTGCCAGCCTGAGATGCTTGTCTGCTCACCCACTGGGGCAGGTGGGTGCTGGGAGCTGAAGCTATGTCTTCGGGGGTCAGATCCCAGGGAAAGGAGTGGGGTTGGCTGCATGAACACAGCCTGAAGGGGGCTAGTGCACCACAGCTAGCTAGGAAGGAGTCTGGAAAAAAGTCTTGACCTGCCTAAGAGGCAAGAGACCATTGTTTCAGGGTGCACGAGGAGAGGGGATTCAAAGCACCTCCTAAAGGAGCTCCAGAGACATGCACAAGCCGTGGCTATCAGCATGGACACCAGAGATGGGCATGAAACACTAAGGCTGTTGCTGCAGCCACCAAAAAGCCTGTATGCTAGCACAGGTCACTATCCACATCTCCCCTCCCGGGAGCCTGTGCAGCCCACCACTGCAAGGTCCCGTGATCCAGGGAAAACCTCCCCTGGAGAACACACAGTGTGCCTCAAGGTGTTGCAACATCATGCTGGCCTCTGCTGCCGCAGGGTCGCCCCTCATTCTATACCCTTCCCTCACCCCAGCCTGAGTGAGCCAGAGCCCACTAATCACCTGCTACTTTAACCCCATCACATCTGAGAGAAGAACTGATACCCTCAGGGGACCAACATGCAGAGGTGGGGCTGAATCCAAAGCTGAACCCCAGGAAGTGTGCAAACAAAGAAGAGAAAGGGAAATCTCTCCATGCAGCCTCAGGAGCAGTGGATTAAATCTCCACAATCAACTTCATATACCCAGCACCTCTGGAATACCTGAATACACAATGAATCATCTCAAAATTGAGGTGGTGGACTTTGGGAGCAACTGTAGACTTGGGGTTTGCTTCCTGCATCTAATTTATTCCTGGTTTTATGTTTATCTTTGTTTAGTATTTAGAGTTTATTATCATTGGTAGATTTGTTTATTGATTTGTTTGCTCTGTTCCTTTTATATATATATATATATATATATATATATACACATAATTTTTTTACCTTTTTCTCTTTTTGTGAGTGTGTATGTGTACTCTTCTTTGTGTGATTTTGTCTGTATAGCTTTGCTGTTATCATTTGTCCTAGGGCTCAGTCTTTCCATTTTTTTTTTTTTTTAGTATATTTTTTAACGATTGCTGTCATTGGTGGATTTGTTTTTTGCTTTGGCTGCTCTCTTCTTTCTTTCTTTTTTATTTCTTTTTTATTACTTTTTATTTTTTTAATTTTTAAGAATTTTTAAATAACTTTTATTTTATTTTATTTATGTTTTCTTTCCAGGGTCTTGGTGCTCCAGCCAGGTGTCAGGCCTGTGCCTCTAAGGTCGGAGAGCCAAGTTCAGGACATTCGTCCACCAGAGACCTCCTGGCTCCATGTAATACCAAATGTTGAAAGCTCTCCCAGAGATCTCCATCTCAACACCAAGACCCAGCTCCACTCAACGAACAGCAAGCTAGGGTGCTGGACACCCTACGCCAAACAACTAGCAAGAGAGGAACGCAACCCCACCCATTAGCAGAGAAGCTGCCTAAAATCATAATAAGGTCACAGACACCCCAAAATAGACCACTGGACCTGGTCCTGCCCACCAGAAAGACAAGATCCAGCCTCATCCACCAGAACACAGGCAGGCACTAGTCCCCTCAACCAGGAAGCCTACACAACCCACTGAACCAACCTTAGCCACTGGGGGCAGACACCAAAAACAAGGGGAACTACGAACCTGCAACCTGTGAAAAGGAGACTCCAAACACAGTAAGTTAAGCAAAATGAAAATACAGAAAAACACACAGCAGATGAAGGATCAAGGTAAAAAACCACCAGACCAAACAAATGAAGAAGAAATAGGCAGTCTACCTGAAAATGTATTCAAAGTAATGATAAAGATGATCCAAAATCTTGGAAATAGAATGGAGAAAATGCAAGAAACATTTAACAAGGACCTAGAAGAACTAAAGAGCAAACAAACAAAGATGAACAGCACAATAAATGAAATTAAAAATTCTCTAGAAGGAATCAATAGCAGAATAACTGAGACAGAAGAAAGGATAAGTGACCTGGAAGATAAAATAGTGGAAATAACTACCACAGAGCAGAATAAAGAAAAAAGAATGAAAAGAACTGAGGACAGTCTCAGAGACCTCTAGGACAACATTAAACACACCAACATTCAAATTATAGGAGTCCCAGAAAAAGAATAGAAAAAGAAAGGGACTGAGAAAATATTTGAAGAGATTATAATTGAAAACTTTGCTAATATGGGAAAGGAAATAGTCAATCAAGTCTAGGAAGCACAGATAGTTCCATACAAGATAAATCCAAGGAGAAATATGCCAAGACACATATTAATCAAACTAGCAAAAATTAAATACAAAGAAAAAATATTAAAAGCAGCAAGGGAAAAACAACAAATAACATACAAGGGAATTCTCATAAGGTTAACAACTGATGGCTATCATCAGGAAGTCTACAAATAATAAATGTTGGACAAGATGTGGAGAAAAGCAAACCCTCCTATATTCCTGGTGGGAATGTAAATTGATGCATCCATATGGAAAGCAGTATGGAGGTTCCTTAAAAATAATGAAACTAAAGATAGAGTTACCATATGATTCTCTAATACCATTCCTAGACATATATTCAGAGAAAGCTATATTTCAGAGAGATACATGCGCTCCAATGTTCATAGCAGCACTATTTACAATAGCCAAGATATGAAAGCAACCTAAATGTCCATTGATGGATGAATGGATAAAGAAGATGTGTATATATATATATACAATGAAATGTTACTCAGCCATAAAAAAGAATGAAATATTGCCATTTGCAGCAACATGGATGGACGTAGAGATTATCATATTAAGTGCAGGAAGTCAGAAACAGAAAGACAAATGTCATATGGCATCACTCATATGTGAAGTCTGAAATATCATAGAAGTGAACTTATTTACAAAACAGAAACAAACTCACTGACATAGAAAACAAATTTATGGTTACCGAAGGGGAAGAAGGAGCAGAGTTAAATTAGGAGTTTGCGATTAACAGATACAAACTATTACATGTAAAATAGATAAACAACAAAGTCCTACTGGGACTAATATTCAATATCTTATAATAAACTATAATGGAAAATAATCTGAAAAAGAATATATATATATATATATATGTATGTATGTATGTATAACTGAATCACTTTCCTGTACACCAGAAACTAACACAACATTGTAAATTATCTATACTTCATTTTTTTAAAGTGTGTGTATTAATAAAACTGTAGGTTATGATGTGATGTGAATCTTCAGTTGGAACTACTAATATAAAAGTAGCTACATTCAAAATTGAAGAATTGAAGCTGTGACAAAGTTAACATTTTTTAAAAATCTGAAGTTAGGACTGATAACACTATATTATTATTTTCTGATAAAGAGCAAAGCAGCACAAGGACTCTGATAAATACAAACATATTGACAGTGAAGTCATTGACAAATCTCTAGGATCTCTCCATACAGCATACAATTTCTAGAATATTTATACTAATAACATTTATCTGTACCAATTTAGCCTAGAAAATCTAAGCATGTCTTCCGATCTGACAACTATTGCCATGCAACACATCACTTGTTGTTACTTCACATAAACAATTATTATTAGAACCTCTCTTTTTACAAGGTCAAAGAACAAATCTTTCGTGATTTTCCAAGGGCCCTCCAGGATATCTCAGACAGTTTTAGGTACAAGAGATAGTAAGATTCAATTCAATGTCAGAAGTTGTCATATTTGAAAACTTGATTAAGGTAGGATTTTAGGTTGCTGAGAAACAGTACTTGGATACCTATTTAACCACAATAACAATAAAAGATTTTTAAAGTAAACATAGTAGATAACATGATTGTAAAACATTTTACATCTTTCCTAAGTGAGAAGTATTTGTTCTCTTCAATCATCAAGGGCATAATAAAGTCAACATAAGCCATAGAATATTTGCTATATAGGCAGATTACACAGAATAAAAAATAACCTTATAGAATTTTTATTAAGAGCAACCTGATAGTCCAAGAAAATTTTGTCAATTTAAGAGAGAGAAAAAAGCAAACTCTAGTTTTGCATCTATATAATACTTGATACTAAAGGAAACACAGCTCTTTTTGAAAATTTTATGAAGAGACCAATTAAATCTTAGCCAGCTTTGTTCATGGTAAATAAAATTCCTCTTTCATGAAACTTCTATGACTTTCTATTTCCATTCAGATTTTGCAGTATACTTTGCTCTTTTTCATTCTGGAAAAAAAAAATTACTTTAGGAAAACTACTCTTTTTTTTTTTTTTGCAGTTCGCAGGCCTCTCACTGCCGTGGCCTCTCCTGTTGCAGAGCCCAATCTCCGGACGCGCAGGCCCAGCGGCCATGGCTCACGGGCCCAGCCGCTCCGCGGCACATGGGATCCTCCCGGACCAGGGCACGAACCCGCGTCCCCTGCACCGGCAGGCGGAATCCCAACCACTGCACCACCAGGGAAGCCCAAAACTGCTCTCTTTTTCCCTTAACAAAAACATATCCTGCATGCTTTGCATACAAATTCGAACTTCTCTGACACCATTGCTCCGAGTCTTATTTATGTATAATGATTATAACTTGAAATTAATGTCTATTCTTCAGATAAAACTAGAAGGTAGATAACTTGTGTGTGAACTGTCACACACGAGCATTTTTCAGCAGAATAGCAGAGCCCATGAATACATACAATATAGTATTATGTGGTGACACATATCCTTTATACAACTTCTCAAAGTGGCAAAAATGAACACATTCATTAACAGACACAAAGATGTCGCTTCTCTGTAGTATATAAAAATAAGAACCAAAGTATATAAACTTAAATTATGCTTTATAATGTTTCTGTATTCTTCTTACTTGCAAATGATCTAAACATCCAATGACAATTAAGTTAGTAAAGGATCTTTTGTTACCTAAAGATTTTGGAAATTATCTTTCAGCTGACATACAATAAAAAAATTATTATTGAAATAAATTTTGTCAGAATAATGATTCAATTTGGTTAAGCACATATTTACATTTTTCATAATCTTAAGCATTTAGTAGAATTAATGATAGCTGATTCAATCAGTAAACCTGTATCGTTTAGGAAGAACACAACTCAAGTAGAATAAAAATCTACAAGTGCTGTGCTTAATTGATTATCAGAGAAGACATAGGTGTTTTTATTAAACAAAAAATATTACACCAATCTCATTTGCCAAAGGTTTACCTAAATTATGTGAACCTGAATTCTTAAAACATTTTTGAGTTTGTTTCTGTAAGTTTACTTTTTACTTTTTAACACACTGAAAATACTGGAAGTTCAATGTCCTTATTTTTTATGAATTTTAAGAACATTCCTTTTATATAAGCACTTATTTATCTCTAAACCAATCAGAGTAGATCTTTAGGATTTTTTACAGACTAATTTGGTAATACCATCTGGAGGTCAGAAAGCATTACACACTTACATAATGAGAGGTAAAAAGCCTTTCTGAATTACAGACACATTCACAGACACACGGAGAGATAAAAATCATATAGCTTCAATTCTATTTCAGCCCTGAGTCAAAAGGAAACACAAAATTACAAAACACACCAATTCTTATCAAAGAACCATTCTCTTGTCATTGGGTAGGAGTCTTTAACTGATTTGAGCTTAAAACAGTTAGACAAACCAACAGAAAAGGCTAACAAGCCAGATTCCCTTGCCATCTTGCACTCAACAGAGACAAGATCTCTATAAGTCATTAATCCCCATTTACAGAAATCACTAAATGGTCAGACAAAGCAAAAGAACCTGGCATGAAAAATCAAGTGATTATTCAGAAACAATCAAATCCTTACTGAACGATCAGTGGACAAGAGTCTGGAACACAGGACCAAGAATCAGACTCACCATTTGATATGTGGATCACCAGTCAAGAACAGAGTGCAAAAAGGCTCTGAGATCCCTGGTTACTTGGGTGGAATAAACAGGGATCCAAAGCAAGGTGGAATCCCATCTGAGTCATGGCACGAAACTGTCAAAGACACAATGCACTGGAAAAATAAGGACATGATTTTATTCAGGTTATTGCAATAGAGAGAACAGTCATTAATGAGGAACACTCAAAGAAAAGGAAGGAAGTATGAGACTTTATAGAGTTGGTACAAAAAGGGGTCATGAAGAGGGCAAACAGTGAGGCTATCTGAATGGTAGATAGGCAGTTAGTTCTCAGAATACACCAGAACAGGGTGGTCCTTTGTTGTTAGTTGTTTGGAACACAAAGGGATGGGGGGATTTTTCAACTGTCCCTGCTTTCTGGAAGCACAGGGCTTAGATAAAGTTCATCATTGCCACATGACACAACATCTTTCTCCTTTTTATGGTGAGAAGGGAAGGGGAGCTCAATTTTACAATACATTAAAAAAGATACATTCAAATATAAATTATTTATTATTTATACACCTAGCAATGGCCTAGACAGAGACAAACCTATTTCAATTTTTTTAATGTGTTGTTAATATTTTTCTCAACAACTTCCAGAATTACCTCATAATCTTGAGTGAATGTAAATTTAATTAAAAAAGTGACAGTTGACAATCATTTACTCACTCTTGCCTCTTCATTTTCTAGGGAAACCACTAGCAACTCTATATCCTCCAAGCAAGCACATAAGCTTTATTATATTTCCCTCAGTTAAACCTAACAAACTATGTTCTCTCAAACAGCCAGTACCTCATATAACCTTGAAGAATGTGATTAGCCCCAAAGAAAAGTGAAGACATTTTCACTTAGTGGTGAATTATCAATCACATTTCTCAGATCTGTGCATATGTTCATGGTGTCCTACTGTCAAATATTGTGAAAACTGGAACCCTTACATTGTTCAAATATCCATAGGGTAATTAAGTTTGTTGAAATAAAATGTATAAAAACTTAAACACTTTCTCCTGGCTGGAAGAATTCCCAGAAAATATGACAGGAGATTGTAAACACACAAGAAACTAAACAGACGTAATCATCACCCTGGCTTAAAATGCTTTTTTTAAAAAAATTTATTTTCATCTCAGATTTGAAACATTAGTAAAACAGATCCTGAAAGAATGGAAAACATTAGCTCATATAGTTGCGTGTCTTGAAAGATTTTGTGGTTTCAGGAAATGACAAAACAGACGAAAGGAACAGAGTGCTTTCATAAAAAATAACATCCTATAAACAAAAGCCATATGTTGTCTTTGAGGCATATCAAACTCTAAGTTTATTAAAATTTCTACCTTGTACAGTTGTTAGAACAATAAAAATACTGTTATGTACTTGACTTGTCTTTTTCCCAGGGGTGACATTATCTTCTACCAGAGTGACCTTTCTTAGACAAGGTAGTTCCACACAGACTTCAGAAGGACACCAGAGCCTAGAATCTCAGTTCCAGAAATTCTAACCCAGTTCTGATAAAAGTTTCCCTATCCTTACCAGCTCCATGACTAGTCACCCACATGCTCTGAGCTAAGTTTACACTCAAAAAACTTAGGCATAACAGAGGAATCCTATTATTTTTCATAAAGTATATTTGTTGACAGAAGCCAAGTGATTAGAAAAGAAGTTCATGGTAAGCCCTGGACATTATACACTCTGAAAAATATAGGAGGAGGAGGTAATTCATATCTAGTGAGGATTCCAACCAAGTAGTGATACCTCCCACGCAAAGGATTAGAATAAACAAAATGTATAGCAATCCCACTTGACTCTAGACCACCCCATTCCTGCAGTATTTTAACAGCAGAGACAAAAGAACATTGTTTGAGAGTAACTTAGGCAGGAAGAGTTACTCAGGTTAGAGAGTTGCAGAACCACAAAGACCTGAGCTGTTTCCCTGGTTAACAAGGAAAGGAGGTAACAAGGGTTTTGCAAAAGATAAGGAAATAAACAAATCTCTTGTGAATACCTACTTATATTTTAAAGATGTCCTTAAAGGGAACTTTGAGGAATAACCTAAGTAAATTCTGAGAATAATTTGCAAATTATCTGAGCAATTCTAGCACAAATTTTGAGTAACGTGAAATTCAGGGACATAAAATTGTTCAGGAGAAACAGGGTGAAAAGGAATCCAGACTGGATCAAACAGGCCTTCTTCTATTAATTATACAGGATTAGATTCCCACCAGATCCTTAGTGAGGAGGAACTGGAAACCCATCTCAAAACTCCACTCCATATCTTTATAGTGATTATATCTATTTAGTGTAGTTAGAATAAACTATATCTAATTTTCACTAAAGAGGGAATTTTAAGGGATTCTCTGAATTCTTGTGTTGTATTCATAAAAATCTTAAAATTTAAAAATTCCTTCAGACATTATTATATATAGGTACCTAACGAAGCCCTGAAACTTTCAAAACCGCTTCACCACATGGAGACCAAGCACCCTTCATTAAAAGACAAGCCTTTGGAGTTTTTCAAAAGGAAAACACATGAACACAAAGAACAGAAGCAATTATTGAAGGTCACCACTTCACCAAATGTATCTGCACTGAGAGCATCATTCTTAGTGGCTAACTGCATTGCTAAAGCTAAGAAGTGCTTTACTACTGGTGAAGAGTTGATTCTGCCTGCTGCTAAGGACATTAGTCGTGAACCTTTAGGAGAGGCTGCAGTTCAAAAGGTGGCACGTGTTCCTCTTTTGGCTAGCACCATAACTAGATCAATTGATGAGAGAGCAGAGGATATTGAGGCACAATTGTTAGAGAGGATTAATGAGACACTTTGGTACACAATCCAGGTTGACTAGTCTACTGATGTTGACAAGACAACAAAGCTTGTTCTTGTGTCATATATTTTTCAGGAAGCTGTGCATGAGGATAAGTTATGTGCACTTTTGTGATCAACGAACACCACAGCTGCAGAACTATTCAAGTCTTTGAATAATTACATATCAGGAAAACGGAATTGGTCATTTTGTGTTGGTATATGCACGGACAGAGCTACTGCCATGATTGGACGGCTTTCTGGTTTCACTACTCAGGTCAAAGAGGTTGCTTCTGAATGTGAGTTTCCACACTGTGTCATCCATAGAGAATTGATGGCTAGCTGAAAAATGTCACCAGAACTTAACAATATTTTGCAGGATGTGATTTAAATTATCAACCGCATTAAAGTACATGTCCTTAACTCACGTCTGTTTGTGCGGCTCTGTAAGGAGATGGACGTAGAGCACACATGTCTTCTCTTATACACGGAAGTGAGATGGCTTTCTAGAGGTAGATCACTGGCCAGAGATTTTGAGTTACAAGAGCCACTCCAGAGATTTCTTTTAGAAAAACAGTCACCACTGGCAGCACATTTCAGTGACACAGAATGGGTTGCAAAACTTGCTTACTTGTGTGACACACTCAACCTGCTCAACAAACTCAATCTGTCACTTCAGGAGAGAATGACAACTGTGTTAAAGTTGGCAGAAAAAGTGGCTGCATTCAAAGCCAAAGTGGAATTATGGGGGAGAAAGGTGAACATTGGGATTTTTGACATGTTTCAAACACTAGCAGAGATTTTGAAAGAGACTGAGCCAGGGCCTTCTTTCTCCCAGCTGGTGCTTGATCACCTATCTCAGCTTTCAAAAGAATTTGAGCATTACTTTCCAACCACAAAAGACCCCCAAACTGGGAAGGAATGGATCCGTGACCCATTTGTGAATAAGCCAGGTGAATCAACTTTGTCCGTACTAGAAGAGAGTCAATTGCTTGAGATCACAAATGACGGTGGCCTTAAAAGTATGTTTGAGACAACTTCAAATCTCCATACTTTCTGGATTAAAGTCAAGGCAGAACACCCAGAGATTGCCACAAAAGCACTAAAAAGCCTGCTTCCATTTCCAACACCCTATCTTTTTGAAGCAGCGTTTTCTGCAGTGAAAGCAACCAAAACGAGATTACAGAGTAGACTGGACATAAGCAACACACTTCGCATGTCACTGTCTCCCATCACCCCCAGATGGGACCATCTAGTTGCAGGAAAACAAGCTCAGGGGTCCCACTGATTCTGCATTATTGTGAGTTGTATAATTACTTCATTATATAGTACAATTTAATAATAATAGAAATAAAGTGCACAATAGATGTAATATGCTTGAATCACCCTGAAACCATCCCCCCACCCCCCGGTCCATGGAAAAATAGCCACCTATGGGAATACCAGCTGGGTTTATATATACTTGCAAGTACTTAATTGAGAATGAAAGGAAATTGGGCCCTGAAATGGACAAAATGGGGTTCTTTTGGCATTCCAAAGATGAATTTTTAGTGCACAATTACAGCCAGCAGTCTTCTGGATCTCTGCCGGCAGGGTACTGGAAACAACAGTGGTAAGTGCTTTTCTCTTTCCTAAAATTAAATTAGCATGGAAAAATATTTGTAGGGCTAGCTCTTAAGGAATTAAAAGCAACTGTCCTAGTCTTTATAGGACCAGAGGTGTGGTTCCAAAAATAATCCAAAGCCTACCAATCCTTTTACCACTCCCAAAACCTCCCCTATTTATCTTTTTTTAAACAGTGCGTATGTATTTATTTTAAAATATAAGAAAGAAAACCTAAAATAAACAGCCCTAAATGTAAACAGATACTAGCTAACAGGATGATCACCACAGCAGTGTTTTTGTATCAAAAATGGAAACTTCTGGGCTTCCCTGGTGGCGCAGTGGTTGAGAGTCCACCTGCCAATGCAGGGGACACGGGTTCTTGCCCCGGTCTGGGAAGATCCCACATGCCGTGGAGCAGCTAGGCCCATTAGCCATGGCCGCTGAGCCTGCTCTCCACAAGGGGAGAGGCCATAACAGTGAGACACCCGCGTACCGCAAAAAAAAAAAAAAAAAAGAAACTTCCAAATGTCACAAAAATGGAGTAATAATTAAATCACTTATTCAATAACACCAAACACAAGAAGTAGTAAATATATTTGAATTTTAGGCAAGAAAATGTGTTCCCAAATATATCTATATATCATGCAAGTAGATTAAAAATCATATGTATAGTAGGATGCTAATTTGTTGCAAGTAAACACTTTCCAATATGCAAATACAGCTAGAGATAGGTACATAGAAAGGCATCAACATCTTCACTGTGAGTATGTCTGGATGACAGACTTATCTGTGATTTTTGTTTTTCTTCTTACTCATTTTGGTTTTCTGCTATGGGTATGTATCACTTCATACTAGGAGAATGGGAGAAGTTAGTTTTCATAAAGGAAAAAAAAAACTCCAAAGAGCTTTATTTTCTTTTAGCATTTGATTTAAACACTTCAAAATATTTGCATTGGTATGTACTAGAACAGATGATGGCCTATTTTTTCAAGTTTTCCTGCATCTATTGAGATCATCATGCAGATTTTGTTCTTCAATTTGTTGATGTGGTGTATCAAACTGATTGACTTGCAGATATTGAAAAATCCTTGCATCCCTGGAATAAATCTCACTTGATCATGGTGTATGATCCTTTTAATGTACTGTTAGATTCTGTTTACTACTATTTTATTGAGGGATTTTTTGTCTGTGTTTATCAGTGATATTGGCCTGTAATTTTTTGTTTTTTGGTATCTTTGTCTGGTTTTGGTATCAGGGTGATGGTGGCCTCATAGAATGAGCTCAGGAATGTTCATTCCTCTGCACATTTTTGGAATAGTTTAAGAAGGATCGGTGTTAGCTCGTCTCTAAATGTGTGATAGAATTCACCTGTGAAGTCATCTGGTCCTGGACTTTTGTTTGTTGGGAAATTTTTTAATCACAGTTTCAATTTCATTACTTGTGATCTGTCTGTTCATGTTTTCAATTTCTTCCTGGTTCAGTCTTGGGAGATTGTGCCTTTCTAAAAATTTGTCCACTTCTTCTAAGTTGTCCATTTTATTGGCATATAGTTGCTTTTCGTAGTCCCTTATGATCCTTTACATTTCTGTGGTATCTGTTTTAACTTCTCCTTTTTCATTTCTAATTTTATTTGAGCACTCTCCCTCTTTTTCTTGATGACTCTAAAATTCTATCATTTTTGTTTATCTTTTCAAAGAACCAGCTTTTAGTTTCTTCATCTCTATTTCATTTATTTCTGCTTAGATATTTATGATTTCTTTCCTTCTACTAACTTTGGGTTTTGTTTGTTCTACTTTCTCTAGTTGCTTTAGATGGAAGGTTAGGTTGGTTATTTGAGATTTTTCTTGTTTCCGGAGGTAAGATTGCTTTGCTCTAAACTTTCCCCTTAGGACTGCTTTTGCTTCATCCCTTAGGTTTTGGATTGTCATACTTTCATTTTCATTTTTCTCTAGGTATTTTTTGACTTCCTCTTCGATTTCTTCAGTGATCCACTGGTTGTTTAGTAACATATTGTTTAGCCTCCACATGCTTGTGTTTTTTTACAGTTTTTTTCTTGTAGTTGATTTCTAACCTCATAGCGTTGTGGTGGGAAAAGATGCTTAATGTGATTTCAATGTTTTTTATATTTACTGAGGCTTTCTTTTTGCCCAGCATGTGATAAATCCTGGAGAATGTTCCATGTGTACTTGAGAAGAATATGTTTTCTGCTGCTTTTGGGTGGAATGCTCTATAAATTTCAATTAAGTCCATCTGGTCTAATGTGTCATTTAAGGCCTGTGTTTCCTTATTGATTTTCTGTCTTGATGATCTGTCCATTGATGAAAGTGGGGTGTTAAAGTTCCCCCCATTATTGTGTTACTGTCAATTTCCCCTTTTATGCTTGTTAGTGTTTGCCTTATACATCGAGGTGCTTGTATGTTAGCTGCATATATATGTACAATTGTTATATCTTCTTGGATTGATCTCTTGATCCTTATGGTACTGTCCTTCTTTGTCTCTTGTAACAGTCATTGCTTTAAAGTCTATTTTGTCTGATATAAATGTTGCTACTCCAACTTTCCTTTGATTTCTATTTGCATGGAAAATCTTTTTCTATCCCCTCACTTTCTGTCTGTATGTGTCCCTAGATCTGAAGTGAGTCTCTTGTAGGCAGTATATATGCAGGTCTTGTTTTTGTATCCATTCAGGCAGTCTGTGTCTTTTGGTTGGGACATTTAATCCATTTAAGTTTAAGGTAATTATTGATATGTACTTTCTAATTCCCATTTTGTTAATTGTTTTAGATTTGATTTTGTAGGTCTTTTTTTCTTCCCTTCCTCTTTTTTTCTCTTCTCTTGTGGTCTGATGACTAATTTTAGTGTTGTGCTTGGAATCCTTTTTATTTTTGTGTGTGTATCTATTGTAGATTTTTGGTTTGCAGTTACCATGAGGTTTTGATATAGCAGTGTATATATAAACAAGATTGTTTCAAGTTGCTGGCCTTTTAAATCCAAATGCCTTTCCAATATCCTGCATTTGTGTTCTCTTCTTCTCACATTTGCTGGGTTTTATATTATATTTGTGTGTGGATGATTTCCTACCTTTACTATATGTTTGCCTTTACTGGTGAACTTTCCCATTTGTAATTTTCTTGTTTCTAGTTGTGGTCTTATCTTTTCCTCCTAGAGAAGATCCTTTAGCATTAGTTGCAAAGCTGGTCTCATGGTGCTGAATTCTCTTAGCTTTTGCTTGTTTGTAAAGCTTTTGATTTCTCCATCAAATCTGAATGAGAGCCTTGCTGGGTAGAGTATTATTGGTTATAGGTTCTTCCCTTTAATTACTTTAAATATATCATGACATTCCCTTCTGGCCTGCAGAGTTTCAGCTGAGAAATTAGCTGATAACCTCATGAGAGTTTCCTTGTACATTATTGGCTGCTTTACCCTTGTTGCTTTTAATATTTTTTCTTTGCCTTTAATTTTTGTCAATTTGATTACTATGTGTCTCAGCATGTTCCTCCTTGGGTTTATCCTGCCTGGGACTCTCTACACTTCCTGGACTTGGGTTACTGTTTCCTTTCCCATGTTAGGGAATTTTTCAGCTATTATCTGTTCATATATTTTCTCAGGTCCTTTCTCTCTTCTCCTTCTTGGACCCCTGTAATGCAAATGTTGGTGCATTTAATGTTGTCCCAGAGGTCTCTTATACTGCCTTCATTTCTTTTCATTCTTTTTTCTTTATTCTGTTCTGCAGTAGTGATTTCCACCATTCTGTTTTCCAGCTCACTTATCAGTTCTACAGCCTCTGTTATTCTGCTATTGATTCCTTCTAGTGTATTTTTCATTTCAGTTATCTTATTGTTTATCTCTTTTTGTTCTTTAGTTCTTCCAGTTCTTTGTTAAACATTTCTTCTATCTTTTCAATCTGTGACTCCATTCTTTTTCTGAGATCTTAGATCATCTTTACTATCATTATTCTGAATTCTTTTTCAGGTAGATTGCCTATCCCCACTTCACTTAGTTGTTTTTCCTGAGGTTTTATCTTGTTCTTTCCTCTGGGACATATTCCTCTGCCATCCCATTTTGTCTACGTTTTTTGATTGCAGTTTCTGTTCCACAGGCTGCAAGCTTGTAGTTCTTGCTCCTGCTGTCTGACCCCTGGTGGATGAGGCTAAGAGGCCTATGCAGGCTTTCTGGTGAGAGGGACTGGTCCTGCCCACTGGTGGGTGGAGTTGGGTCTTGCCCCCTGCTGGGCTGCACTGTGTCAAGAGGTGTGTTTAGCCAGTAGCTATGTTCTCAATAAGACTTTAAGCAGCCTGTCTGCTGATGGGTGGGGCTTTGTTCCCCCATGTTGGTTGTTTGCCCTGAGGCTTCCCAGCACTAGAGCCTACTGGCTACTTGGTGGGGCAGGGTTTGGTGAGAAAAGGCAGCCTCCAGGAGGGTTCACACCAATGAGTATTACCCAGAGCTACTGCTACCAGTGTCTTTGCCCCTGCAGTAAACCACAACCACCCCCCACCTCTGCAGGAGACCCTCCAATACTAGCAGGCAGATCTGGAACAGGTTTTTATGAGGTCACTGTTTTTTTCCCTGGGTCTTGGTGCACACAAGACCTTGTGTGCACCCTCCAAGAGTGGAGTTTCTGTGTCCCGCAGTGCTGTGGAATTCTTGTGATCAGACTCCGCTGGCCTTCAAAGTCAGATTCTCTGGGGTCTTCTCCGCCCATTGCCAGATCCCCAGAGGTGAGCTTTACTTGGGGCTCAGAACTTTCACTCCTGTGGGAGAACCTCTGGGATATAATTATTTTCCAGTTCTTAGGTTGCCCATCCAGTGGGTATGGAATTTGATTTTATTGTGGCTGCACCCCTCGTACCATTTTATTGTGGCTTCCTCTTTGTCTTCAGATGTAGGGTATCTTTTTTGGTAGATTCCAGGGTGCTTTGGTGATGGTTGTTCAGCAGTTATTTGTAATTTTGTTGTTTTTGTAAGAAGAGGTGAGCTCATGTGCTTCTACTCCACCATCTTTTCTGTTTCTTCCCCCCCATTTGTCTTAAGAGGTTTGTAATTTTGAGAAAAAAATTTTGGCCTTAAGGGAACAAAGGCTCCCTTGAATGAACTTTTCTTTTTCCTCCTATGTCTTTGAGATGCAAATGTTCTACCTGGTCTTCTCCAGGAACCTTATCTCTGCTATCTTTTTAAAATGCAAATTTCAGGAAAGAGTATAGGTAATTTGGAACTTGTCTTGTCAAGGACAAATAGAAATCTTAAATGTCTTCTCTATAAGTATTAGTAAAAATTGTTTAGCCACCTAGACAGGTGACCTTGATTTGTTCCATCTGCCAGAAACCCAATTTGAATCCAACCTCTTTTGTAACTGATGGGTTTTATGTTACTTTATAGTAAGTCCTCTACATACAAACATTAAAGCTGTGAACTTTTAAAGAGGCAAACATGCGTTCACATGTCCAATCATGTAAGTTAGTTCAAGATACTGTACTGTTAAGGATTAAAAATGTTTTCTTTATTTCTTGTGTTTGCTTTTTATGTATTGTTTGTATGAAAAGTATTATAAACCTATTACAGTATAGTACTATATAACCAACTGTGTTGGGTACCTAGGCTAACTTTGTTGGACTTACAAACAAACTGAACTTACAAACGCACTCTCAGAACAGAACTCATTTGTATATAGGGGACTTACTGTACCTGACTCATGGCTGAACTTTTGGAACGGTACTATACGGTCTCTGTCTTTATGTGTTTTTGTGAGTCTATATATGTGTGCTGTAGACGTGCGGTATTGCCAAAGTTAATTTTTAAAAGAGCTTTATTTAATTGGCTTAAAGGAAATTAAGTACTTAAATAAACCCTCACAAATATAAAAGAAACTGGCCAGAATGGATTTTTGGTTCACATGATCTGGAAAATACTATTATTGAATTAATATCTGGAGACTTCCCTGGTGACCCAGTGGCTAAGACTCTGCACTCCCCATGCAGGAGGCCCAGGTTTGATCCCTGGTCAGGGAACTAGATCCCACATGCCACAACTAGGAGTTCGCATGCTGCAACTAAAGATCCAACATGCTGCATCTAAAGATCCCACATACCACAACTAAAAATCCCACATGCCACAACTGAAAAGAAAAAGATCCCACATGCTGCAATGAAGATCCTCCATGCCAAAACTAAGACCACATGTGCCAAAACTAAGACTTGGCACAACAAAATAAATAAATACTTTTAAAAAGAATAAATATCTGGCTGCCAAAAAACACATGAAAGGATGCTCAACATCACTAATCATTAGAGAAATGTAAATCACAACTACAATGAGGGGGCTTCCCTGGTGGCGCAGTGGTTGAGAGTCTGCCTGACGATGCAGGGGACATGGGTTCGTGCCCCAGTCCAGGAAGATCCCACATGCTGTGGAGCGGCTAGGCCCGTGAGCCATGGCCACTGAGCCTGCGCGTCCAGAGCCTGTGCTCCGTAATGGGAGAGGCCACAACAGTGAGACGCCCGTATACCGCAAAAAAATAAAAAAAAAAAACTACAATGAGGTATCACCTCATACTGGTCAGAATGGCCATCATCAAAAAATCTACAAACAATAAATGCTGGAGTGAGTGTGGAAAAAAGGGAACCCTCTTGCACTGTTGGTGGGAATGTAAATTAATACAGCCACTATGGAGAGCAGTATGGAGGTTCCTTAAAAAACTAAAAATAGAACTACCATACAACACAGCAATCCCACTACTGGGCATATACCCTTAGAAAACCATAATTCAAATAGAGTCATGTATCACAATGTTCATTGCAGCTCTATTTACAATAGCCAGGACATGGAAGCAACCTAAGTGTCCATCAACAGATGAATGGATAAAGAAGATGTGGCACATATACACAATGGAATATTACTCAGCCATTAAAGGAATGAAATTGAGTTATTTGCAGTGAGGTGGATGGACTTAGAGTCTGTCATACAGAGTGAAGTAAGTCAGAAAGAGAAAAACAAATACCATGTGCTAACACATATGTATGGGATCTAAAAAAAAAAAAATGGTTTTGAAGAACCTAGGGGCAGGACAGGAATAAAGACACAGACATAGAGAATGGACCTGAGGACACAGGGAGGGGGAAGGGTAAGCTGGGACGCAGTGAGAGAATGGCATGGACATATATACACTACCAAATGTAAAATAGATAGCTACTGGGAAGCAGCTGCATAGCATAGGAAGATCAGCTCAGTGCTTTGTGACCACCTAGAGGGGTAGGATAGGGAGGTTGGGAGGGAGACGCAAGAGGGAGGAGATATAGGGATATTTGTATATGTATAGCTTATTCACTTTGTTATAAAGCAGAAACTAACACCAATGTAAAGCAATTATACTCCAATAAAGATGTTAAAAAAATAATTAATATCTGGTATTAATGTTAGCTTAAGCTTGTTGGTTTAATTAATACAGACATCATTAGAGTCATCCACATCAATTATAATACTTTTATTGTACCTAGGTTTACTATAAATCAAATAAGATCTTATTATTCCTGTGACAATATGTGTCAGAAAAAAATAGCTTAATATGATAATACTTTTGTTTAAATGAAATAGAGGTAAATGAGATAAGAGCTTTTAGGTAAACTCTTTTAGGAATAATTATTTCTTGGGAATATCTACTTAGGAATAGTCTCTCATGACTTTCATAACTTGCTACATTAAGTTAAATGATCGGAATTTATTGACTATTGTAGATCGTCTCAATAGGATAAAATATTGGAACATCAATTGCTGGCGAATCTAAGTTTACCTACCTTTGCCTTCTTAGGAGAGGAAGACTAAAGCATAAGTTTTCCAGTCAGGAAATGGTGATATGGCAAACAGTTCCCAATTACGTGCTTCTTGGTTTTTGCTAGCAATTAAGGCTTTTAAGTGTTAAAATTATAATATATGTAATTAAAGCTACTAAAATAAAATGGGAAACATTTCAGTATGCCAGGACTGTAAGATGCATGTTTTCAGTAAAAGAAGGTGTGAGGAATGTAGATGCATTCTGTTAAAGGGAAAAAGGGTACTTTTGTCCTAGAGTTGGGTGTTTTTGAATGGAAAAGAAAATAAGGAACAGATTAGTATGGATACAGAAAGTTGTGGAGGAAGAACACTGAGAGAGTTTTGTGCATGTTCAGACTGGCTAAGATAAGATTGAATTTAATTAAGAAGATGAATTTTAAAGTTAAAGTGGTCCAAAACCTGAATTTAGTTTTCTCTCTAGGAGGACAAATTTTCTTAAAATGTTTAACTGCTTTTGGTAATAGATTGTGTGAGTTTCTGTGCAGTTAATTGATTCATTACAACCTTTGAGATCTTTTATTGTCCCTTTGGTTAAATGAATGGATATTGTTTCACAGTGAACTATGATCCTATTTGACCAGGTGTTTTGAAACTTTTTGATATTTTTGACAAACTTCCCAAACATCAAATTCTAAATGAAGTTCATTTGACTTCTAGCTAACTATTGAGTTTTCTAAAGGGTTCCTGGAACACCTCAAAATATTTGATTTCTCTCCATCCTCAGAGAGAGGAATATTAAACTAATTAGGCATGGGAAGCATTGTCAAATGACTGGTGATAGAACTTCTTAGGCTGTATCATATGGGTAAATGTTATGAATATAGATATTCTAGAAATTATATGGAACTCCTAAAATTTTGGTATGTTCTGGTAAATGATATCAGCCACAATTCTACTTATTATCTTAAATTGTGTGTCACAGAAGTAACTGAAGGGCTTCCCTGGTGGCGCAGTGGTTGAGAGTCCGCCTGCCGATGCAGGGGACACGGGTTCGTGCCCCATTCTGGGAAGATCCCACATGCCGCGGAGCAGCTGGGCCTGTGAGCCATGACCGCTGGGCCTGCACATCTGGAGTCTGTGCTCCGCAACGGGAGAGGCCACAACAGAAAGAGGCCCGCATTCCACAAAAAAAAAAAAAAAAAAAAAAAAAAAGAAGTAACTGAGTTTATTATAAACAGTTATTTTACTCTGATGCTTTTACAAAAGTATGTTTCATCTTCAAGAAGATTCATAGTACAGGTTTCTAATAACTTTCAGATCATACCACTGAACTGGGTAAAATTAAATATTCTAATGGAAAACATGATGGTTTCATAAACTGTTAACAGAAGATTAAGATCAAGGATTACTCTCATCAGAATGAGCAAAACTATAGGTATGGTTATAATTTTTGGTTTTTTGTCTGAAATATTACTGGTTTGTAACCTGTGTTTTCCAGGTATAAGGAAATCTTTAAATTACACCTCTGTAAGTAGAAGTTAAATATTTATCTTTTCTTTCTACCTGATCCCTCCAGAATTTGGAAACTCTTAAGTTCCCATCAGCTTTCTCAGATATATATGGAAGGCCACCTCCTAACAGGTACAGGAATCTCTATTTGGGGGACCTTGAGAAGAGAGGAATTCATCAAAATCTATCACCTAAATCTATAGATATTACAGTTGGAATCTGTGACATACTCTTGGTGTGTCTTTCCTGGCATTAAGGTTTTTTAAATTTCAATCTGAGATTTATTATGAAAAGTTCCAGCAAAGCCAATTTAAAAGAGCCTATGTGATCAATTAACCAGAACTTTTTTGCAACCAAATTAGTCTTAATTTAGCTATATTTTGTAGAAATGAAGATAATTATAGAAAGAAAAGGATTATGTTTCAGTAGATGTTGAATTTTAATTTTGTTAATTAAGGTCTGTATTTACTGGCTAAAACTCACTTCCCAGATAGCTCCTTTTAAAACTTAGTTGTTAGAAGGACAGTCTAAGCCTCTTTCTCAAGTTATCACAGTAATCTAACTTTTGATTAAGGTTGGATTCTCTGTGACCTACAACCAGGTGATCATGCATACTGGAAAAGACATCAGATAAAGGACTATTTACAGCCACATTGGAAAGGACCACATCAGACCTCTCCTGAATGAACTGCAATTCCTGTTTCTGACACCTGACTTCAACTAAGACCAACACTACCAAACCAGGAGAAGAAGATGACATCTGAAGTAGACAGCTGACCCAAGATGCTGGACCAGGACTGTATACTGATTACTTTGACAATTGCTCACCCTTTTGCTTATGAATAAATGTATTTCTTGGCTCAATTGCATATAAGTTTCAAAAATCCATCAAATTGCTGGATTTGTGGCCAATTACCTATGTCCAGTGTTCCCAGGTTGCCTTGTTGGAATTCTCCTCTCCAAGGCTCTAATTAGATAGCCCTTAGAAATTTTATTTTAAAAGAAAGAAACTCTAGTAGCATGCAAGCTAATGTTACCACTAATATCACTAAGTGAGACCCCCTTACCTGGCCAACTGATAATGCCAGTTCTGAATGTGACCATAAATACTCCTTTTCATTAGATGTGGAGTATTGGGTAGCTCCTAACAGGGCACAATAGATTTATGGAACAAGTTTATGACCTTGGCTCTCCCCCCAGCTTGGATAGGAAGATACATAATTGGTTTCCCTTAGGCTCAAGGTCACCAAGATCGTCTTGGAAACAACCCCTGTCAATCTGTCTTTAATATGGGCACACTGGTCTCAATCAGTTTTCCAATGGTATGATCATTTGATCTCAATCTTTGTTCCTTCACTTGGAATAGATGGTATCATTAGTCACATACATAATTTAACTAAATTTACTCAGCAAGCTTTGAAAGATGGTAATCAAGCCATTAACTTGCTTAATTCGGAAGTCTCCATGATAAGAAATGTAGTCTTACAGAATCGCCTGGGCCTTAATATTTTAACTGCTTTTCAAGGGAGAATTTGTGCTATAATACATACTGAATGCTGCAACTTTATACCCGTTGAGTCTTCAAATGTAACCAACTTATGACCCATATAAAGAGTCAGACTTCAGCTCTGAACACTCCTCTTTCCTCCTGGTTCGTGTCAGGAGGATCCTGGCTTAAATCTTTGCTAATTATGTTGTTGGTCCTACTGGCAATTTTAATTAGTTTGTGGAGCTTATAAGGTGATAGTTTCTTGCTTTTTGTGCTTTGTGTCACCTACTGGTACTAAGATAACGATTTCTAAAACACTTGAAATTTTGATCACATTTAGAGTGTCTAACATAATGGACATACACAATTTACATATTAGGAAAATTGGCTTAAATCTTATTGGACCACTTGGAATTGACTGTAGGACCTTGCTGAAGATTCTACTAGTATAATCCACCAAAAAATGAAAACTGGGCGAGTAGGACTGGGCACTGAAGACCATGATGAACTCAGGGCCGAGTTTACCACCCTGGCATTGAGAGACCAAATATCTGATCACCTAATGCTTCCTATTGAAAGATTAATGATCAAAAGGGGGAAATGGCGAAATAAAATTCACATTTTATAGCAAGACAATATTTTTTTTTGTTTTTCTTGAAATTAATTGTTATTGTAGGATAGTTGATTTACAATGCTGTCTTAGTTTCTGCTGTACAGGAAAGTGAACCAGTTATACATATATCCACTCTTTCTTAGAAACTTTTCCCATATAGGCCATTACAGAGTATTGAGTAGAGTTACCTGTGCTATACAGTAGGTCCTTATAAACTATTTTATATATAGTAATATGTATATGTCAATCCCAATCTCCCAATTTATCCCTCCCTGCCTTTCTCCCTTCATGACCATAAGTTTTGTGTTCTACATCTGTGACTCGATTTGTTTTGTAAATAAGTTCACTTGCACAACTTTTTTAGATTGTACATATAAGTGAAAACATATGATACTGTCTTTCTCTTTCTAACTGAATTCACTCAGTATGGCAATTTCTAGGTCCATCAGTGTCATTGCAAATGACATTCTTTCATTCTTTTTACGGTTGAGTAATATTCCATTGTATATATGTACCTCATCTTCTTTATCCATTTATCCATTGATGGACATTTAGGTTGCTTCCATGTCCTGGCTATTGTAAATAGTGCTGCAGTGAATATTGGGGTGCATGTATCCTTCTGAATTATGGTTTCCTCCAGATATATGTGCAGGAGAGGGATTGCTGGATTGTATGATAGTTCTATTTTTAGTTTTTTAAGGAACCTCATACTGTTCTCCATAGTGGTTGTACAAATTTACAATCCACCAACAGCGTAGGAGGGTTGCCTTTTCTCCACACCCTCTCCAGCATTTACTTTTTGTAGATTTTTTTGATGATTGCCATTCTAAGCAGTGTGATGTGATAACTCATTGTAGTTTTGATTTACATTTCTCAAGTAATTAGTGATGTTGAGCATCCTTTCATGGGCTTTTTGGCCATCTATATGTCTTCTTTGGAGAAATGTCTATTTAGATATTGGGCCCATTTTTTGATTGGGTTTTTTTTGATATTGAACCACATATGCTGTTAGCATATTTTGGAGATTAATCCCTGTTGGTCACTTCATTAGCAAATATTTTCTCCCATTCTGATGGTTGTCTTTTCATTTTGTGTATGGTTTCCTTTGTGGTGCAAAAGCTTTTAAGTTTAATTAGGTCCCATGTGTTTATTTTTTTATTAATATTTATTGGAGTATAGTTGCTTTACAATGTTGTGTTAGTTTCTGCTGTACAGCAAAGTGAATCAGATATACATATACATATATCCCCTCTTTTTTGGATTTCCTTCCCATTTACGTCACCACAGAGAACTGAGTTGAGTTCCCTGTGTTATACAGTAGGTTCTTACAGGTTATTTATTTTATGCATAGTAGTGCATATATGTCAAACCCAATCTCCCAATTCATCCCATCCCCCATCCACCCCTGGTATCCACACATCCGTTCTCTTTGTCTGTGTCTCTATTTCTGCTTTGCAAAAAAGTTTATCTGTATCATTTTTCTAGATTCCACATATAAGCGATATTATACAAAATTTGTTTTTCTCCTTCTCACTTACTTCACTCTGTATGACAGTCTCTAGGTCCATTCACGGCTCTGCAAATTGCACAGTTTAGTTCCTTTTTATGGCTGAGTAACATTCCATTGTATATATGTACATCTACGTTATTCTTCTGTTGATGGACATTTAGGTTGCTTCCATGTCCTGGCTATTGTAAATATTGCTGCAATGAACAATAGGGTGCATGTACCTCTTTGAATTATGGTTTTCTCTGGGTACATACCCAGGACTGGGATTGCTGGGTTACATGGTAGCTTTATTTTTAGCTTTCTAAGGAACCTCCATACTGTTCTCCATACTGGCTATATCAATTTACAAGCCCTCCAAGAGTGTAAGAGGGTTCCCTTTTCTACAAACCCTCTCCAGCATTTATTGTTTGTACATTTTTTAATGATGGCCATTCTGACTGGTGTAAGGTGGTACCTCCTTGTAGTTTTGGTTTGTGTTTCTCTAATAACTAGTGATGTGGAGCATCCTGTCATGTGTTTCTTGGCCATCTGTACGTCTTCTTTGGAGGAATGTCTATTTAAGTCTTCTGCCCATTTTTTAATTGGGTTGTTTGTTTGTTTGTTTGTTTTTGATATGAGCTACATGAGCGGTTTGTATATTTTGGAGATTAATCTCTTGTCAGGTGCTTAGTTGGAAAATATTTTCTCCCATTCTGAGGGTTGTCTTTTCATCTTATTTATGGTTTCCTTTGTTTTGCAAAAGCTTTTAAGTTTAATTAGGTCCCATTTGTTTATTTTTGTTTTTATTTTCATTGCTTTAGGAGGTGGGTCAAAAACAGTCTTGCTGTGATTTATGTCAAAGAGTGCTCTGCCAGTTTTTTCCTCTAAGGGTTTTATATTATCTGACCTTACATTTAGGTCCTTAATCCATTTTGAGTTTATTTTTATGTATGGTGTTAGGGAATGTTCTAATTTTATTCTTTTACATGTAGATAACCAGTTTTCACATCACCAGTTATTGAAGAGGCTGTCTTTTCTCCACTGCATATTCTTGCCTCGTTTTTCATAGATTAGGTGACCATATGTGCGTGGGTTTATCTCTGGGCTTTCTATTCTGTTCCATTGATCTATATGTCTGTTTTTGTGCCAATACCATACTGTCTTGATTACTGTAGATTTGTAGTATAGTCTGAAGTCAGGGAGACTGATTCTTTCTGCTCCATTTTTCTTTCTCAGTACTGCTGTGGCTCTTTGGGATTTTTTGTGTGTTTCTATACAAATTGTAAAATTCTTTGTTCTACTTCTGTGAAAAATGCTATTGGTAATTTCATAAGGATTGCATTGAATGTGTAGATTGATTTGGGTAGTATAGTTATATTGAAAATATTGATTCTTCCAATCCATGAACATGTCATATCTTTCCATCTGTTTGTGTCATCTTTGATTTTTTCATCAGTGTCTTATAATTTTCTGTGTACAGGTCTTTTACCTCCTTAGGTAGGTTTATTCCTTGGTATTTTATTCTTTTTGATGTGATGGTAAATGGGATTTTTTCCTTGATTTCCCTTTGCGATCTTTCATTTTAATGTATAGAAATGCAAAATATTTTTGTGCATTAATTTTTATCCTGCAAGTTTACCAAATTCATTGATGAGCTCTAGTAGTTTTCTAGTAGCATCTTTAAGATGCTCTATGTATAGTATCATGTCATCTGGAAACAGTGACAGCTTTACTTTTTCTTTTCTGATTTGGATTCCTTTTATTTCTTTTTCTTCTCTGATTGCTGTGGCTAAAACTTCCAAAACTATGTTGAATAAAAGTAGTGAGAGGACATCCTTGTCTTTTTCCTGATCTTAGAGGAAATACTTTCAGCTTTTCACTGTTGAAAATGATGTTACCTGTGACTTTTTCATATATGGTCTTTTTTATGTTGAGGTAGGTTCCCTCTATGCTGACATTCTGGAGTTTTTATCATAAATGTGTGTTGAATTTTGTCAAAAACTTTTTCTGCCTCTATTGAGATGATCATATGGTTTTTATTCTTCAGTTTGTTAATGTGGTGTATCTCATTGATTTATTTATGTATATTGAAGACTTGCATCCCTGGCATAAATCTCACTTGATCATGGTGTATGTTCTTTTAAATTTGTTGTTGGTTTTGACTTGCTCTTATTTTGTTGAGAATTTCTGAGTCTGTGTTCATCAGTGATATTAACTTGTAATTTTCTTTTATTGGTGATGTCTTTGTCTGGTTTTGATATCAGGTGATGGTGGCTTCATAGAATGAGCTTGGGAGTGTTGATTCCTCTGCAAATTTTTGGAATATTTTGAGAAGTATAGGTGTTAATTCTTCTCTAAATGTTTGATAGAGTTCACCTATAAAGCTACCTGGTCCTGTACTTTTGTTTGCTGGAAGATTTTTATCACTGTTTAAATTTCAGTACTTGTGATTGGTCTGTTCATATTTTCTATTCTACTGGGAATTTACTGTAGGACCTTGCTGAACATTCTGCTAGCATTGCCCCCCAAAAGATAGAACTGTGTTATTAGGACTTGGCATTGAGGAACATGATTGACCCGGACAGGCAAGCATCCACCCGAGCATTAAGGGGCCAAATATTTGATCACCTAATGCTTTCTATTGAAAGATTAATGATCAAAAGGGGGAAATTGTGAAATAAAATTCATATCTTATGGCAAGGCCAGAAAAATTTAAACATAAACATTTTTCTCTGCCCTTTGGCCTCCTCTTTCCCCCCTATTCTGCACTGTGGATCTGCATTATGCATCAAGCAGACCCCCAACACCACTGGCAGAAATACTTGCTCCACCATAAAGAGCAACATTCTCCTAGCACCAAAAAGACAACTCCTTAAAAGATAACATTCCTTCTTGCTCTTGTAAGGGGCCACAATGATGCTTATGTCTGGCTTGTGTACACGGTCAATAATACATCATTTAATGTCCAGACCTTTGTCTCAAAAAACTTATATAACTGTGCCTTGACTTCTAATGGGCAGAACAGTTCTCAGAGTTTTCTGAGATGTTGTTCCCGGGTTATAATCCTTAATTTGGCTCAAATAAAATTTTCCATTTATCTTAGATTGACTGATTATTTTTTCATTGACAACATCATGTTCTACTGTAAGGCACTTAAAAGTGACCAAAATTTATAATATAAATTTAACAATTTATATTATAGAAGCTCAACAGTAATATAGTATCTCAGGCCTCATACTCCTCTAAATCTTCTTTTCCTCAAGCACAAGGACAAGAGTTCAAAATAAAGGATTTACCATTGTTTTCTGAGGAGCGAGAGAGTTTTTTTCTGTTTCATTTCATCTGTATATTCTTGGAGTTTGGGTTTATATTATTTTATGCTACAAATACACATTATTTCAGGCACTTAATGTGATAACTCAACTTCATGAGCTACAAGAAACATCACCATCATTTAAGACATTTTTTCTATAAGGGAATGCATTCCAAAAATATTTAAAGAGCTATTTGAAAGTGAACTATTTGGAAGTTACTGACGTGGGTCAGAATATGCCACCTCAAAATATACCACTTTGACATGAGGATTATTTTGAGTTAAAGGCAATTAAGAAAGAGCAAACACAGGAGGAGATCTCTGCCCTGCCCTTATCTACCAAAAAGCAGGGCATACATTTCCATTTGTAAAAGTGTTCCCCTCTCCCTTTCCAGGAAGTGAACAACTCTTATCAAAAGAAAATGGCTTGGGCTTCCCTGGTGGTGCAGTGGTTGAGAGTCTGCCTGCCGATGCAGGGGACACGGGTTCGTGCCCCAGTCCAGGAAGATCCCACATGCCACGGAGCGGATGGGCCCGTGAGCCATGGCCGCTGAGCCTGCGCATCCAGAGCCTGTGCTCCACAACGGGAGAGGCCACAGCAGTGAGAGGCCCGCATACTGCAAAAAAAAAAAAAAAAAAAAGAGAATGGCTTGAATCTTCATAACAAATCTTACTAAACAACCCTATCTACTATATTTTCCTAGTTAACATCTCACTATTTACCACCCTTAGGATCCCAAACCCACTTTTCCTTTGTCTAGTCCCTTCTTCACAGTTTATCATTCTTTGTTAAAATGATATATAATCTCCCTGGTATAACTGCCTCTTTGGTTTTTACTATTTTTGTGTGTGTGAAGCCCCCTCCCCTACGTGAAAATTAAAGACATTAATATATCTTTTCTCCTGTTAATCTGTCTTTTGTCAATTTAACTTGCATGTTCCAGCTACATACATAAGAGGGTAGAAGAAGAATTTTTCTTCCACAACAGTTCAATGGGCTCATAAGTTCAATATTCCAGCATTCTAATATTTGCAATCAAATACAAATTAAAAGCTTATTTATATATTAGTCATATTTGCAATTCTGAAATTATTCATCATTTTCTCTCAATCAATTTTTCTCAACTAGGGGCTTACCTAAGGACAAGATAAATGAGTAATGGTCAGTGGCAGGCAAGTGAGAAAAAGTTCTCCAGGTGATACTGATGCACAAGTCCTCGCTCAATCACTATTGCAAACCTTTGTTTTCTGGTATAAATTTGCACCATGTCTCAGAATATATGCAAACATGGCCCCCTAAAACAGCTTCCTAGTAAACAACCTTATCTATTTCAAACCTCACGCCAGGTAGGCAAGGGTACCCTCTGTACTTGCTTACCACTTATCAACTATTGCTACCTGGGGCCCCACCCTATTTATAAACAAGTCTCTGACTCTCACTCACTCTTCCTCAGCATACTGGTATCCTCTTAAGAGGGAAGCATATATCTACATAGAGATGTCTGAAAGCACCATGTTCTAGATACCAATCCAGACATAAAATCACAAGAGTTCATCATTCTTGGCAGAGGGAAAAGGGGTAGCAACTTAGGTCATAATTGGGATATTCAGTTGACTAAAGGAGCTGTGGAAATTCAAGCACTATTTTAATACTAATACCTAGATTCTGAAATGAGACTGTCCAAATTGACTTGAGGAATTTAAAATCAATTTGGACTGTAGAAGTCTGCTGTTGCTATTTATCTGACTGAAATAAGAGACAAAGATAAAGCCAGTCAAAAGTTAACAGGAAACAATATGCTTTCCCAAGTCCCATTGCAGCTGTAAAGTATCATAACAACCCCTTTCTTTGAGTGACTACGGCTCTCTCTAAAATCATAGACTATCAGAAACATCACTGTTTGAGACACTATCAGGAAGAATAAAATAACCTAATTTTACCTGGAGGATCTAAATTACTTTGACCCAGATAAGAGACCTTGATTTCCATCTAATGTACTCTGATTGATAAAAGATTTCTGGGTATAACATCCCACATCTATACTAACTATCTCTTCCCAAGGACACAGGATCTTGGGTCCACTTTGAAATCCAGATCAGATGTTGGTCCCTTTACATGCTGTCCTGCTTTGCCCATGAAGCACTGCTTCATTTGAATTTCACCTAAAATCTACCATTCTCTCAAATCTTATAGTAATTCTATATTTTCCTTTGTTTGGTGAGATACCCCATGATTCCTCTGGTTTTCAATATTGGCCTTTTTTATTAGCTCATCAATCCAAGTCTCATTCAGATAGATATTAAAAAGTCTACTTTTATCCTAGAAGAAA
The DNA here is from genome assembly GCF_951394435.1 of Stenella coeruleoalba. Lineage (NCBI taxonomy): Eukaryota > Metazoa > Chordata > Mammalia > Artiodactyla > Delphinidae > Stenella > Stenella coeruleoalba. The sequence continues at coordinate 62,653,984 of NC_137152.1, forward strand.
ATTATATTTATCCATTCATTTACTATGAAATATTATCCAAAACTTGAAAGTAAAATAAACCTATGGGCATTATGTCTTTTAATGTTATACAGGGCAAATTCCACTCAAAGATTATTTAGAAAAATTAACCTAGTTTAAGTCACTGATATTGGTTAAAAGTCCCAAAATTAGTAAAGTTACATTGTAACATACAGATTTGGTGTAGTGGAGGTGCAAATAATTTCTGTCTGTTGAAACAGATAATTCCAAAGGTTACATTGTATGGCCTTGTAAGAATTAACATGTTTTGTATCTAAAACAGAAATTTTGTGCAGAGGAAGGAAAACTCCCAAACTCATTCTATGAGGCCACCATCACCCTGATACCAAAACCAGGCAAAGATACCACTAAAAAAGAAAATTACAGGCCAATATCATTGATGAAAACAGACACAAAAATCCTCAAAAGATACTAGCAATTTGAATCCAACAATACATTAAAAGGTTCATACACCATGATCAAGTGGGATTTATCCCAGGGATGCAAGGAAATTTTCAATATCTGCAAATCAATCAATGTGATACACCACGTCAACAAATTGAAGAATAAAAACCTTATGATCATCTCAAGAGATGCAGAAAAAGCTCTTGACAAAATTAAACACTGATTTATAATAAAAACTCTCCAGAAAGTGGGCATAGAGGGAACCTATCTCAACATAATAAAGCCATATATGACAAACCTACAGCTAACATCATATTCAATGGTGAAAACATGAAAGCATTTCCTCTAAGATCAGGAAGAAGAAAGGGATGCCCACTCTCATCACTTTTATTCAACATAGTTTTGGAAGTCCTAGTTATGGAAATCAGAGAAGAAAAAGAAATAAAAGGAATCCAAATAGGAAAAGAAGAAGCTAAACTGTCACTGTTTCGGAAGACATGATACTATACATAGAACATCCTAAAGATGCTACCAGAAAACTACTTGAGCTCATCAATGAATTTTCACAAAGTTGCAGGATACAAAATTAATACACAGAAATCTGTTGCATTTCTATACACTAACAATGAAAGATCAGAAAGAGAAATTCAAGAACCAATCCCATTTACCATTGCATCAAAAAGAATAAAATACCTAGGAATAAACTTACCTAAGGAGACAAAAGACCTGTATTCTGAAAAATATAAGATGCTGATGAAAGAAATTGAAGACACAACAGATGGAAAGATATACCATGTTCTTGGATTGGAAGAACAAATATTCTCAAAATGACTATACTACCCAAGGTAATCTACAGATTCAATGCATTCCCAATCAAATTACCAATGGCATTTTTCAGAGAACTGGAACAAAAAAAATCTTAAAATTTGTATGGAGACACAAAAGACCCCGAATAGCCAAAGCAATCTTGAGAAAGAAAACTGGAGCTGGAGGAATCAGGCTCCCTGACTTCAGACTATACTACAAAGCTTGAGTCATCAAAACAGTATGGTACTGGCACAAAAATAGAAGTATAGATCAAGGGAACAGGATAGAAAGCCCAGAAATTAACCTAAGCACCTCTGGTCAATTAATGTATGACAAAGGAGGCAAGACTAAACAATGGTGGAAAGACAGTCTCTTCAACAAATGGTGCTGGGAAAACTGACAGCTACATGTAAAAAAAGTGAAATTAGATCATTCATTAACACCATACACAAAAATAAGCTCCAAATATATTAAAGATCTAAATTTGAAACCAGACACTATAAAACTCCTCAAATGAAACATAGGCAGAGCACTCTGTGACATAAATCACAGTAATATCTTTTCTGATCCATATCCCAGAGAAATGGAAATAAAAACAAATGTGACCTAATTATACTCAAAAGCTTTTGCACAGCAAAGGAAACCATAAACAAAACAAAAAGACAACCTACAGATTGGGAGAAAATATTTGCAAGTGATGTGACTGACAAGGGATTAATCTCAAAAATGTACAAACAACTCATGAGGCCTAATATCATCAAAACAAACAACCCAATCAAAAACTGGACAGAAGACCTAAATAGACATTTTTCCAAGAAAGACATATGAATGGCCAAGAGGCTCATGAAAAGATGTTCAACATTGCCAACAATTACAGAAATACAAATCAAAACTATGAGATATTACCTCATACCAGTCAAAGTGGCTATCATCAAAAAATCCACAAACAATAAATTCTGTAGAGGGTGTGGAGAGAAGGGAACCCTCCTACACTGTTGGTGGGAATGTAAATTGGTACAGCCACTGTGGAGAACAGTATGGATGTTCCTTAAAAAACTAAAAATAGAGCTACCATATGACCTTGCAATTCCACTCCTAGACGTATATCTGGAGAAAAACATGGTCCGAAAGGATACATGCACCCTAATGTTCATTGCAGCACTGTTTATAATAGCCAAGACATGGAAGCAACCTAAATGTCTATTGACAGAGGAATGAATAAAGAAGATGTGGTGTATACATACAGTGGAATATTACTCAGCCATAAAAGGAATGAAATAATGCCATTTGCAGCAACATGGATGGACCTAGAGATTGTCATACTCAGTGAAGTAAGTCAGACAGAGAAAGAGAAATAGGATATGGTATTGCTTGTATGCAGAATCTAAAATGAAATGATACAAATGAACATATTTACAAAATAGAAATGGACTCACAGACTTAGAGAATGAACTTATGGTCACCAGGTTGGGCAGGATGGAGGGAAGGCACAGTTAAGGAGTTTGGGATTGACAAGTACACACTGCCTTATTTAAATAGGATAACCAACAAGGAACTGCTATATAGCACAGGGAACACTGCTCAATGTTATGTGGCAGCCTGGATGGGATGGGAGTCTGGGGGAGAATGGATGCATGAATATGTATGGCTGAGTCACTTTGCTGTGCACCTGAAAATATCACAACATTGTTAATTGGCTATACTCCAATATAAAATAAAAAGTTAAAATAAATAAATAAATAAAATAGCAATTTTTTCCTAAAAGTTTTTTTGATTGTCTATACATAATTAGCTTCTCAAATTAACTGGTTTTACAATCTTTCTGGTCCCCTCATTAATTGATGAATTAAATACAATCTTTGACACCTGTTCCTTTTATATTTGTATAAAAATAGTGAGCTAAACTTTCTGAAAATCAAATTTTAACAGTTTACTCAGTAAACAAACAATACAGATATTCAAACATTTTTACTAATTTTTTTATTATTTATTATTTACTTACATATTTACCATTTCTGACCCTCTTCATTTCTCTGTGGAGATCCAAATTTCCATCTAGAATCCTTTTCCTTCTCCCTGAAGAACTTGTTTTAACATTTCTTGTAGTTCAAATCATCTGGTAATTAATTCAGCCATTGTATGAAAATGCCACTATTTTACTTTTATTTTTAAAAAGAATTTTACTGGGTATTATGCTCCAGTTTGATTTTTTTCTTTCAGTACGTTTAAAGATGTTACTCCATTGTCTTCTGGCTTTCACAGTGTCAAAATAAAGGCAGCTGTCATTCTCATTTTGTTCCCTTAATATGACTTTTTTCTCTGGCTGCCTTATTTTTTTTTCATTTTTGGCCACACTGCATGGCTTGTGGGATCTTAGCTCCCCAACTGTGTATCAAACCTGGGCCCATGGCATTGAAAGCACTGAGTCTTAACCTATGGGCTGCCAGGGAATTCCCTTTGGTGGCATTTAAGATTTTCTCTTTTTTACTGTTATTTTCCATTTATCGTGTGTGCTGTGTGTAGCAATGCATTTCCAATATTTCTTCTGTCTCTGGTTTGTATAAATTCTTAATTCTCCTGGATTATAATTTGTTTCAAATTTGGAAACATTTGGCCATTATTTTTTCAAATTAATTGTCTATACATCACATCTTCCTTTTGGGACTCCAATTACACATATTTAGACAGCTTGATATTGTCCCACAGCTCACTAAATTTCTGTTCATTTTTTTCTTCTTTTTTACTTCTGTGCCTCATTTTGGATTATTTCTTTTGCTATATCTTCAAGTTCACTAATCTTTTCTTTTGAAATGTCTAATCTTCTCTTATGAATTTGTCAAATTATCAATTCTAAATTGGAGCACAGGGTCTGGATGGTGAGACATGATTCAAAAATAGACAAGAGAAATTGAAATTGAGAATTTCATTATTCACAGGTCCTGGAGGAAGTGTCTGTCATGCATCAAGAGGTTACATAGAGAAGTCAAGGCAAAGTGCACAGAGAAACAGGACCCGGGACACATGCCTTTATTAGGGTGTGTGTGTAAAATGTTTTGGGGTTCTTGGCCTAAGACCAGATTGGTCAATTCAAACCAAAAGAGCAGTGTTTAATAAGTTCTACAAGGTTCTTTCTAAGGGGCACAAAATAAAAGACACTAGGAGGCAGGAGAGACTGTTTGATTACAAGAGCTTTTGGAGAAATCACATCAGGAACTTGCATTTGCTTGTGACTCTGTGTGCTGCCATTTAGAGCATGCACTTTTATGAGGGGGCTAGCATCAGTTTAACATCACTATAGGCTGCTTGGGCATACAAAATGGATGCCAAGACAGCAATATCATGGAAGAGTTTAGCTAAACTCTAGACATGTTGTTAATCCCATTTTTTTTCATTTCTGAGATTGTATTCTCTAGAAGATGCATTTTGTTTTTTTATATCTATTCTTTCTTTTCTCATTATGTTCATGTTTTCTTTTACAAGTATGAGAATATAAAGTATAGTTATAATAGCTGTTTTAGTGTTCTTGTCTTGTAATTTTATCTTCCCTGCAATTTCTGATTCAATTGACTGATTTAACTCCTTATTGATTATACTTTATGGCTTCTTTAAATAGCTAGGAAATACTGATTCAATGCCAGTCATTGTGAATTTTATGTTGCTGAGTGCTGGATTTTGTTGTCATCTTTCTAATACTATTGAACTTTTTCTGGCAGGCAGTTAAATAACTTGGGACTTAATTTGATAATTTTAGTACTTGTTAGCTCTCTATGGAAGGCTTAGAATTAGCTTTATTCTAGTTCTAATTTGTCTCTGCTTCTTAGGAATAGCCTTTCTGGGGTCTCTACTGATGTTGCATGTATTCAACAAGATCTTTCTCCTTTAGCTGGAAGTAAGATAAATTATTTTCAGCCCTCTGTGAGCTAAGGAAATTTTTTGACAGATCCTTGGTAATTAATTTTCCTCATAAGTTGTTTTTGCCTGATCTGTGGGGCTTTATCCTCTGCATGCAAAGATTGGAATTCAGCCAAAGACCTAAGGGATTCCCCATGCTAATTGTAGAGCCTGTAGTCTATGTAGCTTCCTTCCCTCAGACACTGGATCCTGTAATTTCTCACTTCCCTCATCTTTTCTATTTCTCCTCAACTCAATGTGATTCTCAAATTCTCTTTAGTTTGTCTCTACATATGAGATAGTCTAGGGATTATCTCAAAGCAGAAATCTTTGGTGATTTTAGGTTCATTACATTTGTTTGTGTTTTCCAAGTGATTATTGTCTTGTTCTCCCTTTTGTCTGAAAAATAGCTTTTTCCTATATTTGGTTCACTTTTTAAAATTTTTAACTGCAAAAGGGTTATTCCAGACTTCCTTACTCCTTCATGCATAGAAGCAGAAGTTTCACTTACATTCGTTTTTTAAATAATGTTTTGAAGAGTATAGATTTCCAAATTAGCTGCGTTTTTAAAGCACTTTAAAACTGTCATCCATAATTTAACTAAGGTGATAAAACATCTGTACACTAAAAACCATAGGACATTATTGAAAGAAATTCAAGAAAACTCAAATAAATGGAAAAAATATTCTATGCTTATGGATTGGAAGAATTAATGTGTTAAAATGTCCATACAAACCAAAGTGATCTGCAGTATCAATGCAATCCCTATTAAAATTCCAAAGGTATTTTTCAAAGGAACAGAAAAAAGAAAAACTATACTGAAATTTGTATGGAACCATGAAAACACCTGAATTGTCAAAGCAATCCTCTTAAAGGACAACAAGGTAGGAGGCATTACCCATCCTGATTTCAAACTGTATAACAAAGTTATAGTGATCAAAACAGTACTGGCATAAAAATAGGCACACAGAAAAGTGAAACAAAATAAATAGTCCAGATATAAATGAAAGCACATACAGTCAACAATTTTTGAAAAGGATGACAAGACCACACAATGGAGAAATATAGTCTCTTCAATAAATAGTATTGAAGAATAGTAATAGTATCTCACTGGTGGGGAGATCAGGTGGGACAGAAGGGGAGCTTCAGGGGCCAGGAGGAGAGTGCAGCACCTGGTCTGTGGCAGGCAAGACAAAGTGAGACCTACACAGGTGGTCTGTGACACAACCTTCCATACCCCAGCCTGAAATGTGTATCCACCAGTGCAGATGGGGGCTGAGTGTTGGAATGTGAGGTTTGGAGAGCAGACATGGGGAGAGGACTACGGTTGGCTGTGAAGAAACAGCTTGAGGGGATAGGAGTGAGGAGCTCCACAACCAGGAATTCTCATGGAGGAAGATCCAACCACCATAGAAGTGAAGCACCATTGTTGAATGACACACAAAGGGTGGGACCACCATTAAAACCTTTCTCCCCATGTGCAGGCCCCTGCCTCCATGGGTACTAGGAAAGGCTCCAACTGGAGCAGGCTCATGTGCCCCCAGCTGCCACCACCTCTTCAATCCCCTCCCCACTGGGACAAGGTCCTGTGCCCCTGGCTGCTGCTGCCTCCCCCACACCCCCACACCTGGGCAGGCTCATGTGTGTTGAGGCAGCCTTGGGAGCAGATGTCTGTGGGTGTCCCACAAGCAGAGGTGGGGCTGAAACCACAGCTGAAACCCAGGGCCCATGCAACTGAGGAGAAGGGCTAAAATCTCTCCTCATTGCTGGGAGAACCATGGATTTATACCCCTGCAACTGGATTTGTAAACTCAGCACCTGCAGAACATCTGAATGGACAAGTGCTCTCACAACCAAGATGGGTCTAGCTTTAGAAGCTGTGGAATTTGTGGGCATGTACATGTGGGAGTTGGGCCTAGCCAGAGTCTGAGCTGCCTCCATAACACCCACAGCAGGTCCAGATCCATGATTACTGCAATCATGGGACCTGACTTCAGTGGACCTATGCTGTGGCCTTGTGAAAACAATGCATGAGAGACACCAGGACCAATTGCTGGCATAACCACGATTAAGGTGGGGCTTAGAGCAGTGCCAACAACAGTGTAATCTGAGAGCTCACACAATGTGTGAAAGGTGACACAACAGAGCACACCCACAGATGAACAGCTCCAGAGATGGAATACTCAGTACCTTCTCTCCAGTGGGAGTGTTCCAATCCTGCCTACCTCACATCACAGATCAGAAACACAATGAAGAGACAGATCTCAAAGCCTCTATTCCAACATCTAGGGAGAAGACCTTGCCCCTGACAGGGCATTGACAACCACAGAGCAGAGGGGAGGCTCTGCTTAACATCCAGTGCAGGGTCTAGTTGCCAAAACATAAGTCACACCTCCTATCAAGGGGATAATGGCCAGCATACACTAAGGAAAGAGATGGCAGACATCCATACTAAAAACAGCCCTCTCATCAAAAATTATTAAACCTATGCAGGCTACACAGGAATGTTCCCACATAAAGATAACCCTCCAAGACAGTGTGAGGGTCTGGCATCAGAAGGAAGAAACCTCAAAACATTTAGCTTTGAAGGCCAGTAGGGGTTTAGTGTAGGAAATCCACAGACTGGGGAAACAGAGACTCCACACTTGGAAGGTGCACACAAGATCTCACATGCACTGGGACCTAGCACAAAGCAGTACTTCCATAGAACCTAGGCTATACCTACCTAGGGGTCTTGGAGGGTCTCATGGGGAGGTGAGGGTCAATAGTAGCTCACTGTGGGAGCAAGGACACTGGTAGCAGAAGTCACAGGGAATGTTGATCAGTGTGAGCTCTCCCAGAGGACCCCATTTCAGCATCAGGACCAGCCCCACCCAACAGCCTGCAGGCTCCAGTCCTGGGATGCCTCAGTCAAACAACCAACAGGGCAGGAACAAAGCACCACACATCAGCATACTAGCTGCTTAAAGTCATACTGAGAGCACAGTTATCTGCTAAACATGCCCCATGACATGGCCCTGCCCACCAGATGGACCAGACCCAGCTCCAGCCACCAGTGGGCTGGACCAGTCTCTCCCACCAGGAAGCCTACACTAGCCTCTTAGACAGCATCATTCACCAGGGGGCAGACAGCAGAAGCAAGAAGAACTACAAGCCTGCAGCCTGTGGAATGGAAATTGGAATCAAAGAACGTTAGACAAAATGAGAAAGCAGAGGAATATGTTCCAGATGAAGGAACAAGGTAAAACCCCAGAAAAAATAACTAAGTGAAGTGGAGATAGGCAATCTACCTGAAAAACAATTCAGAGCAATGTTAGTAAAGATGATCCAAGATCTCAGAAAAAGAGTAGAGGCATAGATCAAGGAGATACAAGGAATGTTTTAAAAAGACCTAGAAGAGCTAAAGAACAAACAAACAGAGATGAACAACACAATAACTGAATTAACAAATAACCTAGAAGGAATCAATAGCAGAATAACTATGGCAGAAGAACAAATAAGTGAGCTGGAAGACAGGGCGGTGGAAATCACTGCCATAGAACAGAATAAAGAAAAAAGAATGAAAAGAAATGAGGACAGTCTCAGAGACTTCTGAGACTTAAATATTAAACACACCAACCTGGGAATTCCATTGTGGGATAGTGGTTAGGTGTCAGTACTTCAACTGCTGTGGCCTGGGTTCAGTTCCTGGTCAGGGAACAGAGATCCTGCAAGCTGTGCAATGTGACCAAAATATAAATAAATAAATAAATACACATGCCAACATTCACATTATAGGGGTCCCAGAAGAAGAAGAGAAAGGGAATGGGCTTGAGGAAATATTTGAAGAGATTGTAGCCACAAACTTCCCTAACATGGGAAAGGAAACAGTCACCCAATTCCAGGAAGCACAGAGAGTCCCCCCATATAGGATAAACTCAAGGAGCAACACACCAAGACATATAGCAATCAAACTAACAAAAATTAAATACAAATGAAAAATATTAAAAGCAACAAGGGAAAAGCAACAAATTATATACAAGGGAATTCCCATAAGGTTATCAGCTGACTTTTCAGCAGAAACTCTGCAGGCCAAAAGGAAATGGCAGGATATATTTAATTGATGAAAGGGAAAAACCTACAACCAAGTATACTGTACCCAGCTAGGCTCTCATTCAGAATCAGTTGGGAAATAAAAATTTCTACAGACAACCATGGGAATTCCCTGGGGTTCCAGTGGTTAGGACTCCATACACTCACTGCCAAGGGCCCATGTTGAATCCCTGGTCAGGGAACTAAGATCCCACAAGCTGCATAGCTCAGCCAAAAAAAAAAAAAAAGCTTTACAGACAAACAAAAGCTAAGAGAATTCAGCACCATCAAACTAGGCTTACAACAAAGGCTAAAGAAATGTCTCATGAGTGGGGGGTGGGAGGAAGAAGCCACAACTAGAAACAAGAAAATTACAAATGAGAAAGCTCACTGGTAAAGGTAAACATATGGTAAAAGTAGGAAATCATCCACACAAAAATATGATATCAAGACAAGCAACCATGAGAAGAGGAGAGTACAAATGCAGGAAATGAGAATTGCATTTGAAATTGAGACCAGCAATTAAAACAATCACATACATATATAGACTGCTATATCAAAATCTCATGGGAACTGCAAATCAAATAATTGACAATAGATACACACAAAAAAAGAGAAAAAGCAACCCAAACACAAAACTAAAGATAGTCATCAAACCACAAGAGAAGAGTACAAAAGTAGGGAAGAAAGACCAACAAAAAGAAATCCTAAACAATTTAAAAAATGGCAGTAAGAACATACATACTGATAACTACTTTAAGTGTAAACGGATTAAATGCTCCAACCAAAAGACAGACTGAATGAATGGATACAAAAACAAGTCCTGTATATATGCTGTCTACAAGACACCCTATTCAGACCTAGGGACACATGCAGACTGAAAGTGAGGGTTTGGAAAAAGATATTCCATGAAAATGGAAATCTAAAGAAAGTTGGAGTAACAATAATCATATGAGACAAATAGACTTTAATATAAAGACTATTACAAAGGACAAGGAAGGACACTACATAATGAACAAGGGATCAATCCAAGAAGAAGATATAACAATTATAACTATGTATACACCCAATATAAGAGCACCTCAATATATAAGGCAAATGCAAACAGCCATAAAATGGGAAATCGACAGTGACACAATAATAGTGGGGAACTTTATCACCTCACTTACACCAGCAGACAAATCATCCAGACAGAAAATCAATAAGAAACACAAGCCATAAATGACACATTAGATCAGAAGGACTGAATTGATATTTATAGGGTATTCCATCTGAAAGTAGCAGAATACATTTTCTTCTTAAGTGCAAATGGAACATTCTCCAGGATAGATCACATCTTGGGTCACAAATCAAGTCACATTAAATTTAAGAAAATTGAAATCATATAAGCATCTTTTCTGACCTCAACACTATGTTATTAGAAATAAGTTACAGAAAAAAATTGCAAAAACACAAAACACATGGAAGCTAAACAATATGCTATTAAACAACCAATGGATCACGGAAGAAATCAAAGATGAAATTTAAAAGAAATAACTAGAGAAAAATGAAAATGAAAACATGATGATCCAAAACCTATTGGACACAGCAAAAGCAGTTCTAAGAGTGAAGTTTATAGCAATATAATCTTACATCAGAAAACAAGAAAAATCTCAAATAAACAACCTAACCTTATATCTACAGCAACTAGAGAAAGAAGATCAAAATCCAAAGTTAGTAGAAGGAAAGAAATCATAACAATCAGAGCAAAAATAACTGAAATAGAGATGAAGAAAACAATAGCAAAGATCAATGAAACTAAAGGCTGGTTCTTTGAGAAGATAAACAAAATTGATAAAACAAACAAGAAGATAAACAAAATCTATAGCCAGACCCATGAAGAAAAAAGGGAGAGGATTCAAATCAATAAAATTAGAAATGAAAAAAGAGAAGTTAAAATGGACACCACAGAAATACAAAGGATCATAAGAGACTACTACATGTAACAATATGCCAATAAAATGGACAATCTAGAAGAAATGGATAAATTCTTAGAAAGTTACAACCTACCAAGACTGAACCAGGAAGAAATTGAAAATATGAACAGACCAACACAAGTACTGAAATTGAAAATGTAATAAAAAAAATTCCAACAAGCAGAAGTCCAGGACCAGATGACTTCACAGGCTAATTCTATCAAACATTTAGAGAAAAGTTAACACTTATCTTTCTCAAACTATTCTAAAAAGTTTCAAAGGAATAAATACTCTCAAGCTCATTCTATGAGGCCCGCAGTATTCTAATATGAAAACCAGACAAAAACACCACAAAAAAATTTACAGCCCAATATCACTGATGAACATAGACACAGAAATCCCCTACAAAATACTAGCAAACCGAATCCGACAGCACATTAAAAGGATCATACACCATGATGAAGTGGCACTTATCCCAGGGATGGAAGGATTCTTCAATATACACAAATCAATCAACGTGGAATTTTTTGATCACAGTTTTAATTTCAGTGCTTGTGACTGGTCTGTTCATATTTTCTATTTCTTCCTGGTTCAGTATAGGAAGGTTGTACCTTTCTAAGAATTTACCATTTCTTGTAGATTGTCCATTTTATTGGAGCATTGTTATTTGTAGCATTCTCTTAGGATCCTTTGTATTTCTGTGGTGTCCATTGTAACTTCTCATTTTTCATTTCTAATTTTATTGATTTGAGCCCTGTCTCATTTTCTCTTGATGAGTCTAGCTAAAGGTTTATCTTTTTTTTTTTTAATCTTTTGAAAGAACCAGCTTTTGGTTGCATTGATCTTTTTTACTGTCTTCATCATCTCTATTTAACGAATTGAAGGATAAAAACCATATAATCATCTGAATAGATGCCCAGAAAACTTTTCACAAAATTCAACACCCATTTATGATTAAAAAAAAAAAAACTCTCCAGAAACTAGCCATAGAGGGAACCTACCTCAACATAATAAAGACCATAAATGACAAACCCACAGCTAACATCATTCTCAACTGAAAAACTGAAAGCATTTTCTCTAAGATCAGGAATAAGACAAGGATGTCCACTCTTGCCACTTTTATTCAACATAACTTTGGAAGTTTTAGCCACAGAATCAGAGAAGAAAAATAAATAAAAGGAATCTAAATTGGCAAAGAACAAGTAAAACTATCACTGCAGACAACATGATTCGATACATACAAAATCCTGAAGATGCTACCAGAAAACTACTAGAGCTAATCAATGAATTTGGTAAAGTTGCAGGATACAAAATTAATACACAGAATTCTCTTGCATTCCTACACACTACCAATGAAAAATCAGAACCATAAATTAAGGAAACTATCCCATTTATCACTGCATCAAAAAGAATAAAATACCTAGGAATACAGCTATCTAAGGAGAAAAAAAGTCCTGTATGCATAAAACTATAAGACACTGATGAAAGAAATCAAAGAAAACACACACAGATGGAGAGATATGCCACGTTCTTGGATTGTAAAAATCAATATTGTGAAAATGACTACACTACCCAAAGAAATCTACGATTCAATGCAATCATCCCTATCAAACAACCAATGGCATTTTTCACAGAATTAGAACAAAATTTTCACAATTTGAATGGAAACACAAAAGACCCCGAATAGCAAGAGAAAGCTTGAGAAAGAAAAATGGAGCTGGAGGAAATAGGCTCTCTGACTTCAAGCTATACTACAAAGCTACAGTAATCAAGACAGTATGGTACTGGCACAAAAACAGAAATATAGATCAGTGGAACAGGATAGAAAGCCCAGAGACAACCCATGCACATGCAGTCACCTTATCTTTGATAAAGGAGGCAAGAATATACAATGTAGAAAAGACAGCCTCTTCGATAAGTGGTACTGGGAAAACTGGAAAGCTACATGTAAAATAATGAAATTAGAACACTTCCTAAAACCATACAAAAGGATAAACTCAAAATGGATTAAAGACCTAAACGTAAGGGCAGACACTATACAACTCTAAGAGGAAAACATAGGAAAAACACTCTTTGACATAAATCACAGCAAGATCCTTTGTGACCCACCTGTTAGAGAACTGGAAATTAAAACACAAATAAAAATGGGACCTAATGAAACTTAAAAGTTTTTGCACAGCACAGGAAACCATAAAGAAGATGAAAAGAAAACCCTCAGAATGGGAGAAAATATTTGCCAATGACGCAACTGACATAGGACCAATCTCCAAAATGTACAAGCAGCTCATGCAGCTCAATATCAAAAAAAAAAAAAAAAAAAAAACAAATGGAAGAACTAAAGAGACTTTTCTCCAGAGAATATATACAGATTGCCAAGAAATACATGAAAGGATGCTCAACATCACTAATCATTAGAGAAATGCAAATCAAAACTACAATGAGGTATCACCTCACACTAGTCAGAATGGTCATCATCAAAAAATGTACAAACAATAAATGCTGGAGAGGGTGTGGAGAAGAGGGAACATTCTTGCACTGTTCATGAGAATGTAAACTGATACAGCCACTATGGAAAACAGTATGGAGGTTCCTTAAAACACTAAAAATAGAACTACCATACAACACAGCAATACCACTACTGGGCATATACCCTGAGAAAACCATAATTCAAAAAGAGTCATGTACCACAATGTTCATTGCAGCTCTATTTACAGTAGCCAGGACATGGAAGCAACCTAAGTGTCCATTGACAGATAAATGGTTGAAGAAGATGTGGTGCATATATACAATGGAATATTACTCAGCCATAAAAAGAAATGAAACTGAGTCATTTTTAGTGAGGAGGATGGACCTAGAGTCTGTCATAGATTGAAGTAAGTCAGAAAGAGAAAAACAATTACCATATGTTAACACATATATATGGAATCTAAAGAAAAAAATCTTTCTGAAGAACCTAGGGGCAAGACAAGAATAAAGATGCAGATGTAGAGTATGGACTTGATGACACAGGGAGGAGGAAGTGTAAGCTGGGATGACATGAGAGAGTGGCGTGGACATACATACACTACCAAATGTAAAACCGTTAGCTAGTGGGAAGCTGCCGCATAGCACAAGGAGATCATCCCAGTGCTTTGTGACCACCTAAAGGGGTGGGATAAGGAGAGTGAGAGAGAGGGATATGCAAGAGAGAAGAGATATGGGGATATATGTATATGTATAGCTGACTCATTTTGTTATAAAGCAGAAACTAACACACCATTGTAAAGTAATTATACTCCAAGATGATAAAAAATAAATAAAAAAATAAAGAGTCATGTACCACAATATTCATTGCAGCTCTATTTACAATAGCCAGGACATGGAAGCAACCTAAGTGTCCACTGACAGATGAATGGATAAAGAAGATGTGGCACATATATACAATGGAATATTACTCAGCCATAAAATTAAATGAAATTGAATTATTCGTAGTGAGGTGGATGGACCTAGAGTCTGTCATACAGAGTGAAGTAACTCAGAAAGAGAAAAACAAATACCGTATGCTAACACATATATGTGGAATCTAAAAAAAACAAAAAACAATAAAAACCAAAACTGTTCTGCAGCACCTAGGGTCAGGACAGGAATAAAAGATGTAGATATAGAGAATAGACTTGAGGACACAGGGAGTGGGAAGGGTAAGCTGGGATGAAGTGAGAGAGTGGCATGGACTTATATATACTACCAAATATAAAATAGATAGCTAGTGGGAAGCAGCCAAGTAGCACAGGGAGATCAGCTCAGTGTTTTGTGACCACCTAGAGGGGTGGGATAGGGAGTGTGGGAGGGAGCCACAAGATGGAAGAGATATGGGGATATATGTATATGTATAGCCGATTCATTTTGTTGTAAAGCAGAAACTAACACACCACTGTAAAGCAATTATACTCCAATAAAGATGTTAAAATAAATTAATTAATATAGAACTACCATGTTTTCCAGCAGTAACACTCCTGGGCATATATCCAGAGAAAATCATAATTCAAAAAGATACATGCACCCCAATATTCATTGCAGCACTATTTACAATAGCCAAGATATGGAAACAACATAAATGCCCATCAACAGAAGAGTGGATAAAGAAGATATGTTATACATGTACAGTGAAATATTACTCAGCTATAAAAAAGAACAAAATAATGCCATTTGTAGCAACATGGATGGACGTATTGATTGTCATAATGAGTGAAGTAAGCCAGATACAGAAAGTCAGACAGATATCAAATATCACATGATATCAGTTTTATGTGGATCTAAAAAAGGCTGCAAATCAACTTATTTACAACACAGAAATAAAGTCACAGATGTAGGAAACAAATTTATGGTTAACATGGGGAAAGCAACAGAGGGATAAATTGGGAGATTGGGATTGACATATACACGACTATATATAAAATTGATAACTCATAAGGACCTTTGTATAGCACAGGAAACTCTACTCGATACTCTCTAATGGCCTATATGGGAAAAGAAACTAAAAAAGAGTGGACATATGTATGTGCATAACTGATTCATTTTTTCTGTGTAGCAGAAACGAACACAGCATTGTACATCAACTATATTCCAATAAAAATATTTTTAAAATAGGGGTTGGTTTATGGATCAAGCCAGCCTGACCATACTCCAAAAAATAAAGAAAATCTCTTTTTAGAAAAAAAGAAAGAATCAGAGAGAAAGGATAGATTATGTACAATGGAAAGCAATTAAACTAACAGACAACCTCTTAAAGCAACAAGTGAAAACTGAAAAAAAATTATATATTCAAAGTGCTGAGAAAAGATGACTTTCCACATAGTATTGTGTAGCTAACGAAATTATCTTTCTATCACA
This sequence comes from Stenella coeruleoalba, assembly GCF_951394435.1. NCBI lineage: Eukaryota > Metazoa > Chordata > Mammalia > Artiodactyla > Delphinidae > Stenella > Stenella coeruleoalba. The sequence continues at coordinate 62,670,000 of NC_137152.1, forward strand.
AGTGTGAAATAAAGACCTCTGAATAATTTTTTTAACATCTTTATTGGAGTATAATTGCTTTACAATGGTGTGTTAGTTTCTGCTTTATAACAAAGTGAATCAGTTATACATACACATATGTTCTCATATCGCTTCCCTCTTGCGTCTTCCTCCCTCCCACCCTCCCTATCCCACCCCTCCAGGCGGTCACAAAGCACCGGGCAGATGTCCCTCTGCCATGCGGCTGCTTCCCACTAGCTATCTACCTTACATTTGTTAGTGTGTATATGTCCATGACTCTCTCTCGCCCTGTCACAGCTCACCCTTCCCCCTCCCCATATCCTCAAGTCCGTTCTCCAGTAGGTCTGTGTCTTTATTCTTGTCTTACCCCTAGGTTCTTCATGACATTTTTTTCTCTTCTTAAATTCCATATATATGTGTTAGCATACGGTATTTGTCTTTTTCTCTCTGACTTACTTCACTCTATATGACAGACTCTAGGTCTATCCACCTCATTACAAATAGCTCAATTTCATTTCTTTTTATGGCTGGGTAATATTCCATTGCATATATGTGCCACATCTTTATCCATTCATCCGATGATGGGCACTTAGGTTGTTTCCATCTCCGGGCTATTGTAAATAGAGCTGCAATGAACATTTTGGTACATGACTCTTTTTGAATTTTGGTTTTCACAGGGTATATGCCCAGTAGTGGGATTGCTGGGTCATATGATACTTCTATTTGTAGTTTCTAAAGGAACCTCCATACTGTTCTCCATAGTGGCTGAACCAATTCACATTCTCACCATCAGTGCAAGAGTGTTCCCTTTTCTCCACACCCTCTCCAGCATTTATTGTTTCTAGATTTTTTGATGATGGCCATTCTGACTGGTGTGAGATGATATCTCATGGTAGTTTTGATTTGCATTTCTCTAATGATTAATGATGTTGAGCATTCTTTCATGTCTTTGTTGCCAGTCTGTATATCTTCTTTGGAGAAATGTCTATTTAGGTCTTCTGCCTATTTTTGGATTGGGTTGTTTTTTTTTTTTTTGTTATTGAGCTGCATGAGCTGCTTGTAAATTTTGGAGATTAATCCTTTGTCAGTTGCTTCATTTGCAAATATTTTCTCCCATTCTGAGAGCTGTCTTTTGGTCTTGTTTATGGTTTCCTTTGCTCTGAAAAAGCTTTGAAGTTTCATTAGGTCCCATTTGTTTATTTTTGTTTTTATTTCAATTACTCGAGAAGGTGGGTCAGAAAGGATCTTGCTGTGATTGATGTCATAGAGTGTTCTGCCTATGTTTTCCTCTAAGAGTTTGATAGTTTCTGACTTTACATTTAGGTCTTTAATCCATTTTGAGCTTATTTTTGTGTATGGTGTTAGGGAGTGATCCAATCTCATACTTTTACATGTATCTGTCCAGTTTTCCCAGCACCACTTATTGAAGAGGCTGTCCTTTCTCCACTGTACATTCCTGCCACCTTTATCAAAGATAAGGTGTCCATATGTGCGTGGGTTTATCTCCGGGTTTTGTATCCTGTTCCACTGATATATCTTTCTGTTTTTGTGCCACTACCATACTGTCTTGATTACTGTATCTTTGTAGTATAGTCTGAGGTCAGGGAGCCTGATTCCTCCAGCTCCTTTTTTCGTTCTCAAGATTGCTTTGGCTATTCGGGGTCTTTTGTGTTTCCATACAAATTGTGAAAGTTTTTGTTCTAGTTCTGTGAAAAATGCCAGTGGTAGTTTGGTAGGGATTGCATTGAATCTATAGATTGCTTTTGGTACTAGAGTCATTTTCACAATGTTGATTCTTCCAATCCAAGAACATGGTATATCTCTCCATCTATTTGTATCATCTTTAATTTCTTTCATCAGTGTCTTATAATTTTCTGCATACAGGTCTTTTGTATCCCTAGGTAGGTTTATTCCTAGATATTTTATTCTTTTTGTTGCAATGGTAAATGGGAGTGTTTTCTTGATTTCACTTTCAGATTTTTCATCATTAGTATATAGGTATGCCAGAGATTTCTGTGCATTAATATTGCATCCTACTACTTTACCAAATTCATTGATTAGCTCTAGTGGTTTTCTGGTGGCATCTTTAGGATTCTCTATGTATAGTATCTGCAAACAGCGACAGCCTTACTTCTTCTTTTCCGATTTGGATTCCTTTTATTCCCTTTTCTTCTCTGATTGCTGTGGCTAAAACTTCCAAAACTATGTTGAATAACAGTGGTGAGAGTGGGCAACCTTGTCTTTTTCCTGATCTTAGTGGAAATGCTTTCAGTTTTTCACCATTGAGGATGATGTTGGCTGTTGGCTTGTCATATATGACCTTTATTATTTGAGGAAAGTTCCCTCTATGCCTACTTTCTGCAGGGTTTTTATCATAACTCAGTGTTGAATTTTGTCAAAAGCTTTCTCTGCATCTATTGAGATGATCATATGGTTTTTCTCCTTCAATTTGTTAATATGGTTTATCACATTGATAGATTTGCGTATATTGAAGAATCCTTGCATTCCTGGAACAAACCCCACTTGATCATGGTGTATGATCCTTTTAATGTGCTGTTGATTTCTGTTTGCTAGTATTTTGTTGAGGATTTTTGCATCTACGTTCATCATTGATATTGGCCTGTAGTTTTCTTTCTTTGTGACATCCTTGTCTGGTTTTGGTATCAAGGTGATGGTGGCCTCGTAGAATGAATTGGGGAGTGTTCCTCCCTCTGCTATATTTTGGAAGAGTTTGAGAAGGATAGGTGTTAGCTCTTCTCTAAATGTTTGATAGAATTCGCCTGTGAAGCCATCTGGTCCTGGGCTTTTGTTTGTTGGAAGATTTTTAATCACAGTTTCAATTTCAGTGCTTGTGATTGGTCTTTTCATATTTTCTATTTCTTCCTGATTCAGTCTTGGCAGGTTGTGCATTTCTAAGAATTTGTCCATTTCTTCCAGATTGTCCATTTTATTGGCATAGAGTTGCTTGTAGTAATCTCTCATGATCTTTTTTATTTCTGCAGTGTCAGTTGTTACTTCTCCTTTTTCATTTCTAATTCTATTGATTTGCGTCTTCTCCCTTTTTCTCTTGATGAGTCTGGCTAGTGGTTTATCTATTTTGTTTATCTTCTCAAAGAACCAGCTTTTAGTTTTATTGATCTTTGCTATTGTCTCCTTCATTTCTTTTTCATTTATTTCTGATCTGATTTTTATGATTTCTTTACTTCTGCTGGCTTTGGGGTTTTTTTGTTCTTCTTTCTCTGATTGCTTGAGGTGCAAAGTTAGGTTGTTTATTCGAGATGTTTCCTGCTTCTTAAGGTGGGCTTGTATTGCTATAAACTTCACCCTTAGAACTGCTTTTGCTGTGTCCCATAGGTTTTGGGTCATATTGTCTCCATTGTCATTTGTTTCTAGGTATTTTTTTATTACCTCTTTGATTTCTTCAGTGATCACTTTATTATTAAGTAGTGCTTTGTTTAGCCTCCATGTGTTTGCATTTTTTACAGATCTTTTCCTGTAATTGATATCTAGTCTCATGGTGTTGTGGTCGGAAAAGATACTTCATACAATTTCAATTTTCTTAAATTTACCAAGGCTTGATTTGTGACCCACGATATGATCTATCCTGGAGAATGTTCCATGAGCACTTGAGAAAAACGTGTATCCTGTTGTTTTTAGATGGACTGTCCTATAAATATCAATTAAGTCCATCTTGTTTAATGTATCATTTAAGGCTTGTGTTTCCTTATTTATTTTCATTTTGGATGATCTGTCCATGGGTGAAAGTGGGGTGTTAAAGTTCCCTACTATGAATGTGTTACTGTCGATTTCCCCTTTTATGGCTGTTAGTATTTGCCTTATGTATTGAGGTGCTCCTATGTTGGATGCATAGATATTTACAATTGTTATATCTTCTTCTTGGATTGATCCCTTGATCATTATGTAGTGTCCTTCTTTGTCTCTTCTAATAGTCCTTATTTTAAAGTCTATTTTGTCTGATATGAGAACTGCTACTCCAGCTTTCTTTTGGTTTCCATTTGCATGGAATATTTTTTTCCATCCCCTTACTTTCAGTCTGTATGTGTCTCTAGGTCTGAAGTGGGTCTCTTGTATACAGCATATATAAGGGTCTTGTTTTTGTATCCATTCAGCCATTCTGTATCTTTTGCTGGGGGCATTTAGTCCATTTACATTTAAGGTAATTATCGATATGTATGTTCCTATTCCCATTTTCTAAACTGTTTTGGGTTCGTTATTATAGTTATTTTCCTTCTCTTGAGTTTCTTGCCTAGAGAAGTTCCTTTAGCCTTTGTTGTAAAGCTGGTTTGGTGGTTCTGAACTCTCTCAGCTTTTGCTTGTCTGTAAAGGTTTTAATTTCTCCATCAAATCTGAATGAGATCCTTGCTGGGTAGAGTGGTCTTGGTTGCAGGTTTTTCTCCTTCATCACTTTCAGTATGTCCTGCCACTCCTTTCTGCCTTGTAGGGTTTCTGCTGGGAGATCAGCTGTTAACCTTATGGGGATTCCCTTGTGTGTTATTTGTTGTTTTCCCCTTGCTGCTTTTAATATGCTTCCTTTGTATTTAATTTTTGACAGTTTGATTAATATGTGTCTTGGCATATTTCTCCTTGTATTTATCCTGTATGGGACTCTCTGTGCTTCCTGGACTTGATTAACTATTTCCTTTCCCATATTACGGAAGTTTTCAACTATAATCTCTTCAAATATTTTCTCAGGCCCTTTCCTTTTCTCTTCTTCTTCTGGAATCCCTATAATTCGAATGTTGTTGCGTTTAATGTTGTCCCAGAGGTCTCTGAGACTGTCCTCAGTTCTTTTCATTCTTTTTTCTTTATTCTGCTCTGCAGTAGTTATTTCCACTATTTTATCTTCCAGGTCGCTTATCCGTTCTTCTGCCTCAGTTATTCTGCTCTTGATCCCATCTAGAGTACTTTTAATTTCATTTATTGTGTTGTTCATCATTGCTTGTTTCATCTTTATCTCTTCTAGGTCCTTGTTAACTGTTTCTTGCATTTTGTCCATTCTATTTCCAAGATTTCGGATCATCCTTACTATCATTATTCTGAATTCTTTTTCAGGTAGACTGCTTATTTCCTCTTCATTTGTTAGGTCTGGTGCATTTTTATCTTGCTCCTTTATCTGCTGTGTTTTTCTGTCTTCTCATTTTGCTTATCTTACTGTGTTTGGGGTCTCCTTTTTGCAGGCTGCAGGTTTGTAGTTCCCACTGTTTTTGATGTCTGTCTCCAGTGGTTAAGGTTGGTTCAGTGGGTTGTGTAGGCTTCCTGGTGAAGGAGACTAGTGCCTGTGTTGTGGTGGATGAGGTTGGATCTTGTCTCTGTAGTGGGCAGTTTCACGTCTGGTGGTGTTTTTTGGGGTGTCTGTGGCTTTATTATGATTTTAGGCAGCCTCTCTGCTAATGGGTGGGGTTGTGTTCCTGTTTTGCTAGTTGTTTGGCATAGGTTGTCTAGCACTGTAGCTTGCTGGTCGTTGAGTGAAGCTGGGTGCTGGTGTTAAGATGGAGGTCTCTGGGAGATTTTCGCCGTTTGATATTATGTGGAGCTGGGAGGTCTCTTGTTGACCAGTGTCCTGAAGTTGGCTCTCCTACCTCAGAGGCAGAGCCCTGACTCCTGGCTGGAGCACCAAGAACCTTTCATCCACACGGCTCAGTATAAAAGGGAGAAAAAGTAGAGAGATTTAGTAGAAGTATGAAGAAAGAAAGAAAGAAAGGAGGGAAGGAAGGAAGGAAGGAAGGAATAAAGAAAGAAAGAAAGATGCAAAGAAGGAAAGAAGGCAAGAAGGAAAGAAAGGAGGGAGGAAGGGAGAGAGGAAGGAAGGAAGGATGGAAAGAAGGAAAAAAGACAGAAAGAAAGAAGATACAGTAAAATAAAATAAAGTATAATAAAGTTATTGAATTAAAAAATACTTATTTAGGAAAAAAAAAAAGGAGAGATAGAACCTTAGGACAAATGTTGGAAGCAAAGCTGTACAGACAAAATCTTACACAGAAGCATACACATACACCCTCACAAAAAGAGGTAAAGGGGAAAAAATCATAAATCTTGCTCTCAGAGACCACCTCCTCAATTTGGGATGATTCGTTGTCTAAAGGAGGGAAGGAAGGAAAGAAAGAAAGGAAGGAAGGAAGGAAGGAAGAAAGAAAGAAAGAAAGAAAGAAAGAAAGAAAGAAAGAAAGAAAGAAAGAAAGAAAGAAAGAAAGAAAGGAAGAAATAAAGAAAAGTATAATAAAGTTATTAAAATTAATTATTAAGAAAAAAAATTTAAAAAAAAAACTATGGACCGATAGAACCCTAGGACAAATGGTGGAAGCAAAACTATACAGACAAGATCTCACACAGAAGCATATACATACACATTCACAAAAAGAGGAAAAGGGGAAAAAATCATAGATCTTGCTCTGAAAGCACACCTCCTCAATTTGGGATGATTCGTTGTCTATTCATGTATTCCACAGATGCAGGGTACATCAAGTTGATTGTGGAGCTTTAATCCGCTGTATCTGAGGCTGCTGGGAGAGATTTCCCTTTCTCTTCTTTGTTCTCACAGCTCACAGGGGCTCATCTTTGGATTTGGCCCTGCCTCTGCGTGTAGGTCGCTGCGGGGCGTCTGTTTTTTGCTCAGACAGGACGGGGTTAAAGGAGCCGCTGATTCGGGGGCTCTGGAGCACTCAGGCCGGGGGGGGGAGGGAGGGGCACTGCGTGCGGGGCAGGCCTGCGGCAGCAGAGGCCAGCGTGATGTTGCACCAGCCTGCGGCCCGCCGTGCGTTCTCCCGGGGAAGTTGTCCCTGGATCCCGGGAACCTGGCAGTTGTGGGCTGCACAGCCTCCGTGGAAGTGGGGTGTGGATAGTGACCTGTGCTCACACACAGGCCCCTTGGTGGTGGCAGCAGTAGCCTTAGCGTCTCCCGCCTGTCCCTGTGGTCCGTGCTTTTAGCCGCGGCTCGCGCCTGTCTCTTGGGTCCGCGCTTTTAGCCGCGGCTCGATGCCCAACTTTGGAGTTCCTTTAAGCAGCGCTCTTAAACCCCTCTCCTCGTGCACCAGGAAACAAAGAGGGAAGAAAAAGTATCTTGCCTCTTCGGCAGGTGCAGACTTTTCCCCGGACTCCCTCCCGGCTAGCCGTGGTGCACTAACCCCTTCAGGCTATGTTCAAGCTGCCAACCCCAGTCCTCTCCCTGCGCTCCGACTGAAACTGAAACCTGAGCCTCAGAATGGAATGTTAGAGGAGAATGATGAAAAGAAAGTAAAAGATAATAGTTACTGATGGTTCTCACAACAGCAAAGATGTTCCAGCCATTGTTCCTGTTCTCTGCTGCTGAGTCCATATACATGTTTGGGGAGGAGGACAGGAATTTTAATTCCCTCCTGCTTTCTGGGAATAACTAAATGAACAAGGAATTATATTGTTCTTGGGCTGGAAGGAAAACATGTTAACCACTTGTTTGTATGGAACTTATCTTGTCCCTTGGGATTGGCAGGTCAGAATCAGTCTTATTTGTACTTTATTTTTATTTAATTACATTGCAAGCATAGTGGGAGGGTGGAGTTTGGATAAATTTTCTTCATTCATATAAAAGAATAAATGTACATGATTTGATCAAAACACACATTTTAAAAAGAACAAGAGCTTGTGATTTATCAATCTGAAGAATTATTTGAAATATCTGTGTCTGTAATATTTTTAATCTAGTGGCAGGATTTTTTTCTTTTTGTAGCAAGAGCTATAAGCACAAATTAATCACAGCTTGAACATCTGTGCATATAACTAAGATGGTAAAAGAATATACGAAAATGAAAATTGCCAAAAATTGTTGTGGAAGAAAAGAAAATTATATTTGAGTAAAATAATGGAAATAAACATAAGAAGACATCAAAAACTGAGAAGGAAAAACAAGTTGAAGAGTAAAAATGGAAAGAGATTAGTAGTCTATAAATTATTCCATTCCAGGGGGGCTACAGGACACAAAATAATAATAGCTAACATTTATTGACCTTTTTCAATGTGCTGGGTACAGTCAAAGTAATTTAAATACACTAACTCAAGTAATCTTCAAAGAGGTTGGTACAATTATTATCCCCATTTTATAGGTGCAGAGTAAGGAAAATGAGACACTGTGCTGTTAAATATCTTTGCCAAGGTCGTACAACCAGTAAGTTGAAAAGCTTAGATTTTTTAAAAGCTTAGATTCTAACCTTGGCAATCTGAAGCAAGAGGCTGTGCTCTCAATTACTGCAATATGATGTGAGAAACCAGAGTCCTACTCACCCTATCAACAGTTTCTTTTAATCCCTACTTCTTTAGCCAAGCTAGTAAAACTTGGGAAAGAAAAACAATGGAATCCCTTGGGTAAATATGTTTTAAAAACAGATTCAGCTAATAATTGGTCCAAATAATGGTTAAGTGATATTACTCATACCCTTGCATGGTGCTAGAACTCTGGAGTGCAAAATGGGAAGGTGCAATGGCTTTTTGTTAATGTTACATGTCCAGATGTAAACCTCTCAATTTTATTCATTACCATGGTCACATCTTGGACTTTTCATCACCTGGATAATTAAATGTAACATAGTGGGAGAGTCAAATTAAAATAGCAGAAGGAAAAATTAAATATAAGCTAAGGACTGCCACTTCTGGCTATGATGACACAATTTGCATCAGATCAACCCTTCTGCTAGGAACAATTATAAATGTTGGATTAATATTTTATTTTAAAACTTGTTTGTTTGAAAGCATCTTGGAGCAATCAAGCATTCAGGACTTGAGAGGCCAAAATCCCAGAGAGAGAGAAACAAATGAATTGAGGCAAACCATAACTGATACTATTTTCTTTGTGGACATTTGCTTATACCTGGTATGGGGCATGAAGGTTGAACAGAAATTAGCAAGCACAAAGTTCTCTGTAGTCTCCAGAGGTTAGGGGGTCAAAAATCAGAGTTAAAAACTTCAGAAAACTATAGATAAGTTAGTTGTGTTGAAAGTGAAATGGGAATGGGAATTGGCAGGAGTCTGAGAAATCAAGCAAAAAGCATATGCTAAGAAATTATACAGAACTTTCAGCATTTTCACAAAGCAGGAGAGGCTGAAATTAACATTCAAGGATTGCCAATAGGGGAGAGACCTTGGAAAACCCCTAGGATTGCAGTTGAAACCCTTGAAGTGCTGGACCATGAGTAAGAACAAATCAGAAATAAAACAGCCTTTAAAATGTCTGATAACAAGCCTAGAACCATCTCAATCTCTTATCTAACCAAGGTGTTCTGTCCTCACCCTAACTGCAGGTGACAAGAAAACTAAATTCTGCTTAGAATGAGATAACATCCAGATCCCTAGCAAGTTTTTTATACACAATGCCCAACATATAACTTAAAATCATTCATATTTCAAAAACTTAGGACCAAATGAGAGAAAAACAAAGGTAAAAGCACACAATAGGACTCAACCCAATCCCAAAATGGGCAGAATATCTAAATAGACATTTCTACAAAGAAGATATACAGATTGCTAACAAACACATGAAAAGATGCACAACATCACTAATCAATAGAGAAATGCAAATCAAAACTACAATGAGGTATCACCTCACACCAGTCAGAATGGCCATCATCAAAAAATCTACAAACAATAAATGCTGGAGAGGGTGTGGAGAAAAGGGAACCACCTTGCACTGTTTGTGGGAATGTAAGTTGATACAGCCACTATGGAGAACAGTATGGAGGTTCCTTAAAACACTAAAAATAGAACTACCATATGACTCAGCAATACCACTACTGGGCATATACCTTGAGAACACCATAATTCAAAAAGAATCATGTACCACAATGTTCATTGAAACACTATTTACAATAGATAGGATATGGAAGCAACCTAAGTGTCCATCAACAGATGAACGGATAAAGAAAATGTGGCACATATATACAGTGGAATATTACTCAGCCATAAAAAGAAATGAAATTGAGTTATTTGTAGTGAGGTGGATGGACCTAGAGTCGGTCATACAGAGTGAAGTCAGTCAGAAAGAGAAAAAACAAATACCATATGCTAACACACATATATGGAATAACACACAAGGGAATCCCCATAAGGTTAACAGCTGATCTCTCAGCAGAAACTCTGCAAGCCAGAAGGGAGTGGCAGGACATACTGAAAGTGATGAAGGAGAAAAATCTGCAGCCAAGACTACTCTACCCAGCAAGGATCTCATTCAGATTTGATGGAGAAATTAAAACCTTTACAGACAAGCAAAAACTGAGAGAGTTCAGAACCACCAAACTAGCTTTACAACAAATGCTAAAGGAACTTCTTTAGGCAAGAAACACAAGAGAAGGAAAAGACCTATAATAATGAACCCAAAACAATTTAGAAAATGGGAACAGGAACATACATATCGATAATTACCTTAAATGTAAATAGATTAAATGCTCCTACCAAAAGACACAGATTAGCTGAATAGATACAAAAACAAGACCCATATATTTGCTGTCTACAATACACTCACTTCAGACCTAGAGACACATACAGACTGAAAGTAAGGGGATGGAAAAAGATATTCCATGCAAATGGTAACCAAAAGAAAGCTGGAGTAGCAATTCTCATATCGGACAAAATAGACTTTAAAATAAAGACTATTACAAGAGACAAAGAAGGACACTACATAATGATCAAGAGATCGATCCAAGAAGAAGATATAACAATTGTAAATATCTATGCACCCAACATAGGAGCACCTCAATACATAAGGCAAATACTAACAGCCATAAAAGGGGAAATCGACAGTAACACATTCATAGTAGGGGACTTTAACACCCCACTTTCACCCATGGACAGACCATTCAAAATGAAAATAAATAAGGAAACACAAGCCTTAAATGATACATTAAACAAGATGGACTTAATTGATATTTATAGGACACTCCATCCAAAAACAACAAAATACACACTTTTCTCAAGTGCTCATGGAACATTCTCCAGGATAGATCATATCTTGGGTCACAAATCAAGCCTTGGTAAATTTAAGAAAATTGAAATTGTATGAAGTATCTTTTCCGACCACAACACCATGAGACTAGATATCAATTACAGGAAAAGATCTGTAAAAAATACAAACACATGGAGGCTAAACAATGCACTACTTAATAACGAAGTGATCACTGAAGAAATCAAAGAGGAAATAAAAAAATACCTAGAAACAAAGGACACCGGAGACACGACAACCTAAAACCTATGGGATGCAGCAAAAGCAGATCTAAGAGGGAAGTTTAGAGCAATACAAGGCCACCTTAGAAACAGGAAACATCTCGAATAAGCAACCTAACCTTGCACCTCAAGCAATTAGAGAAAGAAGAACAAAAAAAAAAACACTCCAAAGTTAGTAGAAGGAAAGAAATCAAAAAAATCAGATCAGAAATAAATGAAAAAGAAATGACAGAAACAATAGCAAAGATCAATAAAACTAAAAGTTGGTTTTTTGAGAAGATAAACAAAATAGATAAACCATTAGCCAGACTCATCAAGAAAAAAGGGAGAAGACTCAAATCAATAGAATTAGAAATGAAAAAGGAGAAGTAACAACTGACACTGCAGAAATAAAAAAGATCATGAGAGATTACTACAAGCAACACTATGCCAATAAAATGGACAACCTGGAAGAAATGGACAAATTCTTAGAAATGCACAAACTGCCAAGACTGAATCAGGAAGAAATAGAAAATATGAACAGACCAATCACAAGCACTGAAATTGAAACTGTGATTAAAAATCTTCCAACAAACAAAAGCCCAGGACCAGATGGCTTCACAGGTGAATTCGATCAAACATTTAGAGAAGAGCTAACACCTATCCTTCTCAAACTCTTCCAAAATATAGCAGAGGGAGGAGCACTTCCAAATTCATTCTATGAAGCCACCATCACCTTGATACCAAAATCAGACAAGGATGTCACAAAGAAAGAATACAGGCCAATATCACTGATGAACACAGATGCAAAAATCCTCAACAAAATACTAGCAAACAGAATCCAACAGCACATCAATAGGATCATACACCATGATCAAGTGGGGTTTGTTCCAGGAATGCAAGGATTCTTCAATATACGCAAATCTATCAATGTGATAAACCATATTAACAAATTGAAGGAGAAAAACCATATGATCATCTCAATAGATGCAGAGAAAGCTTTTGACAAAATTCAACACTGATTTATGATAAAAACCCTGCAGAAAGTAGGCATAGAGGGAAATTTCCTCAAATAATAAAGGCCATATATGACAAGCCAACAGCCAACATCATCCTCAATGGTGAAAAACTGAAAGCATTTCCACTAAGATCAGGAAAAAGACAAGGTTGCCCACTCTCACCACTCTTATTTAACATAGTTTTGGAAGTTTTAGCCACAGCAATCAGAGAAGAAAAGGAAATAAAAGGCATCCAAATTGGAAAAGAAGAATTAAAACTGTCACTGTTTACAGTTGACATGATACTATACATAGAGAATCCTGAAGATACTAAAAGAAAACTACTAGAGCTAATCAATGAATCTGGTAAAATAGCAGGATACAAAATTAATGCACAGAAATCTCTGGCATTCCTATACACTAATGATGAAATATCTGAAAGTGATATCAGGAAAACACTCCCATTTGCCATTGCAAAAAAAAAGAATAAAATATCTAGGAATAAACCTACCTAAGGAGACAAAAGACCTGTATGCAGAAAATTATAAGACACTGATGAAAGAAATTAAAGATGATACAAATAGATGGAGAGATATACCGTGTTCTTGGATTGGAAGAATCCACACTGTGAAAATGACTCTATTACCCAAAGCAATCTATAGATTCAATGCAATTCCTATCAAACTACCACTGGCATTTTTCACAGAACTAGAACAAAAAATTTCACAATTTGTATGGAAACACAAGCGACCCCGAATAGCCAAAGCAATCTTGAGAATGAAAAATGGAGCTCGAGGAATCAGGCTCCCTGACTTCAGACTGTACTACAGTTTTACAGTAATCAAGACTGTATGGTAGTGGCACAAAAACAGAAAGATAGATCAATGCAACAGGATAGAAACCCCAGAGATAAACCCACACCATATGGTCACCTTATCTTTGATAAAGGAGGCAGGAATGTACAGTGGAGAAAGGACAGCCTCTTCAATAAGTGGTGCTGGGAAGACTGGAGATTAGGTCACTCCCTAACACCATACACAAAAATAAGCTCAAAATGGATTAAAGCCCTAAATGTAAGGTCAGAAACTATCAAACTCTTAGAGGAAAACATAGGCAGAACACTATATGACATCAATCACAGCCAGATCCTTTCTGACCCACCTCCTAGAGAAATGGAAATAAAAACAAAAAAAAACAAATGGGACCTAATGAAACTTCAAAGCTTTTGCACAGCAAAGGAAACAATAAACAAGACCAAAAGACAGCCTTCAGAATGGGAGAAAATATTTGCAAATGAAGCAACTGACAAAGGATTAATTTCCAAAATTATAAGCAACTCATGCAGTTCAATAACAAAAAAACAAACAACCCAATCCAAAAATGGGCAGAAGACCTAAATAGACATTTCTCCAAAGAAGATATACAGACTGCCAACAAACACATGAAAGAATGCTCAACATCATTAATCATTAGAGAAATGCAAATCAAAACTACTATGAGATATCATCTCACACCACTCAGAATGGCCATCATAAAAAATCTAGAAACAATAAATGCTCAGAGGGTGTGGAGAAAAGGGAACACTCTTGCACTGCTGGTGGGAATGTGAATTGGTTCAGCCACTATGGAGAACAGTATGGAGGTTCCTTAAAAAACTACAAATAGAACTACCATATGACTCAGCAATCCCACTACTGAGCATATACCCTGAGAAAACCAAAATTCAAAAAGAGTCATGTACCAAAATGTTCATTGCAGCTCTATTTACAATAGCCCGGAGATGGAAGCAACCTAAGTACTCATCATTGGATGAATGGATAAAGAAGTTGTGGCACATATATACAATGGAATATTACTCAGCCATAAAAAGAAACGAAATTGAGCTACTTGTAATGAGGTGGATAGACCTAGAGTCTGTCATACAGAGTGAAGTAAGTCAGAAAGAGAAAGACAAATACCGTGTGCTAACACATATATATGGAATATAAGAAAAGAAATGTCATGCAGAACCTAGGGTTAAGACAGGAATAAAGACACAGACCTACTGGAGAACGGACTTGAGGATATGGCGAGGGGGAAGGGTGAGCTGTTACAAAGCGAGAGAGAGACATGGACATATATGCACCAACAAACGTAAGGTAGATAGCTAGTGGGAAGCAGCCGCATAGCACAGGGAGATCAGCTCGGTGCTTTGTGACCGCCTGGGGATGTGGGATAGGGAGGGTGGGAAGGAGGGAGATGCAAGAGGGGAGAGATATGGGAACATATGTACATGTATAACTGATTCACTCTGTTGTAAAACAGAAACTAACACACCATTGTAAAGCAATTATACCCCAATAAAGATGTTATTAAAAAATCTAAGGTAAAAAAAATATGGCACATATATGCAGTGGAATATTACTCAGCCATACAAAGAAATGAAATTGAGTTATTTGTAGTGAGGTGGATGGACCTAGAGTCTGTCATACAGAGTGAAGTAAGTCAGAAAGAGAAAAACAAATACCATATGCTAACACACATATATGGAATCTAAAAAAAAAATTGGTTCTGATAAATCTAGGGGCAGGACAGGAATAAAGACGCAGACGTAGAGAATGGACTTGATGACACGGGGAGGAGGAAGGGTAAGGTAGGGCAAAGTGAGAAAGTACCATTGACATATATACACTACCAAGTATAAAACAGATAGCAAGTGGGAAGCAGCTACATCACATGGGGAGATCAGCTCGGTGCTTTGTGACCATCTGGAGGGGTGGGATAGGGAGGGAGCCTCAAGAGGGAGTGGATATGGGGTGATATATATATATAGCTGATTCACATTGTTATACAGCAGAAACTAACACAACATTGTAAAGCAATTATACTCCAGTAAAGATGTTAAAAAAAACACAATAGAAACACATAAACAAGTGATCTAAATATTGGAGTTACTGACAGACACTTTAAAATAACTTTGACTAAGCATACCCCATGAACCTAATCCAACTCCTATGGATATACAGAGAGATTTAAGTGTATACATCTAACAAAAGACATGCACAATAATGTTCATAGCAGTCATTCATCATAACACAAAATAGAAATGACCTGTATGTCAATCACATAAACTGTATGTGCACTTTATGTATTTAATATATGAATGCTAAACCTCAATAAAGAAGTAAAGCAAATAAAATAACTATGATTATTATGATCAAGAATATAGAGGAAAACATGGAAAATCTCACTAGAAAACTGGAATTTATATTAAAAATATAATGAAGATTATAGAACCAAATAATGAAATATTTAAAATCAATATCTTAATATGTGGACTTAACAACATATTAAACAAAACAGAAAGGAAGATTAGTAGGTTGAAAGACAGGTCATTTGAATGGAGAGTCTGAAGGGAAAATAGGATGGAAAATATAGAAAAGAACATGGGATGTATGGTACAGCAAAAAAATATCTAGAATATGTGTAATTGACATCCTGTAAGGAGAAAAGAGAGAATAGGGCAAAAAAATTATTTGGAGAAACCTGGTTAAATTTTTACAGAACTGATGAAAGTCAGGAAGCTCTAGAATCATGAAACTCTAAGAACACCAAGCAGGATAAATTCAAAAGTCACACTGGACACATCATAGTAAAACTGATCAAAATGAAATGAAAGACAAAGAGAAACACTTTTAAAGCAGTAAGAAAAAAAAGAGAGAGAAAGTAATTAACTTTCAAAATGGCAACAAGCCTCACAATGAAATATCTTTATTTTTCAACTTTATTGAGAAATAAGTGACAAATGTAATAGTGTATATTTATAATGTACAACATGATAATTTGATACACCTATACAATGTAGAATTAGTACCAAGATCAAGACAATTAACACATCAATCATCTCAAATAGGTAACCCTTTTGTGTGTGGTGAGAATTCTTAAGATGTACCCTCACAAACATTCGAGTGCACAATACCATATTACTAAGCATAGTCACGATGCTATATATTAGATCCTCAGAACTTACTTATCTTATAACTGAAAGTATGTACCCTTTAACCTACATCTTCCCATTTCCTCCTTTTCACAGTCCCTGGCAACCACCATTCTATTACCTGTTTCTATGAAATCAGCTTTAATTTTTAGATTTCGTATATATGTGATACCATACAGTATTTGTCTTTCTCTGTTCTATTTCACTTAGCATAATGCCCTCCACGTTCATCCATGTTCTTACAAATAGCAGCATTTCCTTCTTTTTATGGCTGAATGTGAAAATGAATTATAACATTTTCTTTATCCATTCGTCAAACAACATTTAGGACATTTAGGTTGTTTCCATATCTAGGCCATTTAAATCATGTTGCAATGAACATGGGAGTTCAAATATCTCTTTGAGATACTGATTTCATTTCCTGCAGATTTATACTAAGAAGTGGGATTGCTGGATCATATGTCAGTTCTATTTTAAAATATTTTTAAAACCCCTATTCTATTTTCCATAGTGTCTGCACCGATTTACATTCCCTCCTACAGTGCACAAGGTTTCCCTTTTCTCCACATCCTCACCCAATGCTTGTTACCTCTTATCTTTTTGATAATAGCCATCCTAACAATTGTGAGGTAATCTCATTGTGGTTTTGATTTGCATTTCCCTGATAATTAGTGATGTTGGGCATCTTTTCTTGTACCTGTTGGCCATCTATATGTCTTCTTTGGAAAAATAATCTATTGCTATCCTCTGCCAATTTTTTGAGTTGTTTGATATTTTGATATTAAGTTCTATGAGTCTTTTATATATATTAGATATTAACCCCTCGTGAGATATATAATTTTCACATATTTTCTCCCATTCATTCCGTTGATGGTTTCCTCTGCTGTGCAGACATTTTTTAGTTCGATGTAGTCCCACTTGTTTATTTTTACTATTGTTGCCTTTGTTTTTGGTGTCAAATCCAAAAATTTATTGCCAAGACTGATGTCAAGGAGCATATGCCTTATGTTTTCTTCTAAGAGTTTTATGGTTTCAGGTATTACATTCAAGTCTTTAACCTATTTTGAGTTGATTTTGTGGTAGAGCAAGACAGTGGTCCAGTTTCATTCTTTTGCATGTGACTGTCCAGTTTTCCCAACATCATTTATTGAAGACACTCTTTTTCCCAATTGTACATTCTTGGCTCCTTTGTCATAAATTGACTATACATGTTTGGGTTCATTTCTGGGCTCTCTCTCCTGTTCCATTGATCTATGTTTCTGTCTTAATGCCAATACCATACTGTTTTGATTACTATAGCTTTGTAATGTAGTTTGAAAGCAGGGAGCGATGCCACCAGTTTGTTCTTCTTTCTTAGAATTGTTTTAGGTATTCAGGGTCTTTTGTTGTTCCACACAAATTTTAGGATTGTTTTATCTAGTTCTGTGAAAAATGCTGTTGGAATTTGATAGGGATTACATTGAATCTGTAGATTACCTTGAGTAGTATGGACATTTTAACAATATTAATTCTTCCAATCCATGAACACAAAATATCTTTCCATTTATTTCTGTCACATTCAATTTATTTTTCAATGTCTTATAATTTTCTATGAATAATATGTCATTAACCTCCTTGGCTAAATGTATTTCCAGATATTTAATTCTTTTTGATACAATTGTAAATGGGATGGGTTTTTTGTTTGTTTGTTTGTTTGTTTGTTTGTTTTGCAGTACGCTGGCCTCTCACTGTTGTGGCCTCTCCCATTGCGGAGCACAGGCTCCAGATGCGTAGGCTCAGCAGCCATGGCTCACAGTCCCAGCCACTCCACAGTATGTGGGATCTTCCCAGACTGGGACATGAACCCATGTCCCCTGCATCGGCAGGCGGATTCTCAACCACTGCACCACCAGGGAAGCCCTGGGATGTTTTCTTAATTTCACTTTCTGAGAGTTTCATATTAGGGTATAAAAAACCAACTGATTCTTATATAATAATTTTAAAACTTTACTAAATTTGTTTATTAGTTCTAACAGTTCTTTGGTGGAGTCTTTATGGTTTTCAACATATAATTCTATGTCATCTGCAAATAGCACAGTTTTACTTCTTTCTTTAAAATTGGGATATCTTTTATTTCTTTTTATTGCCTAATTGCTCTCATTAATATATCCAATTCTATGCTGAATAAAAGTGGCCAGAAATGGAATCCTTTTCTTGTTCCTAATTTTAGAGGAGAAGTTTCAGTTTTTCACCATTGAATATGTTACCTCTGGGCTTGTCATACATGGTATTTATCATGTTGTCGTACATTCCCTCTATAGCCACATTGTTGAGTTTTTATCATAAATGGGTGCTGTATTATGTCAAATATTTTTAATGCATCTATTAAGATGCTCATATGATTTTATCCTTTACTTTGTTAATGTGGTGTGTCATATTGATTGATTTATGGATATTGAGCCATCGTTGCATCCCTGGAATAAATCCCACTTGATCATGGTATATACTCTTTTTAATATATTGTTGAATTTGGATTGCTAATATTTTTTTTGAGAATTTTTGTATCTATGTACATCAGTGACAGTGGCATGTAATTTTTTTTTTTTTTTTTTGTAGAGTCCTTTTCTGGTTTTGGTATCAGGGTAATTCTGGCCTCAAAAAATGAGTTTGGAAGTGTTCCCTCCTCTTCTTTTTTTTGGAAAATTTGAGAAGTAATGGTTGTAAGTCTTCTTTGAATGTTTGGTAGAATTCATCAGTGAAGCTCACTGGTTTTGGACTTCTGTTTGTTTGGAGGTTTTCAATTACTGAGTCAACTCCCTACTGGTAATCAGTATGTTCAGATTTTCTTATTTCTTCATTATTTACTCTTGGTAAGTCATATGTTTCCAGAAATTTATACAATTCTTCTTTGTTAGCAAATTTGTTGGCATAGGATTGTTCATATTAGTCTCTTATGATCCTTTGTGTTTTTGCAGTATCAGTTAAAACATCTTTTTAATTTCTGATTTTATTTGGGTCTGCTCTCTTTTTTTCTTGGTGAGTCTACCTAAAGGTTTGTCAATTTTGTCTATCTTTTCAAAGAACCAGCTCTTGGTTTCATTGATCTTTTCTATTGTCTTTTTAGATCTCTATTATTTATTTCCACTTTGATCATCATTATTTCCTTCCTTCTAACTTTGGGTTTCATTTGTTCTTATTTTTCTCTCATGTTTGATGTATACAATTAGCTTGTTTATTTGAGATTTTCTTTTTTCTTGCTATAGGCATTTATTGCTATAAATTTCCCTCTCAGAACTGCTTTTGCTCCATCCCATAAGTTTTAGTATGTTCCATTTCTATTTTCCATTGTCTCAAGGTATTTTTTAAATTTCTTTTTTCATCTATTCATTGACCCATTGTTTGTCTAGTAGCATGGTGTTCAATCAACACATATTTGTTAATTTTCCAGTTTTCTTCTTGTAACGGATTTCTAGTTTTATACCATTGTGGTCGGAAAAGTTGCTTGATATAATTTCAACCCTCTCAAATCTATTAAGACTTGTTTTGCGGCCACTCATGTGATCTATCTCAGAGAATGTTCTATCCGCACTTGAAAAGAATGTGTATTCTATTGCTTGTGGATAGAATGATCTTTATATTTCTGTTAAGTCCATTTGGTGTAACATGTAAGGCTGATGTTTCCTTATCATTTTTCTGGATTATCTATCCATTGATGTAAGTGGGATATTACAATCCCCTAGTATCATTGTATTGCTGTCTATTTCTTCCTGTAGGTATGTTAATATTTGCATTATATATTTAAGTGCTTTATATTGGGTGCATAAACATTTACAAATGGTATATCCTTTTGTTCGGTTGTCCCCTTTATCATTTTGTAATGACCTTCTGTATCTCATATTATAGTCTTTGTTTTAAAGACTATTTGGTCTGAGACTATTTTGTCTGATATAAGTATAGCTACTCCAGCTTTCCTTTGGTTTCCATGTGGATGTGATATTGTTTTCTATCCCTTCACTTTCAGCCTGTGTGTGTCCTTACATCTGAAGTGAGTCTCTTGTTGGCAACATATACATGGGTCTTGTATTTTTATCCATTCAACCACACTATATCTTTTGATTGGAGAATTTCATCCATTTATATTTAAAGTAATTATTGATAGGTATGTATTTTTGCCATTTTGTTAGTTATTCTGGCTCTTTTGTAGTTTCTGTTTCTTTCTTCTCTTGCTCTCTTCCTTTGTAGCTTGATGACTTTCTTTAGTTATAATACTCTATTATGAGTTGATATTAAATTAAGTTTGAACACATTCTGAAGTTCTGTATTTCTATTTGCCCCCCATGTTATGTTTTTGATGTTACATTTTACATCTTTTATCTTTGTATCCCTTTACTATTTATTGTAGTTATAATTATTTTAACTACTTCTGTGTTTTAATGTTTATACTAGCTTTATGTGATTACTCCGCTACCTTTACTATACAACTACCAGTAAGATTTACACTTTCATACATTTTCTTGTTACTAATTAACACCCTTTCTTTTTAGCTTAAAGAAGTTCTTTTAGCATTTCTTGTATAGCCAGTTTAGGAATGATGAATCCTTTAACTTTTGCTTGTTTGGAAAACTCTTTAACTCTCAGTTCTGAATGATAACTTTTCTGTGTATAGTATTCTTTGTTGGTAGCTTTTCATTCAGCACTTTGACTATATTGTGCTGCTCCTTTCTGGCCTGAAAAGTTTCTGCTGAAAAATCTGTTGACAGTCTTATGAGGGTTCCTTGTGTGTAACAAGTTATTTTTCTCTTGCTGTTTTAAGATTTTTTTCCTTGTCTTTAATTTTGACATGTTGATTATAATGTGTTTTGATATGGGTGTTTTGGGGTTCTTTGTGTTTGGAAATCTCTTTGCTTCCCAGATCTGGATGTCTGTTTCCTTCCCCAGGTTAGGGAATTTTTCAGACATTATAACTTCAAATAAATTTTCTGCCCTTTTCTTGCTCTCTTCTCCCTTTGGAGCCCTTATCATGCAAATGTTTGTCTGCTTAATGTTGTCCCATAAGTCCCTTAAGCTATCTTCATTTTTTTTTATGCTCTTCTGACTGGGTGAGTTTTACTGCCCTGACTTTGAGTTCACTGATCCTTTCTCCTTCTCCATCTAGTCTGTTGTTGAAACCCTCTATTGTATTTTTCAATTCAATTATTGTATCCTACAACTCTGTGATTTCTATTTGGTTCTTTCTCATATTTTCTACCACTTCATTGAAGTTCTCACTGTGTTCATCCATTCTTTTCCTAAGTTCAGTGACCTCCCTGAACATTACTTTTAACTCTTTGTCAGGTAAATCACTTATCTCCATTTCATTAAGTTTTTTTTTTCTTGAGTATTACCTTGTTCTTTTGTTTGGAACATATTCCTCTGTTTCTTAATTTTACTTGATTCCCTGTGTTAGTATCTACTCATCAGATAAAACAACCACCTCTCCCAGTCTTCAGTGAGTGACTTCATGTAGGAAATGACCCTTATTGTTCAACCCTGCCCTAACTCTTGGCTGTCTCTCAAACCTTTGTGATTGTTCAAGCAGCTTATTTTATTTTTAATGGTTTCCAGTAGTTGAGAGTATGATGAGACCTCAGTGCTCCAAAGGGGAGGACCTCAATCAGCACCTATATTTAGGCTGATTGGAAGCCAGACCCTCCAGTAGCAGCTTCTAGAGTATGCAAATGTATACAGTCCTATGGACTGCAAGTGTCAGCCCCACTGACCACCAGTGCCAGGTGATCTAAAAGTGTCCCCTGGGAAGCAGCTGCAAAACTCAGGTCTCCAAACAAATGTATAAGCTTCTGTCTGGGAGATACAAGCAAGCTGTAGTGAGGCAGATGGAGAGCACAAAGCTAGTGTGCACTGGCTTATGTTTCTCTGAGAACACGTCCATAGATCTCTAGATGTGTGCCAAACCTGATGCCTACCCTCAGGTCAATGTTCTAGGACAAGCAAATAGACCTCCTTCACAAAAAGACTTGGAGTGTGTTTCAGTATGCTGTCTATGCAGAGCCCTGTGAGTGGTATCATGCCAAGAACTATCTCTCTGATTGTTATAGCCCCATGGGACCCAAGATTGCAAGTCCCTTTGTCTACCAGAGCCAGAAAATCAAGGGTCATCCCCTAGACTGCAGCCTCAAAGATCAGAGAACCAGAAGTAAAAACTGGAGCACCAGATGCATGTAAAATCTCCCCTCAAGAGATACTGGTGTTTTGGATTAAGGCATAGGGAGAGTGCAAAGATAGGGCCCACAATACAAGGCCTCTGGAAAAGAATACATTCAGCCCTTAGATGCATGTTTAGTTAGAATCCTGCCCCTCAGGCTGCAACTATGATGATAAGTCAACAGGCTACATCATAGAAAGACTGGGATCTGGGGTCTATTGCTTTTTTGCTGTGCACTGGAGGTAGTAGCAATTTATAAACTCTTTTCCTGTTGATCACAGTGCTGTGGGACCCATGAGTGAAAGCCCCACTGGCCACTGGAGCCAGGTGATACTGAAGTGTCCCCTGACAGAAACCACAAAAATTGGGATTGCAGATATAAAACCTAGGCACCAGATGCATGTAAAATTTCCCCTCTGTGAGTTACTGACACTCTGGAGCATAGTAGAGGAAGAGTGAAAAAATGGCACCCACTGGCTGGAACAAGGCAAAGGAAAATTGTCAAGATTGCACCTGCCAGGAAAAAGGAAAGACAAAGGAAGGAAATAACGTCCTAGAGGTAAAAAAATTTTTTTTTAATGTTGCAGCCACTGGCTGGAGCAAGGCAGAAGGAAAGAAATAAGCAGGAAAGAAGGGAGGAAGGAAGAGAGGAAGGAAGGAAGGGAGGGAGGGAGGGAAGGAGGGAGGGAAGGAAGAATGAAAGAAAGAAAGAAAGAAAGAAAGGAAGAGAGGAAGGAAGGAAGGGAGGGAGGGAGGGAAGGAGGGAGGGAAGGAAGAATGAAAGAAAGAAAGAAAGAAAGAAAGAAAGAAAGAAAGAAAGAAAAAGAAAGAAAGAAAGAAAGAAAGAAAGAAAGAAAGAAAGAAAGAAAGAAAGAAAGAAAGAAAGAAAGAAAGAAAGAAAGAAAGAAATGGACCTAGAGGCTTAGGGATAATGCCTGCAGCTGGAGCAAGGCAGAAGGAAAGTACAAAGGTGGCATCCACCAGTCTCTATCCCAGATAGCACCTCAGCAGTCCTCCAAAAGTGTGTCAAATCATATGTCTGCCCCTCAGGCCTACATTCAAAGATCAGCAAATGAGGCTCTCCCGTACAACATCCGGGCATGCTTGATTGGCCACTTCTTTGCTGGGCCCTGGGGCAGGCGAGTCTGTGTGTTCAAGACCTTTAAGTGCCATTTCTCATATCCCTATAGCATTTTGTCTCTCATGGACACTAGCCTGATTGGTTTTAAAGGCTAGAATTTTGTAGCCGAGCAGGACCCTATGGGACCTTCCTGAGACAGACTCCTTCCCCCATGTCTTTTGCCTGACTCTTGTTTATAAAAAAGCTTTCATCTTCTAGACTTTCCTTGACTTCCAAAGAGCAGATTCAGTTACTTACTAGGAAAGTGAGGGAATGCAGAAACAAAGGAAAAGCAAGCCCAACATAATCTCTTCCATGATTGTTAGCTTAAACTAATGCCTTGATTTATCACCCCAAACTGTCAAGATAATGTCCTGTGGCTTCAACCAGTTGTCCACAAGCAGAAAGATTGAAAATGTGGTATTAGGTGGTATATATTAATATCAGTTCATTGCTGCTCTCCAATCAGCTACAGAGTTCAATTAACATCATCCTGGACTGCAAAGTATACTAAAGGTATGGTACTATAGACTTTACTCAGCTTTCATCTGAAATAAAAAGTAGCAGAATCTTGGCAACTGTTTACTTAAGGGGGTATGGTGCTGTCTTTTAGTTTCTACTTTGTTTCTTCTGATTGTAAAATGAAGAGAGTTTATTAAATTAGAGTTGCTTAAATATGAAATTTTTAAAACCTAAAAATTAGCCTAATGAATATTGTTTTGTTATTAAAGCAAATACCATGAGGGAGGGGATGAGTGGTCAGGGGAATGTAGCTCTCTTTTTTTCTGCTTTTCAACCTTTCTGCTGCTGCCATCTAGTGTTCTGTCTATACTGTTTGCATTTACTTTTTAGTATTAACCGATATCCCTCTGTATCTCTAAATGCCACTGCAAGAAAGGATCTGGGTATTCTGACTTCCCTGTCCAATGTTATTTTCACTTTACCACATTTGGGATAAAGTAGAACATAATCATAACAACTGTAGCTCTCATTTGTGATTGTCTCTGCAGTTAACAAAGTACTTTCACACACTTGTCATCTTAGATTGCTCCTAATAGCAGCATTTCAATGATCCAGAGACTACAAATTCTTTAAGGCAAATAATCATAGAATGCCAGAACTGAAAATGATATTAGAGTATAGCTAGACCAATGGTTTTCAAACCATGGTATTCTCTGTCCTAAGGTTCCAGGGAAGTGACTTGGGGGTAGGGGTAGAGGTAATGGGACTTCCTCCTCTCACCCCTATCACCACAAAACACACCTCCTTTATATATAGCATTGTTCCATTGATTTTATATGTTTTATCTATTTGGGTACTAATAAGATTTTATTTTTCTGTATGAGATTTTGCCCACAGCCAGGATTCTACTACTAAAAAGTAAAAGTTGAAAATCCATACAGATGAGAAAACTGAAGCTCAGAGAGTTTCAGTCATAAGTGAAAGATCATGCAGCTAATAAATAGCAGAGCAAGATCTGCCTGATTCTAAGGTCCACATTGGCTTCCCAGACTATGGAGTTGCTTATACTAATCCAGATAGTTAAAAAAAAAATGAAAGATCAGACAAAAAAGCAAAAACAGATGTTTTTTTTAAAAACTGTGGTAAAATATACATAACATAAAATGTACCCTTTTAACCATTTTTAAGTTTATAATTCAATGGCATTAAGTATATTTACAATGTGTATCCACATTGTATCCACCACTATGTATTTCAATAAGTTTTTGCCATCTCAAACAGAAACTCCGTATCCATTAAACAATAACTCCCCTCTACCCAGTCCCTGGAAACCAACATTTATTCTCTGTGTCTATGAATTTGACTGCTCTAGGAACCTCATATAAATGGAATCATACAATATTTGTCCTCCTGTGACTGGCTGATTTCACTTAGCAGAATGTCTTCAAGGTTCATCCATGTTGTAGCATGTGTCAGAATTCCCTTACTTTTTTTTTAACATCTTTATTGGAGTATAATTGCTTTACAATGTTGTGTTAGTTTCTGCTGTATAACAAGGTGAATCAGTTATATGTACACATATATCCCCATATCTCCTCCCTCTTGCGTCTCCCTCCCACCCTCCTTATCCCACCCTTCTAGGTGGTCACAAAGCACCAAGCTGATCTCCCTGTGCTATGTGGCTGCTTTCCACTAGCGATCTATTTTACATTTGATACTGTATATGTGTCAGTGTCACTCTCACACTTCGTGCCAGCTTACCCTTCCCCCTCCCCATGTCCTCAAGTCCATTCTCTACTTTTTGAGGCTAATATTACATTGTATGTATATACCACATTTTGTTTATTCATTCATCCATCAATGGACATTGGGTTGTTCTCTACTGTTGACTGTTGTCCATAGTGCTGCTATAATTATTTGTGTACAAATATATGTGAGTCCCTGATTTAATTTACTTTGGTATATACCTGAGAATAAAAATTGCTAAGTCATATGGTATGTCTATATTTACCTTTTTGCAAAACCACCAAATTACTTTCCACTTTGAAGAATATTTTTTTTCTTTTATTCTTTTTCTTTTAATTTTTATGAGTATAGCTGATTTACAATGTTGTGCTAGTTTCACATATATAGCAAAGTGAATCGGATATATATATATATATATATATATATCCATTGTTTTTCAGATTATTTTCCCATATAGGTTATTATAAAATATTGAGTAGAGTTCCCTGTCCTTATTAGTTATCTATTTTATATGATGTCACTTATATGTGGAATCTAATAAAAATGGTACAAATGAACTTATTTACAAAACAGAATATAATTTGTATACTTATTTACAAAACAGAAACAGAGTATAACCAATCTCCAAATCAAACGTATGGTTACTAAAGGGAAACGTGGGGAGAAGTAATAAATTAAGAGTTTGGGATTAACATATACACACTGAAGTATTTTTAAAAGCAATGGATTATAAATTCAGACAATATGTTTTCCAAATAATATATTTACCACTACCAATAAAGATTTTCCTTTTATGTTAGATTGTTTTTTTATAGAACATTGTTGTCTATAATCAAGAACACCTTATGTGGTTTTTATCACTGCTCATGCTAAAGATTCTCTTGCTCTCCATATAGTTACAATGAGTTGAAGTTTTGCTGATAGTTAATGCTGAGATTTAGAAGTCCTGTGTTGTTTATGAAGACACTTTTCTTTAGAATATCTTCCTTTTTGTCTACCTTCCCTAACTTATTTTGGCAAGGCTTTAATCTAATAGAAATTCTGACATTTATTTAAGCACATTTGCCTCCAAAAGATGGAAGAATAAGACTAATTTATCATGCCCTTTTTTGAAGTTGCTCCAGATCAATTAAATGCCTTCTTCTCAGTGTTAAGTCCTCAGATTTCCTAAAGCATAATTTTCAAAATTAAAAATGTTTCAATTGATCAGTTAATTAATGAACTGAATGATCAACTTACAGTATTATGTCACAATGTCTTTTTTACCTGAAGTAACTCTGTGGTACAAATAAAATGTCCTTTTTATTTTTACCCCCAGCACAGAATGTGAAAATCTTCCAGCAGATGCATAATATGAAATCAATTTGACCAGGATTATTCTATCGTTATTGCTAATATCAGTGAGTATGACAAAAATAAAAATGCTTGAAAGAAGTATTCTTAGATACACTGGTTTCTAAAAGACAATTCTACCAACATATTGACAAGTTCAAGCATTTAATTAACTAAATGTTTACCTGCAGACCTACTAAGCTTCTGAGTTAACAAGAGAGAATATCCCTGTTTTCATAGAGGTTCCACTCTAGTGCCACAAGACAGACAAAGCACTAATAAGCAAAAATAATTTCAAATAGTGACAAGTACTAGATGGAAAGTGTTATTCTTTAGTTAAGATGGCCAGGGAAAACTTTTCTGAAGAGATATTTGAACTGACACCTGAATGGCAAGTAGGAGACAGCCATGCAAAATATGATCCAGGCAGAGAGAATAGCAAGTGCAAAGGCCATGAGGTAGGAGAGGAAAGGTACATATATACCACATCATGTAGGGTCTTGAAAGTCATGATAAGGAGTTTAGATTTTAATCTCAGTTCAACTTATATCAATACAGTTAAATCACCATGTATAATCTACTATGAAAGGTTTTAATTTTTTTTGTGTGTGTGTGCTGTACGCGGGCCTCTCACTGCTGTGGCCTCTCCCATTGTGGAGCACAGGCTCTGGACGCGCAGGCTCAGCAGCCATGGCTCACGGGCCCAGCCGCTCCGCGGCATGTGGGATCCTCCCAGACCGGGGCACGAACCCGTGTCCCCTGCATCGGCAGGCAGATTCTCAACCACTGCGCCACCAGGGAAGCCCGAAGGTTTTAAATTTTGATTCAGAATTTTATAGGAGAATTGACAGTTCCTTCATTCCTGTGTTGGAGGACAAGTCATTGGAAGTAGATCCTATTATAAGTCCAATAAGTGATCTTATCTCTGTACCTTTTATACTACAAATTTATGGCTGGACATTGCTGATGAACAGGAGGGAAAATAGGTCAGTGGTATTACTGCATTTTTGTGATGCTTTCAAGTTAAGTGTGTTGCAATAGGAGAAAACAGGGAATTTGATTTCAAAGAATTTAACAAATACTTGGCTTTATGGTTTTAGGGTTCAAGCCTGAGACACTTTGGGCCAGGGGGCAGGTAGTAAACCATTTTTGAATTTAGCCATTTCCAGCTAATCCTTATTCTTTGGAACAAATGAGGTTTGGAGTTAGCAAGAGGAAATCTGGACAGTCACTGGGGTCTTGCTCTTTTTATGGCCACTTTCCTACCTTTCCACCCAAGTCTGCTTTCTATACTGCTTCAGGAGAAAAGATGGAACAATAAGTGTTGGTAGGTCAAAATGTGACCTTAGAAAAGGGCCAGAATTCCTAGTAACCAGAGGAATGATGGAAGTGTGTAGGCCTTAAAGAAATGCTACTTCATCTGGTTGATGAGGCCTATTAGCATCTCATCACCATATTACATGATGAATGAGGACCCCTCCTCCAATATTTCAAGAGGGTGGGATACCGTAGTGACCCATCTAAGAAAGCCTTGCTGTTGTTTTAGGTAGTGACACTGCTGTATTCCCCAGGAAGCTAGAGATGGAAATGGCTCACACAGCTCAGGGTAGCCTCATAGACATGAGACTAGGCCTCCATCTTGCAACTGAATGATGATAGCCTTGGGCTAATTTCCCACTCAAGTATTTTTGTTTTGGATTTGAACATGTATGAGGGTTCTAATCACTCCACATACTCACTAATATTTGTTACTATCATTATTATTATTATTGCCCTCTTAGTAGATGGAAAGTAGTATCTCAGGGTTTTGATTTGCATTTCCCCATGACTAATGACGTTGACCAAATTTTCATGTGCTTATTGGTCATTTGTTTATGTTCTTTGGAGAAATATTTATTCAAATCCTTTGCACATTTTTTAATGGGGCTGCTTATCTTTTTGTTGTTGAGGTGTAAGAGTTCTTTATGTATATTCTGGATACTAGATCCTTACCAGATATATGATTTGCAACTATTTTCTCCCTTTCTGTGGTTTATCTTTTCACTTTCTTGATAATGTTCTTTGAAGCACAAAAATGGTTAATTTTAAAGAAGTCCAATTTATTGTCCTCCCTTTGGTTGCTTGTGCTTTAGTTGTTATATCTATGAAATTATTGCCTAATCTAAGTTGACAGATATTTACACTCAGGTTTTCTTCAAAGAGTTTTATAATTTTAGTTAGGTCTTTGATCTGTTTTGAGTTAATTTTTGCATATGATATGATAGAGTGGTCTAGCTTCACTCTCTTGCATGTGGATATCAAGTTGTCCCAGCACTACTTGTTGAAAGGACTATTCTTACTCTGATTGAATTGTCTTGGCACCACTGTCAAAAATCAATAGATCATAGATGTATGATTTATTTCTGGACACTGAATTCTATTGCACTGATTTATATGTCTATCTTTATATCAGTACCACAGTCTTGCAGTTGTTTTTAGTAAGGCTTGAAATTGGGGATTGTGAGTCCTCCAACTTTGCTCTTTTCAGGATTGTTTTGGCTATTCTGAGTCCCTTGCATTTTCATATGAATTTCTGAAGTTTCTGCACAAAAGTCAGTTGGGATTTTGCTAGAGATTGCATTGAATCTATAGATCAACTTGGGTGTATTGCCATTTTAATATTATGTCTTCTAAACCATGAATACAGGATACTTTTCCACTTTTTTAGATCTTCAATTTCATTCAAAAGTATTTTGTAGTTTTCAACGTACAGGTCCTATACTTATTTTGTTAAACTTATTCCTAGGTATTTTATTATTTTTGATGCTGCTGTAAATAGAATTGCTTTCTCAATTTTATTTTTGGATTCTTCACTGATAGTCTATAGAAATATAACTGTTTTGCATATTGATCATGTATCATGCAAACTTGCTGTACTCATTCATTTGTTCTAATACTTTTTACATTCATTCTTTAAAATTTTCAACATACAGAATGATGTAATTTGCAAATGGAGATAATTTTACTTCTTTTTTTCCACTCTGGATGTCCTTTATTTATTTTTCTTGCCTAAACACCCATGTTAGGACCTCGAGAACAAGGTTGAATAGAAGTGGAGGAAGCAGAAATCTTGTCTTGTTCCTGATCTTAAGTGGAGAGTATTTAGTATTTCTCTCTTAAGTATGATATTAACTGTGGGTTTTTCATAGATGCCCCTTATCAGGTTAAGGAAGTTCTCTTCTGTTTGCTGCAAATTTTTATCAAAAATTGGTTTTGAATTTTTTTTTTTTTCTGTACGCGGGCCTGTCACTGTTGTGGCCTCTCCCGTTGCGGAGCACAGGCTCTAGATGCACAGGTTCAGCGGTCATGGCTCACGGGCCCAGGCGCTCCGCGGAATGTGGGATCTTCCCAGACCAGGGCATGAACCCGCATCCCCTGCATCGGCAGGTGGACTTTCAACCACTGCACCATCAGGGAAGCCCCGGTGTTGAATTTTATCAAATGATTTTTCTAATTCTAATGACAAGATAATATAGTTTTCATTTTATTTTATTAGTATGGTGCATTACATTAATTGATTTTTCAAATTTTAAACCATACTGCTTTCCTGGGATAAAGCCCACTTGATCATGGTGTATATACCTTTATATATATATATATATATATATATATATATATATATATATATATATATATATATATATATATATTACTGGACTTGGTTTGCTAGTATTTTTGTACCTGTTGATACCCACAAGGAATATAGGTCTGTAGTTTTCTTGTGTTGTCTTTGTCAGATCTTAGTATCTGTGTAACCCTGGGCTCATAAAATAAGTTGGAAAGTGTCCTTTTCACTTTTATTTGCTGTAATAGTTTTTGAAGGATTAGTGTTAATTATGTTTGGTAGAATTCACCAGTGAACCCTCTAGGACTGGGGTTTTCTTTGTGGGATGTTTTTAAATTATGAATTCAATTTACTTGTCTTAGTTCAGGCTGCTATAACAAAAATACTATAGAGTGGATAGCTTAAACAGCAAAAATTTATTTCTCACAGTCCTGGAGGCTGGAAAGTCTAATATCAATGTTCTGGGAAATCCAATATCTGGTGTGGGCCCTCTTCCTGGCTTGCAGCAGCCAACTTCTCATTTTATCCTCACATGGCGTATAGATCAAGGCTCTAGTCTCTCTTCTTATAAGGACACTAATCTCACCATGGGGGCCCCAACCTCAACACCTCACCTAAACCTAATTACCTCCTAAACACCCCACCTCCTAATATCATCCCACTGGGAGTTGTGGTTTCAACACTTGAATTTCTGGGAGACAGAAACATTAAGTCCATAACACTTGTTATAGGTCTATCTGGATTTTCTATTTATTCTTAGTTTTGGTAGTTTGTGTCTTTCTAGGAATTTGTCCATTTCATGTATGTTATCTGATTTGTTGGCATGCAGTTTGTCATGGACTGAATTGTGTACCCTGCCCCATATGTTGAGGCTCTAACCCCTAATATGACTGTATTTGGATAGGGTCTTTAAGGAGGCAATTAATGTTAAATGAGATCATAAGGGTGGGGCTTTAATCCAATATGATTGGTGTCCTCCTAAGAAGAGGAAGAGACACCAGGGATGCATGCTCTTCTGTGTGAGGAAAGAGCAAGAAGGTTTCCGTCTGTAAGCCAAAGAGGGAGGCCTCAGAATACACCATCTCTTCCAGCACTTTGGTCTTCTAGTCTCTGCAGCTGTGAAATTTCTGTTGTTTAAACCACATGGTCTGTGGTATTTTGTTATGGCAGACATAGCAGACTAATACACCATTGTTCATAGTATTCCCTTATAATCTTTTTGATTTCTTTAAGGTAGGAGGTGATTTCTTCTCTTACACTCTTGATTTTAGTAATCTGAGTCTTATTTTTTCTTAGCATAGCTAAAGGATTGTCACTTTTGTTGATCCCTTCATAGAGTCGAATTTTTGTTTAATATTCTCTATTGTTTTTCTATTCTCTATTTCAACTCTAATATTTATCATGTCCTTCCTCCTCTTTGCTTTGGGTTTAGTTGCTCTTCTTTTTCTAATTTCCTAAGGTGAAAGTTTAGGTTATTGATTTGAGAGCTTTCTTACATTCTTTTATTATTATTATTTTTGGGGGCACACCATGTGGCTTGTGGGATCTTAGTTCCCTGACCAGGGATTGAACCTGTGCCCGCTGCACGGGTTCCCACCAGGGAAGTCCCCCTTCCATTTTATATAGGTATTTACAACTATAAGTTTTCCTTTGAGTACTCCTTCCGCTGGTCTCATAAGTTTTGGTATGTTGTGTTTCAGTTTTACTTATATCAATGTATTTTCTAATTTCCCTTATGATTTCCTCTTTGATCTATTGGTTATTTAAGTATTGTCTGACTTCCACATAAATTTCCCAATTCCCTCCTGTTGTTTGCTTCCAATTTCATTCTACTATAGTGAGAGGACATACTTTGCATGATTTAATCCTTTTAAATTTATCAAAACCTGTCTTATGGCTTTGAATATAGTATATTCTGAAGAATGTCCCATGTGCTCTTGAGAATAATGTGTATTCTGCTATTACTGGAAACTGTTTTATGCCTGCTTCTCCCTGCAAGGCAAAATCTCTTGAGTCAGGTCATTGGAGCTGGTAGTGGGGACAAAGGCAAGCTTCCCTCTGAGTGATCCCTACTCTAGGAGTTGAGCACTCAGTTGGGGGCAGGAACAGCAGCCTGAGATCTTCTCCTGGCATAGAATCACATCATGAGCTGGGGCAAGAGTGAATCAGGGCCTCAGTCTTCTCAGCCCACACTACCAAAGCAGAACCTCCATACCATGAGAGGCAGTTGGGAAGAAAAAGGGAGCCCCCACCTGTCAACTTCATTGAGACTTAGTCTCAGTAACACACAGCTGGGGGAAGGATAAGAAATGTTGATATCCTGCTCCTACCTGGAAGAAAGCCTTTAGCCTGGGATCTGGAGGGATAGAGAGCCTTTGTTTTTGGCTGTAGCAGTCTAGAGTAGTCTCTGCCTTGCTGACCTGGGATGGGGTAAGGAGAGAATAGCCTTGGTCTTGGTTCAAATACCATAGATTCTCACCTTTCTTGCAGAATTTTCATAGATTTTCTTGAACAGACTTTTTTTTTTTTCTATTTGCCGTTTGTCTTTACATTTCCAGAGGTCTTCACCAGTTCCACTGAGAAGTGAGTCAGAAGAGCTCCTTCCATTGTCAGGCTAGAAGTTAATCTTTCTAATTCCTTTTTTACACTTAAATTGCATTCTGCAAGCCTTCCTTTATGAAAATTGAAACATCCGAAAGCAGTTCAGATAGGATATTTGTCTTTAAATGAATAACTTTAATCCGTAGAGTATAAGGCTTATCAAGATTCTAAGAAAATCAAGACTCCAATGAAAGTATGTTTTGGAGATAAGGAAGATGCATAAAGGATATGCAAAAAAATTAAGAGAATAAAATCATAGGGACTTTAGAAATCATTTAGTGATCAACTTCAGCCTTGTATAGCTAAAGACAACAGAAACCAAGGAAGAAAAGGGAATTGGCCAAAGCCACTCAGTAAGTCTCTGACAGATCTAAGGCTAAAACTAGACCAGTGGGAAGTGGCATGTGTAATAATAGTTAAATATACAGACTTTGGAAAATGATCTGAGGGTAAATCCTGCCATTTATTAGCAGCGTGATCTTGGGCAAGTTATTTGCTTTTCTACACACCAGTTTCCTCATCTGCAAAATAGGGCTAATAATACCTTCTTAATAGCACTGAGATCTCAAGAAATTAACTATTATTGCTAATACCATCAATTCTGACATTAAAATCCCACCATCACAAGCAATCCCTTTACAGCCCATCCCCTCAAAAAAAAAAAAATCACGTGAGGCTTCCCCTAACCTGTTTCTGAGACTGCTGTGCTTGAAGGCATCAACACCCAAATCCTGAACACTAGAGGATTTCATTCCTCATTAACCCTCCAAACCCCATTCCTCTCTCTCCTCTAGTTAAAATGGATCTTAGAGAGGTTTCAGTTTCCCCTTAGCTTTCCTTTCTCCCTTTACCCTCCACCATAACCATAGTACCTGACTCTAAAGTCAGACTCCTTCCATCAAAACACATGTCAAGCATACAGGCCAGGCCACAGAATGGTGTACAACCACAGCACAAGGCCCCAAGCCAGATTTCTAGGTTATATTCTCCTAATATAAGCAAAGATTAATGTAGATATAATCAGTGAGCCAAACCTGACTTTCTCTACCTAGCTAGAAAAATAAACTCTCCTATTTTGAAGCCAAAAATAAAGCAGAATTGACTTACTAGAAATTAGGCAACAACCCCAGAGAAAATTAATCCTCTATTTTCAACTCCCTTTCTGGTTGATTTTTACAGCAATCTTTGTTGAAAGAAGAACTCAACAGTCAATCTGTTAAAAACCAACATTTCTCTTCCTTGGATGACAATGAGTGGAAAGTGGTTAGAAGAGAAAATGTGGTATTGTGAAATATGAATGAGACCAATGTAAATGCCATGAACCAAATGCAACTTGGGCAGTCCTAATGGCTTTTCAAAACCCATTGCAAAATCCCATTACTTAAGAATAAAGAGGGGAGCTTTACCATGTAACAAAGGACATTAGTTCTGAGTTAAATTACTTGAAGTTTTTCCCCTAATAACCACATAAACTGTAACAGAATTGTTATAAAAATAAATAAAGGGCTTCCCTGGTGGCGCAGTGGTTGAGAGTCCGCCTGCAGATGCAGGGGACACGGGTTCGTGCCCCGGTCCGGGAAGATCTCACATGCCGCGGAGCGGCTGAGCCCGTGAGCCATGGCCGCTGAGCCTGCGCGTCCAGAGCCTGTGCTCCACAACGGGAGAGGCCACAACAGTGAGAGGCCCTCGTACCGCAAAAATAAATTAAAAAATAAAAAAATAAATGAATAAAAATTGTTATAAACTTCAAGTTAGCAGGGGTTCAAATTCCGTTTTACTATATTTATATGGCTACTTGAAACCCACCAAATGCCATTCCTGCCCCAAAGTCTTACCTAGGAAAAAAATCCAAATCATTAAAATGATACCAAAGAAGGATTGGTATATGAAAGATAGGTTAGTAAATGCTTTCTTTTTGAAACACTCTATTCTCCCTAGATATTTTGGATTTAGGGAAATTTTTTAAAATGAGGGTGCAAGGGAAGAGTGGCAAATTAAATGAGTAAAACTCAGAAGTAATTCAAGGACTATTAAAAAAAAAAGCCCAAAACAAAACCCTAAACTAAATTAAAACCATGGCTTAGACCAGGAACCTTGCTATATTCTCTGAGAACTGTACTTAGAAACCATTTACATTCAGAAGGGAAAAAAGTTCTAGGTTTTGCAGCTGGCAAGAGAGCACAGAGTGTGTAAGGTAGCAGTAACTGATAAATTTTGTATCATGCACTGTAAAGGACACTTGTGTACATTATTAGCAGAATTAATCCTCAAAATAAGATATAAGTAAATTCGCTACATTTTTCTTGGATATTTACCTTTGTGTAATTATGCATAAGATATGTACTTTGAGTTCCATTCATTTTTATACTTACAAATCTGATATCTTTAAAACTTTTAGTTCCTAATTAAACACCTCCAAAAAGTACTAAGAGGCATAAAGACCCACATCATAATGTCCTCTTTATTAAATGATCTTAGATATAAGCAAAAAGAAATGTGATCTTCAAAGTACTTATTGCATGATTTTGGAGTCTTCTTTTCATGGACAATGGGAAAAAGGAAAATGAAACCAAATATCACCCCATTAATAAGATATAAAAGCTAAGACTAGAAACCTGGAAGCAGATATTCTGGATGAATCAAGGCTTTTCTATTTACTAGCCATGTAATATTCGGCAAATTACTAGATTTCACTGAAACTCATTTTTTCTGATCTGAAAAATGGAATTGACTGATAGTATCATTCTGGTGCTTGAGAATATATTTGAAGATGAAATTTGTAAACTGCAAAGCTCTTTAAAAAAATCACAGTGTTGGCACATAACAAGTACTCAGTAAATGTTGAAATTAATTAATAAATGTTGACTGAATTAATAAAATTAACAAATAAACAAATCTGAGAAGGAATAGACTAGTCTTCCTTTAGCCACCTCTTATCATTGATATAAAGAATGTAGGCTACAAATTCCTGGTGGTAAATATCTTCTTCTATGAAGGTGATCCCCATATGTATCTGGAAAAAGAATGTAACTCATTATCTCAGATTGTTCTCTGGAAATTTCTGCTTGAATAATTATAAGCAAAGCAATAAAAGATTAATATTTTGACGGTATTGAAAACTTATTGTATTCACCGGTCATATTTTTGAGGCAACTGGAGAGTAAAAATATATCTACCATAAACTTGAACTATTATTTTGCCTTAATAACTATTTTTCTGTATCATGATAACTACTCAACACAATTACAACAAAAATGAACAGCAACCTTCGAAACTGAAAGGCAATGTGACTATGATCAATCAAATGATATTTTCTGCTCCATAGGACCACACTAGACAAAATTAACACTTATGTTCTTGTATACAAGGTTTGCTATAATTTGTAAATTAAAGTTTAACAAATAGAAACAATTCAGAACCACCAGTATTTCATTATTAATGTTTCAGATGAACAATACCCATCATAACAAAAAATCCCCTAAAAAATGAGCTATTTATAATTTGGGCTGAAAATTTCATTTTAACATGATATTCTAAGCTTTTTAAAAAGAAAAAAGGAAGAATCACCTTCAGACAGTTTTACTGCCTTAAATTACTTGACAGAATAAACAAAACTTCAAATATAAGTTAACATGTTGCTATAAAAACACTACTTAGAACAGTAGCATGACAAAAATCAATCACAAAAAAATTCCTAAAATGAATAAGTCCCACCAAGTAATATTAGTAATCTAAATCAAGCAATTTAAAATGTTTTGATTTCTTCATATATTTACTATAAAACTTATTCTCTAAGAGAATAATAAAGATGCTGAGCAGGTAATCTGACTATACAAAATTTACAAATTAATGAAAGGATACTAACTTCAGAAAGTTGTTTTTAAAAGTTCTCTAATGTCAAATTAAGATTTAATTTGTTAATAATTAATAACAGAATTATCTATTAGATGTTTGTAATCGACAGATAAGAGGTAACTTTATTAAGGCAATTGCCACAGCTGGCAAAGGAAAAACATACTAAAGTTACCAAGAAAGGAAAGAAGAAAGAAAAAATGTTTCTTCAACACTTCAAGAAAACACTGACACCATAAAATGTTCATTTTATTTAATGTTGTATTTGGTTTACCAGCAATCTGTAGCATTAAAAAGTCCTTTATTTATATAAAAGACCTAAGAAAGCAACTTAGGTGTACGGGCTTAAATATCCAAAGAAAACCAACTCACAGGCTCAATATATTGGTTTCAATTTATTTTGTACATTTTTGGAAAGTAGCTTTAAATTGTCAGGGGCATATAACTGAGGAGGAGGGTAGAGAGCACTCTGTCCTTGACCTTCCCAACTAGAAAGAAAAATGGATCTTCTTCTGAATACTGCTGTAATATTTTGTTATAAAAATTCTTTACTTTTTCTATCTTAAAAAAACCTATCAGGTGAAGTCAGAAAACATCAGAGCCTGCTAATTAATAATTTTTAATGTACACTTTTATATCTTTAAAGAGGGCTATCTTTAACCAATCAAGCAACTATACACAAATACCAAACAATGCATCTCCACTTAAATCTCCAAATATTGCAAAAATGTGGACTACTTTCATAGCCATAGGATATGATGGCAGAAGGCAAAGGTGATATTTTTGCTAAATACCTTATTTCTTAATTCTAAATACACAAAACAGACAGTATATGTATGAAACATACAGTTGGGTCTTTAGCCAGCTTACTTACCTTGAACCAAATGGAGTTCTGACCACTGGGAAGAAAATTCTCAGCAACCATTTAGTTGCATAAGTGGGATGTTCTTGTTACGGCCTTCAGTTCCTGGCTTAAAAGTTACCTCTCACCTTAGTTCTCTCCCTTCTTCATTTACATTGAATTAAAGCACCATTTATAATATAGTTAAGCCTCTGTGGGCAATTTTACTATAAATAAGAATGCCAGAGATTCATAGCTCAGCTGTTAAAACTTATACGCTACAAACACATTAGAAATCTATTCATTTCAAAGAGCTCTCTCTACAAAACAAAATGTTGAATAAAGATTTGCAGGCTGTTTTTTAATGCACCAAGCAGCCCACATTTAAAATGCTAACATATTTTTACCTAAAAGTGACCCAAAGAATATCTGCAACAACTAAGGAAAAAAAAACAAACACCTTAATTTTCTTTGATAGGAAGAAGAGCCCTAGTTTCTCTAATTAAAATAATAACAATAATAGAATATTATATGACAAAAGACAAGAAAGGCCTAAGAGTTACATGTTACAGTCTCTGAAGCTGGATAATGGAAAGGTAACTCCATATTTCTTTCTATTTGTTAATTTATCTCCAGTACCTGAGTTGAGGCACAAAGCAGCAAGAGTGCAATTGATTCCAAACAACTTGGAATTTTATTGTAAACATCCCATAAAGAATGGCAACAAATTAGTTCAGTTTTTTTTCTTTGAAGATAATTGCTTATAATGACTAATAACTGCCAAACAAAACATCTTTTATAAACCAAGCCAGTTTAGTTTACCTTTCTTTACTGAATTTTAGTTTAATGGACATTTTGTCCATATACAATATCACATCAACTATTAACTGAATGATTTTCTACCTTAAAATTTATGGATACTAAGAACAAACATAAAGTACAGTTTTGTTAATACTTTGCAAGGGATTACAAAAGACAAGGATGATAAGTTACAGGACAAAGAAATAAATTATTGATTGCCATCACCACAGTATTGTTTAAAGAATTAACATTTGTAGTACTGCCTAATGTGTATCTGGTGGTATATGTAAAAACACATTTCCCAACTGTGTTTCTAAATATTTTTGTATGTGATTTTAAAAGTCAATTACCAATGGCGATTTTAATACGTATCAATAGTTTTATTTTTTAGAAAATACTTACAATGCTTTTATGTCAAAGTCTCATATTCTAAATTTAGTTAAGATAGGTATAAGAATAACAAATGGGCATACATATAAATAAACAAACACACCTTAACTCTAAACTGCAGGGCCTTTCTACTGTACTTCTTCCATCAATGAATCATAAATTGCCAGTCTTGTTGAAGTTTGCTAAATTAGGTGCACTCTTCATTGCAGAAAGAGAAATGAGGATAAAAGCAAGCAGGAGAGAAATGATGGAAAAGGAAATAATCAAGGATAAGACTATATAAGAAATAAATGTCAAAAAATTTGAGCGCAATCCATATTATACAAAATATAGCACCATGAAAATAATTTAACCTCATAATTAGAATTTAATCAAAACTTGTTAAATTTGGTAAATTAAACTTGGTAGAGAAACTTTACTGAGAGGTGAAAAGCAAAAAAGCATGAAAATATTTTCACACTGTTTTTTAAAACAAGCCTTAAAAACCATGTTAGAATATTCTATTTTCAATATAACTTTCATAAACCCTCATGTAACACAAAGATGTTGGGGATGGAGTTAACATTTAAAACAATGAACTTTAAATGTTGAAAGTTCCATTCCTTCCCCCAGAAATAAACTAGTTATTTCAGAACTCGAAATGTTGGTAAGTTTTTAAAAGGCTGGATATCAAAGTATACTGAAAATTATACAGGATGTAAGTCTTTTTGTGGATGTGAAAATTCCAGCTTAAAAAAAAGAAAATTCTAACTTTAAAGATAAGTACCAGTTGGTAAATGTGCATAAAATAATTCCCGAGATATATGAGCAAGTAATAAGGGTGTTTAATTTTATCACTACCACAACATACAGATTTTGAAAAATGCTCAAAAATGTTTTTATCAAAAAGCTAGAAGTAGCATTCACATCTTTCTCTTTTAATCATTCTGTTATTGTCTGATGACAACCTAGGATTACAAGAAAAACAACAACAAAGATAAATGACTCAAATTTACTTCAAAGTACTGGAAGGCTGAGTTAGGTATCTGCGCACACAGTTGTGCAGAATAAGATTTATTAATTTTACTCAGTTTCTTAGCCT
Source organism: Stenella coeruleoalba (assembly GCF_951394435.1). Classification (NCBI taxonomy): domain Eukaryota; kingdom Metazoa; phylum Chordata; class Mammalia; order Artiodactyla; family Delphinidae; genus Stenella; species Stenella coeruleoalba. The sequence continues at coordinate 62,710,166 of NC_137152.1, forward strand.
CTGGGTAAACAAAGTGCTGTATAGTAGAATTCCAGCACAAGCCTGATCTCTGGGAAGGGAAACAGACAAAGAAACACATGAAAGAAGGGCAAATTAGATTTAAAAAAATAGGACACATGTACACGACAAAACCTAGATTGTTTATCTAGAAGGCATAATGATATGGATGATCAAGCAGTATATATACAGGCTAAGCGCTTTACAACAGAGGCAATAAATTGGTAGACAGTGAAAACAGCTGTCTTCCATATAAACATTTTTTTAATGTCTGAGATAAAGCGTGTCAAGTTGGGGAAAAAAAATCTACATATAGACCTATGCATGTGTGTGTGTGTGTGTGTGCGCAGGCGCGAACGCCCATGTGCACACACACAAACATATCTAGTCATTACATTAATAGGCTAGTGAATGTTTTGGAGAGCATCCTATTGCTGGAAGAGATACACGCAGCAAGCCATAGAAGAAACACACAATTCTGTTTTCATAAACAGATACACATGCTAGGATCTTAAAGCTGGAAATTAAAACATTATTAGCATTCATGAGAAATATTACAATTCATTGACTGTTAATATCTAGCATAGGAATAGGCTTGTACATGTATATGGTCTCATGGGCCTAAATGTAACTGTTTTTTTCTTAGCAATTCATTTAAGATTTAGACTTTTCTTCAGAATTCTTAGCTCATTTCCTACTTTCTTTGCTATGGCTAAACCCAGATCTTATTTAGGTTTTAAGGACCTCTAAAAAATTAAAGTGATAAAATATCAATGCGATATAAATTACAACACATTCACAGGAGGTGGTATTACAAAAAAAAGCAAAGTATAAATGGGGGGGGAGTCCAGATATAAAAGTAAAAATACTGTCTTCCAAACTTTTATTTTCACACTTATTAAAATAATTTGCATGCAAACAGAAAACAATCTGTTTGTTTTGTAATAAATGATAACTATGCTCATCTAACATACCCTGGTGACTAACTTTAAATCCTAATAACTGAAATCAATATCACAGCAAAATGCTGTTCACTAGTATTTTCACAGTATCTCACTACATATAAAATATGCTTAAAAATGTCTTCAGCCTTATTATTCTAATTATCTAAACCTAGAAAATCTTGACGTTTGGGAAATAAATGTGCCATTTTTATTTTTCAAAATAAATTATAAATAAAGCTTGAGATAGCTAAATCACACAAATGGAAATTCTTCTACATTTCAAGAGGTCGGCTCTTCATAGAAGAATGTCAAAAAAAATTTTTCACACTAAAACGATACACATGATACACATTTGAGTATATCCATGAATTTAAGTAACTATGTTACTTTGAATAGGGTAGGCCAAAGTGTTATTGATTCCAGGAAAACACAGGCACAAATTTAGTCTAAATGTATAAGATATGAATAACTAAAATAGTACATTTTAGCAAAAATCAAATGTAGAGTTTTAAACATGAATGTTTTTGAATCTATATTATGGTTAAAAGTGGCAGCTGAGTTACAACCAGAAGTAATTTTGGTTTAGTGAAAAGTAGACTACAACAACAAAAAAAAATCAGCTTGATCTACTGTCCAGTAACAGAAGTTAGTTCCATTAATAATTCACAATACTAATTCACAATACTTTCTTACAGCCTGAACATCATTTCTACTGCAAGTGAAAATTGCTTAAAGATGTTAGTCCGAGAATAACCCCCACCCAACCCAACCAAAAAAGCAAAGTTTTGTGTGTACTCCTTCCTCTGCACTTAAGGATTTTCAGATGCATGAAATGATTGAAAGCATGAGACAAATACATTAGCTTAGGAAATATCCTGGGATTACTAAGCATACATTAAAACGTTTCTTTTATCCCACAAGTCTGATCTATGCGCAACAAATCGGTTGCTACAAAAACAGAGATCAATATTATCCTTCTCACCTCAAAAAAATCTAAGAATCTAATGAATTAGCGAATTTGCAATCTCTCAAATTTGAGGAGTAAAATTGATCTTGGAACTCAAGCTCACTTACGGAACCATGTGCACTCTACTGCTGTAAACAAGACCATACGGTTTAAAGTTTTTTAATCTATAAAATAATGACTCAAAATGTCAGTGTGCAGTACAACCAGGTTCTATTCTGAAAGATTATCACAGAAGAACCCTTTGGAATGGTATGAGCAGAACCCTATTAAAGTTGATTCAAAATATTAGCTAGCCAAAACATTCCAACTCAAACTAGGTGCTGTGTTACATTTTAAAATTCAAAACTAGTCACTCACAGCTGTTAAATAGTAAGTGGTAGCAGAGATACATAAATAGTAGATCAAGTCTACTTATACAAATATGTTCTAAGAAAAGCCTAATAAGGTAGAGCATACTAAAGAAAGTTTGTTAATTACAACTATTAATTTGAGAGCCAATACAATTATTAACCTCTCAGCTTATAACTTATGAGTATTCATTCCTACCAAGCTTGTTCTATTTCTCCTTAGTAATGAATAACAGCGTCTATTTTTCTTAATGTTTCCAGTAGTTGTAGTTAATAGAGGTAGCTGAGCTACTATTAAGTTATTATTTGTGGATGAGGATTTTTCAAATGTTTAAGTTATTTTTTAAGCTACACAAGTTCTATTAATGCAATAAAATATAATAGGAAAAAGAAAATGGATGCAAGAAACTTTTGCATTTGGCACCTTGTCTAGATTGATACCTCAAGTATTCCTTTTTTAATAAAGTTAATGCACACATCAGGACACACCACAAAGATTTGCTACATATTTACAAGGCACCAACCCTTTCTCACCTTTAACATGAATTAAGCAAATCAATGAAAAGCATATTAAGAATCCCCCACCCCCCAAAAAAACTGTAGTATAAATATATACTTCAGTTCAGTACAATTCATGAAAGTTTGGCCTGGGAAGAGTAAAATAATCCAGATCGTTCTTACAATATAGAAACTGTAAACATTTAATAGCTGCCTTTAGGATTGGTGTATTGTGCAAAAGTTATTATTACTGGTACAGGAATCAAAATGGCAAAAACAAACTATATAAAACTCTGTAAGAAGGTGCTATACTTCTGTGATACAAAAGCAAAAGAGGGATATTCCATTGAGATAAAAATGTCATGCTACTCTTAAGAAGCTGAATGCTCCCTTCATGTAGTAAATCTGTAGTGTGTCTGTGGTGTGTGTGTGTGTGTGTGTGTGTGTGTGTGTGTGTGTGTAGATTTTTTTTTAATTTAAGGCCTAATGAGTAAGGCTTGTTTGAACAAATGAAGTGTGGAGATCAAAAGTCTTGAAACAAATATATACTGGCATAATGGAAAAGCACCAATGTGAAAGGAAGCAGAAGTCCCCACACAACTTGCTTTGTAGATTTCCTGGTAAATTCCCTGCAGTAGAAGGCCATTAAATTTTTAAAATTATTCTAAATTTATTAACTGTTAATAATTCCATCCCATGAGATGGCTAACCCTGGCTTTTTCTGTCATTTTACGGACTCTGCCTGATCTGGATGTACCAAGATTTAGAGGATCTTCAGTGGACACAAAATTGTCGTTATCAGAATCATCATTATATAAAACAGTCCTCCTGCCTTGGTTTCTTGTTTTAATTCGAGGCAGTCTACTGAAACGTCCTGAAAACATAGTATCAAATTCATCATCTGCAATACGTGCACGTTTGGCTCTGGTGGCTCCTCTAGAGGCACCTCTTCCTCCTCTCCCTCTCCCTCTCCCTCTCGTGCCACCTCCACCTCTTCCTCGACTGCCTCGTCCCCTGCCTCCTCTTCCTCTGCCTCCTCTACTCCATCTACCCCATCTGCCCCATCTGCCTCTTCCTCCCGTGCCTCTCGTCTTCCAGTTTCTTTTTCCATTGGCATATTGCTTTCTGAGTTTTCTTTTAGGCCTAGTTTGTATGAATTTGCTATAGTCATGGTCTCCATCTACGTAATCTTGATCTGTTCTGGAAGTTGATTCAGAGTCAGAATCAGAACCACAGGTACTTTCAGAACTTAAACTGGATCCTAACTCTCCACTCTCTGAGGAAGATAAATGTGATTTCTCATTTGTTTCTTTTTTCTCTTTCTCTTCTCTTCTCATGCTCTCATCTTCTTCTGATGCACTAAGTAGTTTTCTCTTGATTCCTGCCCGGGGCTCTCTGCCATCACCATTTGTAAGGGGTCCATCAAGGGAGTGATCTAAATCAAGATGAATAATTTTTAAAGTTAAGCTTTGACATTGATAAGACGGTTATTTAGGTTCAAAAGTAAAATTAAAAGTCTATCAAAATACATTTGGTGCCCAAAGATAGATGGGGTAAAATCATGGAGAGTGCTGGAGTATGAATTTAAACCTGTTTGAAATGAAAGATACTAAGATTTTAATTTTTATCTGATTGCTTTTTGCAGGGGATGGGGGGAGTGTAGAGGGATGATGGGTGGTGAGATAGCTAGGTAGAAATTTTAAGGGCTTGAACTCTAGAAGGAATAATCTGGGAACATGTATCAGAATAATTTTATTCATTCATTCAACAAATATTATTGATTACCTACTATCTGCCAGGCCTTGAATGGACTTTGGAATATGGCAATGATGAGACAAAGTCCTTGATCTTTGAATTTATATTTTAGTGTGGAAACCCTGATAGACAATGAAGTAAACAAATAGATAATATAACTTCAAGTACTAATATGGGTTATAAAGAAAAAGAAAAGTGGGTAAAAAAAAAGAGTGTGAATATATGTATGGGGGGTATATTAAATAGGGAAGACTTTTCTGCTGAGGCAGTATTTGAGAAAAGAACTGAATGAAGTGAGATCTGGGGAAAGAACATTCCACTGAAGGAAACAAGAACCCCATATAATTAGAGTAGAAGAGAAAAATAAGAAGTAGTAGGAGATGACTGCCAGTGGAGAGTTTTAAAGCTAGAGAATGACAGGATCTGATTTACATTTTTAAGAGTGCTATGGTTGCTGTATAGAGAATGGAATATAGGAGGGCAAGACTGAAAACAGAGATCAGTTGGGAGTACATTGCAATGGTCTAGGTAAGAGATGATGAGAGATGTATCAATAGAGGTGATGATAAGTGATTAGATTTAGAATATTTCCTTCTGGGGGAGCTACCAGAACCAAGCTTCATAGTTCAAACTGACAGAAATTGCTGATGGATTGGATGTCAAGTGTTAAGCACAAAATGAAGATCAACTCCTAGGTTTTATGCCTGAGTAACTTGGTGAATGGTAGAGATATATTGCTAGGTTAGAGAACAATGAAGGAGAATAGGTTTGGGCAATCTGGTGGAAAGAAAAAATCAAGATTCCAGATAGAAATACTACTAGAAATCCAAGTCAAGACATTTGAAAAAGAAAAAAAGCAAGTGGATATACCAGTCCAGAACTCAGGGGAGACTTGGATAGAGTTGGAGATATAATTTTGGAAATTTTCAGTAAAGAGATAACATTTAGTGTAAAGAGAAATAAGAAAGCTCACTGAGAGAGCAAGTAAAGAGAGAGAAGGTGGCTGAGGACTGAGACTTGGTATATTCCAACATTTAAAGATAAAGAACAATTGGCAAAGATAAGCGAGGTAGGAGGAAAACAGGAGAGTGGACTGGAAAAATTGGAGAGAGCAAAGAGTAGGGTTGTATGGTAACCACAATTACAAGATTAGTCTAATAGTCTAGGTGTTATGGACTGAATTTTGTGTGCCCACTCCACTCCGCCAAATACATATGCTGAAGCCCTAACCCCCAATATGACTGTATGTAGAGCCTTTAAGGAAGTAATTAAAATTAAATGAAATCATAAGGGTAGGTGGGCCCTAATGCACCAGGACTCGCCTATGTCCTTATAAGAGAAAGACACACCAGTGCTCACTTGTTCTCCCTGTCTGTGTATGCAAAGAAAAAACTCACACGAGGACACAGGGAGAAGGTAGCCATGAGCAAGCCAGGAAGAAAGCCCTTACCAGACACCAACCCTGCTGGCACCTTGATCTTGGATTTTGAGCCTCCAGAACTGTGAGAAAATAAATGTCTGTTGTAGGTATATGAAAAGGTGCTCAACATCTCTAACCATCAGGGAATGTAAATCAAAAACACAATCAGATATCACCTCACACCTGTTAGGGTTGCTAATATCAAAATGATAAAAGATAACTAGTGTTGGCGAGGATGTGGAGAAAAGGGAACCCTTGTACACTGTTGGCGAAAAAGTAAATTAGTACAGCCATTATGGAAATCAGTACGGAGGTTCCCTAAAAAAAACTAAAAATAGAACTACCATTTGATCCAGCAAACCCACTTCTGGATATATACCCAAAGAAATTGAAATCAGCATCTTGAAGAGATATCTGTATTCCCATGTTCAGTGTAGCATTATTCACAACAGTCAAGACATGGAAACAACCTGTATGTCTTTCCACAGATGAATGGATAAAAGAAGGAAATATTGCCATTTACGACAACATGCATGGAGCTGGAGGACATTATGCTAAGCAAAATATGCAAGATACAGAAAGAGAAATATTGCATGATATCACTTATATCTATAATCTAAAACAGTCATACTCATAGAGGGAGAAAGTAGGATGGAGGTTGCCAGGGGATGGAGGGAAGAAAAATGGGGAGGTGTTGGTTAAAGCATACAAAGATTCAGTTATTCTGGATATCAAATGTACAGCATGGTGACTACAGTTAACAATACTGTATTGTATACCTGAAATTTGCTATGAGGATAGACCTTAAATCTTCTCAACACACTCGGTAACTATGTAGAGGTGATGGATATGTTAATTAGTTTGATTGTCGTGACCATTTCATGGTGTGTATGTATATCAAAATATCAAATTGTATGCTTTAAATATATACAATTTTTATATGTCAAATGGTATCTCAATATAGCTGCTAAAAATGAATATCTGTTGTTTAAGCCAATCTGTGGTGTCTTGCTGTGACAGCCCATGTTGACTACTATACTAGGCTAGAGACTATGGGGATAGCAATACAAACTGTAGCAAGAGATTTGAGTGATACTAAAAGTTGTAGAATTCACAAAACTTAGTAACTGACACTTATGAGGGATAAAAGGTGAGTCAAAGAACACTGTAAGATTTTAAGTTGGATGACTCAGAAGATGATGGTGCCATTAACGAAAATAGTGAGTGCAAAAAAAAGAAGCAAGCTTGAAACATAAAAATGGATGATAAGCACTCAAGGGAAATTTTTTTAAGAAGTACTGGAAATGAGACTGGTAGAATAAAGAGATATTAGGGCTAGATATATGAATTTGGAGTCATCAGCATAAAGATGATAGATGTAGTTATTAAATTCCTTTATTTGTAGAGGACAAAAAAAGTGAGAAACTGCAAATAGGAGGCATGAAAGGCCAAAGAAAAGACAAAATATAGAAATATAGGAGAAACAGAGATATAAGATCAGTAGAGTATAGAAGCCAGGCAGTGGAGTTCCTAGAGGGGGTAGTCAATAGCATGCAATGATACAGAGAGATCAAGGAGATGGGGACTAAGAAAAGGACTGGTTGGTCACTGAAGATTACTGGTGATTCGGGGGAGAAAAGCTTTTGGAGAGTGGTATGGGCAGAGGCCAGACTACAAAGCATAAAGGAATGTTTAGATGGAAAGAAAATAGAGGTAGGAAGTATAAGTTATTCTTTCTAAAAGCTTGACAGTGAAGGAAAGGGCAAAAAGAGAAGTGCCATGAGTATGCAATGTGCAGCAGGATCAGAGGAGAGGGTAAAGATATAAATTGGAAAAATAAAGGCACTAATTATTTTAAAGTAATCTGAAGTTTCAATATTTCTCACATAACTGATATAAAATATATCTTTAGAACATCTATTTTTAAGTTATTTGATACTTCAATAACAATGGATAAGCTACTTAATCTTTCATTAAAAATTTATATAAAATAGAAATATATATTCCAATAAAGATATTTATAAAAGCATATTAATCATTCTTCACAAACTTTAAATAGATGAACATATTAGAACTTTCTGTGAACATGCTCAGGGTCCATAACATAGGACTAAGTATAAGAAGAAAGTCTGCATAACAACAATAACCTTCCAGTATTTATAACTGATGCCCTCAGACATAGTCCAAAATGGATGTACCTGATAATGAATTATTAGGTCAGGGATTTCTTTTTAAGCAGTGAAAATTTTTCTTCAAATAAAAGTTATATGAAAGCTCATCACATGAAATAAAAAACAGAGTTGCTCTGGTTGAAAGGAGAAAGCTCTTCTGAGTATTTTTGAAGTACCTCTTTGGATTACCCAGAAATAGGTAGAACAGTCTGAAAACCCCTGAATTATTGAGACAGCAGGCCCCTGAAGGAAGAGAATATCTGAGTAACATAACTGGGAAACCAAAGGAAGGTTTTAGAAGTGGATGTTGACTGAAAGAAGGCTCACTTTTCAACACAAACCCTTTTGTAAAATTGGGGTAGCCCCCAAAAATATGAGGCCTATTTAAAGGTGATTTTGGATTTTTTTCCTCTCTTATTAATATGGTTTAATAATATGAAAAGCCCTAAATGTGTCAAACAGTCTAGTTTTACGTGCTTGGGGAAAGATCTCTTCATTTAGTTTTTTCTCCCTACTCATTTTAAATTTTATTTTAAAAGACTAAGATATGTTTGGAAATCTGCATATGAAATCCTATCTGACTCAAGTCTGACAATATTGAAATCCTCATTAACTATAAGAACATGCTAATTTTTACTACCTAAATATATCAGCTTTTAAATGATTTGTCTGCCGTCATAAAGGAACAAAGAATAAATGCCCTGTCCATATTTATTTCTTACCTTGTTTAATCGGCAAAACTTTATTTCGAAATGATTTGGCTTTCCCTGGGTCATGGCTATTTCCACTTCGGCTATATCCACTGAAGCTCGATGAAGAAAATGGCCCATCCAGTTCATCATCAAGTAAATACAGTGACAGCCCTTCAGCAGCATCTGAAACTTACATTTAAAAAGATTGTAATGTTAACATAATTATGTTTTCAGAAAAATTTAACAGGCTGTTTTTAAAACTATATCTCAGTTATTTCACTCTAACATCAAAATTACAAATTGTTTAAAGAAAATATGAATATTTTGAGAACAAATGTTTTATTACATCATTAAGCTTTCAAGCAGTTTGTCAGAAAAACTTGTCCAAGAAAACCACCTCCCCACATTATGAATCTTCAACTCTTAGGTTGGCAAGTATATTATAGATGAGTGGTATGAGATATTACAGATGTTAAAAATCATAAAGTCACATAATTTTAAAACTAAGTGACTTTAAAATTCATCTAGTCTTAACACCCTTACTTTAAAAATGAAGAAACTAAGTCCTATGACCTAATGTCTTACCCAGGGCCACAGAGAACTGGGGATAAAATGCAATTTTTCTATTGATACATCCAAATCCACTGCTCCTTGCATTATAAACCATGCTGCCTCTTCTATATTCTTTAGTTAAACTAAAATACAGAACACCAAAAACAAAAGACATATTTACCAGGAGATGAGAAAGGAGAGCTAGTCCTGGCATAAGACACTGAGGTATTCTGGTCATTTTTAGGCTGTAACTTCATTTGTTTCTGTTTCCCTTTTGGACTATAAGTAAAAATATATAATAATGAACAAATTTTTCTATTAGCAATATATTATGATAGTATGATACAAAATGCTTAAGCTAAGCAAAGAAGAAATGCAATATAATTTAAGTGAAATAATTCAAATTGGTAATAGGACAAAGTTAAATTTCAATCATTAAAATTAAAAAAAAAAGGTTTTGGTATAGTAAAATCCATTTAAAAAAGCTTTGGGTTACCAGCTCCACCTTTACACAGGCATAAGAGTTCTAACAACAACAAAAAAATCTCTTGGATTCCCTCAAAGTAGTCAATAAACTTTAAGAAGTGAGGTAATACATACAAGATGCTTTGAAAACTAAACTGTTATGTCAATGTAATATACCTAGGAGCTCTGCTACTAGATAATGAACTGCTGCTGCTTCTTAGACGTTTTCTGTACCGTGGCCTTCTCCTCTTCTGACTCTGGATTGCTGACTTATATTCAGAGATGATATTTTTAATATGACTTTCAAATAAGGCAGATAATCGCAATGTCATGCTATAGATCTGAAAAGGTAGAAATTAGTCTTGTTTTACCAACTACTTTAATTATATAAAAATAACAGGTTATAAACATGCCTGAACAATATCAACATCATCCTTTCAGACATAATATATGTGCTTCTTACACTTGAAAAATTCTTCCTGAAGAACTAAAACAAAATACCATTTTTACCTACAAATTAATAAAGATTTTTAAAAGATAATATACAATGTTGGAAAGGGGAGGAAAAAACATTCTTATACATTGCCAGTGGGTATTTTAACCTGAACAACATTCTAAGGACAATCTGCAATATTTGCCAAAAACCTTAAAATATATACATCCTTTGGCTAATAATTTCATCTTTAGGAATTTATCCTAAGGAAATATCAGAGAATTACACACACAAAATAATTACGTTCAAGGATGTTAAAGATGTTAGCCACAGCATTATCCATTTAAAGTGAAAAACTAAAAACAACCTAAATCTCTAGCACCAGGACGCTGGTTAAACAACACAAAACCACCTACACAAAACCACCTACTCTTCTGTTTTCAAAGAGTAATAATAAGATGGAAAAATGTTCATAATATATATTTTTAAAAAGGCTTCAAAATATAAAACCTACTGTTTAAAGATTATACAAACATTTATCAGTACACATGTAAACGTAGAAAATAAATCAAGTGTGAAAAATTATGTGTACAGAAATCAGTGAAAATTCATTTCATATGAAGTGGAAGTGAGCATGTATATACCTACTGCGCAATTGATTTAAAAGTTAATCAGTTACTAGTGATTAGAAAACACAAAAATTATTACTTTTTTGTTCTCAAGATGTTTAAGTGCTGACAAAACACAGAGAAAGTATTAAATGTGAGTATGAATAAACAGTTATAATTTCCCAATATAGTTCACTAATTTGTTATAATAAAGGGAACATAAATATTCAGAGCTAATCTAAATATTTCATATAAATTAATCCTGTCAACCACTTTTATTTATCAAATTATTTATTGGACATATTAAAGAGTACTCAAATTTCTACCACTCCTTTCCTTGACTTCTCTCTGGCAAATACAGGTATTACTTAAGAGTAAAGAAGAGGCAGGTAGGAGAAAGGAAGTAGGGCTTAATTTCAGAATGACTATGCTAAATGTATCTTTAATGCATGCTTAATAAACTGTTTCAGAGAAAGTACTGAGAATCAAACTTTAGAAACTGTGCCAGAATGGTAGTACATACTTGTTTAGCAATTTTAAAACTGGTGAAAGAAAATTGCCTGATATATATAACTAAACACTTAGGTAATTAATCCACCTAATATTGTTTTTTTCATACCCTTGACTTTTTATTAGAGGTATAAGCTTTGGAGTTGCTGAATATTTGGCGAACATCCTTATAAAATTCCAGAGGACTACCATAGTTTCCTGCTTCCAAAGTTTCTTTCACAGTGCTGAAGTCCATAGGAGTGTCTATAACATGACAATCCTACAAAGAAGAATGTGTTATTAAACACACAGGCTGAGTAACAACACTACATAATACAATGGGACTGAGATTTGCATCATCATGAAACAAACACACTGCTCTTCAATCTGCCAGTTACCTCTTTGTAGTCCCAAACCATCCATTTAATAGAGGTCTTTTGGTGGCTCAGGGAAACAGCAGGGGTCTGTGGGAGGGTCTTAGCCCTCACCCTTCAATAGAAAACCATATGACTCTCTCAAGGGACAGAACAGAAAATCCACAGCCACTGGCTTCATCTCTACATAGATGGGAATATCTTGGAAATAGGTAGCTAATTTGTGACATGGAACTATTTAATTCTGTGTGAATAATCCCATCTTCTACTTTCATTGAGCAATGTGCCAGGGAGTTGGCATGAGGGCATTCTACCTAAACTGTCATTAGTTGAAGGTCAAAATCAAATTGGCCATGTTTGTGCCTTTCTCCTATCTTTTTGTTTTTAAATAAATGTGACACTTGTGCTTCATCTAAAGTCTTCAGTCTCAGATTCATGATTAGTTTGATCTTTATTAGTTAGGGGTAGGAGAAGATTCTTTCTATTTTAATCTAAATCTTTCAAGTCTAGTTAAGATATTCCTAGGGTTATCATATGGAATTACATCTGAAATTTATACTTATGTATACCACAACCACCAATAATAAACATGTTCTGGAGTGAAAACCATAGTCAATATTAGATCCTTCATCCTACTTAGAATCATTAAGAAATAAAAGCACAACATTTCTCTCAAAAGAGAAGCCAAAGGGCCAGATGAAGGGGCAGAAGAAAGGTATTATAAAAAGAGAAAGTATTTTTCAAAGTATGAGAAATCACAGTTGATCTTTATGTATCTTCTTAAATTTTTTTGCTTAAATCATAAAAACCAAAGTGTATTCCAACATAATATGGCTTATGAAACAAAGATTTTCATAGAGAAAAAATATTGGAACTTCATGCAATACAGTGACCAAAACTCAAAAGACCCAGTCAGCCTGCTGAATAAAGTCCCACTGGGAACAATCAGCTGCAGTTACAGACACAATTATGTTGTGTAATTGATGTTTTCTACTCTGCTACAGTAGCTTTAGAACTATAGAAACAAACATCTACCCAGATGCTACAAAGAACTCTCCAGAGCATGTGTTGTTTAAAAGACAAAAAATAAACAACCAAAATCTCAAACAAAGGTAAAAAGATAGTAAGCAAAGTTGAAAAATAGCTTTATAAATTATAAAAGGTTTGTTTACAGTATGGGGATTTAAAAAAGTAAAACAACACACAAACAACTAGAACATATATGCCTTTTAAGAGACTACTAGGCCTACCTCACAAAGTGATGGATCTTGTTGTCGTTCTGGAATAACTGACTCAGAGGATTCGCCCTCTTGCTCTTGATGGCCCTATTAGGGTAAAGAAGATATATTGTATTTCCAGACCACCATAACAAAATATCAAGACTTGCAATGCAATTATGATTTAAAGCTCAAAGATCCATAAATAGGAATTATGTTTTTACTAACTATAATTTAAGATGAAGGAATTCTACATTCACCATTCTCCTCTACCATGAAAAATACAAAACTAATTTATTCTACCTAAACCCCCTACAAAAACAAATCGTTTTGTTGAATGTAATTTTGTTACTTATTGGAATAATATTTTTTCCCAACTGAAACCTGTTTATGCAGAGAATATTGATGTTTACTAATTTCAGAGGATAGTTTGATGTATTTCTGAAATATTGCTGTACCTTTTTTCTGAAAAAGCTAAAACAGATTTGCTATCTATACTAAAAGGTTATTCAACATGTAATAGATATACTCCTAGAAAAGGTATCCTGTAATTTAAGTTCTCATGCTTTTATCTTTGATGAAAAGTAATATGGTATATTGATTATTCTAAGTGATCATATTTAATAACTTATTTATTGTAAATTAAATAGGGCTGACATATGTTATCAAGGGTCTCCAGTGTGTAGAAGTTTATTAGAAGTTAATAAAGTGCATTAAACAAATAGGCAAAATAAAAGCAGCAAGGAAATGCAAAGATGTTTAGATTAAAATTTGGTTTACAACTGTGTAATTTACAAAGTACACGTCAGGCATTTTAAAAAGTCATGACTAATCACACTACACACTTTCACAATTCAAAGATACACAAACAAAGAAGGAAGAAGGAAGGAAGGAAGAAAGGGGGGAAAGGGCTCTTAACTAGAACGTAGCATGGACATTTATGGGAAATTACATATTGGTAATTAGTTAAATAACTATACTTACTGGGTAGGAAAGAGGATCAGATGGCTGTCGAAATGGCGCTGAGTCTTCACGTTCATAAATGAGGCCCAACAGTTCTGTGCATTGTTTTCTCCAAGCATCAGGATTACACTTTAAAGACAGTCTTCTGCCTCGGCATTTGACCTGTAGATTTTAAAAGAATTATATCTAAAAGCTCTTTCCTTAAGTCTTCATTGATTTTTTCCTGTCTTCCTCTGTTAATATATATCTATATAAGATAGAGCAGCTGCTATTTAAAAATTTCTTAGTTTAGATTAAACATCATTCTCCCTGGCAAAAATATAAACAAGTAAAAACTGGATATTATATTCTTAGAAACAGCAATAATTCTAGCATTCTGAATTCTCATTTTAAGAAAATCTACAAGGTCAATAATTTTAATACCTTAGTCTTTGCTGCTAGTTAAGAATATTTGACAATGGCACTGTAATTTTCTCAAAATAACAATTGAACAATATATATATTCTTAAGTAAATCCTTTGTGGTCATAATATATTCTTGCCTTTACTATTTGATGCCTTTTTCATACAATCTGTTTCAGTATTTGAAAGGGAACATTTTCCTTATATACAACAAATGTTTGTCTAATTATCATAGAGGAGAAGTGTGCAGAACAGAGTTAACATAACAGACCTGAGGCTATCTTTAGCAGGGCTTGCTTATAAGGTTGGCCCTTGACTGGCATCTAGGAACCTGGTACTTGAACTCTTTTCTAAATAATAAAGGTGGTTTACTGTGCCCACACTGTTTGTACAAAGAATGTCACTTGTGCTGAACATTCACTTTCCTGTACATTTCCTATGCTTTCCTGCTTTCTGTGAGTCTGGAATCTTGGCATGTGCTAGCTAGATGGGATCTACATAACAAACTCCCAATAAATTCTTTGGGAGATCAGTCTCTAATCACACACATGTTGCTACATTTTCACTGTGGGAAAAGAATGTACTCTGTGTGGCCCTTCAGAGGAGAGAGAGAACATAAAGAAACCTGCACATGGATTCCTCCAGACTCTGCCTGTATCTTTTTCCTTGTGATCCAGCTGTGTATCCTTACTGTGTCACTGTCATAAACCTTAGCGATGAGTTAACAAGTATATATACTGAGTTCCATAAGTCTTTCTAGCAACTCTCCAAATATGTGGAGTTGGTCTTAGGGATCCCTGACACAGGAAGCCTGAATTTTTTTCTTATCAGCAGTTCATTTATCCACTTACCCTTCTTCCAGATGAAGTACCAGGACCATCTGAATCTAAATCAACCATTTCTGTATCCTAAAATTAAAAAGGAAGAGTGGGAGAAGATATTAAGTTATATTCAGTCTTTTACAAATTTACAAAGAAATGGCAAATATAATCACAATTAACTCCCTCATTGGAGCAGGCAACAGAACAAAGGTGAGAGGGAGACTCACTCCAAACTTCACCTACATGCTATATACAAGTTGGAAAATATACTGGGAAAAGAAGAGTAAATGAGGTTTCTCTTTAAATCAGAATAGGAAATGAGGGGGAAAGTACAATGATTGGTATCTAAAGTTGTACTTAAATGTTAGTATTTTTTAAAGAAACTTATTTTATATGACATGATAATTTAATATACTATAATCATGAATTACTCATGATTAATCTTTTGCTACTTCAAGAAATATATCTCTTTTCTATAGGGAAAATATGAATGTGTATTAAAACATAAGATTCAGTTAAGTATCCCTCTGAGGGTTAGTTTTTTAATACAAAGAGGCAAGGCCCACACACCACTATTAACTTGGTGATGGTGAAGCACACTGGTAATGCCTCAGAGAATCTAGAAAATGGCTACAAGTGAACTTATCTACAAAACAGAAATAGAGTTACAGATGTAGAAAATAAACTTATGGTTACCAGGCGGGTAAGGGTGGGGGAGGGATAAATTGGAAGATTGGGATTGACATATACACACTACTATATATAAAATAGATAACTAATAAGGACCTACTGCTTAGCACAGGGAACTGTACTCAGTACTCTGTAATGGCCTATATGGGAAAATAATCTAAAAAAGAGTGGATATAGGTATATGTATAACAGATTCACTTTGCTGTACACCTGAAACTAACACAACATTGCAAATCAACTATACCCCAATAAATTTTTTTTAAAAAAAGAAAGCAAAGTGGCTCATGAGCCATTGGTTTCCCTTTCTAAAATTGCTGAATTACATTTTACTTTAATTTTCTATTCTAACCCAGAGTGCCATTCTGAGGTGAGCAACATCCATCCATGATAAAAACTCCCTGGGGGGTTAATATCCAAAAGATATAACAAAATAGGTATAGATTTTATTTCAACATAATAAAGGCCATATATGACAAACTCACAGCTAACTTCATGGTCAATGGAAAAAAACCCAAAAGCTTTTCCTCTAAGATCAGGAACGAGACAAGGATGTCCACTCTTTTATTTTATTTAACATAGTATTGGAAGCCCTAGCTAGAACAATTAGTCAAGAAAAACAAGACATCCAAATTAAAAAGGAAGAAGTAATACTGTCTCTGTTAGCAGATGACATAATATTACATATAGAAAACTCTAAATACTCCACCAAAAAACTGCTAGAACTAATCAACAAATTCAGTAAAGTTGCAGGATACAAAATCAATATACAAAAATAAGTTGTGTTTCTATACACTAATAATGGGCTATCAGAAAGAGAAATTAAGAAAATAATGCCATTTATAATTGCATCAAAAAGAATAAAATACCTAGGAATAAATTTAACCAAGGAGTTGAAAGATCTGGACACTGAAAACTATAATACATTGATGAAACAGAAGAATACACAAATAAATGGAAATTTTTTTCCATGCTCATGGATTGGAAAAATTAATATCGTTAAAATGTCTGTACTACTCAAAGCAATATACAGATTCAACACAATTTCCAACAGCATTTTTTGCAGAAATAGAAAATAATCTTAAAATTCATATGGAACCATATAAAAGAATTCTAATAGCAATCTTGAGAAAGAAGAACAGAGCTGGAGGCATCACACCTCCTGATACCAAACTATATTACAAAGATATAGTAATCACAAGAGTATGGTATTGACATAAAACACACAAATCAATGGAACAGAATAGAGCACAGAAATAAACCCATGCATATTGGTCAATTAATTTACAACAGAGGAGCCAAGAATATAAAATAGGGAAAGGATAGTTTCTTCAATAAATTGTGCTGGGAAAAGTGGATATCCACCTGCAAAAGAATGGAACTGGACACCTATCTTACACCATACATTAAACACAACTCAAAATGGATTAAGGACTTGGATGTAAGACATGAAACCATAAAGCTCCTAAGAGAGGGCTTCCCTGGTGGTGCAGTGGTTGAGAGTCCGCCTGCCGAGGCAGGGGACACGGGTTCGTGTCCCGGTCCAGGAAGATCCCACATGCCGCGGAGTGGCTGGGCCCGTGAGCCATGGCCGCTGAGCCTGTGCGTCTGGAGCCTGTGCTCCACAACAGGAGAGGCCACAACAGTGAGAAGCCCGCGTACCGCAAAAAAAAACAAAAAAAAAAACAACTCCTAAGAGAAAACACAGGGGTGTAAGCTGCTTGACATTGGTCTTGACAATGATGTTTTTGGATGTGACAAAATGCAAAGGTAATAAAAGGCAACAAAAGCAAAAATAAACAAGTGGAACTACATCAGACTAGAAAGCTTCTGCACAGTAAAGAAAACCATCAACAAAATGAAAGGCAATATACCAAATGGGAGAAAATATTTGCAAATCATATATTTGATAGGGGTTAATATCCAAAAGATATAAACAACTTGATAGCAAAAGAACAAATAATCCAATTAAAAAATGGGCAGAGAAACTGAATAGACATTTTTCAAAGGAGACATCCAAACGACAAACGGGTACATGAAAAGGCACTCAACATCACTAATCATCAGGGAAAAGCAAAGGAAAACCACAGTGAAATATCACCTCACACCTGTTAGAATGGTTATTATCAAATAGACAAAGAAATAACAAGTGCTGGCGAGGATGTGGAGAAAAGAGAGTCCTTGTGCACTGTTGGTAGTAATGTAAATCGGTACAGCCACTATGGAAAACAGTACGGAGGTTCCTCAAAAAATTAAAAACAGAACTACCATATGATCCAGCAATGTCACTTATGGGTATATATCTAAAGGAAATAAAAACAAGATATCAAAGATATAAAGTTGTACTCCCATGTTCATTGCAGTATTATTCACAATATCTAAGATATGGAAACAATCTGTCTGTCAACAGATGAATGGACAGAGAAGATATGGTATATATATATATACACAATGGAATATTATTCAGCCTTAAGAAAGAAGGTAATTCTGCCATTTGTGACAATGCAGATGGACCTTGAGGGCATTATGCTAAGTGAAATAAGTCAGACAAAGAAAGACAAATACTGCATGGTATCACTCATATGTAGAATCTTTAAAAAAAGGGAAAGTCAAACTCATAGAAACAGAGTACAGAAAAGCGGTTGGGTGGTGGACCAGATGGTAGGGGGGAATATGGAGAGGGTGGTAAAAGGATACAAACTTCCAGCTAGAAGATGAATAAGGTCTGAGGATATAAGGATCTAATGTAAACCATGGTGACTATAATTGATAACACTGTATTGTACAACTGCAATTTACTTAAAGAGTAGAACCTAAATGTTGAAAGAAAGGAAGGAAGGGAAGGAGGGAGGGAGGGAGGAAGGGAGAGAGGGAGGGAGGGAGGAAGAAAGGAAAAGTAAGGTTGCTGAATTACATTTTACTTTAATTTCCTATTCTAATTCAAGTAATGCTACTTTGAGGAGGTATTCTTGCTACATCAAATTCTGAATCAAAATGCATTTATATGAAAGATCAGAGAAAATATTAGGAATAAGAATGATAAATTTTTCATTAGTTTCAGGAGGATAATATCTAATTGGCATATCTGAGTTTTCCTTAATATGTAAATAACATTTAACTTCAATAATACTTACAACATTTTATAGTCAAATACATTTTTGTAAAATTTAAAAACACGGGGGAAAAAATAAATAAAAAAAATAAAAACACTGGAGATTTACCATTCTGGGAATTAACAGTACAGAAAATATAAACATGTAAAATACCTCTGTACAATAATAGCCACTGCAATAAAATCCAGCATATCTGAGTCACTCATCCCTGGGATGAATTGTTTTCCATTAAATATTTTTGAATTGTCACTTTTCATTACTGTTTAAGCCTTTTATCTTGGTTTTTGCTTCTATCATAGCCTCTAGTCACAAATAGCTTAATGTAAATTAGGGATATGACTGGGTGGGGAAATAAGATATGTGAGGGTCTACTGACAATACTAATTCCATTTCATTAAGAAAAACTGGTTTATGTTTGCAAATTTTCGTAAAGGAAATCAAATAGCAATTCCATGAAAGTACTAAAGTACTAAAAATGTAGACTTTCAAGTTTAAAATTATAAAATACTTTAAAATTTTATATATACTGTGTAGAAAATTAATCCCTACTGAAACTACCATCAACTAACCATTCTTTTAAAACACTGATTAGTGCTTTGTCCTGTTTTCAAGGGCTGGAAAATAAAGTATTGATTTCTCATCACAGAAACCCACTGTGTCAAAAAGGATGACTGACCACCTCTCTCTGGCTGTAGCACACTACATTTTTGGTATATATTATCTACATATAGGTTAAAGAGTTTAATACAAAAAGATGCAGGTGTTCAGCCAGCTTTCAGAAATCAGCTTCACTGCTTATAGTTAGTTTTTTTTTTTTTTTTCTGTACACGGGCCTCTCACTGTTGTGGCCTCTCCCATTGCAGAGCACAGGCTCCGGACACGCAGGCTCAGCGGCCATGGCTCATGGGCCCAGCCGCTCCACGGCATGTGGGATCCTCCCAGACCGGGGCACAAACCCGTGTCCCCTGCATCGGCAGGCGGACTCTCAACCACTGCGCCACCAGGGAAGCCCCTATAGTTAGTTTTAACACTTACATATAATACTTACTGTACTTTAAATGACAGAAAAGGAATTTATGCCTACTAATCATGCTGTGATTCTTACCTCCTCTGCATCAGTACTGTTTAGTTCTTCTGCTTTAATTTTATTATAAGTATCCAGTATATCAGTACAGCTCTGATCCCTGATAAGACAGATAAGTTAAAATACATTTCAATAAATTTTAGAAGTCAGAAGTCAGCCTCTATGGGAGATAAAACTTCTTCTTACCCAATAAAGCGAAGTAAGACATCAGTTACAATTTTGGCTGCTTTAACTATAGGACTGTCTGGCTCATTGAAAGTCCTAGCATTATGCTCAATGTAGCGTACTTCCCACATTAATGCTGATATTCTCCTATGAAAGAAAAAAATACCCTGTTACTCTTGGTTGATACATTTAAAGTCTATTCTAGGATTAGACAACATAGAACAACTAGGCATTTAATCATGATATGTCAAAGGTGTTCAGATATATGTATGTGACTCAATATATGTGTGTGACTAATGTGCACTAATAAAGGTATATAGTTAGAGTATTTGAAGCACAGGCAAGAGTTCAGAACCACTGGACTATAAACTTGGATATGAAAACTTGGAAAAGAACTGACCCACGACATTGTGGGTAAATAGCGATTTGACCAAGGTCAAAGTAACAAAAACAAACAAATACTGCTTTGATAAATCAACAGAAGAATGTTTCGTTTTCAGAGAAAAGCAAAAAACAAAAAGGACAGATTTTTACCTCATTGCTTTTATGATATATATTATTGAATGAAATTATAGGTAAAGATATAAAATACACCCAACTGGTTATATTTATAACCATTTCATGGAATAATTGTGGTTAGGACACAGTAGACTCTAGGGTGAGAGAGGTACCAAAAGCTGCCCTCCACTGCCTTCCCATAATCACCCCACTCCCAACCAAAACCAAGGAAAAAATAACTTGGCTTTTTCTATACACATTTTGGGACTGGTAATTAAATCTAATTAACTGCTGCCTAATTCCCCAACAGGGGATTTAAAACATGCTCCAAGTCCCTGGAGCACCATAATCAAGATGAATCCACAAACTACTTAATCTGCTTTTAATAAGTTAAAATTAACTGTAGTTTTTGTTTCATATGTGACTTCTGCTAGTCATAATTTCCTCGCTGTCCATACCCCTTCTTAGCCTGGAAGAGTGAAAATCTACTGAATAAAGGGAAATCAGTGTTCCAAATTTTCAGGAGAAATTTTGGAGTGGGTCTTCTGAACGGTTATTTTACACTATGAAAACAAAGATCTCAGTGTATCATTATGCAAAAAGGAAAGCAAAAGATATAAAACTATACAAGCTTTTAGGAAATGATAAATATTAAACAGACCTGTAAAAGCGATTTTCAAGTCTCCGCCTGATGGTGTTGAGGTCAGTTGGATAAGCAACTACAGTACAATACAAGGGATAGGCACTGAGATCCACTGGAACAGCAAAAGGGCTGGCAAAATCTACAACATTTACAAAATAAAAAAAGACAATTATAAAGAACACTAACATTTCATGTTAACAAACAAAAACACATATAAACAAGAAGGGTGGGTGATATAATACTACATTTCTAAAATGCTGATGATTCAATTATGCAAAAACTAGACCAATACTATTATAATGTTATTCTTTTTATTTGGACATTCTATCTATGAATCAATAATGCATGATACACTGGTTCAAATCGGTAAAAACAAGACAAAATTAAAGGAGAACTGTGTTTAGCTTCAAATTTATGTCTTTTCTGGATAAATGTCAAATGTCTCGTGATATACTTCAGAAAATATAAATAGTCATGGAGTAAAATATATTATTGCACCCACTGTCTTTACCAAAATATTGATCCAAAGTTAGGCTCAGGGAATAGCTAGAGAGCCAAAATGACTCAAGAAAGTAAAAGACACCTATATGGCTGCCTTCACTATTATAGCCCAAGAACTGAAAAAGTTTGCCAGTCATTACTTTGGCCAAGCAAATAAAAATGTTATTATTAAAACTAGAATCACCATGCCTCTTGGGTTAAAAGTATACAGTGAGAGGGCTTCCCTGGTGGTGCAGTGGTTGAGAGTCCGCCTGCCGATGCAGGGGACACGGGTTCGTGCCCCGGTCCGGGAGGATCCCACATGCCGCGGAGCGGCTGGGCCCGTGAGCCATGGCTGCTGAGCCTGCGCGTCCGGAGCCTGTGCTCCGCAACGGGAGAGGCCACAACAGTGAGAGGCCCGCATACCGCAAAAAAAAAAAAAAAAAAAAAAAAAAAAAAAAAGTATACAGTGAGAAAATGCATTTCCTTTTACAGAACTTATAATTCTGCTGGTTTTCCTTCTCATCTTCCTAACATTCTTTCACATTCACCATACCCAGGGAAAGAAGGTGGTTGATGCCCTGAATAACTCGTTCACATTCCTCATCTCTGGAATGAGCCCCCCACTCTCCTTCCTGAGGTTTGTATAGCAAAGCAGTCAATTCCTCCTGGGACACAGGAACACCAGCACCAACTTCATCTGGAAAGGCAGCTATGCATAAAGTGAAAAATCAGAAATAATTAGTTTCTAGAATCATGCTATTGCCATTTTTCTTTTAGAAAAATTATAATTCATTTTTTAAAAGCATATTTACTTCCTTCTGGAATTGGCTCCATATCCCAGGGACTCATCTTTTCTCTCTCGTTATTGTCCCAGCTATTAAAAAATAACAAGATACAAATCAAATTCAGATGACATTTTATATACTAGCATAATTTGCATTACTTCTTGGGGGTGAAATTTGTAAAGGGACAATACAGTTTCCTTGAAGTACAACTTTGCTTACACAAAGATAATAATAAGCCTCTAATAGAGAAAACATGGCCCATCAATATGAAAGAGAGTTGTAAGCTTACTCTTAGTTCTGCTGGGCTTTTTTTTTTAATTCCAACCAAGCATACATTCAATGTTAAGCCAGGGTACAGAATAAAAAGATCTCTTTGGAAAATTCCTTTCAGGTTAAAAAAGTCGATTTAATAGATCACTTCTTTCTATGAGATAACCTAATTTATTCTAACAGGTTGAGTATTATAGCTTCTCCAAAAGTTTATTATTCCCTTTTGATCTACAATATGGAGACTAAAAGTCAATCTTCACAGAATAAACATTTGTTCTATCATTCTTGAGAAGAAAGCTTTATTTATTAGGAATCTTACAACTCTGGTATTTCATGAACAGCAAAAGTAAATTGTAGACAAACAGTACATCCAAACATAGTGCAGTCACTCCTGTCTAGAATTCATACCATTAAATAAAAGACTATGTAAATATTCAGTATTATATTCCAGGTGTAACAATTAATTTAAACACTGAATTAATTTCAGTACTCTTCATGAAATAATAATTGTAATTCTTGTCTAAAATAGAAATACTTACAAGAAAATACAGGAATAAGGGAGGCAGAAATAAGTCTTCAGTTCCTGCTTTGTGTTAGCATGCATATTGGACCAAAAGGTTTATCAACAAATTTCTTCCTTAAAGGTACTATGATTACTTCCTTACAGGTACAAGTCTTATAAGACTAGGTAAGGTAGGGTTTATAGAAAGTCCATATAGTACTACAGTATTATATCAGGTGTAAACGACCATAAATATACTTACTGAACACTGTAACACTGGAAAGAACTATCAGGATACTCTGGTTGAAAAGGCTGCTGACTCTCCACGGTCCCAAACCACCAGGCGTCATCTATTATACTGCGGAATCTATCACCTACAATGTTTTTAGAAATTCTTAAGAGTGCTCTTGAGAATAATCACTCTGTTCCCACTCTAAATTGCTAGTTTTTGTTGAATACAGAAGCAGCATTGTATCCAGCATTATTAGAAGTTTCAATCTGAGTTTTCCATATATGTGAATTTTACATTTTACCCTCTTCAAGGATTTTGATTTCCAAATGCTAATAATTATTCTGAAATAAATCACATATTACCGCATATAATTTAACTTTTATCAATTACTTGGGCTCATTAGACATACTGCTTTTTGTATTGCACATACGATACTACAGTTGTTTCTTCTATTTTTTGTTCCACCATTTTGTTTTTAAAAATCTCTTCATACTAGTTTTGTACCTTTAAATGGCTAAGCAATACAAAACCAACCATGTGGACAAAAATGTTTCTCCTACATAAGAAAGGAGAATTTAAAAGTACTAATAGCAGATAATAACATAGTGGTTGCTCTGTGTCAGGTACCATTTTATTCATATCGACCTTATAGGTATGTTCTGATGTGATTCCCATTTTACAGATAATGGAATTGAGGCAAACAGAGGTTAAAATCTTGCCCAAGATTAAACAGCTAGTGAAGGGGGAGGAATAGAGGGGGAGAGAATAAGAAGGGGAAAGAGAGAAAGGGAGAAAAAGGGAGAGGGGGAGACGGAGAGAGGAGGAGGGCAGAGGGGTAGATGGAAAGAGGTAGAAGAGGAGGAAGAGGGAGAGGAAGAGGGGGTGGGGGGGCAGAGAGAAAGAGAGAGAGAGAGAGAAAGGAGAGAGAAACCCACAATCAGTAAAGGTCTTTTAAGAGCCCAAGTGTTAAGTACTCCATTTCATGGCCATTGACATTTCAAGATTTTCTTTTTAATACAGATTTGTATCCTAATAGAGTAGGTATTCACAGAAAAGGTTTTATGCCACTTACAATGTTCATAAAATCACCGAAACGTAACTGAAAAGAAAAATTTAATTTTTCTAATTTGGCTAACAGCTTTTTCAGTCTACTAATTTCTTTCTGTTAAATTGGTTTAAAAGTTACTTACTCTACTTCAAACAATAATTATTCAGTGAGAATTCTATACTTACCAATCTGCCAGTTCCTTTCTTTGGCTTCATTATAAAACTGATGTAGCACAAGGAAGTCAATGACATCTGGCATGTCATGATACCTGAGGAGAAAGTAAAGTTCATATGATTCAGTATACAGATATAACAGTATATGTTACTTTCTAAACATCCAGGAATATATGCTTAATGTGGAAGTATTGAGCAAAATGTTGCAAAACTCAACGTCCCTGTGAATGCATTTACTTAAATTAAACCCCATCTGTTTGATCTGTTTGGCTTAAATATTTAATTATGACATTATTTTTTTAATATTTGCATAAAGTAATTTATTTTCTTTATTACAGTGTATGTTTATTGGGGTTTATTTCGCTTGTTTTTATTCTCCTTTTTTTAACATCATTATTGGAGTAAAATTGCTTTACAATGGTATGTTAGTTTCTGCTTTATAACAAAGTAAATCAGTTATACATACACATATGTTCCCATATCTCTTCCCTCTTGCGTCTCCCTAACTCTCACCCTCCCTATGCCACCCCTCTAGGTGGTCACAAACCACAAAGCTGATCTTCCTGTGCTATGCAGCTGCTTCCGAATAGCAATCTATTTTACGTTTGGTAGTGTATATATGTCCATGCCACTCTCTCACTCAGTCTCAGCTTACCCTTCCCCGTCCGCATATCCTCAAGTCCATTCTCTAGTAGGTCTGTGTCTTTATTCCCGGCTTACCCCTAGGTTCTTCATGATCTTTTTTTTTCTTTTTTTTCTTAGATTCCATATATATGTGTTAGCATATGGTATTTGTTTTTCTCTTTCTGACTTACTTCACTCTGTATGACAGACTCTAGGTCCATCCACCTCACTACGAATAACTCAATTTCGTTTATGTTTATGGCTGAGTAATATTCCATTGCATATATGTGCCACATCTTCTTTATCCATTCATCCAATGATGGACACTTAGGTTGCTTCCATGTCCTGGCTATTGTAAATAGAGGCACAATGAACATTTTGGTACATGACTCTTTTTGAATTATGGTTTTCTCAGGGTATATGCCCAGTAGTGGGATTATGGGGTCATATGGTAGTACAATTTTTAGTATTTTAAGGAACCTCCATACTGTTATCCATAGTGTCTGTATCAATTTACATTCTCACCGCAGTGCAAGCGTGTTCCTTTTCTCCACACCCTCTCCAGCATTTATTGTTTCTAGATTTTTTGATGATGGCCATTCTGACTGTTGAGAGATGATATCTCATTGTAGTTTTGTATTTCCCTAATGATTAATGATGTTGAGCATTCTTTCATGGGTTTGTCGGCAATCTGTATATCTTCTGTGGAGAAATGTCTGTTGAAGCTTTCTGCCCATTTTTGGATTGCATTGTTTTTCTGTTATTGAGCTGCATGAGCTGCTTATAAATCTTGAAGATTAATCCTTTGTCAGTTGCATCATCTGCAAATATTTTCTCCCATTCTGAGGGTTGTCTTTTGGTCTTATTTATGGTTTCCTTTGCTGTGTAAAAGCTTTGAAGTTTCATTAGGTCCCATTTGTTTACTTTTGTTTTTATTTCCATTTCTCTAGGAGGTGGGTCAAAAAGGATCTTGCTGTGAGTTATGTCATAGAGTGTTCTGCTTATGTTTTCCTCTAAGAGTTAGAGAGTGTCTGGCCTTACATTTGAGTCTTTAATCCATTTTGAGTTTATTTTTGTGTATGGTGTTAGGGAGTGTTCTACTTTCATACTTTTACATGTAACTGTACAGTTTTCTCAGTATCACTTATTGAAGAGGCTGTCTTTTCTCCACTAGTATATTCTTGCCTCCTTTATCAAAGATAAGGTGACCATATGTGCATGCGTTTATCTCTGGGCTTTCTATCCTGTTCCATTGATCTATATTTCTGTTTTTGTGCCAGTACCATACGATCTTGATTACAGTAGCTTTGAAGTATAGTCTGAAGTCAGGTAGCCTGATTCCTCCAGCTCCGTTTTTCGTTCTCAAGATTGCTTTAGCTATTCGGGGTCGTCTGTGCTTCCATACAAATTGTGAAACTTTTTGTTCTAGTTCTGTGAAAAATGCCAGTGGTACTTTAATAGGGATTGCATTGAATCCGTAGATTGCTTTGGGTAGTAGAGTCATTTTCACAATGTTGATTTTTCCAATTAAAGAACATGGTATATCTCTCCATCTATTTGTATCATCTTTCATTTCTTTCATCAGTGTCTTATAATTTTCTACATACAGGGCTATTGTCTCCTTAGGTAGGTTTATTCCTAGATATTTTATTCTTTTTGTTGCTATGGTAAATGGGAGTGTTTTCTTAATTTCATTTTCATATTTTTCATCATTAGGGTATAGGAATGCCATAGATTTCTGTGCATTAATTTTGTATACTGCTACTTTACCAAATTCATTGATTAGTTCTAGTAGTTTTCCGGTAGCCTGTTTAGGATTCTCTATGTAGGGTATTATGTCATCTGCAAACAGTGACAGCTTTACTTCTTCTTTTCCAATTTGGATTCTTTTATTTCTTTTTCTTCTCTGATTGCTGTGGCTAAAACTTCCAAAACGATGTTGAATAATAGTGGTGAGAGTGGGCAACCTTGTCTTGTTCCTGATCTTAGTGGAAAAGGTTTCAGTTTTTTACCATTGTGGACGATGTTGGCTGTGGGTTTTTCATATATGGCCTTCATTATGGTGAGGAAAGTTTCCTCTATGCCTACTTTCTCCAGGGTTTTTATCATAAATTTGGTGGTGAATTTTGTCGAAAGCTTTCTCTGCATCTATTGAGAAGATCATATGGATTTTCTCCTTCAATTTGTTAATATGGTGTATCACATTGATTGATTTGTGTATATTGAGAATTCTTGCACTCCTGGAATAAATCCGACTTGATCATGGTGTATGATCCTTTTAATGTGCTGTTGGATTCTGTTTGCTAGTATTTTGTTGAGGATTTTTGCATCTATGTTCAACAGTGATATTGGCCTGTTCTTTTCTTTCTTTGTGACATCTTTGTCTGGTTTTGGTATCAGGGTGATGGTGGCCTCATAGAATGAGTTTGGGAGTGTTCCTCCCTCTGCTCTATTTTGGAAGAGTTTGAGAAGGATAGGTGTTAGCTCTTCTCTAAATGTTTGATAGAATTTGCCTGTGAAGCCATCTGGTCCTGGGCTTGGGTTTGTTGGAAGATTTTTAATCACAGTTTCAATTTTAGTGCTTGTGATTGGTCTGTTCATATTTTCTATTTCTTCCTGGTTCCGTCTTGGCAGGTTGTGCATTTCTAAGAATTTGTCCATTTCTTCCAGGTTGTCCATTATATTGGCATAGAGTTGTTTGTAGTAATCTCACATGATCCTTTGTATTTGTGCAGTGTCAATTGTTACTTCTCCTTTTTCATTGCTAATTCTATGTCCTGCCACTCCCTTCTGGCTTGCAGAGTTTCTGCTGAAAGATCAGCTGTTATCCTTATGGGGATTCCCTTGTGTGTTATTTGTTGTTTTTCCTTTGCTGCTTTTAATATGTTTTCTTTGTATTTAATTTTTGATACTTTGATTAATATGTGTCTTGGCATGTTTCTCCTTGTATTTATCCTGTATGGGACTCTCTGTGCTTCTTGGACTTGATTGACTATTTCCTTTCCCATATTAGGGAAGTTTTCAACTGTAATCTCTTCAAATATTTTCTCAGTCTCTTTCGTTTTATTTTCTTCTTCTGGGACCCCTATAATTCGAATATTGGTGTATTTAATGTTGTCCCACAGCTCTCTGAAACTGTCCTCAGTTCTTTTCATTGTTTTTTTCTTTATTCTGCTCTGCAGTAGTTATTTCCACTATTTTGTCTTCCAGGTCACTTATCCGTTCTTCTGTCTCAGTTATTCTGCTATTGATTCCTTCTAGAGTATTTTTAATTTCATTTATTTTGTTGTTCATCATTGCTTGTTTCATCTTTAGTTCTTCTAGGTCCTTGTTAAATGTTTCTTGCATTTTCTCTATTCTACTTCCAAGATTTTGGATATCTTTACTATCATTATTCTGAATTCTTTTTCAGGTAGACTGCCTATTTCCTCTTCATTTGTTAGGTCTGGGTTTTTTTTTACCTTGCTCCTTCATCTGCTGTGTTTTTCTGTCTTCTCATTTTGCTTATCTTACTGTGTTTGGGGTCTCCTTTTTGCAGGCTGTAGGTTCGTAGTTCCCGTTGTTTTTGGTGTCTGTCCCCAGTGGCTAAGTTTGGTTCGGTGGGTTGTGTAGGCTTCCTAGTGGAGGGGACTAGTGCCTATGCTCTCATGGATGTGGCTGTATCTAGTCTTTCTGGTGGGCTGGTCCACGTCCGGTGGTGTGTTTTGGGGTGTCTGTGGCCTTATTATGATTTTAGGCAGCCCCTCTGCTAATGGGTGGGGTTGTGTTCCTGTCTTGCTAGTTGTTTGGCATAGGGTGTCCAGACTGTAGCTTGCTGGTCGTTGAGTGAAGCTGGGTCTTGGTGTTAAGATTTAGGTCTCTGGGAAATTTTCGCCATTTGATGTTACATGGAGTTGAGAGGTCTCTTGTGGACCAGTGTTCTGAAGTTGGCTCTCCCACCTCAGAGGCACAGCACTGAATCCTGGCTGGAGCACTAAGAGCCTTCATCCACATGGCTCAGAATAAAAGGGATAAAAAATAGAAAGAGGATAAAATAAAATAAAATAAAGTAAGATAAAAATTTTAAAAGTTATTAAAATAAAAATTATTAAGAAAAAAAAATTTAAGTAAAAAAAAAAAAAAAAACAGAAAAACGGATGGACAGAACCCTAGGGCAAATGGTGAAAGCAAAGCTATACAGACAAAGTATCACAGAGAAGCATACACATACACACTCACAAAAAGAGGAAAAGAGGGAAAAATTATATATCTTGCTCCCTGAGTCCACCTCCTTAATTTGGGATGACTCGTTGTCTATTCAGGTATTCCACAGATGCAGGGTACATCAAGTTGATTGTGGAGATTTAATCCACTGTTCCTGAGGCTGCTGGGAGGGATTTCCCTTTCTCTTCTTTGTTCACACAGCTCCTGGGGTTCAGCTTTGGATGTGGACTTGCCTCTGCATGTCGGTCGCATCTGTTCTTCGCTCAGACAGGACGGGGTTAAAGGAGCAGCTGATTCGGGGGCTCTGGCTCACTCAGGCCGGGGGGAGGGAGGGGTATGAATGTGGGGCGAACCTGCAGAAGGAGAGGGTGGCATGACGTTGCAGCATCCTGAGGTGCGCCCTGTGTTCTCCCAGGGAAGTTGTCCCTGGATCACGGGACCCTGGCAGTAGCGGGCTGCACATCCTCCTGGGAAGGGAGGTGTGGATAGTGACCTGTGCTTGCACACAGGTTTCTTGGTGGCAGCAGCAGCAGCCTTAGCGTCTCATGCCCGTCTCTGGGGTCCGCACTGACAGCCGCAGCTTGCGCCCATCTCTGGAGCTCCTTTAAGCAGCACTCTTAATCCCCTCTCCTCGTGCACCAGGAAACGAAGAGGGAGGAAAAAGTCTCTTGCCTCTTCGGCAGGTCCAGACATTTTGCCAGACCCCCTCCCGGCTACCTGTGGTGCACTAATCCCTTCAGGCTGTGTACACGCCGCCAACCCCAGTCCTCTCCCTGCGCTCCCACCGAAGCCCGAGCCTCAGCTCCCAGCCCTGCCCGCCCCGGCGGGAGAGCAGACAAGCCTCTTGGGCTGGTGAGTGCTGGTCGGCACCAATCCTCTGTGCGGGAATCTCTCCGCTTTGCCCTCCGCACCCCTGTGGCTGCACTCTCCTCTGCGGCTCCAAAGCTCCCCCCCTCTGCCACCTGCAGTCTCCGCCCACGAGGGGGCTTCCTAGTGTGTGGAAACCTTTCCTCCTTCACAGCTCCCTCCCACTGGTGCAGGTCCCGTCCGTATTCTTTTGTCTCTGTTTATTCTTTTTTCTTTTGCCCTACCCATGTACGTGGGGAGTTTCTTGCCTTTTGGGAGGTCTGAAGTCTTATGCCATCGTTCAGTGGGTGTTCTATAGGAGCAGTTCCACGTGTAGATGTATTTCTGATGTACCTGTGTGGAGCAAGGTGATCTCCGCATCTTACTCTTCCGCCATCTTCCTCAACTTTCCCTTATGACATTATTTATATCACTAACTATATTATTTATTTATTTATTTATTTATTTATTATGTATTTATTTTTGGCTGCCTTGCGTCTTTGTTGCTGCGTGTGGGCTTTCTCTAGTTGCGGTGAGCAGGGGCTACTCCTCAATGTGGTGTGCGGGTTTCTCATTGTTGTGGCCTTTCTTGTTGGGGAGCACAGGCTCTAGGCCCATAGGCTTCAGTTGTTGTGGCATGCAGGTTCAGTAGTTGTGGCTCACGGGCTCTACAGTGCAGGGTCAGTAGTTGTGGCGCACGGGCTTAGTTGCTCCACGGCATGTGGGATCTTCCTGGGCCAGGGCTGGAACCCATGTCCCCTGCATTGGCAGGTGGATTCTTAACCACTGTGCCATCAGGGAAGCCCTATATCACTAGCTATATTATTTTTATCCTGTCTATTTTATAAGATTGTTGTTTCTTACATTACCCAGTTATGTAACCAGGTCTTCAACAAAACTAATGATGCTTCAATGTCTTGAGGCAATTGATCACATACATAGTTCCATATAAATTAATTGTAATAGCGCAACTCTAGATATGGGAAGAAGCAACAAGGGAGGATATTTCCTGGATTATAAGAGTCTAGTAAAACAAATGATGCTGAGCCTAATCCAGAAATAGCACATTGAGTGGCCTACCAACAAAGTCCTTGCTTGACCTAAGAATAAGCCTTCATAATGCCATGGGACAAATGGGTCATGACATTCTTCCCAAACCTTAGATGAATTTATGACCAACGGGGGTTACTGTAAACAGAAATATGTTGCCTGTGATTCCAGTTCTACAAGGATCAAGTCATTAGCCACTGTAGTTGCTGACCTACAGCACACCCTGAAAGGAATTCAAGATGAAACATTCTGTGTTTTGGATATATGGGCCCCTAGATAGTTAAGATGCATATGTAATGAAGAACTTCAGTGACCCCAGATTCTTGCATCTTCCCATATATAGAAAAGCACTAAAACCATTAACTGAGATATCGGATCCTTGTGACTAGCAATAACTAGCAGGACGTATGCTTGACAACAGGTATTTCCCAGCCCCCCAAAAACATATATACGCTGGCTCATTCCCTCCTAACTCTTGAGAGCAGTTTGTCAGAGCTATCTTAGAGGCTGTCTCCTGGACTATAGTCCTCAGTGAGTCCCCAAATAAAACTGAAACCCACAACTCTAACACTGTACATTTTTCAGTTGATATATATATATATAGAGAGAGAGAGAGAGAGAGAGCGAGAGAGAGCGAGAGAGAGACAGAGAGAGAGACAGAGAGAGAGGAAGAGAGAGAGAGAGAGAGAGAGAGAAAGAGAGAGCTATTAAGTGGAGAAACAAAGCAAGAATTATACAAAGCAAGAATTAAATATTAAACCTTGGTACTGGCACAAAAACAGAAAGATAGATCAATGGAACAGGATAGAAAGCCCAGAGATAAACCCATGCACATATGGACACCTTATCTTTGATAAAGGTGGCAGGAATGTACAGTGGAGAAAGGACAGCCTCTTCAATAAGTAGTGCTGGGAAAACTGGACAGATACATGTAAAATTATGAGATTAGATCACTCCCTAACACCATACACAAAAATAAGCTCAAAATGGATTAAAGACCTAAATGTAAGGCCAGAAACTATCAAACTCTTAGAGGAAAACATAGGCAGAACACTCTATGACATCAATCACAGCAAGATCCTTTCTGACCCACCTCCTACAGTAATGGAAATAAAAACAAAAATAAACAAATGGGACCTAATGAAACTTCAAAGCTTTTGCACAGCAAAGGAAACCATAAACAAGACCAAAAGACAACCCTCAGAATGGGAGAAAATATTTGCAAATGAAGCAACCGACAAAGGATTAATCTCCAAAATTTACAAGCAGCTCATGCAGCTCAATAACAAAAAAACAAACAACCCAATCCAAAAATGGGCAGAAGACCTAAATAGACATTTCTCCAAAGAAGATATACAGACTGCCAACAAACACATGAAAGAATGCTCAACATCATTAATCATTAGAGAAATGCAAATCAAAACTACAATGAGATATCATCTCACACCAGTCAGAATGGCCATCATCAAAAAATCTAGAAACAATAAATGCTGGAGAGGGTGTGGAGAAAAGGGAACACTCTTGCACTGCTGGTGGGAATGTGAATTGGTGCAGCCACTATGGAGAACAGTATGGAGGTTCCTTAAAAATCTACAAATAGAACTACCATATGACCCAGCAATCCCACTACTGGGCATATACCCTGAGAAAACCAAAATTCAAAAAGAGTCATGTACCAAAATGTTCATTGCAGCTCTATTTACAATAGGCTGGAGATGGAAACAACCTAAGTGCCCATCATCGGATGAACGGATAAAGAAGATGTGGCACATATATACAATGGAATATTACTCAGCAATAAAAGGAAACGAAATTGAGCTATTTGTAATGAGGTGGATAGATCTAGAGTCTGTCATACAGAGTGAAGTAAGTCAGAAAGAGAGAGACAATACCGTATGCTAACACATATATATGGAATTTAAGAAAAAAAATGTCATGAAGAACCTAGGGGTAAGGCAGGAATTAAGACACAGACCTACTAGAGAACGGACTTGAGGTTATGGGGAGGGGGAAGGGTGAGCTGTGACAGGGCGACAGAGAGTCATGGACATATACACACTAACAAACGTAGTAAGGTAGATAGCTAGTGGGAAGCAGCCGCATGGCACAGGGATATTGGCTCGGTGCTTTGTGACAGCCTGGAGGGGTGGGATAGGGAGGGTGGGAGGGAGGGAGACGCAAGAGGGAAGACATATGGGAACATATGTATATGTATAAGTGATTCACTTTGTTATAAAGCAGAAACTAACACACCATTGTAAAGCAATTATACCCCAATAAAGAGGTTAAAAAAAAAAGAACTATTAGAAAGCTATGTCAGAAAAGTCTCTTCTGCAATATCTATTGTTCAATAGTAAGTAATCCTTTCAAAGTATTAATATGGGTTTTATTTTATATAGTTAAGATTCTAATATTGTTTAAATACTAATATTTTACTAGTTATGGTTTTATAACTAAGTCTGCATTTAGATACTTAATGATTTGTTAAATATGGTTTCATATTTCTGAATATGAAAATCTTTAATATTGATCATTTTTGTGTATACTTTTAATAAAACATGCAACATATATTATTAAAAAACATTAAACCTTGGTCCTTAAACTCTAAAGCCTGTAGTGCTGTCATGTTTTCTTTCCCATTAAGACTTGTACTCTGCAGAATACATCATAGGGATTAAAATACACACACACACACACACACACACACACACACACACACACATGATCCAAGATAGATACTCACTTAATGGAAAAAGATTCTCCAGTCATTTTGCCTGAAATGGGGTCCAGAAATGCAAGCTTCAAGCAGCACAGTGTAGGTGGTCCAACCTCATATTTGATTCCTACAATCTTAACAAATTCTTGTTCCTATTCATGAGAATAACAATAAATTATTACTTTCAATATAAATAATTGCCTAACATTTGCATATTATTTCATTATTATTTGAACAATTTAAAAATTATCTGAAACAACTTTGTAAATCAACTATACTCCAATAAAACTTTAAAAATAAAAAAAATAAAAATTATCCTAATACCCACCAGATACTAGGCACTCCACTAAGTGTTAAAGGTAAGAAGACATGGCTCTTGACCCCTTAATAGCAATTTGTAGTTTAGTGCAGGGCTATAAACCAATGATAAACAGCAGAATCCCCTTGGGAACATTTTTAAAATTCATGTTCCTAAACCCTACTACTATGGAATTGAGTTCACTATGTCTGGGGTAGAGCTCAGTCATATATATTTTGAAAAAACTCCCCAGGTTTTTCTCTGGGGAGTTAAGAATTGCTCTGCTGGTTAAGAATCACTCCTCTTGTCACTACTTCTCTCCTGAACTCCTTGATAGTCTGTCAGTGGGAGATCTTTGTGGCCGTCTTCTCGCCTCCTCCAACCCCACAGAACCCTACAAGTCTCAGTCATGCGTGAGTGCATCTCCATCCATGTTGGCCAGGCTGGTGTCCAGATCAGCAATTTCTGCTGGGAGCTCTACTGCCTGGAACATGGCATCCAGCCTGATGACCAGATGCCAAGTGACAAGCCCATTGGGGGAGGAGATGACTCCTTCAACACCTTCTTCAGTGAGACAGGTGCTGGCAAGCATGTGCCCAGGACAGCGTTTGTAGACCTGGAACCCACAATCACTGATGAAGTTCACACTGGCACCTACCACCAGCTCTTCCACCCTGAGAAGATCGTCACAGGCAAGGAAGATGCTGCCAATAACTATTTCCATGGTCATTACACCATTGGCAAGGAGATCATTGACCTTGTCTTGGACCAAATTCGGAAACTGGCTGACCAGTGCACAGGCCTTCAGGGCTTCCTGGTTTTCCACAGCTTTGTTGGGGAACTGGTTCTGGGTTCACCTCCCTGCTGATGGAACGTCTCTCTGTCGACTATGGCAAGAAGGCTCACCTGGACCACAAGTTTGACCTGATGTATGTCAAGAGTGCCTTTGTTCACTGGTACGTGGGTGAGGGCATGGAGGAAAGAGAGTTTTCTGAGGCCTGTGAGGACATGGCTGCCCTTGAGAAGGAGTATGAGGAGGCTGGAGCGGATAGTGCTGAGGGAGAGGATGAGGGTAAAGAGTATTAACCTGTCTGCTGCAATTTTACACCCTTGTCTTGAGACTGTCTTATTTGTGTTCTGTGGAGCTGCCCATTGTGGCCCTATCTTGTCAATAAAAGTGATATTTCGATTTAAAAAAAGAAAATAATCACTCCTCTAGCAGAAATACAGTTTGTAAGTAGGCAGGTGGACATGTTATGTATATGTTTGGGAAAAGGACTTACACTTATGAGTGCCTACAATATTATTTTATAATACCATCCTTATACATTGTTATTAGTCACACTTAACAGATGACAAAACTGAGCCTCATGGGTACAGTGACTTGTTTCAAGTTATACACTAGTATATAGCAGAGCTGGGATTGAAATTCAGGTCTTATTCCAAAGCCCAGGCTCTTATACCACATATATGCTGCCTCCTAAAATTTCCTATAACCACAGGGTTAGAATTTAAAGTAGGAAATCATATGGTTTATTTATTCCTTTGATCCTAAAAAAAAAAAAACAAGAACAAAAACCTCAATTTTCACCTGATTCAGAACAGATGGTAGCATTCCTGTTTCCCAGGAGATGATTATGTAAAGCTCACTTGATAAGAAATTTTAGCACCTTACAACCTTAATACAATTTTTATGTTTCAATTCTTTATTTAAATAAATATATACATTCTCTCTTGCATCCTTCCTTTTAAGCATCATTACACAACAACTCTTCATTTACCTGGAAAACTATCGTAAAATTGCCCTTTACTCTCTTGCTCTCAGAGTTGAAAAAACAAAATGACAAAAACAAATGTAAACCTAAGTAGAAATGATGGTGTATGTATCTCTGTGTTTCTTTGTCTGTATTTATATAAGTATGAATGAATGAATGAATATGTATTTACAGTGAGAAAATCCTTCTCTAAAAAATAAACATATCTGTTTTATTCAGTGACATGTAGCTACATAGGTACTATATCAAAAGAAATAATAAATAAAGCACCACAAAGTCATGAGTTTCTTAGGATTTATGATATTTACTATATCCTAAATTTGCCAGAATCTCAAGGGTGTTTGTGGTCCACACATGCAGTCACAGTTTATAGAGCTTCTAGAACGTTCAAAGATGCTGAGGAAAATATCCACACCATGGAACTACTGCTTTGCTCCAATTATATCAATAGAATGGTATACACTACAGGACCTGAAGCTTGCAGGAAATTAGGTCAAATAATCAAGACAACAGGTGGCATACAAATTTCGGGAACCATAAAATGTGACCCATAACACTCAGCTGTACAAGAGTATGGTACATCACTTTATCCTGGATGCACAATCAACAGTGAAATATCCAGAAACTGAGAATAAACCTACAGGCTAATAACTTAATTCCCAAGATACTTCAATTGCATAGATTATTAATTTGGTGAACTTACCCTGAGATCCATTTTATTCCATGGCTGTTTTTGTAGGTTAACGCTGTATATTTTTGATTTTCTTACAGCCCGTATATAAGCTTCATGTCCTTGCCTAAAATATATAAGCTAAAAAAAAACATGAGGTATTAAACAGCAGCATCCCATTTAACACCACTATACTTCCCAATATATTCCTACAAATGTCCTCTTCTGTTTACAAAGAATATAAATAATCATAATTTTGAAAAAATTTATACAATAAAGGTACTTATAATCAAATAATGTTCATTCAGTACTCATGCCTATGTAGCCCTGTGCTAAATATTGCAAAATAAAAACACACACAGTCCTTCTTCTCCCTAGCACCTTCATAAATTTCTGAAGAAACAGACTAATGACAAATGTACACAAAAGTGGTCACATTTTAAAGTAATATATTTCAATCTGTAATTGACATTCTAAAGCATCAACATTTTAATAGCCTACACATTATATATATA
Source organism: Stenella coeruleoalba (assembly GCF_951394435.1). Taxonomy (NCBI): domain Eukaryota; kingdom Metazoa; phylum Chordata; class Mammalia; order Artiodactyla; family Delphinidae; genus Stenella; species Stenella coeruleoalba. Next base: position 62,747,660 of record NC_137152.1, read on the forward strand.
TATATATATATATATATATATATATATATATATATATATATATATTTCTAACCACAGGCTACTAAATACAGTAATTTCTAGACAGATTAAAATTTTTCTTTTGTAAGAAATAATATCAGAACTAGCATGGTATGGAAGGAAAATGAATCCAAGTGCTTGATAAAACTGTTCACCTCTTTAAGACAGCATTCACTACCATATTCTGATTCATTAAAAAAAGTTTCTTTCCCACAATAATTTTTTTTTTGTCCTCATACCATACTGACAGGTTCAAATCACCTCGCAACCACAAAAATCTTAGCCTCCTTTAAGGCTCAGAATACTGAATCTGATTAAACAATCAGCAAACATTTCCAAAGTGAATGCCAACCCTGGATACAGCTTATTGTCCCAAGTCTGTGCCCACCAGGGTAGAACAATGCCAGTGCAAATGGCCTTGCAGTAATGTTCCCTAAATATCCCTGGGTGCACTCTGTACCTGAGAAGCTTAAGATCAGGTTGCAAGTAGAATATGTAAGTAATGCCACCCTTCTTGTACACGTAGCTTCTTCCAAACAGCAGGCCTACTTTGTAGGCGTTTTTCCCACTCTGCTTCCTTTATTTATTATTAATCCAAACACCCCACAATCATTACACAAAGGCAACCATAGGGACAGGGAAGAAGTCAGGAGACCTGACTGCTGTTGGTGCTACCCTTACAGGCCATGTGACTCTGGCCTTCGACATGCTCACCTGTCAAATGAAGAGGACACTCTGCTGGCAGAGGTGTTTGAAAGATTAATAACAATAACAAAAGACAGACAGACTAGCATGCCTCAGGTACTATCCTAAGTGCCCTACAAATATCCTTTAATTTAATCCTTCCCAGAGCCCTATAAGGTAGATACCTTTATCCCCACTGTACAGTTGATGAAACTAGGGCACAGAGAAGTAATTTGTCAAAATCTTATTAGGTTTCATGCACTCCAATGTCCATTGCAGCACTATTTACAATAGCCAGAAGCAATACTGAAGCAACCTAAATGTTCAACAGAGGAATGGATGAAGAAGGTGTGGTACATATATATAATGGAATATTACTCAGCCATAAAAAAAATGAAATTGAGTTATTTGTAGTGAAGTGGATGGACCTAGAGTCAATAAAAAAGAACAAAGTAATGCCATTTGCAGCAACATGGATGGACCTAGATTTGTCATACTGAATGAAGTCAGAAAGGGAAAAACAAATATCATTATGATACCACTTATATGTGGAATCGAATAAAAAAGGGTACAAATGAACTTATTTACAAAATAGAAGTAGAGTCACGGATGTAGAAAACAAACTTATGGTTATCAGGGAATAAGGGGGAAAGGAATAAATTAGGAGATTGGGATTGACATATACCCACTACTATACATAAAATAGATAACTAATAAGAACCTTCTGTATAGCACAGGTAACTCTACTCAGTACTCTGTAATGGCATATATGGGAAAAGAATCAAAAAAGAAAAAAAGGGCTTCCCTGGTGGCGCAGTGGTTGAGAGTCCGCCTGCTGATGCAGGGGACACGGGTTCATGCCCCGGTCCGGGAGGATCCCACATGCCGCGGAGCGGCTGGGCCCGTGAGCCATGGCCACTGGGCCTGCGCGTCCAGAGCCTGTGCTCCGCGACAGGAGAGGCCACAGCAGTGAGAGGCCCGCGTACCACAAAAAAAAAGAAAAAAAAAAGAGTGGATATATGTATATGTATAACTGACTCACTTTGCTGTACACCTGAAACTAACACAACATTGTAAATCAACTATACTCCAATAAAAATTTTTAAAAAAAGAAAAAAAAACCTTATGTTTCCTATAATATTTTTAAAGGGGTGGTAGAGGTAAATAGAAGAAAGTAATGTAAAAAATACCATACTATGGAGATTTTAAAAATACACTGACATATTCTACCAATCAACACTAAGTCAGAATTTCTAATAGTTAAAAATACAAGTAAAAATTTTTTAAACGTTTAAATATTAGTATATAAACACAACTGTAGTGGTAAAAAAATGTCATTACCATGCTTACCAATAACATGATAAGCATGTTATTCAGATATCCTTTATTATATATTTATTCCTGTACTCAACAAATATTGATCAAATATATATGTACAAGGCACTGGGTTCTATGGTAAGACATCAAAATAAAATCCTTTCCCTCAAGGATATGGACAGACATGTAGATGTATGAGTATGATACAAGGCAGAATGTAGAATGTATCATAAGAGAGAAATAATTTAGATGGGAAAGCATATGAAGAAGGAGTGGCAAGCAAATGGTAAGTAGGGATAACATGCAAAAGAAGTTGGCATTTAAGTTAAACCTTGAAAAATGAGCATTTTGAGAGGCAATGACCTGTGGGTAGGGGTATTCCAGGCAAAATAATGAAGCCTTAACACTTAAAAGTAAAAAGTAATGCTGTCATTAACAGATTGATTATATAAAAGTATGTTTCTGCCTTTATGGGTTCTTTAACAACATTCTTTAATTCACGTATTTCACTGTCTGATTCACTTATACACCTTTTCCATTACCTGAACAACTGTCATTACCTAATACACATTAGTCTTGAAGCATATAATCATGTACTAAGTTTAACAAAATAAAGGGAAAGGTAAATATGGTCCTATAAAATAGAGAGGAGTCTCAGATCATAGAGTATACAGATCCTTATTCTGTTCTAAGATTTTTTTTTTAATATTTATTTGCTTATTTATTTATTTATTTTTGGCTGCATTGGGTCTTAGTTGCAGCACATGGGATCTTTTGCTGTGGCATGTGGGCTTCTCTCTAGTTGCAGCGCATGGGCTCTCTAGTTGTGGTGCACAGGCTCCAGAGCACATGAGCTCTGTAGTTGCGGCACACGGGCTCTCTAGTTTTGGCATGCAGGCTCCGTAGTTGTGGCAAGCAGGCTTAGTTGCCCCTTAGCATGCAGGATCTTAGTTCCCTGACCAGGGATTGAACCTGCGCTCCCTGCACTGGAAGGCGGATTCTTAACCACTGGACCACCAGGAAGTCCCCCTGTTCTAAGATTAATTCAAAATTATTTCTCTTAAGCCTCCATAAGAAAAGGCAATAAATACAAGAAATAGTGATTTTTGGATATACCCCTAAGAAAGCTCTTCTAAGTTTTTTCATACAGCATTCATCCAGAGCACGTTTTACTAAAATAACCAAACAAACGAGCATTGCTCAAAAGTCCGACACTTACAAGAAGACACACTTAGGAAAGGAAACATTTTAATAATATCAAAAGATATTATAATAATAAGTAATAGCTTAATTGTAAGGCTACTTGGTAGCTATCTCTGGTACAAAATATCTATAGAAGACAATTATAGAAAAGTTTGGTAAAATTTTTATTGGTTCCAAGACTTTTAGAACCATTTCCAAGGTTCTGCTCCTTCTTTATTATGATGATAATATTACATTCCTACTATGGGTCTTAAGTTGAAAACTGTGGGTAAGCATTTAATCATTCAAAAATGAATGATTAGTCAACATGTCAGAGACTATACAAGCCAACTAGGGCTCAAAATATAACAATGCTACCATAATTTTCATAAGAAAATCAAATAAAAATCTTTCACTGTATAGAATTTAAATCAATTTTTGACTGACCAATCATAAATATGGCTGTTATTCAATCATAGGTTCAGTAGGAAGGCCTTGTTTGTGAAATGACTTTCCCGTAAGCATTGAAAGGGGTGATCATCCTCTAGAATATTTTCTATCAGGTTGAGCATGGGCTTCTTTTAAAAAAACAAAAAAACAAAAAACAGTATTAGGACTTGATTAGGATTCAAAATACCACTCAATTCTACTATGTGGCAATTAAGATAAAAATAAAGACAATTATTTTCATGGCTTCACAAGCCAATCAATTTATCTCAATGTTCATTGAGCATCTACTATACTAAAGACTCTGTGTCAAGCCCTACAAAGGACACAAAAATTAGTAAGATTCAGTCACTGTCCACAATAAATATATAATTGAGCAGCACAGTTAAGATGGTGGACATATAACTATAACAGAATTGAGAATATGAATGGCCTAAGACTGATATTAAAGTGAGTACTCTTGAGGTTCCAAGAGAAAAACGTTATTTAACAGAAAACAATTACCTCGTCTCCCATCTGTGGGACAAACGGGGAACGTCGTGGTATGGTATCCAAGATCCACTGAGGGGCAAACCATTCTTCACTGGGCTCACCTGCCATAGAAACCAGTCCTCCTTTCTAAAATATAGTTCACAAACATATAAACTGTAAATATATGAACAATTGTAGAAAAAATAGCAGGTAGAAAATGTTAAAAACATCAGGTTATAATAAAACACAAAATATACAAACTTTACACATTTTCTTTTACCAATTAATTATGCATAACTTTTGTACCAATAAAACAATCAAGTGAGTAACATGTTCAATTTTGGCTGACAGATAATATGACACTATATACTATCTAAAACCCACAAATTTTACTCTTCATGTCCCTAGTATATCAAAGGAATTCAAATACAAGTAACACAATAACTTTTTGCCAATTAAATGATGACAATCAAGAAGATAATTCTGTCTACTAAAGCAAGAGGTTACAGAATGAATACAGAACCCATTTTTAAATTAATATTCAAGGAACTCCGTGGATTAGGTTTTTACATCATTCAAATGAAATTATAGTGGGAAATAAAACCCCATCATTGGGATGAAATAAAAACATAAAGAAACAGAGGAAGCCCTACATGATTTATCATATCCTTCCATTTTACAAGTCAAAAATATATAGAAATTTATGACTGGTGATATGACAAGAATAATCCTTTTATACTACAGTGGCTTATTTAAAAACTCTACTACATTTTAACAAACAACTGTCAAAATGTTTTATTTAATGTTAACATAATAATGAAAATATTCTAGCCTCTACTTTTGACAACAGAAAAATTTCAAAATATCTTTACATCTTTTATACAATTTTACTTAGTTTCTCAGATGGAATATTATTTTTAGATAAAAGTGAAGTGTTACTGTTAAATATTCAAGTATCAAAGGAAAAAACCAAAACCTCCCCCAAAAAAGAAAAACGACCTGTAAACTTACAAACCTTCTTTCTAGTCTGTTTAGGTTTCTTTTGCCGTTCTTCAAGTGACTTCAAATTCTCCTCCTCAGAGCTGCTGCATATTTTCCGTGTTGCCTGTCTCGTTTGCCTTTTTGGAGGTTGCAAATTTATTCCAGCATCTGCTGTCCAATCAGAATATTCACTTGATGAATCACTGTAAATAATACATAAGTTCAGAAAAGGAATAGTTTTGCCTCATGATTGAAAGATGATCATTTTGTAATCAAACAGCATTATAAATGACATGGTTTGATTTTGTTCTAACCAAAGATAAAAAAATATCAAATATAGAATTTTGATCATTACCTAAGTGATTTTAGTGAAATGCTTCTTGGATAAAGTATAATGCTTAGTTTCCCATAACAGGATTTAAAATTCAAAATTCCTGTCCAAATCACAAAAGCTTCTTTAAATAAAGATGTTCCTTATCCCTGGAAATGGTTAAATATAGTTGTTTTAAACCTGAAATAAATACACATAGCCTGCCAAGGTGTAGAATCTTGGATTTACAAAGAATCTTATTTTACAGATGGAACTATTTTAGGGAACTAAAGTCCATGATGACATGTGCAAAAAGATATTGGTAGAGCTAGGATAAAACAACAGGTCTCTGGGCTTCCAACCCAGTACTCTTTCTACTATAAAATACTATTTTAACTCTGGCTTTACCAAATTCCTACAAGAACATAATTTCACATTAAAACTGTCAAATGATTTTGACCAAATCAAAACCATTAAAACTACCTGGAGGAACTTTCACTTTGCCATTCAATAACAGGATCCTCTATAGAAGCATCACTTGTGCCAACTGTTTCATCTTCCTGCAACAAAGAGCCAGCAATTGAGATATATTGTTATTATTAACTAGCATATTATTAATTAGCATATATTACCTGTTTTATAACACTTTTTGTAGTCCCCCCCCAAAGAAAAGTTCTAGTTAAAATGTATGTAATCATTTTTCTATATATACTTGTAACTCATAACTAAGCCTACCAAGTATTTAAAAATTTCTAGCATCTACTATCTTACTGATATGACACACCTTTTCTTATTTCAAAGACGCAATAGACTCCTTAAGAAATGCAAATATAACCCTCTTAAATTTTGTTAAAACCACTGTTTTCTTTTTTTAATTGAAGTATAGTTGATTTACAATGCTGTGTTAGTTTCATATATACAGCACAGTGATTTGGTTTTTGTTTGTTTTTCATTGGGGTACAGTTGCTTTACAATGTTGTGTTAGTTTCTGCTGTACAACAAAGTGAATCAACTATATGTATACATATAACCCCTCCCTCTTGATTCAGTTTTATATGTATATATATACATGAAAAAAATATATATGAATTTATATGAATATATATATTCTTTTTCAGATTCTTTTCCCTTATAGAAAGCCATTGTTTTAAAAAATACCTACACAAAAAAAGATAAAAATACCTATATGCCTCTACCAAGTTAATAAATTACTCTCCATAAAAAAGTTAATCATCTTTTTATTACGTAAGATCTCAAACGTATCAAAGTAGAGGAAATAGATAACATCCTTGTGTACACAATCTCCAGTTTAGACAATAACTCACTGCCTATCTTGTATATATACCCTTACCAACTGCCTCATACCTCAGGAATTATTGTGAAAAAAAAGCATTTCCACTATAAATATTTATTAAGATAAGGATTCTTTTTAAAAACATAACCACAACACAATCAGTACATTAAAAAGATAACAATTCTTTTCTTTTTCTTTTTTAATAACAGCCTATTGAGATAGAACTCACATACCATAAACTTCACCACTTCAGAGTATACAGTTCAATGGTTTTTAGTATATTCAGAGCTGTTCAACCATCACCACTAATATTAGAACACTTTCATCACCCCAAAAGAATCCCTAAACCCATTAGCAAGGACCCCTCACTCCCCACTACCTCAAGCCCCTGGCAGCCACCAATCTACTTTTGGTCTTGGTACTCTTGTCAAAGTACCACATCCTTTGAACAACAAAATCTGTACCAAGTAATCTTCGTTTTTCTTCTCTCGTCTTCTTTTTCATGTATTTTTAATTTTCTTAACCATCTTAAATTGCTACGTTGCCCTGAATTTCTCCTTGCCTATCTGTCTTAGTGACACTCATGCAACAGGACTCTATAATCCATCTACATTCAATGTATTTTTGTTTTAATTCTTTTAAGTCCATGGCTCAGAGGCAATAGTTTTTTAAAAAAAATTTTATTGGAGTATAGTTGCTTTACAATGTTGTGCTAGCCTCTACTGTACAGCAAAGTGAACCAGCCATACACACACACACATCCCCTCTCCTCTGGATTTCCTTCCCATCCAGGTCACCAAAGAGCACTGAGTAGAGTTCCCCATGCTATACAGTAGGTCCTCATTAGCCATCTATTCCATACATATCAATAGTGTTTATATGTCAATCCCAATCTCCCAATTCATCCCACCCCCCCTTCCCCCTTGTTATCCATACATTTGTTCACTACGTCTGTCTCTATTTCTGCTTTGTAAATAAGACTGTCTATACCAATTTTTTCGGATTCCACATATATGTGTTAATATACAATATTTGTTTTTCTCTTTCTGACTTACTTCACTCTGTATGATAGTCTTGAATATGTGATCATTCTTTTCAGATCAAGATTTTCATGGGTGGGGGGAGAGAAGGAGGGATATCATTGATAAGAGTTAAAGAATTGTGAATGGTGGGAGAAGAATGAGGGTACCATACATTATCAATGCATAATTAAACCCTCATTATTCACTTAAATACTATAGTTATTAAGAGAACAAAAGGAAAGGACTGGAGAAGAGAGGAACATGAGGAAAAGAACTGCTATAGTTTTTATTTCATTACCATGAAAAAGGTAGGTCTGAAAAAAATCATCACTCAGTAATCTCCATGACTGGTAAAGTCAACAATAACAGAAAACATGTATATTATGATTACACAGTCAACAAGTTCTGGAACTGTATAACTAGTTATCACAGTTAATATTCCACTTCTTTCCATTTCTAGGCAGATTTGCTCTCACTCTCTTTTCTTACTGTCCCAAAGCCAAACTTTTCCTGGCATGTTTGATACCCTCAACCAAGATAATATCTTGGGTACAAATAAGAGAAGATATCTAAAGGAGTTCAATATAATGCTCGAATTTGCCTATTAAATGCCTTATTAATAAATAATACTCATAAGATCATCATTAAAATAATTTTCTATTAAATTGACCCTTAAAAGTAAACCCAAAGTTTATCAAATTGTTACTTCTTTCGTGATATGTCGATTTTCAGCCTTTCATAGAAAAAAAGAACTTTGAAAAGGAATCTAGGTATCAGATATGCCTTAACTTCTTTGTGATTTTACAAGGTCTCGAATATTGACCTCATTGATAGTCTCATGTTATTAAACCTAGTTGAAAAATTTTAAAAAAAGTAAACCCAAAGTGATGACACTAACTGGGAAACAAAAAATTACATTGAGTAAATAATAGCAGATATCTAACCTCTGAGGAGCTATCTGAGTCTTCCTGTACACCTGAATTTTGACATGATGCTTGTGAATTATGCTCTATGTTGGATCGTGTTTGGTAAGTATGCTGACGTTTGCGTTGTGTCCTTCGTAAAGACCGCCCACAGCTAGGCGGATAATCATTCTATAAAACAGAAGGAAAATAAATTTTAAAAAATGAAAGCCTCAGTGAATATACACAAAAGAACACATATAAAGAGAATCAATTGGGCTTGATTTGGAGTGAGGGTGGAGGTAAGAGATAGGAATAAATTTCCTAAAACAAAACCCAAGATATATTTTTATACTATGTTTTTACATAAAAAAATATACTTCTTCTTTTTTTTTTTTTTTTTTTTTTGTGGTACATGGGCCTCTCACTGTTGTGGTCTCTCCCATTGTGGAGCACAGGCTCCGGACGTGCAGGCTCGGTGGCCATGGCTCACAGGCCCAGCCGCTCCGCGGCATGTGGGGTCTTCCCAGACCGGGGCACAAACCTGTGTCCCCTGCATCGGCAGGTGGACTCTCAACCACTGCGCCACCAGGGAAGCCCCAAAATATACTTCATTTTTATATATTTAACACACTTCCATTAATACTGATTACTTTCTGTATTTTGAAAACTTTGTGATCAAATTAAAGACAGTGCTGAAATTCTAAGCTGCAAGAATCTGCCCACTCAGAATTTACATATACCATATTATCTACAATTTATTACAGGATGAAGCAAGATATCTATATCATATGTATGTGTATATATAATTCTTAATATAACATGTATTTCTTTAGTTCTATAAAAAACTACATTTAGTAAACGAGTCAAAATAAAAATTTAATTTTTAATAACAAAAATGTAAAGTAAAAACTGTTTTATTCTACCCTTTACAAGTATAAAATATTATTACTGATATACCATATGTCAAAACTATAACCCTAATATGTCATCAGGAGTAAACAAGCTTAAAGGTCTTCTAAATCAGTATCAAGGGCCAGTTTCTTATCTTACATGTAAATGTTTCTCATTTTCAATATAAATAAAAATGTTTACAGATCCAACTACCCTGTTTATTAGTCTCAGACAAGTCTGATGTTTGACAAATCAGCTTAGCAGGAAAAAAGAATATAAATCATGGATGTGAGTCATTCAAAATCTCTAAGAAAATAATCTTATCAGAGAACATCATATAAGCTAATAAAATCTGAATAGAAATTAAGAAAGTGGGTATCAAAATGATGTAAGAATATTTAGAGATATTCATATAATAATTACCTGAAATTGTATTTATCAATACTGAAAAGACACTTAAAATTCAGTACCCATTGCTTATATTTCCTTAATAAGATTAAAATCAACCTAGACTTTCCAATTTACCATACTCTTCAGGAGTTATAGTTGTTAGTTCCGAGAACAAAACTATATTCTTATGTCACTAGTTTGTTCAACCTCAGAGTACTAGTAAGGGGCTTAACATGCACCTAATGGAGTACAGGGATCTTATTTCCTGATTAGCAGTTTCTACTGGGAATATGAATCTTCCTAATGTATATAGAACAGATTTTGCTCCTGTCTAATTAGGTAGGCCAGGAGTAAGCCTAGGGCAGGGGTCAGCAAACTTTTTCTGTAAAGGGGCAGAGTACAAATATTTTGGCTTTGCAGGTCATATGATCTCTGTGGCAACTACTCAACTCCATATAGCATGAAAGCAATCATAGACAATACATAAATGAATAGGTATGGCTGTGCTCCAATAAAACTTTATTAATAGGAATAGGCAGTAGACCAGATTTAGTCCATGGGCAGTTTGCCAACCTCTGGCCTAGGGTATCTGAACATTTGTTTTACATTGTGATTAGTGATACAGCATTAATTTTAAAGTTCTACTTTAACCATATGAAAATGGTATTTTAATACAAATGTCTTATACCTACAATGACCACATATCCTAGATTTGGGGGGATAGTTCTAACTTTGTGTAATTTTATCCTTATTAATAATAACCATATATCTCCATTTGGGGTTTTAAAAAAATAGTTTCCCTATATACAGACACCTATCAAAATAATCCCTTAATACATAACTTCCACCTTTCAAAAACCTGGTACCTGCAAATATTTACAAATAGTGTATTGCAAAGTACTGTAAAGCTAAACTTACCCTTTGGGTAGCATAAGATGGCTTTTTCTTCTTTTCGACTGTATAAAGACTGATTTCTATGTCACCTTTAGCAGTTCGACATTCTTCCTGAACCCTAATAACATATCAAAGGTCAAAGTAACAGAAAATCATCAAAGAGCAAACCAATGGTTTATTTATTATTAGAGAAATGCAAATCAAAACTACAATGAGGTATCACCTCACACCAGTTAGAATGGGCATCGTCAGAAAATCTACAAACAACAAATGCTGGAGAGGGTGTGGAGAAAAGGGAACCCTCTTGCACTGTTGGTGGGAATGTAAATTGATACAGTCACTATGGAGAACACTATGGAGGTTCCTTAATAAAATAAAAATAGAATTACCATATGATCCAGCAATCCCACTACTGGGCATATACCCAGAGAAAACCATAATTCAAAAAGACACATGCACTCCAATGTTCATTGCAGCACTATTTACAATATCCAGGTCATGGAAGCAACCTAAATGCCCATCGACAGACAAATGGATAAAGAAGATGTGGTACATATATATAATGGAATATTATTCAGCTATAAAAAGGAATGAAATTGGGTCATTTGTTGAGACATGGATGGATCTAGAGACTGTCATACAGAGTGAAATAAGTCAGAAAGAGAAAAACAAATATCGTATATTAACGCATATATGTGGAACCTAGAAAAATGGTACAGATGAACTGGTTTGCAGGGCAGAAATTGAGACACAGATGTAGAGAACAAACGTATGGACACCAAAGGGGGAAAGCGGCGGGGGTGGTGGGGGTGGGGGTGTGATGAATTGGGAGATTGGGATTGACATGTATACAGTGATGTGTATAAAATTGATGACTAATAAGAACTTCCTGTATAAAAAAAATAAAATAAAATTCAAAAATTCAAAATAAATAGATAACAAAAACACTTCTAAATATAAAATTGGACATTTAAACCATTTTAGGTATGTAACTCAGTGGTATTAATAACATTTACAATGTTGTGTAACCATCATCACTATTTCTAAAACTTTTTCATCACTCCAAACATAAACTTTGTAACCATTAAGCAATAACTCTTTATTTCTCCTTTCACCAGCCCCTGCTAACCTCTAATCTACTTTATGTCTCTATGAATTTGCCTACTCTAGATATTTCATGTAAGTGGAATTATACACTATTTGCCCTTTTGTGTCTGGCTGATTTCACTAAGCATTATGTTTTCCATGTTTATCCATGTTATAGCAAGTATCAGAAGTTTTTATGGCTGAATTATATTCCAGTGTATGTATATATCACACTTTACTTATCCATTCATCTGTTGACAGACACTTGGATTGTTTCTACAATTCAGCTATTATGAAATAATGCTACAATAAACATTGGCATACAAGTATCTGAGTCCCTGTTTTCAATTCTACTTCTAACGTTTTGAACAGAGAATTATTTCATATTGTTCTACTGCCGGGGGGTAGCATTCAGTTCATATATTAGCTATGTCTCCCTTTTCTTATTACTGCTAAAGAAAGAAAAGGTGAAACCAAATTAATTTTGCTACTTGTTGGCTCAGCTGGTAAAAAGGTTTTGCTAGGAAGATATCATGATTTGAATGGATTTTCTATGTTCTCTGTCAATGTCCTTTCTGTTTTCCAAATCTATTTCTAGTTGCTGTGCATTATCTGGAGTCAATATTACAGTAAATGTTAAGGTTTACAAATAAGGATAGGGATTCTAAGTTTGAAATTCATCCTAATGAAATCCTTTCATCCAAAGAAGTCTACTTAAATGATATTTCTAAATATATGCTAAGCACTGGGTCTACTACATACCTATACTGCACTCCCAAACTGCTCCAATTCTGAGTTTCCTCAGAACAACTGTTGAATATTGGGTCCATGTATCACTGACATATTTAATCACATATGGCCTCATGTTCTTACTTAATAGTATTTTTTCATATCTTCTAACCTAGACTATAAATTCAAAGAAGACAGAGATTATGTTTTTTCATTTTTCAGTATTCCCCAAAACATTTACCACAAAGCTAAGCAAATTTAAGATAATCTTTAAATAGTTATGGAACGAACTAATGAAATAATGTGGAAAAACTAATGCATGGCTCAGCTAAATTAAAGAAAAACACCTTAGTTATTAGCCTAACATAGTACATTTTATTTTATTTTATTTTATTTTATTTTATTTATTTATTTTTTTAGTACATTTTATTTTTTAACATCTTTATTGGAGTATAATTGCTTTACAACAGTGTGTTGGTTTCTGCTTTATAACAAAGTGAATCAGCTATATGTATACATATATCACCATATCTCCTCCCTCTGGTGTCTCCCTCCCACCCTCCCTATCCCACCCCTCTAGGTGGTCACAAAGCACAAGCTGATCTCCCTGTGCTATGCGGCTGCTTCCCACTAGCTATCTATTTTACATTTGGTACTGTATATAAGTTGATGCCACTCTCTCACTTCGTCCCAGCTTACCCTTCTCCCTCCCCATGTCAAGTCCATTCTCCACATCTGTGTCTTTACTCCTGTCTTGGCCCTAGGTTCTTCAGAACCATTTTTGTTTTTTTTTTAGATTCCATATATATGTGTTAACATATGGTATTTGTTTTTCTCTTTCTGACTTACTTCACTCTGTATGACAGACTCTAGGTCCATCCACCTCACTACAAATAACTCAATTTTGTTTCTTTTTATGGCTGAGTAATATTCCATTGTATATATGTGCCACATCTTCTTCATCCATTCATCTGTCGATGGACACTTAGGTTGCTTCCATGTCCTGGCTACTGTAAATAGTGCTGCAATGAACATTGTGGTACATGACTCTTTTTGAATTATGGTTTTCTCAGGGTATATGCCCAGTAGTGGGATTGCTGGGTCGTATGGTAGCTTTATTTTTAGTTTTTTAAGGAAACTCCATACTGTTCTCAATAGTGGCTGTATCAATTTACATTCCCACCAACAGTGCAAGAGGGTTCCCTTTTCTCCACACTCTCTCCAGCATTTATTGTTTGTAGATTTTTTGATGATGGCGATTCTAACTGGTGGGAGATGATACCTCACTGAAGTTTTGATTTGCATTTCTCTACCTCACTGAAGTTTTGATTTGCATTTCTCTAATGATTAGTGATGTTGAGCATTCTTTCATGTGTTTCTTGGCAATCTGTATATCTTCTTTGGGCAAATGTCTATTTAGGTCTTCTGACCATTTTTGGGTTGGGTTGTTTGTTTTTTTGATATTTAGCTGCATGAGCTGCTTGTAAATTTTGGAGATTAATCCTTTGTCAGTTCCATCATTTGCAAATATTTTCTCCCATTCTGAGGGTTGTCTTTTCAACTTGTTTATGGTTTCCTTTGCTGTGCAAAAGCTTTTAAGTTTCATTAGGTCCCATTTGTTTATTTTTGTTTTTATTTCCATTTCTCTAGGAGGTGGGTCAAAAAGAGTACATTTTAATTTACTTACTCAAAAAGAATGTTACCATACTGACTCACCTACTAACTCCATTATTTAGTTCATTGACCACCACTCTTCTGCTCCATGCCATGAGATCTCTTTCAGTGGCCATCTGGCTTCTAGGAGCATTGTTATGCATTTGTCGGACACCTTCAATTTGACCACTACGTCGGAGTCCAATGTTTGGGGAAGAAGATATGTCCATATTTGGATTTCTCAGAGCTAAAACAAAAACAAAGGAAGGCACCACTCTCTCAGCAAAGGCACCAAACTTTTCCAGATTAGAGCTCTAAATAAAATAGGAGATTCAAAGACAGTACTGCTGGACAATATTGCTATCCCTTTTTTATACATTTTCTGTACCCCCTTTATGTTTTTTACAGTCTTATAGATAAAGAGGCACTCAATAAATGTTTACTGTCTCTATAGCTCTTTTAATTTTTTCCAGAGGACTTTCACATCTGTCATCTACTAAATGCTCAGTAAATACAAAAGGTGTATTTAACATATTTGGTAGATTCATAAATGTTATTAGTACTAGTTCAGAAAGCAGCTTTTTAATCTAAATTCTACCTTTATTTAGCCCATGAAAAGGTTTTTGAATAGAACTCCAATAAAGCTTTCAAAAATAGTACGAAAAAAATATTAAAAAAATTTTAAACTATCAAAATTTCATTTTCAAAATTGATAAGGAGTGAAAGAAAGGGGAAATAAGCAATAGAAATTTTACTTTTGTTTTTAATCCTCCAGTAAGGTCCCTGTTTATTTTTGTTGTAATTGCAAATAAAACAAAAGTGGAAACTGAAACATTGAACTGTTAAAATAAGCACCAGGAAAAAAAAACAAAAACAAATGAACATTGCAAAGAGAAGTCATTGGGGTCCCTTTGACTAACAGCATTTCAAATCTAACCACAGAAACCTAGCATTGAAATTACTGACCTCTAAATCAGGGTTCTAAGCAATTTTTATGTCTTAGGAACAAAAGGCCTGGATATATAAGATTATCAGCCCACTTCTTATCTTGTTCCAGGTTAAGGAAAGCTTATCTGAGCTAGGTGCTCCAAATGACATGAACAAAGAATGTTTTTATTTTAATTTTATGGGATACTAAAGAAATGAGCAAATGAGTAAAAGATCCTGTGAATCACCTCAAATTTAAATCACCTTATTCAGTTCTGTGGACTCCAAAATGTCACAGTACCCAAATAAATGACCTCACTTATGTAAATATAAAAAGAAACACATTTGCCAAAATCCCATATGAGGACTGCATTTTAAACAGAACTAATAGTTCTTGATAAAAGTAAAACTGACATAGGCTAAGATTATATAAAACTCAGATGCATAGACACACTTCATGTAAAGTGAAGGAAGACATACAATAGATTGGAATAATACTGGTAATTAGAATCAAACTTGTCAAAGTCAATTAAAAAGTTGTATCTGGGGCTTCCCTAGTGGTGCAGTGGTTGAGAGTCCATCTGCCGATGCAGGGGACGAGGGTTCGTGCCCTGGTCCGGGAAGATCCCACATGCCGCAGGGCGGCTGGGCCCGTGAGCCATGGCCGCTGAGCCTGCGTGTCCGGAGCCTGTGCTCCGCAACGGGAGAGGCCACAATAGTGAGAGGCCCACGTACCACAAAAAAGAAAAAAAAAAAAGAAGAAGTTGTATCTGTATTCCCTAAGAAGAGGGCTTCTTGTCTTCCAGTGTATTTTTGTAAACTCGAGAGACAGATGATATGTTGCTTCCTTTTCAACAAAGGAGGGCAAATTATTTTGGTATTAATTTTTAAATTTAAAGTGGCTTTAATTTTGAAAACTTTTAGGTTGGTTCCCCTAGAAGGGGCTGGACTTATTGTAGCACCTTGCTTATTAGAACAAAAGTAAAGACTGCAAATACTTAACTGAGTTAACAGAAAACAGTATATTAAAATACACCATCTGTGGGCTTCCCTGGTGGCACAGTGGTTAGGAATCCGCCTGCCAATGCAGGGGATGCGTGTTCGAGCCCTGGTCCAGGAGGATCCCACATGCCACGGAGCAACTAAGCCTACAACTGCTGAGCCTGCGCTCTAGAGCCTGTGAACCACAGCTGCTGAGGCCACATGCCACAACTACTGAGGCCCGCACGCCTAGGCCCCGTGCTCCGGAACACAAGAAGCCACCGTAATGAGAAGCCCGCGCACTGCAATGAAGAGTAGCCCCAGCTCACTGCAACTAGAGAAAACCTGCACGTGGCAATGAAGACCCATCACAGCCAAAAATAAATAAATGAAATAAATTTATAAAAACAAAATAGGGGCCCTCCCACCGCTATTGTGCTGGGGAAGATGTAGCAGCCTCTTCTCCGAGCCACCCCTTTGCCTCCGGACTTCTCTGGGGCCAGCAGCCGGCCGACCTGGGGCCCGGGGCCGCGGGCTCAGCCGACTACCATGGGCTCTGTGTCAAACCAGCAGTTTGCAGGTGGCGGCCGGAGGAGGCGCAGGAGGACGCGGCCTGGGCGGCCGAGGAGCCGCAGCTGCTGCACGGAGTCGGCATCTGTAAGTGGTTCAACGTGCGCATGGGATTTGGCTTCCTGTCTATGACTGCCCGCGCCGGGGTCGCACTCGACCCCCCAGTGGATGTCTTTGTGCACCAGAGTAAGCTGCACATGGAGGGCTTCCGGAGCCTGAAGGAGGGTGAGGCCGTAGAGTTCACCTTTAAGAAGTCTGCCAAGGGCCTGGAATCTATCCGAGTCACCGGCCCTAGTGGGGTGTTCTGTATTGGGAGTGAGAGGCGGCCCAAAGGGAAGAACATGCAGAAACGCAGATCAAAGGGAGACAGGTGCTACAACTGTGGAGGTCTAGACCATCATGCCAAGGAATGCAAACTGCCACCCCAGCCCAAGAAGTGGCACTTCTGCCAGAGCATCAACCATATGGTAGCCTTGTGTCCACTGAAGGCCCAGCAAGCTCCCAGGGAAAGCCAGCCTACTTTCGGGAGGAGGAAGAAGAGATCCATAGCCCTGCCATGCTCCCAGAGGCCCAGAATTGAGCCACAGTGGGTGGGGGCTATCCGTTTGTGATCAGAAAGTTTTGAGGAACAGGCATCAATCGGCAGAGTGGAGAAAGTGGGGACAGGGTGGGTAGGGGGCAGCTGGCACTGCCATATATCTCAGGCCGGGGGCCAAAGTGTCACCCCCTCTTCCCTCTTGGTGGGGGGAAGGGGTGAGGCAAAGAAACTCCAATCATGGTCTATCCAAATGCACGTGAGGGCTTTGGGGGGTAACCCTTCCTGCATGCTTTATCTGAGTCTCCACCCCCAGAATCTCCAGCTTTTGAAAGTGGCCTGGATAGGGAAGTTGTTTTACTCTTCAAGAAGGATATGGAATAATATTTCCCGTGCCAGAGTGAAAAGATTAAGCATGAGACCAGATTGATGGACCCAACCCACAAGCCACTACATTCTGTGGGAGGAAATATCTCAGGGGTAAGGCAGGGTTTTCCACATCTTGTCTGCTCACAACCTCCTCCTGGGAGAGAGTGCTGAGAGAACTGTCCCAAGCAGTGGGTTGTGATGATGGGCAAAAGGGGAGTTGAGGGAACAGCTGCAGACCTGCTGCTTCTAAGCTCACTGCCACCCCATTCTGGGCCAATACAATTTTATTTATTTGCTCCCTTGGATTACTGTACCTTGGGTCCCACTTTCTTCAGGATGCCAACTACACTAGCTGTGTGCGAATGACGTATCTTGTGCATTTTAACTTTTTTTTCATAATATAAATATTCTGGTTTTGTATTTTTGTGTATTTTAATCTAAGGCCCTCATTCCTGCACTGTGTTCTCAGGTACGTGAGCAATCTCAGAGATAAGTCGGCAGCAGCTCCGGGTCTGCACAGCAGGAATACTTTTTGTTGCTCTATCACCAGAGAGAACAACTATTTGGAGCGTATAGCCTATTGAACTACCTCATTTTTGCCAATTAAAGCTGGCTTTTCTGCCACAGTGTCCTCTTGAAACCCCTCCATCTTCAATGTTTCATGGGAGACTAGGTTTTAACTGGGTTGCCCCATGGCTTGGTCTCCTTCTACTGAAAGATTAGAAATTGGTCTGAACAGAAAAAAGGTGGTACAGAGAGGTTAGGAGAGGCTGGGCCAGGTAAAAGGTGCAGAGAGAGGAAGCCAAGATTAGGCAGAGGTCATCTGTATGTGTGATAAAGGATTCCTGTTCCAGACCTCTAATCCCAGGGCATAGGACTTGTTTTACATACCAGGTCCATCCTTCAGTGGATTGGGCTAGGCCTAACATACACAACAGGGTATATTGTATGTGTTTTTGTGAAAACTGTGAGTTGGTAAGGACAGGTTTTAAGAATGATGCCTCTGTACCCATCTTGAGCTGCCCAGGGATGGATATATGAAGCAAGGACAAGATCCTTAATCTTTAACAATTCTGGACTTTTCCTCCTTGGTTTCCAGAGAGACCATCAGTGATGGCTTCTTTGTGGTTCCCAGAGCCAGTGTCCTGCCCTGCTGCAGCAGTAATTAGTGTCATGGTAGCTAAAGGAGAAAAGGGGGTTTCGTTTACATGCTGTGAGATCACTGCAAACCTACCTCACTGTGTTGTAACGGGGCAAATGCAATAGAATGCATTGGGTGATGTGTGTCTGATCCCCTCTAGTTATTGTATTTGTCTGGACTTTGTAGGACTTCACAAGTAGCTGATTTGGTGATTGCTAGGTGGCCTAGTTTGTGTAAATATAATGTGTTGGTCTTCTCCATGTTCTTTTGGGGTTTTATTGTTTACAAACTTTTTATATTGAGAAAAATAGCCAAAGCATCTTTGACAAAAGGTCTGCACCAGCCAAAAAGATCTGAAACATAAACTTGGCGGCCCCTCTTCTTGAAGTGGGAGATCTTGAACTACACTTTCTTTTGTGTTCCCCTTCCCTGTTTCCTATTTCGAACAAGATCTTCTGTCCTAAAAACTGTATTCCTACCCCCTCTTCTTTCCCCCTTCGTGCCCTCCCCAAAAATAGTCCATACACCTATACGTTTAATTTGTGGGGTGTCTGTGATTAAATGATTTCTGCAAAAATCCTGAAGAAGCTAAGAACTCACCATCCATCCCTTGTTCTCAATCTCCTGAGTCATGACCATTCCTTGATTTGATTCATGCCAAACAGACTGCTGTCCTTGGATGGATTAAAACCTACTTTAATCTCTAATCCTGGGGTAGAGAGGAGCAACGAGGGGGCCTTCCATGTAGAAAGTGGTGTTGGGAGACCACAAAAGGAAAGATGAATGTATAGCCAAGTCACTCAGGAACTTTTATGCAGGTGCAAGAAACTTATGTCAAAGTGGCCACAAAATTGTTTAATAGGAAACGGACGAATGTAACTCCATGTTTACTGCTAGAAACCAAAACTTTGTGTGAAATCTTGAATTTATGGGGAGGGAGTGAGGGTAGAAAAGCATGTACCTGTTCTTCATCCCTTCCCCTCATTACTGAACTGCAGGAGACTGAGCCCCCTTGGGCTTTGGCGACCCCATCTGGGCAGTGTTTATTTGTTGGTTGATTTTGCTGTGCCAGGTACTTCCTTTCCCATTTGCTATCATTTTGTAACACACATGCTGACCCTTTCCCCTTCCCCTTCTTTTCCTTGGGAAAATACAATGAATAAAGACTTATTGGTACCGAAAAAAAAAAACAAAAAAACAAAATAAAATAAAATACACCATCTGTATTCCTTAGGAGATGCTAAATCACTTTAGCCCCAAATGATAGAGTATGGCACTTTAGTGTATCATATCACAACTGTAAATTAACAAAAATGTTGCTTTTATTTAAAAACCTAAAATGTTCCTCACATGTAATTACTTGGTACAAGTAAAATAATTAAAGTACATTCATCATACCTTTTACAAATATACACATACTTACCACCATTAGAAGAATATGATCTATTAAGTGGAAAATGTGGAACATCTCCTTCATTAATTAGCCTCAGATCTTGTTCTCTTTGTAACTCCCTGATTATTCCATCAAGAATGCTCTCATCTTGGTCATTGGTTTGTTGCCCAATTACCTGTTCTACTACTTCACCATCACCTTAATTGGACCAAAGATATAAAGCCACAAAATTATTTACATTTCAGTGTACCATAAATATAATAAAATCAAGCTTAATCTATAAGTTTCTAGACAAATATTTTTAAAGGGATTAAAATGAAAATAAAATGTATAGCAAACAAAGTATTTTTTAAAGAACTTTTAAATATGTCAGCTTGTGTGTTTAACTTAACCAATGTCCCCAAACTAGACATTATTATGAGAGCCTTCTCACCTTAAAGAAAAATTATTAAATTATTAACTTAAAAATTAATTTTCTCTATAGAATATTCCAAGCTAAAAGTTGGGAGTAGAGATTTGAGTAAGGTTTTAATAAGTTTAACTGAAAATACCAAAAATGCTTTGCATCTTTCGTGAGAATTTCCTTTCTGAGAAAAATCAATTATGGTCTTCCAAATATTGTCTCTTTTTTTTTTTAATTTTTTTTTAATTTTCTTTTGCGGTACGCGGGCCTCTCACTGTTGTGGCCTCTCCCGTTGCGGAGCACAGGCTCCGGATGAACAGGCCCGGCAGCCATGGCTCACGGGCCCAGCCACTCCGCGGCATGTGGGATCTTCCCGGACCGGGGCACGAACCCGTGTCCCCTGAACCGGCAGGCGGACTCTCAACCACTGCGCCACCAGGGAAGCCCCAAATATTGACTCTTTTTGATAAAGGAGTTCCCTGGTGGCCTAGTGGTTAGGATTCAGTGCTTTCACTGTGGAGGCCTGGGTTCAATTCCTGGTCGGGGAAACGTCTCGCATGCCGCATGGCACAGCCAAAATATATTAAAAAAAAAAAAAGGAAAAAAAATTCCATTTGCAAATAAATAACTCATTACCTCATACTTGGAAGAAAACCTACAAGTAACAAACTAAGGTATGAAGGCATTCTGGTGTGGGGGGTGGTGTGGAGGCAACATACCTAAGGGAAATATGCCAACCAGAAGAGTTGCTTTAATAGAGAATATCTTATTTCAATGTCTTTTTCTGCTACGTTGCCATCATGCATCACACTCATCACTGCTTCAGTATCCTCCAAGGTTGAGTGTTATTTAAACACTCAGCATCCCCCACCCCAAAACTCAATAATTCTTTACATTTCAAACATGAGGATGGGTAAACAGCCACTACCCAGTTTGTAGTTCTTGAAATTTCCTCTTCTTCAGTCCATTAACTATGTACTGTCAAATTAGAATACTAATATTATGAGCAGTGGAATTTCACCAATTATAAAATCTTGACACATTAAAGTTAGTACATTTAATCATCACTAGAAGCCAATACTACAAACAACAGGATCATACATATGTTCAGGGTTCTAAGAAAGCAGGTCAACACATTCTCTGTTTGAGTGTACTCTTGTTTGTCCTAGTCCATTTATCTGTGTCCAGGTGAGATAAACAGTGCAAAAGTACTCTGGTAAGATAAAAAGTTCTATGCAACTGAAAATTAATAAAGTATTAGGTAAAATATAGTATAACCTACTACATGGGGATATATTATATATATTAGAGTTTAGCATGGGCATATATTATAGAGAGAAAAGGAGCAAGTATAACATTTTACAAAATGTTTTAAATTTAATTTTGTAGAGAACATACCATTAGCCACATATCCCAGCTGTGGTATAAGCTGTTCATCTTTACAATTTTCCCGTCCTGGTACTAGCCTTTGGAATTTTGTGGGATGAGGATTTCCATCAACATCCACCAAGAATGGGGGAGGCATGAGATGAGGAGCTTGTTGGGTTTGTTCATCCAATACATAGTTGTTGGCATCACGGATAAGAGGTCGATAATCCGTATGGAAGAACATCTGATCTGGAATCTTTATGACAGATTTTTAGTATTTAATATGCACAGGAAATTTATAAATAAGCATTTATTTTCATTCCTAGAGCACATGTGTTTTTCAAATCAGATAATTTCTGCATTATCTTTATAGTCCTCTATAGTCATATGTTCCCTCTAAGTAGAAGTGAATCACCTAGATCATAATCCTATCTTTTCTCCACAAAACTCTACAATCTATATTACTTTCTGGCCCTCCAATATTGTATTTTTCCAATTAGGATAAGAAGAAGCAAAGCAACAACACAGTAGATAAAGTTAGTTACTTTTTAAGTTGCAAAAAAATACAAACTTTTATAACTATTTTTCTTGCTTATTTGTATTCAAATAAGAATAGATGGAGTATAATATAAATGGTGAGGCAGGTAAATATCAATTGCATGAAAGACACTCAAAGGTGATACAAGTATTGAGCTGAACTCAAAGATTCTAAGCTCTTTTCCAACTCCAAGATTCTATAATCTATCCTAAAGTCACAGCTACTAAAATATAAGAAACCAATTAAGTTAGCTTCCAAAGTATTTTAACAAGATCAATAATAGGTAAACTAGCCAAGCAAGAAAATAAGCATTCAGTCACCAGCTGTTTATTCCCAACTTAGGATAAGTAGAGGATGTAATCTGGTAAAATTGTTCTCTTATTACACCTAAAAGGCAGTACAGAGAATATGTTCTAAGCAAAAGGATTTCCTAATGAATTTTTTTTAATTTATTTTTAAATTTTATTTATTTATTTTTGGCTGCGTTGGGTCTTCATTGCTGTGTGCGGGCTTCTCATTGCGGTGGCTTCTCTCGTTGCAGAGCATGGGCTCTAGGTGCGCGGACTTCAGTAGTTGTGGCACGCAGGCTCAGTAGTTGTGGCTCAGGGGCTCTAGAGCACAGGCTTCAGTAGTTGTGGCGCATGGGCATAGTTGCTCCGTGGCATGTGGGATCTTCCCAGACCAGGGTTCGAACCCATGTCCCCTGCATTGGCAGGCGGATTCTTAACCACTGCACCACCAGGGAAGTCCCTCCTAATGAATTTTTATATCTACATCATCCTATATCTTAATAGTAATTTGAACTGCCAAGCTTTATGTTCTGTCAGTGATGAAAAATTTTACCAAAAAAGGTGACTTTGTTATTTTATATCTATTGACACAGAGTGACCTTATTAACTGGAATACTTCAAATAAAATTTATGAATGATACAATAAAAAATTGCAATCTACAACAAAAATTAAATATATTAACCTTTTCATAGTATTTACTGCATCCAAATCCAAAAAGCAGCAAATGCCCATGAGAATCAGTGCAGGCAAAATGGTTTCCATCTGGTGAAAATTTACAGTCAAACACTGCACCATGGCCTTGACCTTCAATCTGAAATTTAAAAAAGTCACTTTAAGTCATCTTAAGAGGTAATTTTAAAATAATAAGTGGTCAATAGCTTCTGCTTGCTAATATCTTGGATTCTGTGATGCATCAACATGCCAATGTACTCTCTGACTTCTGTAGCCAGAACCCTACTGTAATAGTAAAGCTCTAAAAGAAATTAGGGAGAATTTCGCAACAAACATTACTAGCAATGTCATTTCTGAAGAAGAACTGCATGAATGAGTGAGGAGAATAAAAAAGACCTAAACACAACCAAATTGACAAAGGCACTATCTCAGCAAAGTCAAGATATTATCTTCATATTTAAATTGTAATGCAAGTTTTAAAAGAACCATCCTAAAATTAAAGTACACAAATCAATCTCACTGACACAAGGCAGAGGGTTATTATTAACACTCTGAATCTGTATAAAGCCTATAAAAGGGAGCTCAAAGGTCAACAATTTAGAAACGTTTAGTCAGAACTATTCTTCAGAAAGGAACACTAAATATGGTGAATATGAGTATTCCCATCACCACAGGAGGGTGTTCTACTGGAAGAAGAGAATGGCTCACCATATTTTTCCATAGTTTGTATGAAATATATCTTAGAAGTATCCATATCTCCAATTCCATGTGTGCCAAACAGCTTTCTGATTACTAACTAAGCTATATGGGGCTTACCAGAGACAGATACAATACAGTTACTGTTGTGATTCATTAATTAGGATTATAGTTTAAACATTAACATTTTTTGTGATTTTGGTTAGTGTTAGCTCCAAATGCTTATTAAATTTGAGTTTCTAGAATTAAGAGCTTGGAACAAGAATTTGGAAGGTGCTAACACCACAATAACAGAGACACCCTGAAAGGCCTAATTCTCAACTGGCCTTACTCTTGGGTCTTGAGTCATTCTCTAAGTTATTACATGGATTTAAACAGATGACAAGAGGTTCCTTGGCACTAAGTATACTTTAATTACCAAGTTGTCACATAAGAGAAGTCTGTTTTAATATCAACTAAGCATAGATTTACCTTACCATGTTAAAATAATTCCGAATTTTGGTCCCCCGGTCAAGGTCCCAAATAAAAATGTTCCCATCATGACCTGCCGAAAGTATGATCTTTTGATCAAATGGATGTGCTTCCAAAACAAATACTTCATCATCATGTCCCTGTGACAAAATCAATGTTAAAAATGAAAAGCAACACTGAGTATCTGGCTTATTTGGTTAAAAGATCTCGGGAGTATGCTATCAATCTGATTCAGATGAATTCATGTATGCAAATTTAACAGCATTTACTACATGCATTCTATAAGAAACAGTTTAGAGTTCCTTATATATTTAAATGCTGATTTCATAAAATATTCAATAGAGAGAAGACCTGAAAAGGTGTTTAAAATAAAGACAGTCAAAATCAGTTACAGTTCATTAACCAGGTCCCTGAAGTGGAATTCTTATTTCTAGGACTCTGCTATTAAAAGGTTACAAAATATGTGACAAACAGAATCTTTTATTAACACCCAATTCTAACATAGTGATAACAGACAAACCTTCATTATTCTTCATCCAGCACTCTCTACCACTGGTATTCATATTGTATCGTGGGGGGCCCCATGATATATTCAAACAAGCTATAGTTTGTCCTTTTTACCTTTATCTATTTTATAGTTGAAGGTTTCATCTAATATGCTATCTGAAAAATGGGTTTGCTGCTAAAAAAAAAATAAGTTTGAAAACCAATGCTCATATGTTCCCCTGACAATAAATCAAGTAATATCAGTATCTCTATAGACCTAAGAACAGGAGTCTGCAAACTATAAACTTCAAGCCAAATCTAGCCCCGGGATGTTTCTGGACATACAGTCTGAGAGCTAAAAATGGTTTTTACATTTTTTAACAGGTTGTAAAAAATGAAAGAATATGCAACAGAGACCATATGTGACCTGCAAAGCCTAAAATATTTACTATATGGCCTCTTAAAGAAAAAGTTTGCCAAAACCTGATTTAGATCATTGTTGATTTTCCTAAACTCCTGACTGGAGAGTACATCTTTAACAATAGGCTCAAAGTCTTAGAAAAACATGCAGGACATCCTGAAATTGGATTTTACTTAGGAACACGTCAGCATATTACACATCAGGGGCTTCTAGAAATGATCATATATTGTGAACCTAAAAAGTGCATTTTATCCCAAATCATTGTATACAAAAATAGAATATCCTACCATATTACCATTATGGACAAAAATATAAAAGTAACTTCAGAATGGCTCAAAATGAAAAGTGGAAGATGAGGAGGTAAAATCCATTACAATAAATATCATCACAAAACTTTTTCCTAATGACTACCAAAGATCTTATTTATTTATCATAACAAAATCTCTTGCTGAATATCCAATTTGATATAGTAAATACTTTCTCAGTTTCCTAACCAGTAAATAATAAAATTACACTGTTAAACTCAAATGATAGTAATACAACTACATTAGTGTACATTAGGAAAGAGAGGCTTTTAAATAGGGGGTTGCATTTTTGGCCAAAATGACATAGTCACTGGGTCATGAGAAACAAAACCTAGTCAGCTTCAGTAATGTCTTAAGATTTATCACCTGCCCTATTTTTATTTATCAAGCACACCTCTATTTCCACCACTACCACACAATCCAAATTATCATCATGGCCCATCCTATCACAGAATCCTACAGTGTACCCAGAGTCATTCTTATCTCATTCCAATCTATTCTGTCTACTCTATTGCTAGAATTACAGGGTATTTTTCAAAAGCAATAGCAAAGGCATGCTATTCCTTTGCTTTTAAACCTTTTCATGGTATCCTGTTGGTCTCAGGATAGATCCTGCAAGACCTTGTATGGCCTGGACCCTGTCCATTTCTCCAGTCCTATGGGGTGACACTCTTTCTGCTCTCTGTGCTGTAGCCAAAAATTGGCTTTCTTTCTCCTCCTTTCTACCTCAAGACCTTTGTACATGCGTTTTCCTCTTCTTAGAGGGACCTTTCAACCTTCTCACATGTGTAATTTACCAAATATTTATTGACCACACTGAGACAGAAAATAAACAAACAAACACAATAAGAAAATATCAGGTAGTGATAAACACTATGATGAAAATAAAGCAAGACAATGACTGGGAGGCTACTCTAGATTGTTTGATCAGGGAAGGCCTTGTCAAGGAGGTGACATCTAGGTTGAGAGCTACAAATCTTAACCCAAACTTCACTTCCTCAGGAAGCTTTTTCTGAACCTGCCAGACCAGGTTTGGTCATCCTATTAGAAACTTGCTTTGCACTTTTCTTTCTTAGCATTTATTTATTAAATGCTTGTTTCTTTTTTAAAAATTTATTTATAAGCTGTAAACTCCAGGAGGATGGGGACCCTTTAATTTAACATTTACTCCTAACTCAACAGTTGGCACAGTGGATACTCAGTAAGTATTTGCTGAATGGAAGAACTTTACGTCCTAGTTAAGACCCTGACATACAAATTGTTAACACATAAAACATAAATTCTATACCAAAACTAAGCAGATTTGACTGTTACAAGGACTAAAAATAGTCTGTTCTAAAATTTCTTCATTAAAATTCACTGGAAACAGATGACCCATGAGTCAGCCCATGGGAAGTGTACCACTAAAGAGAACTCTAAATTAAGATATTTATTAAGACAGAATTTTATAAAACCAATGGCTACATCATGGCCTTTGAAGCTGTGATTTTTAGAGATAAAGACCTGCAGCCACTGGCCACATGTGGCTACTAAGCATCTGAAATGTGGCTAGTGCAAATTGAGATGTTCTATAATTGTAAAGTATACACTAGATTTCAAAGATTTAGTATGAAAAAATGTGAACAATTTCATTAATATGTCATATTAATTACATGTTCAAATGTTACTATTTTAGATATACTAGGTTAAATAAAATATATTAAAATTAATTTTACCTGTTACATTTTACTTTTTTATTGTGGCTACTAGGAAAATTAATATTATATACATGGCTCATATTATATTTTTATTGGACTGTGCTGACATAGACAAACATTTCCTAGTAAGTAATAAAGCAAACAGTATAGGTTTTTCCACACATATTAATAGAAACTTGTATCAGGGAACAGGGAGAGCCAGAATGAGATAAGTATTGATTTAACAGATAAAAGGAAGAATCTAAAACTCCCCTAACACAGTGTTAGGGTTTTACTTAGGAAGGAGGACTTGGGAGGTATATGAAAGATCAACTGCAAATCCTCCCAAAATTAAACTAATCTTTAGAAACCTCAGAGGTCTTAGAAAAGATTATCTCACATAGGCATCAAATAAGGATGATACTATGGCATACAACAAAGAAATGAGTCATGAGTATCGGTATCTAGTCCCTATCATTTACTACTGTGTAAACCATATGGCAATCACTTGGCCCTTCTGAAAGTACTTATGAATCGATAATTGAAGTAGATAGGAAATAGGCTTTTAAGTAGAGTTCAACTATGACAAATTCCTTTTTTTAAAAGAAAGAAGGAAAGACACCATTTTCTCCTACTTCTTCCTCTTACCTCTACTTCTTGCATAAACTAATCCCCAAAGGTAGAATACAGGTTACCCTTGTTAAAATAAAGTCAGCTCTACCCTTAAAACATTAACAACAAAAAAATCCCAATTCACGCTAAAAACAAAATAACTTACATACCCTTGACCACATATGATAACATAATGCGTAAATAAATATCAGACTTGGAAAGGATCTTAAGAAGTTTTCATACTTGCTTTTAGCAGCTACACCATGTGCCATCCCTATTTTGTTGATATGTCAACAGAGGTACCTTGAATAATTAATTCTCCAAAGGACAGTAAGCCATAGAAAGTAAACTAGAACACTTAAATTTCCTGTCTTCTAGAATAATGCCCTTTTTGACCATTTTAATTATTCCAAAAATAGAGTACTTACGGATAAAGTATGAAGAAGTTGGCCTGTGATAGAATTCCATACTTTCAAAAGGAAATTGTTCACTGCAGTAATAACTGTGGTGTCATAGCGATCCCAGGCCACCATAGTCACCTTAAGTTTAGTGACCTTGTCTTCTCCAGATGGCAAATTATTCCTAAACAAAATGATATCAGGTTCATAAATTTTGAACAAAGGTGCATCTAACAGAGCAAATTATGGCAAAAATCTCTCCAGGAGCATGCAACTTTTTAAATTAAAAACTCCTAAACTATACTTTTAACTATTAATGAAATAAAATAATAAGAGTAACACATAGGGTAATACCCATAAGCTTATTTTAGGGAGAAAAAAACCCACAAAATGACAAAAATTTTGTAGTTAGTTACATGAGAACGAGAACAAAAAAGTGAAATTAGAAAGGAATCTGCAGATACCTTGAAAAATAAAGTACAAGGTTAGATTGGCTACCAGAAAATATGAAGAAACCATATAATGGACATTTTATTCTTAAATATTCATTTTTGAAACTAAAAGGTCTTATAAAAAAGCAGTAAGAAATTCAGTAACTTTTGCTTTAATTGAATGACATTGTCAGTAACTGACTATGACCACAAAGTTGGTTCTATATTGTTATTAATGGGAAGATAATTAATTTCCCGGTCATACCCTAAAGGAATTGCAGTATCCTAAAGAGGAATTATATATCTTCCAATGAACAGTGAAGATGATGAAACAGAATTCTGATTAATTGTATTTATAATGTCAAGTAGGAATGTTAGCAATATGAAACATAAAGGTATCCTCAGTAAGTCAGAGAAATATCTAAACATACGATGACATTTAATAGGGGCAATCCTCAAAGTAGAAAATAGTATAAATAGATATAAAAAATGACTCATACTAAATCAGGGCAGAGAATGATTATATGGGCATTAGTAAAGCACAGAGACCTTTGGATCACAAGAGACCAGAATTTTCAATGAGTCAGCTATGTTCCTATCATCCAATCTGTCCACCAACAGCAAAAGGCAATAGTGCTTAGAGACTATATACAGATGCAAACTTCACATCTACCAATTAACTCCAAATTAAAAAGATATTTATTTTCATAAGTAAATAGAATTCAATAATGTAAAACATACTATACCATATGAGAACCACTAAAATATCTAACATCCAATCTTACCCAGTCATTTTAGTAGCCATATCTAGCACTATACTCTTCCACTCTTGTTGCTGATATTGCCAAATTCTTGCCGTTCCATCTCTACTTCCACTAACAAATCTTAAACTGCAAAGAAACAGTTAAAATATCCTTATTACCTCCCTCTAAAATGGAAATCACTATTTTTCTAATTATAAAAGTAATACATTCATCCTCATATACTTCTGCGGAGAATAAAAATGGTACACTTTGTAAAACAGTTTGGCAGTTCCTCAAAATGATAAACAGTACCATATGACTCAGTAATTCTACTCCCCCATAAATATACAAGAGCAATGAAAACATAAGTCCACACAAAAACTTGTACACGAATATTCATGACATTATTCATTATATGCCAAAAAGTGGTGACAACCCAAATGTCGATCAACTGATAAATGGATAAACAAATTGTCGTATATCCATACAATTGAATACTGGACAGCCACAAAAAGGACTCCAATTCTTATACATGCTCCAACATGGATGAATCTTGAAAACATTATGCTAAGTGGAAAAAGTCACAAAAGACCAAATATTGTATGAGTCCATTAATATGAAACATCCAGAATAGGCAAATCTATAAAAACAAAAAAGTGGATTAATGGTTGTTCAGAGCTGAGGGTGGAGGTGTAAAAAGATTGGGGATTGAAAGCTAAAGGGTATAATATGGGAATTCTTTTTAGGGTGATGACAATGTTCTAGGGATATGAATTAAGAGATACAAACTACTATGTATAAAACAGATAAGCAACAAGGATATAGTGTACAGCATGAAGAAATATAGCCATTATTTTGTAATAACCTTAAATGGAGTATAATCTATAAAAATATTGAATCACTATGTTGCACACCTGAAACTAATACAGTATTATAAATTAAATATACTTCAATTAAAAAATAATAAAATAAAATTGATCGTAGTGAAGGTTGCACAACCCTGTGAATATACTAAAAACATTGAATTTTATGTGGAATATATCTCAATAAAACTGTTATAAAAATACATTCATTAACCTATAAATCTATCACTGTTCATAATTTAGTTTCCATTCTTTCAGACTTTATTAAAGACATATATATATACTTAGATATTCCCCCTATGGAAAATAGAATTACACTACATATAATGTTTTATAATGTTTTTCTTTAAGTGTACAGTTTGACCCCTGAACAATGTAGGGATTAGAGGCACCGACCCCCACACTGCCACACAATCAAAACTTTGCGTGTATATTTTGACTCCCCCAAAGTTAAATACTATTAGCCTACTGTTGACCAGAATTACCAATAACATAAACACTTGACTAACACTTATTTTGTGTGTTATATGTGTATCTACATATATTTTATACAATCATGACATACCTTTCTCTTAATTTTTTTGATATTTCTAGGCTACATGGTTTGTCTGAGTTTTTTCAAATTGTCACAAATCTCCAATACTTTCTCTAATGTATTTATTGAAAAACAATCTGCATAAGTGGACCTGCACAGTTCAAACCTATGCTTTTCAAGGGTCAACTGTATTTTGTAGATATATTTCTATGTTTACAAATATAAAAACTACCATCACTTTCAATAAATATTCAACAATACGGATGTATCAAAATTTATTTAATCAACCTCCTAATGATGAATATTTTTACTGTTTCCAGTCTTTGCCATTATAAATAATGTGATGAATATCTCTATACACATCTTTGTAAAACCTTATATATATATCTTTGCTGAGTCAAAGGGTAGGCACATTTTCTTTTTTAAAGAAAGAAAAGCTTTATTCTGTCTCAACTTCAGGTTTGGCCACAGAGGCACACACTGGGAGCTGTCAAATCAATGACATTTTCCTAGTATAACAGTATAAAGGACTCTTTCATGAAGAATTTATACTCTCTTCCTGAATCTTTTCTCCCTTATATTCCCCCTTCAGGGTAGGCACATTTTGAAAGCTTTTGACATACTGCCAAATTATTTCCCTGAAAAGTTTTTTTAAAAACAATTTACAGTATCATCAAGGCTGTGGGGGAGTGTCTATTTTCCCTAAACCCTTGTCAATATCGGGTGTTATCATTCTTCAATATCTTGTCATTCTGAAAGAAAAAAATTGTTACTGTTATTCTAAATTGTATTTCTCTGATTATTAGTAAAATTGGACATCTTTTGATGTATTTACTGGCCACATAACTAATTAAGATAAAATAATGCTTCTCATTTAAGGAAAAAGGCAAAGAATTAAAAAATTCATATACTCCTAGAATGAAAGAATAGTAGCTGTACAAACCTTCCAGCGTATAGCTCAGTAGGGTGCAATAAACCAACTTAAAAAATATTTTAAGGATTTTTCATTCCTAATAAAAACATCACTCTTTGTGGACCATCATTATTTACTCTCGCATTTAACAAAGATGAACACATTCATCATAGTAATCACCCAGTGTTTGAAAAATATTTAATAATAAAACATGGTCACCCATATAAAGTCTTTATAGACAGATAAGGATACAAATTTATGCTAAGTGGTTGAATTTTTAAATCTATTCTAGGTCAATTTCTAGGCCAGGGCAGAAGATTATCACCTTCTGGGGACCAGACATTTGAGAGGGTACATGAATACCTGTATATAATTTCTGAGTTTACAGACATAGGAAATTGTGTATCATATGAGTAGTAAAGACAGTAAGCGATACAGATGCTCAAAGGAAGAAAAGACAGCTAAAATCTCAAGCAGTCAGGAAAGGCTTCAGGTAGGGTATGAACCTTAAAAGGAAGATAGAACTTAGAGAAGAAAAAGAGACAGGAGGGAGAAGGAAAATAAAAAGGAAGGAGAGCAGAAGGGAGAGGGAGGACATAGGTGGGATAGAAAAGGAGTGAAAGGAAGTAGGGTATGATTATTTCTGGTGTGAGGTAAAGTATAAGTGAAAGAATGGATAACAGAATGTATATGGGATGTAATAATAATGATGACTAAATCAATTGGGCTGGATCTAAGTATTTAAATGGGTAATAGTAGATAAGAAAAGAATGTAGGTCTAAGTCAAGTTGAAGAGAATTCTGAATGCCAGGCTAAAACATTTGAGTTCTATAAACAAAGAGAAAACACTAAAGATTTCTGAACAGGGCAATGTTCATCTGACAGAGATGGACAAGATACATTTAGAAGGGAAAAGAAAACTGAAGGTAATGGGTCAAATAATGGAATTCTTGACTAAGATGGGTGATAACAGAAATGGAAAAAGGAAAATCACTAATAAAGGAAGAACTGATAGACTATGGCTACTACTTAGATGGGAGCTTAGAAGAGCTGGGGTAAGCATGTCATCAAAGACAGACAAGGGCTTTCAGCCTAAGTGACTGGACAGAAAAAAAAATGTAGTAGAAGTAGTGTTTTCTGAAGAAATACAGGTAAAATATGTGAAACATCTGTTTATATAGATATGTACTACATAGTTACCTGTCTCCATTGTTACAGAACTGAACAGCAACAACCTTGTCCTAAAACATAAAACAACAGATTTTTGGTTAGAATTAATTTATTTTTGAAATGAATAAAGTACTCTTTCCGTCATATTCACATATGAATGTATCATGGAGTAGATTTTTTAATGCTATAATTTTCTTTAAAAAAACCCTCTAATTTTCTTTAAAAAATTAATGAAGGCTGAAACAATACATTAACTAAGGAGGAATACTTATCAGCAGTAATTTGAGACAAACCAGACATAAGCAAACCTGTTTCTAAACCATAATCTCAAGAGACAGATAGTTCTGAATAGATGATAGTTTATTATATTCCCCATAATAAGACAGCACACTAATCTAAAACGCCAACTTAAAAAAAATTCATTTAATAGTAGTTGAATTAAATTCCTCACTTAACGTTTTTTTTTAATTTTAGAAAACAAATCAATAATGTCCTGTTTCTTACATGGTTTATTTAATTATTTTACAATGAATTCATTTGACCATCTTTAGGTTCTATAATTTAGATACTGTTGTTTGAACCTTCCTTTACAATGACTAAACTATACTTTTACAAATATGATGTGCATTGTAGTGATTATATTATAGTAATATACCTTCAAATGTTGTAAACATTTTGACAAACCACAATTATTGAACTACATTTGAACTTAATTTTTTAATTTTTTTTTATTTGAACTTAATTTTTAATTAAAAGCTCAGATATTAAATGTCTTCGTATTTATTTTTTCATTTTAAAAACGTATTAAACCGTCTTCATACGTTCAGACGTATCTGTGATTCACACTGTTCCATGATTTCACTGAGTATTTATCTGACAGATTCGGGATTCTCACTGCCAGTTGCAATAACTGATTTTAGATGTTCTGGAAGGACATCTTACTTTCAATGACTAACAGCCGCCACTGATTTCAACAGGGAATGTTTAAGTCTTCTGATTTTTTCTTAGCTGGGCCCTTGCCAAAAAAACCCTACCAATCAGTTTTTCTTCATCTTTCCCCCCCTCAATTATTTCCCATTCATTTATTACCTCCTCCTCTCTCAGCTCTCAATAAATTTGACTGCACTGTATACACACCTTGCTTGGGTGGTAACTGTAAAGATGCCTCCTTTGTGTGCTCTAGCACAAGTGGATTTTTCCCACTGGATAGTCTCAGATTGAGATCTTTATATATTTCCTAAGTTTTTCTCTTTCACAATTTACATAATATTCCAGGATTTTAGTATCTAGGAATAAGTAACAGCAAGGTGAGAGCTCAGCTAGGTTCAGTAACTTTTCATAAGGAGAATATCCAATTATGTTTATATGGTAAGACAAAAGCAGGAGGCTGTTTCCAAAAGCTCAAGGAAAAGGTTTCTAACAGGGGTCTCTTTTACTACAAATTTCAGGAACATGATTGATTCTGGAACTCACAAAATATCTTTTTTTAAAAGTCATCTTTCAGGGAAATTATGTGTGTTTTATTGATATGTACTAATACTATTCCAAATAAAGGGTCAATAGTAGTAGGAACAGTAACAGTAAGACTTGTAAAGCTGAGTACTTTCAAATGCTGACTATGCAGCTTTGACAATGAGGAACATGAGATATACAGTGAGCTGAAACAGAAATACTCCCATATTCAACAGTAAATAATTACCTGGAGAAGGTAAGGAAATAAACAGAAGGAAGAAGTGAAAGGTACACAGGGATATGAATAAACAGTAGTGGCTCCAAGATTCCTGAAAATGTCACAGGAGAGTGGAAAGAGCTTGGGAGGAAAAATGCCAGGCACCAATGGCTGTCACCCCAGCATAAAATTGTCCCCTGTATGGAAGGATGTTTTTGATAACTAAATGGGATTAGATTTCAGGAGTCTGATGGCATTCTCAAAATAATCAAACTAAGATCAATGAGCTAAATTCAGTAAAAAGAATTTTTTCCTAAGACATACTGTAATGTGTCTTTTAATAAGTGTATAGGCTTCGAAGTAACACTTATATAATTAATAAAATAAAGCAAGCTAGAAGAGGATTTTTGTAAATTATTACTGTAATATATATTTTTCCCTTCCCATACAGTCAGATAGAAATTGTCTTAAATACTACAACCATACTAAATCCAGAATTTCACACTGATCTTCATTACTAAAGAGACATCTTACCATATAGGTTTCAGTACCAATCTATATTAAATTAGGGTAGAGATCGGAAAAAAAGAAATAAAACCAATTTTCCAGGGGTGTTTAAAAAGAAAGCAACATATTTATGTTTCTCATTTTGTTCTTACCGTATGTGACTCTAATTCAGCAATTTTCTCAGGGATCTCAGAACCCAAATAATATATTCTAATCACATGGTCGGTGCTACCTGTTGTAATGAACATACCACCTAGAGGATTAAAAAACAAACAAACATTGTACCAAAGAATTTTAAAAACCCTCTGATGGCTTCCTTAGTTATACATTACCTTGCTAATTAAAAAGCCTTCAAGAAACATAAGGTTATTTTCTAACCATTAAAGACATATTAACATTTCTGAGGAAAAATAAGTAAAATTCAAGAAAAACAAGAGGAATATTTAAAGAACAACTATACCATTCACCCAACAAAAATCCACCAACTATACACTAAATACAGGCCTTTGGATCATAAACATTAAAAGCGTTGAGGAATTCGTTTCTTCATATTTTATGTAAAAACATAATGTTCCAAAATTATTTATAAAATAACCTATATCTACAATTCTCTGTATAGTGGCTACAGTAGTTGAGTGTGAAAACTCAGCAGCTTTTGGGATGATGAAAAAAATTCTAGAGATGGATGGTGGTAATGTATGTAGAACAATGTGAATATACTTAATGCCACAGAACTGTACACTTAAAAAAAGTTCTTAAAATGGTAAATTTCGTGTTATATTTTACCACAACAAAAAAGAAAAGGTTAACCAGCACATAATCCTTAGCAGTAGAAAAGCACTGTTTACATACTGTGAACATGTCTTCTACATGGAGCCACTGTACATGTTTTCTGAAAAGTCAGGGCAGGATTTTAGTGTTGAATTGTGTATGAGTATTGGGGGAAGGCTGTACTTTTTACCAACTAAATTCTGTATTATATAAAAACATATTAATTGTAAATAAGAAAACAACTCAAAATCTATTACATGTTAATTAGAGTCTACAAAGGTCTGTCTATTATAACATATGGTTCGCATTTTTAGCATGTTTCCATTAATTCTCAAACATATGCATTTTTTCTCCACAAAATTAAAAAATATTTTACAGTTGAAAAATCTTTTATAACTGGATTATTCAATATTTTAGATACTCAAAACATTCAATTTTTACACATACCAGAGCTGAAAGATGAACAAGATATCTGAACTCCAGGTCTAGATCTCTCAGTAAATTTCACTGGGCGATCTCTAAGAGAAAAGTAAAATGTTTTTATTTTTCATCATGTTCATTTAATGTGCAAGAATTTTAGCACACTGCTAGATATTGACAGATTTATCATCAATATTATAGAAACCACAAAACTGAAGTAGTAAGTACTATTCCCATTATTGAAGTTAAAAATACATTTAAACTTACAAATATACTTTATGCTATCAGTATAATTATGTTAGCTTTACAAAGAAATTACCATGTTACTTACTACCATCATGAAGAAAGGTTCAAAGTGTTCTTACCAGAGTAAGAAATGAAACAAATACTCCTTATCAAAATTTTGTGTATAAATTAAATAGTCTCTTCAACATTGGTTTCATAAAAAAATTATTCTAAAATCTCTAACATCTAATTGAAGTAGGTATGGATATGTACATACACACTCATACATATATAAATTTATATACTTACATACATGGACTATCAAGAATCTCTCAAAGTGATAAAGAAAAATTTCTAACCCAATTTTAAACTTACTTAAACTTCATTGTTTTTACATGCCATTGCCAGAAACAGATAGTTCCGTCAGCACCAGTAGAAGTGAGGTATCTGGTTGTGCCTTTAGTTGATGGACAAAACTGGAAAAAAAAATTAATTAAAATAGAAACATTTCATGTTCAAGCTTAATTTCAGTTTCAAGAAATTAGTTATTTAAATTTCCTAGATTAATGAATACCTTATAAAATTTGAAAATATCAAAAAACTAGAAAAGTCATTCATTGAATTTAGGATAAAATATTTTAGCCCTAAAGATAATTGTTTTAAAATTATTCAACATCACACTTTAATATTATTATTTTACTACTTTTAATGGAGAAAAACAAAGTCATTACTAGTTAAACCATTACAAATCTGCTGAATACACGCTTATATAGCAACCATATAAATTTTTTATAGTTCACATGAAAAAGGCATGCATCAGAAGTAAGTCTAAAACAGTGATAAGGAAGTTAATGTCTAAGTATTGGGTTTTAACATTTTACTTTAATTTCAATGAAGTATGATAGAAATTTCGCCATTCTTAAATTTAAATCATCTTCATGTGTTTTAATGGATAACATAAAATAGGTCAAATGTCTGTATGTATCATTGTGGAAAAAAGAGATTAAAAAATATACTTGAGTTGCCAATTTAAAGTATGACTACTATCTGATGGTCTTTATCATGTAGGATTCTCAGGCTCTAACTCTCAGTATTTTACAGGTCCTCAGAAGAGAATCAGAGAAGGGAAAAGCCACTAGGCTCCTGATACCTGGGACACAGGAAAAGGTTGAAAATCAAACCAGGGTCTCTAGCATGCTCATGAGCTTTAAAAATCCCAAATAGGGAATTCCCTGGCAGTCCAATGGTTAGGAATCGGAGCTTTCACTGCCATGGCCCAGGTTCAATTCTTGGTCGGGGAACTAAGATCCTGCAAGCCGCTCAGCATGGCCAAATAAATAAATAAAAATTAAATTAAAAATTTTAAAAATAGGGTTTCCCTGGTGGC
The DNA here is from genome assembly GCF_951394435.1 of Stenella coeruleoalba. Taxonomy (NCBI): domain Eukaryota; kingdom Metazoa; phylum Chordata; class Mammalia; order Artiodactyla; family Delphinidae; genus Stenella; species Stenella coeruleoalba. The sequence goes on from NC_137152.1 coordinate 62,785,821, forward strand.
ACAGTGGTTGAGAGTCCGCCTGCTGATGCAGGGGACATGGGTTCGTGCCCCGGTCTGGGAAGATCCCACATGTCACAGAGCGGCTGGGCCCGTGAGCCATGGCCGCTGAGCCTGTGTGTCCAGAGCCTGTGCTCTGCAACGGGAGAGGCCACAACAGTGAGAGGCCCACGTACCGCAAAAAAAAAAAAAAATTCATTTGTAGAACAAAAAAACAACAACAAAGAGGTCCATGGATCTCTAGGGCACTTACACACATAAATCAAATGAGACAGAAACTAGCAAATGAAACTATGAAGGAGCCAAACAGTTCCATAAACATTTCCAGTATAAACAAATATTCATATTTTTTATGTTGTATGAGACTATCTCCAAATTCCAGAAACAGTCTGTCAGATAGGATGGTGGGAACACAAGTAACTAGTAATATTCCAAAACAAAATCCAAAAAATAATTTCAACTAATCAAAAATTTGACATAAAAATGTTCAAATCCAATATATGTTGAATCTAATTCTTGCTAGGGCCTCATAAACAGGTTATATATTATTTAAATAACACACAAAAAACTGATTGGCATATTTATTAGTGATTAAAGAACAAAGAAAAGTGAATGGGAGTAATTATCTCATCCACAAAAGTAACCTGCTTGACCAAAATAAAAGACAGTGTCAGAAGGATTCCTCTGTTTTGCTGTCAACACAAAGAAGAGAACAAAGTTCTTTGGGGAGTATCCAGGACTTTCACTACCAACATCTGGTAAAAACACTATATGGACAAATATTTAAAAACTCAATGTACTGTATGTCAAACATCTAGTTGAAATAAGAAATGACTGAAACTAAGAATAAAAATTTCCCTAATATTAAACTACGCATACACACACACACACACACACACACACACACACACACAAAATCTGACCTGATAAACATTTTGCATTAAATATTAACACAAAGTATGCCAATATTCAAATTAGAAGCTACTTATATCCTGCCTAAAAGGTACTGGTGTTGTTCCTTAAGGCAATTCCGTCTTTTCCCTTCTTCACAAATACAAATGAGATAAAGAAGATGTCTTACACTACATTTGAAAAAACTTTTCAATGACCTTTTTACTTATTTCTAAAGGGAACAGATTTATATGAAAAGGGAACTTTAAAAAATACCTGTCTGCAAGGTAAGGACAAAGCCCTTAAGAAATCAATATTTTTCTGTTGCCATTCTTTGTATAATCCACACGATGTAACAAAAAACAAGAGAATTCTCATTCTTATTACATCTACTAGAGGTATCTTTTTATTTTTCTTACCTGTATGGAAGTAATAGAAGCTGAATGTCCCTGAAGGACTGCAACTGGTGCACAAGTTCGAAGACACCACACTCTTACAACTTTATCACAGCTGCCTGCGGCAATGAGAGTGTTTTCATAGTTAACAGCCATGTCAGAAATTTCAGCAGAGTGCCCTCGAAGTGTAGCAAGAAGGCGCCCATCATCTGTTGCCCAAATTTTCACCAAACAGTCATCTGAACCCTACAGCAACACAAAAGGACAGAAGATTTACAATAAAGCAGAAATTCGCCCCCTCCCCCCACAGAAAAAGCAAAAACAAAGGAGAATTTTATTAAGTTACTTCTAAGCCTTTACTTTTTAGTCTCTTTTCTTCATGTAACATGGAGCGAGTAGAAAATATAAAATATGTCCAAATGACAGCACTGACAAAGCACTGTCCAAACTGATAATGGCATATGTGAATAACTCCTCAAAACTACTACCAATCCTGACAACTCAAAATATTTTTTACTTTTAAGTGATTTGGCATTAACTATCTCTGTCATTATTTCTTTCCTTACACCTGACAGCCTTTTTTCTTAATTGCTTGAATATTTTTTTCTCTATAAATACTTAAAACTTTAACCTAAAATCTACATGCAAACATGAGACTTTGTTAATAATCTCTGGGGAATATTATGTGGAACTTCCTACTGAGAATTTCAAAAGAGCTTTAAATAGTAAAAAGCAATTCTACTGTGGTAGATAAGCTATTTAATAATTATCTGTTTATAAAAAGATGAAAATCATCATCATCATCAACACCCATATACTTAGGTGATGCATTTTGGAGTCATGAAAACATCAATGGAAGAGTCTGTAATGAACTCCAAGAAGTCGAACTTCTCAAAATACAAACCACTTCCTTTGTTGTAGCCTAGGAATTTAAAAAGAAAATTATGCCAGTACCTACATTTCTACATTAACTTAGTACTGAAACAATGAGACTAAGCCTTTACTTGGAAATATTAGTGTGCTACAATTTTGTACTCTAAAGCACACAATATGATCTGGTTATTAACAATCCAATTTTAAAAATAATTACTATTGAATTCAAAGAGAGATATATACAATAACTGTAATCTTCATTACTAAACATGTAGTTCAACTATTCAACTATAAGGATGATGTAATCATTAATTAAGCAGAACTGGCACCAATAGAAAATGCATTTTAATAAATGTTTGCTAAAAGGGAATGAAACCAATTGAGTAGATAAACTTGTTTCACATAAATTAACCACCTCTAGAATATAAGGCCTCCTGAAGATTTATTTTTTTAAAATTAGATTTCCCAAATATAGGTCATTATAGTTCATCCATTTACTTATATAGAAAGAGAAAAGATTTTCAATTTCCACTCATCTTTTCTTGCATGCATGTGTCTAAAAAGGAAGAACTGCTTACAAAGCATAATTCAATGCCATGAAGCCTAGCTTCCATTGTTGTAAATCTCTAATATGCTATAGTATCATTAATTTTAAACTCACTGTAAAAATTCTTCTCCCACTTCGGTCAAATGCTACACAGTAGACAGATGACAAGTGCCCCAGAATTCTCTTATGCATCTTAATGTGCTGGTAAGCAGATGAAGGGAAAATATGGCTGAAGCGACTACATCCGGTTAATTGCCTGGCAGAGGTGATATTCACTGAAAAACAGAAAACAGGGGATTCACTTCTTAAAACCTAAAAGTGAAAACTACATTTAACATGAAGTTAAATCATCAGTATTATGATGAAACAAAACAGGGTACACACACCATGGCAATTCTACGCTGTGAGAAGTCTAAATTCCATCACACATTTCATGATTTTATGAACTCAAGTTCACTACCACAAAGCACTAAGAGTACTCTTCTTTCAAATCCCAGAAGTCTGATTTTCTGTTTACCTTACTATGGTTTCCCAAGTACAATCCCATTTTGCCTTTCTTGGTATACTTCAGTCAAAGACACTGTAACTTTAAATATATATAGGTAAATCTTACCATAACATGAAAGAATTTTAGAATAAAAACGGTATTTGGTTAAGTATAATACATCTTAAAATGTATATAGGAAATTTTATGAACTCCTGTCCTACCTTCTCACACCCATCCACCCTGTAAACAGCTGCGCCTAAAAATTCAAGAGTAATACAAGAGATTTATACAGTAAAAAGAGGAAGGAAACTATAACACCACATAGATTTTCAGTAACAAACAATCCTTTCTAGACTTGTCTATAGGTTCTCCCCCTTTTTGGTTTCAGAAACTATAGACTCTCCCTCTAATCAATGAACTTTTGAGAATTCATCTCTTATAAGGTCATCTTAGATCCTGTCTCCTTTTTTGTTTGTTTTGTGTTCTAATTTTCTTAAAAAGCAGCCAGAATAAAGCATAAATCTGCAAAATTCTCCTCCAAATACCACCTGGATTCTACTCATTTCCCTAAAACGAAGATCTTGTTCCCTATAAGGATATACAAGCACCTACTTGCTCTGTGACATTCCACCAGTCTTCCCTTATACACTGAAAGTATTCAGCATCCAACATATTATATTTTAATCAAAACATAGAAGCCTTAAAAGTTAGAGTGACCTTGAGGCAAGGCAAAATTTTACCATACTTCATAATAATATAGTATAAATAATAATAGCTTTATGTTGAAACAAGGCAAAATTAAGGCAAGAATTGAGTTGTAGCTAGATTAGTACGATTAGAAGCATGCCACAATCAAAAATAAGAAACCTTTCAACATCTCAATCTTAAGAGCAATGAAGTCTTTTTCAGGCAACGGTCAATCCACTGGCCATCTCAAACTGATAAAATGACAAAAATTGAATGATGAATAGAAAAATCCAACTTTGAATGCAAATCATAAGAACACATTAGAAATCTTAATATTTATGTTGAGATGCTGAATAAATAATGGTGGAAAATCCATAAGTATCAGTACTAGGTAAGAGGTTTCCTTTTTGGCAGTTGCTTCCCATGTCAACCTCTAGAAATGGCCACAACTCTAAGATGGGAAGAGCAGGCACCGTAACTTTTGGACTTTAGCAATCTTCCCTCTCCAGTCAAACATTTCTTACTGCTCTGAGTTCCTTGAAACAATCAACCATTACTTCTGCTTTGCTTTTTTTACATTCATATTCTGTAAATATATAGAGGAAAAGGTGTGTTACTTTTAAGGAAGGATTTCTCAACCTTGGAACTATTGGCCTTTGGAAATTTGGGACTGAGGATTCTTTGTTGTGGGGGTCTGTCTGTCTATTGTAGAATGTTTAGCAGCATACCTGGCCTCTACCCACCAGATGCTATTAACACCCCACCAACAACAACTTGTGACAAGCAAAAATATCCCCAGACATTGCCAAACATCTCCTGGGGAAAAACTGCCCCTGGTTGAAAACCAGTTTGAAGTTTAAAAACAAAAAACACCATCAATATGAAGAAAAATATCAGAAAAGCAGAGATAGAGAAAGAATCAGAATTACAGAATATATGATGGACTATTCTGTAAAAATTAATAATTAAAATATGAAAACTCCATCAATGTGGGACAATTTAGGAGCTACAAAGCAAAAAATATAAAATATGAACTTATAAGTAGATTATGATTTAAATTATACAAAAAACACATACATATATGTATAAAGACTAGAAAGAAAAATGAAACCAACTGCTTTGTGATAAAAGTATAGATTTTTTTAAGTTTCACTTAACACTCTTCTAATAATACATTTTTATCTTAAACACAAGTTTTCTATTAGGTTCTCTAGTCCACTAACAGCTATTCAAAAACTTCCTATATATGGTATATCGCATATTCGACAGCAGGATCATCAAATATTCCTTCTTTCCTATCTCAGCGATTTTTGTTTATTCATATAGCACCTGAGATGATAATATTTATACATTTTTCTCAGTCATTTGGTAATGTCAACAGGTCTTAGGCTCTATATACAATAAGGAGTTCTGTCAACACTCTTTTGCATGTATTCTCCATTTAGCCACTCTTTTTCAGTACTGATGCTTTTTGCTTTTCTTACATCTCTAAAGAATCCTTTATCAAGAACATTTTCTGAAATTTGTAATGGCTGATAACTGACTTTAAAAATACAATTAAAAAGAGTTCACTTTTGACCAATCCTTGAGTATTTTACTAGAAAGTAGATCTCATTCTTCTAGAATAAATATTATATAGCTCCTTCGGGGGAGAGGGATGCTTAGAGTCCTTTTCTCAAAAGTAGTAATTCCTTTCCTCAAAAGTAGTAATAAAATAAAGGGACACACACACACAATTATGACTGTGTTGTATTTAAATGTCTCTATCAAGATTACTATGAAAAGCTATATGCCAATAAAGTGGACAATGTAGAAGAAATTGACAAATTCCTAGAAATGTACAATCTCCTCAAACTAAACCAGGAAGAAATAGAAAGTATGAATAGACCATTGGTAACCAATCTAGTGGTTACCAATGGGGAAAGGAAAGGGGGAAGGGGCAAGTTAGGGATAGGGGATTAAGAGGTACAAACTAAAATGTATAAAATAAATAAGCTATGAGGATATATTGTACAGCAAAGGGAAACATAGCCAATATTTTATAATAACTATAAATGGAGTATAATCTATAAAAAATTTTTGAATCAGTTATACACCTGAAACTAATATTGTAAATCAACTATACATCAATTAAAAAATAAATAAATAAAAATAAAACAGTCAAAAATAAAATAAGGGACTTCCCTGGTGGTGCAGTGGTTAAGAATCCACCTGCCAATGCAGGGAACATGGGTTTGATCCCTGGTCGGGGAAGATCCCACATGCCACGGAGCAACTAAGCCCATGCACCACAACTACTGAGCCTGTGCTCTAGAGCCTGCGAGCCACAACTACTGAGCCCGTGCACCACAACGAAGAGTAGCCCCTGCTCGCCACAACTAGAGAAAGCCTGCATGCAGCAACAAAGACCCAACACAGCAAATAAATAAATAAATAAAATAAAATATATACCCTTTTTTAAAAAAAATAAAAAATAAATATCTATCAAATGTACTATTTGAATGCATTGTTTCTTCTTCTATTATAAGCAGAATGCAAGATTAGAGATGAGCAATTTAAACTTTCACCCTAACAAAGTAGAAGGAAGTATTAATGAGAAACAACTACAAATAAATTTTTAAAAAAATCCCACAATCCTATGCCAATATATCCACTATTCATTATTGCAATCTCAATATTAAGCTTTCTAAAATCTACTGTATTTCAAAGGTATGTAATAAGTTTTAGTATATATAATTAATTACCTTGATTACTTATTTAAGTATTTCAAAAACACTATAAAGAGTAAACGTTATCTCAGCTTCAATTTACTAAGGAATGTAGCTCTCAAAGTTACAAAAGTGAAATGACAATACAACCCTCAAAACACTGGTTAGAACGGGGCAATCAATCAACATAATTTTAGTCAGAACAAAATGCCTGCTTCTCCATCCACTGTTGTTAAGGACCTGGCAACCTTGAAAAATAGTACACCTTAATTATGACACCTTTCTATCTGGGGAGCTGATACGGTAATAGTCAGTTTCGAACAATCAGCTACAGAGCATTTTCTCTTGAGTACTGATGTGAACATGCCAACCTTGTCTTGAAATACATTAAGAACTTTTGAGAAAAACATCTTTGATGTCACAATAATTTCTTTGTATTTAGCAATGCTGACAAATTCAATTAGTAGATAAACTAGTCAAATATACATACATATAAAATGTATTTAAATACGAAATATTACATTCAGAATCCACTATGTCTCCTAAGTGTTTCTCTTTAAATCTTTGTAGGATAAGTTTCCAAACTGTTCTCTAAAACATGATATATGAACTAACCCAACAAGAGACCAAAATGCTTAAAGATTCAAGTAATAACAAGATAAGACTTATTCAGTGTATTTTATAAACTTTTTAAGTCACAGAGATTAATAAACAGCTACAAATGGAATAATTGCTTTCTCTCTTTAAAAGGTATTTGTTGACAACCTACTATGAGCTAAAGCACTGTGACAGATACTAGAATACAACTTATAAACGAGTCAAATAAGATTCCCATCCTTGTGGAATTTACATTATTCCACTGGGCAAAAGCTTTCATCGTTTACTCAATTGCAGGAATGAATAAGATACTTTAATGAAGTGATCTGCAGAAATACATATCTCTCAAAATGTGTTTTTCTAATAAGTTCTGCAAGTGATGCTGATGCTGTGCCAAATTTGGGAACTACCAATTCTAGTCCAACTTCCCTCCCCACAAAATTATCCTTTCTATAATGTATCTGGTAGATAGCCATTCAGCCTCTGCCTATACACTTCTAGTAAAGAGAAGATTATTTCTCAAAAATGAATGATTTATATGTTGAGCTGCTCTAATTTTGCAGAGACTCTACCTTTCACTGAGCTCAATTTCTTTCCCTCCAAGTTCCAGAGAATCACAGGTTTAGCCCTTGAGAGCTACACTTAAAAAAAAAGTCAAATCCCTTTGTTATATGGTAACCCATGAAATATTTAAAGATAGCTATCATTTGTGCCTTAAGTCTTCTCTCAACATGTGAGGTCTCCTCTATATTACTCACAGCCATAATTTACAAACACCTTTCTTTCCTATCATTCCCTATAGAAAAAAGCATTCTTTCACCATAAACACTACTGTGGTTGCTTTTTTCTGGTAAGGTAAGTCTCTAGTTCATCAATGTCTGAGCCTCTTAAAACAATACAAGGACTTCCCTGATGGTCCAGTGGTTAAGATTCCACACATACAATGCAGGGGGTGCGGGTTCAATCCCTGGTCAGGGAACTAAGATCCCACATGCCGCATGGTACGGCCAAAAAAAAAAAAACAACTGAGCAAAATATCCCCAGTGGTCTGATCAGCACAGAGTACAGGGGATTATTTCCAGCTATGCCTCTATAAATGCAATTTAAGATTGCAAAGACTACATTAGTTTTCTAAAACAGCTGCCTTATGCTATCTAATAGTCAGATTAAAGTTAGTTTAACATTCTTTTCTAGTAAATGTATTTAAGGTTCTAGTGATCACCTCCTTCTTTTCTAAAAGTACACAAACCACTTATTAAATAAGCCTGTCTAAAATTTTCCTGGGGTTAAAGCTAAGTTCACCGATCAATAATTTAAAGATCTGTTCTTTGTTCCCTTATTGTACACTTGTCCATTGGTCATTTCCATTTCTCTTGTCTCCTCTGATTTCACAAAGAATACCTGCCAGTGAAAACTGGTTTAGTATACTGTGACTTAATTCATTTGGGACTCTTAAAGCAGCTAGGTACTCATGCATCTTGGGTTTTCTTTTCTTTTAACCATGCTAGCTCTATCCTTTATACAGTTTAGAGATCTTCCTCTTTGATAGAGAAGATTAAAGCAAAATATAATTATCCCCAGCACTTACATTTTAGTTATAAATTTATTCCATCTATTCCTTTTTAATAAATCTATAGGTTCCTTCCCCATATGCTAATTGGAACATTAAAGGTGTTTTGGGGGTATTCTTATATGGATTGAACCATATGAAATTGTTGATATTCAACCATTTTCTACAAATAGAAGTAGTAATTTTAAATGGCTCAACATAATAACTAAATTGGAGTGGGGAGGAATAAAAGGACATTCATTATTAGTTTGATATAGATATCCTGTTTTACCTCTCCATTAGGAAAGCATCATCCATACTGTCCAGTCTGTAATATAATCCAATATAAATTTCTCACTCAATCTCTACACACTGTTTTTCATAGCACAGCCACATTTTGGCCTATGGATTTGTAAATACATTTAACATGCACTGCTACTCCTTACCTTCCTATTAGATATGTTTGTTTAGAACCAAATATCACCACTCATCACACTTTAAGTACTAATACCATTACAAGTTTTGAATGTCTTTATGTTAAATTTTCTAGTTCACTTTGTTAAATTATATCTAATATTTGTAAATATTCTGCCTAACCTGTATGTTTTCTATCATGAATTACTGGTCACTTCCTCCTTTATGGATCTTTTCCCTATGTTATACCTGCTATACTTCATCATATTTTTTTTTTCTTACGGGTAATTTTACTAGTGCGAGTAACAAACAGTAAAATTAACTTATTTTGGCTTAATTTCCTGTGCTTTCTCCACATAAATTAGAAGTGGTAATGAACAGTAAAAGGGAGAGAATACAAGGTCACAGTTATCCCACAAGAAGACTCAAATTTTATGAAGAACATATTAAAGGATTAATTAAAACTGAATAAAATGCACATATTCTCCTGAAATCTATTTTTTCTATTAATATTTTAAATGCTATTTAATTACCTTTAGAAATTAATAATACTGAATGGTCTTTGAAAAAAGGAACAGAAAAATAGCATAATTTGAAGTGTATAATATTCTAGTGTATGTTGGATATTAATGCACCATTTTATGTAATCAAATTCTATTTGTTTCAAAATTACAATATGGAACACTGTGTCCCAAATTAATAAGGTTAGAACCAGACTGACTTTTTCATCTAGTCTTCAATAATAGCTTTGCTTTCCTCACTTTTTGGCATCCTGAATTATAAGGATGTGCTTCTTTTCTTACGTTACTCGTTTTTTCACTGTCCTCTCCATTAGTTATCCATCCCACCATTTTATAGGAAAAAAGTAAAATCTACCAATAACCTATAAAATTCTAGTGTTAGAAAAAAGTGTGTCTATTTTAGAACATTTGTTGAGTGTGGCATAAGATATACTATTTATTCTCTTGACTTCAAAGGTTAGTACTAGACCCTCAAATATTAAATGGTGATATAAAAAACTTAAAAAAAATAGAAGAATAACAAGGACACTTAACAACAGTAAATCCAAACTGAGGACTTATTACAGGGTTGTTGTACCAAAAAAACTGTATTAGTACATCAGCTTATTCCTACAATAGTTCAAGACCACACAGTTTGTTCTCCTAAATTCAGTCAATCACATCAACACACCTAGGTTAGTAAGCAAAAATAAATAGAAGCATCATTGTAAGTGCATAAATTCTGTGAAAAAATACCTCAAAGCACATTTCCTTCTATTATCTTCATACATGAAAGATAGAACATTATTAGACCAAAAAATGATTAGAAAGCCTAAGCTAAAACATACTGAAACAATTATATAACAGGCAGAGGACAAAAACTGTAAAGTAGTAAATAAGTTTAAAATTGGGGAAAGTTGTAATAAAGTATAAAATATTTGTTATTTTATACTAAAATCTAAGGTTTTATATTTTATATACTTAATAAAGAAAATGTTGAATTAAAATGAGTATTATAGAATTTCATACTCCACATGATTTCTTGCTAAGACACAGCTATCAGTAGCGGAATCCAAATTTAAAGTGTATTAGGGGAATGATGTCAGCATCATAATAGTTGAGTTTTTCTTTTCTTCTCTCCCCTCTGATGAACAACTAATTGGACAATAATAGCTGAGAACATCCGAATGATGGGAAAGGACTTGGACATACAAGTACATGAAGCTAATAGAAAACCTTATTACCACAATGCAAAAAGATGTTCTGTAAGACACATTATAATGAAAATTTCAGAAATCAATGATAAAGAATATTAAAGCCAGCAACAGGAAAAGAGAAAGTAACCTACAAAGGAAACCCCATTAGCCTATCAGCAGATTTCTTAGCAGAAATTCTACAGGCCAGGAGAGTGTGGATTGACATATTCCAATTATTGAAAGATAAAAGTTGCCAGCCAAGAATACTTTATCCGGCAAAGTTATCCTTCAAAAGTGAAGGAGAAATAAAGGTTTTCTCAGCCAAACGAAAGCTGCGGGAGTTCAGCGCCACTAGACTTGCTTTGTAAAGAAACACTAAAAGGAGTTCTCCAACTGAAATGAAAGAACCAAAAAGCGAGATGATGACATATGAAATACTCTGGTAAAGGAGAAAAATGGACAGAATTAGAAAACTGTAATTCCATATTAGAATGGTATGTTAATCACTTAACTTTAGATACAGGTTAAAGGGAAAGACTATTAAAAATAACTATAACCACTATAATTTGATAATGAATACACAGCATAAAAAGAGGCAAATAGTGAAATTGAAAATAGAAAAGTGGAGGAGAAGGACTTCCCTGGTGGTCCAGTGGTTAAGACTCTGTGCTTCCATTGGAGGGGCCATGGGTTCAATCTCTGGTTGGGGAACTAAGATTCCACATGCTGCATGGCACGACCAAAAAAAAAAAAAAAAGAAAAAGAAAGAAAGAAAAGTGGAAGAGAAAAGGGGTGGAAATCTTTAAAGGTGAATGAAGATAAGTTGCTATCAGCATAAAATGGACTGTTTTTTTTTTATCTATAAGATGTTTTATGTAAACCTCATGGTAACCACAAAGCAAAAATCTGGAATGGATTCATGAAACTAAAAATAGGAGAGACAGAGCATTCCACCATGGAAAACCAACAATTTACAAGGCAGGCAGAAACAATGGGAAAAAGAAACAATGGAGACATAAAACAACCACAAGGCAAACAATAAAATGGCAGTTGTAAGGCCTTACATATCAATAATCACTCTAAATGTAAATGGTTGAATTCACCAATCAAATGGCATAGAGTGGTTGGATGGGTAAAAAAACAAGACCCAGCTACATGCCATTTACAGGAAACTTGGTTCAGCTCTAAAGACATATAGGCTCAAATTAAAGGGATGGAAGAAGATGCTACTGGCAAGTGGAAACCAAAAGAAAGTGGGGATAGACATATTCATCAGGCAAAGTAAGACCTTCAAGCCAAAAATGATAACAAAGACAAAGACTGTCATTATATAATGATAAAAGGAGTCATTACATCAAGAAGGTATAACAATTGTAAATATATGTGCAGCCAACATAGGAGCACCTAAATATATTAAGCAAATACTAACAGGTCTGAAGGGAGAAACAGACAACAAAACAACAATACTAGAGGACTTTAATAGCCCCCTGTCAGCAATGGATAGATCACCCAGACAGAAAATCAATAAGGAAAGGTTGGAATTGAACATACTTTAGATCAAATAGACTTAACAGATATATAGAACATTCCATCCAATAGCAGCAGAAGAAACGTTCTTCTCAAGTGAACATGAAACATTTTCCTAAATAGATCATATGATAGGACACAAAACAAGTCTTAGCAAATTTAAGACTGAAATCATTCCAACTATCTTTTCTGACCATAATTGTATGAAACTACAAATCAACAACAAGAGGAAACCTAGAAAGTCTACAAATATGTGGAAACTAACCAACACGCTTCTGAACAGCCAATGGTAAAAGATAAAATCAAAAAGGACACAAAAAAACTATCTTTAAACAAATGAAAATGGAAACACAACATATCAAATCCTACGAGATGCTGCAAAAGCAGTTCTAAGGAAAGTTTATAGTGATAAATTCATGTATTAGAAAGACTGGAAATAAACAACATCACTTCAAGAAACTAGAGAGAAGAACAAAGTAAGCCCCAAGTTAGCAGAAGGAAGGAAATAATAGAGATCATAGTGAAAATAAATGAAATAGAGACCAGAAAAACAATAGAAAGGTTCAACAAAACTAGGAGCTGGTTCTTCAAAAAGATAAACAAAACTGACAACTTTAGCTAGGCTAAGAAAAAACAAGTGAAGAAAATAATATTAGAAATGAGAGACATTATAACTGATACTGCAGAAATACATAGGTTCATAGGAAACTACTATGAACTATTATATGCCAACAAATAGATAACCTAGAAGAAATGGATAAATTCCCAGAAACACATAAACTACGAACACTGATGCGGGAATAAATAGAAAATCTGAACAGATCAATAACAAGTAAAGAGACTAAATCAGTAATCAAACACCTCCCAACACAGAAAACCCCAGGACAGGTGGTTTCACAGGGAAATTCCACCAAAAATTTCAAGAATTAATGCCAGTCCTTAACAAATTCTTTCAAACTATAGAGGAGGGAACACTTCCAAACTCATTCTATGAGGCCAGGATTACTCTGATACCAAAGGCAGATAAGAGCACTACAGGAAAAGAAAACTACAGATCAATATCCCTGATGAACATAGATGTAAAAAATTCTCAACAAAATATTAGCAAGCGGAATTCAAGAACACACTCAAAGAATCATAGAAAATGACCAGGGCTTCCCTGGTGGCACAGTGGTTAAGAATCCACCTGCCAAGAAAGGGGACACGGGTTTGAGCCCTGGTCCGGGAAGATCCCACATGCTGCGGAGCAGCTAAGCCTGTGCGCCACAACTACTGAGCCTACACTCTAGAGCCTGCAAGCCACAGCTACTGAGCCTGCATGCCACAACTACTGAAGCCTGAGTGCCTAGGGTCTGTGCTCCAAAACAAGAGAAGCCACCGCAATGAGAAGCCCATGCATGGCAACAAAGAGCAGCCCCCACTCCCCACAACTAAAGAAAGGAAAGCCCACATGCAGCAACAAAGACCCAACACAGCCAAAAATAAAACAAATTAATTAAAAAAAGAAAGTGACTAAGTGGAATTTATCCCTAGGATGCAAGGATGGTTCAACATACGCAAATCAATAAATATAATATATAACATTAAAAGAATGAACCATAGAAATCACATAATCATTTCAATAGATGAAGAAAAAACATTTGACAAAATACAACATCCTTTCATGATAAAAACTTTCAACATATTGGGTACAGAAAGAGCATACCAACATAATAAAGGCCATATGCAACAAACCCATAGCTAACATTATATTCAATGGTGAAAAATTGAAAGCTTTTCCTCTAAGACCAGGAACAAGACAAGGATGCCCACTCTCACCACTCTCATTCAGTATAGTACTAAAAGTCCTAGATAGAGCAATTAGGTAAGACAAAAAACTACAAGACATCCAAATCGAGAAGGAAGAAGTATAATTGTTGTTATTAGCAGATGATATGATTTTATATAGAGAAAATCCCAAAGACTCAAGTAAAATATGTTATAAGGAATCAACACATTGAGTAAAGTTGCAGGATATAAAATCAACATAAAGATATGAGTTGCATTTCTATACACTAATAATAAAACATCTGAAAACAAAACTATCCATTCACAATAGCATCAAAAACAATAAAATACCTAGGAGTAAATTTAACCAAGGAAGTAAAAGATTTGTATAAAAATAAATAAATAAATAACTACAAGACTTTGTTGAAAGAAATTGAAGATATAAACAAATGGAAAGAAATCCCATGTCATAGATGCAAAGATTGTTAAAATGTCCATGCCACCCATATCTATCTGTAGATTCAACACAATCCCTATGAAAATTCCAATGGCATAATTCAAAATAAAATTCAAAATTCAGAAAAAACAATTCCAATGGCATAATTCAAAGAAATAGAAAAAGCAATCCTAAAATTTGTATGGAAGCACAAAAAAAACCCAGAATAGCCAAAGCAATCCTGAGAAAGAACAAAGCCAGATATACCACACTTTCTGATTTCAAACTATACTACAAAGCTATAGTAATTAAAGCAGTATGGTATTGGTATAAACACAGACCCACAGACCAATGGAATATATTGAGAGTCCAGAAATAACCTTACATGTATGGTCAACTAATATTCAAAAACAGAGTCAAGGGAACCAAGAACACTCAATGGGGAAAGGATAGTCTCTTCAACAAATGGTGCTGAGAAAACTAGATAAACACAGGCAAAAAAATGAAATTGGACCCTTGTCTTACACCACTCACAAAAATTAACTCAAAATGTACCAGAGATCTGATACCATAAAACTTCTAAAAGAAAATGTAGGGAAGAAGCTCCTTGACACTGGTCATGGCAATGATTATTCACATATGACACCAGAAACATAAACAACAAAAGCAAAAATCAACAAGTGGGACATCAAACTTAAAAGCTCCTGCTCAGCAAAAGAATTAAAATGATGAAAAGACAACCTACAGAATGTGAGAAAATTTTTGCAAACCATGTATCTGATAAGGGGTTAATATCCAACATATATAAAGAACTCATAAAACTCAATAACAAAAAATCTGATTAAAAAGTGGGCAGAGGAACTAAACAGACATTTCTCCAAAGAAGACATCCAAATGCCCACCAGATAAATGAAAAGATACTCAACATCACTAATTGTCAGGGAAATGCAAAGCAAAGCCACAACGAGATATCACCTCACATCTTTTAGAATGGCTATCATCAAGAAGACAAGAGATAACACACACTGGCAAGGATGAGGAGAAAAGGGAACTGTTGGTGGGAATGTAAGTTGGTTCAGCCCCTATGGAAAACAATACGGAGGTTCCTCAATAAATTAAAAATAGAACTACCAGGGAATTCCCTGGCAGTCCAGTGGTTAGGATGCCACACTTCCACTGCAGGGGTCATGGGTTCAATCCCTGGTTGGGGAACTAAGATCCCACATGCTACACGGCACAGCCAAAAAAAAAAAGAAAAGAAAAAAAAAACTACCATATTACCCAGCAATTCCACTTTTCACTATATTCCCAGAGGAAATGAAAACAAAATATTGAAGAGATTCACTCTCACTTTTATTCTGGTATTATTCACAATAGCCATGAGATGGAAACAACCTACGTACCCATAACAGACGAATGGATAAAGCAGTTGTGGTATACAATGGAATATTATTCAGCCATGATAAAGAAGGGCATCTTGCCATTTCTGACATGTATGGACCTTGAAGACTTTATGTTAAGTGCGATAAGTCAGACAGAGAAAGACAAGTACTATATAAAGACAGTAAGATGGTGGTTATCAGGGGCTGGGGAGTAGGGGAATAGGACAGATGGTTGAGGGTACAAACTTAGTAAACAGTACATAAGTCCTTTGGATCTAATGCACAGTATAGTGAATATAGACAACAATACTGTTGTATAATTATCAAACTTGCTGACATTAGAACTTAATTATTCCAATCATTAAAATGAAATGATGATTATGTGACGTGATAGAGGTGCTAACTATCATTACAATGGCAATCATACTAAAATATGTAAATGTACCAACATGTTGTACACCCTTAAATTTACACAATGTTATATGTGTAACAAATATATTTCAATTTAAAAATGTGCATTAAAAATGCCCATTTTTGTAAAAAGCATAGGCTCAAATAAGCATTTGATTCAATCACAGGAAGAGACATTTGCTCACAGGTACAATTAGAAATTTAATATTTGTAATCATTTTCTGTCTTATGAAATTTTTCATTGAGATTTACATTTAAAACGTAACTGAGCTTTGTGCTCTTTAATTCTAGACGCAGGAAATGCAGGAGACAGGAAAAACAGCTGCCTTTGGCAATCAGAAAATGCAAACCTGCTGTCTATGACAACATGGATGAACCTGGTGGACATTATGCTAAGTGAAATAAACCAGACGGAGAAGGACAAATATTACATGATTTCACTCATATGTAGAATCTTTTTTAAAAAGTTGAATTCATAGTAACAATAAGTAGAATGGTAGTTGCCAGAGGCAGGGGGGAGACAGAGGAGGAGATACTGTTTAAGGAGTACAAACATTCGGTTTTAAGATAAAAAAATTCTGGAGATCTAATATACAGCTTAGTGACTACAGTCAATAATAATCTACTGTATACTTGAAATTTGGTAAGAAAGTAAATCTTAAGTGTTCTCATAACACACACAAAAATGGTAACATGATAAGTAACTAACAGGTTTATTTTTTATTGTGGTAATCATTTCACATGGTAGACATATATCAAAACACCAAGTTGTACAACTTAAATGTATACAATATGTTTTTGCCAAAAATAAATAAATAGAAAGGAAAAATGCAAGCCAACACTAGTGAAGATTCTGAGAGGCTAATCAGCACTTCTGAGGCCCTAGAAAGTAATCTACACACAACCATGATTTACCTTTCTCTCTTTGAACTAGTGTATGTTATAGAATTGTGCTAGAGCTTGAAGGGACTTTAAAGATTAATTTTTACTCTAATAACTCATTTTACATATAAATAAACTATGATCCAGGTTGGTGAAGCAAATTTTCCAAAGTCATACAGGTGATAATTAACAGAGAAGGAGGGTGCTTGAACTTATGTCCAATGTTCTTTTTTCTTATACCACAGCTACCTGTCAGTTAGTGCTTTATGTTTAAACATATCAGCAATGTTTACCCCCCACCAAATAAAGGATACTGATGGGTCAAAGCAGTGAACTCACCCCTTGTTTTTCTGGGTACCAAGTCACTATTCAATATAAATGAGGACATGTGTTTGACAGACAAGGAGAGCAGGGCAAAGGATATATACAATAGTAATCCTGTGGGAAAATCAAAGAGCCAGGCAAGTAGCTCAACAGGTGTTGGCAGAGTGGGTTCTACCAATTCCCCCTATTTTGGCAGAATAATGGAGTAAAAAGACAACATAGTATTGAGAAAAGAACAAGAGGCCTAGCTTCTTCCTTATCTATAAAATCTATAAAACAGGCATAATACCACCTAAGTGACATGAATTTTGTAGAACATCTAGCACAGTAAGGTTTACTTTCTGTGAAGCTTAGTTCCTATTCTTCTTCCCTTTCCTTTCCTCTCTAGAATTTCAATGTTCTCACATTCCAAAATGGGTAGGGTGGAGGGAAGAGGGAAACATTTGGTATTAGATCGGTTACTCTAATGATAGTAATCTCTATGCTAAAGAAAATAATAAAATACATACAAAAATATTATATTATCCATACATTGCCAACCAGAGTAGACTAAAAAAATCCCTTGTTATATAATAAAACTTAATATTTATTTAATACTTTTTATGTGCCAGGCACTACGCTAAGCACTTTATATGTTTAACTTAGTTAACCCTACGAAGTGAGTACTATTAACATCCCCTTTTTAAAGACATGGAAACTGAGGCATAAAGGGGTTAAATAATTTCTCCAAGATCCCAAGCTAGTAAGTGACAGAGCCAGAATTCAAATCTAGGCAATATGACTTCAGAGGCTGATCTCTTAACCAATATTGTATAACAGTTTTTCTGAAAATGAGAGAAAAAATTTTAAAAATTATCATTTGCACCAATAGGTAAACTGTGTCCCAAACCTTCTAGCCCAAACCAACCCATATCATAATTACATCTGCCAAATCATATAATCCCAAAACTATAGTATAAAAAAGCAAGATAGAATATGTTTTAAAAGAGATTGAAAACTCCTAGAAATAATAGGTGGGCTGAGCAAGGTCACAGGAAATAAGATCAACACACATAAATCAAATGCATTTCTATACACTAATACTGAATATGCAGAAACCAAAATTAAAAACACAATATCATCAATAGGGGTAGGGGGTTAAGAGGTACAAACTACTTGGTATAAAATAAATAAGCTACAAGAATATATTGTGCAGGGTTTCCCTGGTGGCGCAGTGGTTGAGAGTCCGCCTGCCGATGCAGGGGACACGGGTTCGTGCCCCGGTCCGGTAAGATCCCACATGACGTGGAGCGGCTGGGCCCGTGAGCCATGGCTGCTGAGCCTGCGCGTCCAGAGCCTGTGCTCCGCAACAGGAGAGGCCATAACAGTGAGAGGCCCGCGTACAGCAAAAAAAAAAAAAAAAAAAAAAAAAAAAAAAAATATATATATATATATATATATATATATATATTGTGCAGCACAGGGAATATAGCCTCTATTTTATAATAACCACAGATGGAGCATAATCTTTAAACGTTGTGAATCACTATGTTCTACACCTGAAACTTACGTAATATTGTAAATCGACTATACCTCGATAAAAAATAAAGTGTAAAAAAACCACACACATTTACAATCACTCCAAAAATTAAATACTTGGATATATACTTAACAAAACATGTACAATGTCTGTATGCTGTAATTATAAAATGCTGATGAAAGAAATCAAAGGAGACCGCAATAAATAGAGACATACCATGTCCATGGATTGAAGTCTCGACATAGTAAACACGTCAATTCTCCCAAATTGATTTATAGGCTTAATGCAATTCCTTTCAAAAGGCTTTTACAGACATTAATAACCCTGTCCTAAAATTTATATGGAATGGCACTGGCCCTAGAATGTTGAAAACAATCTCGACAAATAATAAAGTGAGAGGGACTACTCTTTCCAACGTTAAGCCTTACTATGTAACTACAATAATCAAAACAATGCGGTCCTGGTAAAGAGATAAACACATATATCAATAGAACAGAATAGAGGACCAAGCAGATCCACACAAATAGTAACTGATGTTTGAAAAAAGTACAAATCAAATTCAATGGAGGAAGGATATCATTTTAAACGAATGGTGTTGGAGCAACTAGATATCCATTGATAAAAAATAATGAACTCCCACCTAAACTTCAAACCTAAACTTCTCCCAGTTTACCAACCCAGCACCTTTGCTTATGCTATTCCTTTAGCCTTATGCCTAACCTCTGCCATTTCATCTTGTCAATATCCTTCTTATCCTTGGAGGCATAGCCTAAAACCATTCTTTTTCATGAAATCTTTCTCAATCACTTCAGCCAAAACTAAACCCTCCTGTTTCACTTCTTATCGTGGTCCTTGTATTAGTTATCTGTGCATATCTCTGATCTAAGATTACAAGCACTTTAAGGATAGAGATTAATGTATCAAGTACTGACCTAGTTCAGTCAGTACATGATAGATTAATCATGTACTGATTAATGTACTTCTAGTACCTTGGAAGCAAAAGACCCTCAAGTATTTGCTTAATTAATCTGGTCCCACCTTTCCCAAAATATCCAACCATAATTCATACTCCTCCAGGGCATAAATTTTCCACTTAAAATCATAGAAGCCTTCTTTTCTGTCCTATGCAGATATCCTCTCATCTGTAATGTTCCACCCTTCAAGTTATAATTAATCCTTCAAAGTTCATCTCAAAGGTCACTTATTCCTTAAAATCTTTCCGTGCTTCTCTTAATCAGTTTCACCTCTCCTTCCTTCCTTAATGCCCATTACTGTATTTCCCTTAAATCACTTAGTCTATGTCTGCTTTAGACAGAACATTTGTGCTTCCTCCCCCAAATTCATATATTGAAAACCTAATATCCAATGTGATGGTATTAGGATGTGGTACCTTTGGGGAAGTAAATTAGTGACCTTATATAAGAGGCCTGAGAAAGTTCCCTTGCCCCTTCCTCCATGTGAGGTATCTATGAACCAGAAAGCCAATTCTAACCTGACACCAAATCTGCTGGTACCTAATCTTCGACTTCTCAAACTCCAGAACAGTGAGAAATAAATCTTGTTCATAAGCCACCTCGTCTATACTATTTTGTTATATCAGTCCAAAAGGACTGAGACAATGCCTTGTACTATAATCATAGTCCAGCATCTGTCTAAACCTCCCCAAAGAGTAAAATTCTTGACAGCAAGGACTGCCCTGAACATTAGAAAAGGTTTTGCATATATTTGCTGTTCAAGTATTTGCTGAATTGAATAAAAATTATTTCTAGTATTCAACCTTCCAAAACCATTGAGAATATAAATTCCATAGTAAGTTTGATAGGGAATATTGATCAAATCTGCAATTTTCTTCTTATGACTTACAAGATATCATTTCTGATTCTCATTTCAAGATATCATTACTGCCTCTCTAAACCTTGCCTTCTTAGTTTCTTATATTGTTTTTCTACCCTGACTCACCCTTGATGAAATGCTAACAGTTCACTCAAATTCTATCCTGGGATTTCTTCTCTGTTTTCATGCTGTCCCTGCAATCTTACCTACCCATATACTAATTACTGCCAAATCTTTATCTCTAACTTACATCTTTCACCTGAGCTCCTGGACCACATTTTCAACTACCTAATGGACATCCTTCCCCTCTACCTAGATGTACCACAGATGGAGAGTTCCCAGATCACATTCATTATCCTTCCATCACAAGTTTTCTATATTCTCCCTCTCCTCGATTTTGTTACTAATAGTTTTACTCTTCCTCTTTTATACCCCACATCCAACCAAACTGTATTATTCATCTCACCTCCAAAATTTTGCTTGAATCAATCCAGTTATGTCCATTTCTGTTGCTACTACCCCCACACTCATCATCTCCTGTCTATACCTACAGTAAGAGCCTTCCCTCTGATTTCCCTGCCTGCCTCCTCCATTCTCTCTCCTCTCCAATTTATCCTATATTCTGCCACCTGAGCTGTCTTTTCAAAATAAAAATCCAATCATATACTTTTCCCATTCAAAAGTACCCAATGGTTCTTCAGTACCTGTAGTATAAAATCTAAATTCATTAGTGTAGAACAGAGGTTGGCAAACTTGGGTCCATAGGCCAAATTCAGCTTACCACCTATTTTTACAAATACAATTTTATTAGAAAACAACCATGCTCATTCATTTACATATTATCTAGAGCTGTTTTTACACTACCACAGAGTTGAGTAATTGCAACAGAGACCAAATGATCCAGAAGGCCAAAAAAAAATTGACTATCTGGCCCTTTATCCAAAAATTTTGCTGACTCCTGGCACGGACAGTTCCGAATAATTGGGCCCCAACCTCCCTTTCCAGTTTCATCTCCCACCACAAACTCTAGGCTCTTACAAGGGGTTCTATTATGGCAACTAGGAAATATATATTACTTACTTTGCTGAGACTTTTGTGGAAAGGGCACTGGATTTGGAGACAAAGAACAGGTCCTGAAACTTAAGTTTAGATACTAAAAAAGCACCCCACTACAGTTGCATGTGAGCTAGATAATCTTTTTGTGATGATAACTCAAATACCAGATGTTTAACCTATGAGTCATTATTATCACTATCAACATTATTATCAGCGTGTGATCCAATATCATAATTACAAGTTACATTTGCATAACATTTTAAAGCTTATCAAGTAATTCCAAAGACATCTCATTTGAGTTCACAGTAATCCTGTGAGATCTGAAGGCAAGTATTTTCTTCAATTTGTAAATGAGGAAATTAAAGCCCAAAGAAACTGTCTTGCCTAACACCAATACATAGCAGACCCTTGGTTCAATCCAGGTCTCTTGATTCTAGTTCAACAGTCTTCTTACTTTGAAGTGCTGTCTATTTAATGACATTGTAGAAAATATATAATGAGCCTGAAATAGGAAATAACTATAACATCAAAAATTCTACATTATATTCCTCAATCTTCCCTCTACCTGCAAAAGACAGTGAACAAAATCGGCAGGGACTCTGGTATCTACTAAATTGGGTTTTACTGGAAAGTTCACCAAGAACCGAAGTGTTGGTTTGAGATGGCCACATCAGAGTTGTTAGACCACTCTTCTACTCCACTCATTATTTACAGTGGAGAAAAATCTGTTTGTTTTAAAATTATTGTACACTGGCATGGAATTTTGAACTGGTGTTAGAAAATGTTTGTAGACCAAAACAAAAGATTTTCAATTCAACAGACTAAGAATATCCAGAAAAGCCCTTAAAGACAATAACCAATTGTTGTAGCTTGACCATGTGTTTTTAAAAGATTTATAAGAACACATGTTGAAAGAATCAAAACCTATCTGGGACTGAAAGAGTAAATGTCAGTTAGGACTGAAAAAGAAAAAAGCAACCCTGCAATTAATCAGGCTGGGAGGACAGACACAGATAAAGCCAGCTGAAAAGTTAACAGGAAACACTGTTTTTCCCAAGGTCATGCAGCAATTGTAAAATATCATAGCGACCCCTTCTTTGGGTGATTACAGCTTTCTTACCAATGATGCCCCCATCCTCACTTTGGTATTTTCATTTATTACTGGAGCGAGATACCCAAGTCCTAAACCGCCCAGCTTCATGACCACACCCAACCCGTAGTTAATACCCACTTCTCTCAATTTACCTCAGAATCAGCCACCAATCCAGAACTAATCCTGGCTTCCTTCAGACACTCCTCAAAATTCTTCAGTGGTAAGCCAAAATTTACTAAAGACACTTCCCTCCTCCCTCTTGCCCAGAGGCCTTCCACGGTGCCTCAGCAGTACACTCCCTCACTAAGAGTAAATAAATTTGATTTTTTCAAACTACAGGCTTGTTCCTGGTGGTCTTTGTTTGATGAGACAAGGTAAGTTATTTTGAATTACCCTACACATTCAGCAGTTTAGTACTGATAAAAGCCCTCCTCGCTACAAAACAAACAAAAACAAAAACAAAACACACTTGAACTGGACTTCCCTGGTGGTGCAGTGGTTAAGAGTCAGCCTGCAAATGCAGGGGACACGGGTTTGAGCCCTGGTCCAGGAAAATCCCACATGCTCTGGAGCAACTAAGCCCGTGAACCACAACTACTGAAGCCCACGCGCCTAGACCCCGTGCTCCACTACAAGAGAAGCCACTGAAATGAGAAGCCCGTGTACCGCAACAAAGAGTAGCCCCTGCTTTGCCACAACTAGAGAAAGCCTGTGCTCGGCAATGAACAGCCAACACAGCCAAAAATAAATAAATAAATTAATTAATTAAAAACACTTGAACCTAAACCAGAAAATCACTAACCACAAGAAAATTTCACTGCCGATAAGGATGAATAACTCACTGAATTCTACGGCTTATATCACAGGAAATATCTGATCAATGATGCTAAGAGATAATGACATCTACCATATCTTTGCCTGCCAAAGCCAGGAAACTACCATATCTGCTGGGAAAAAGAGTATATCATCGTGCTTGCTTCAGCAGCACATATACTAAAATTGGAAGGATACAGAGAAGATTAGCATGGCCCCTGCACAAGGATGACACACAAATTCGTGAAGCGTTCCATATTTAAAAAAAAAAAGAGTATATCATCAACTTGGCATCAAGCTCCAGATAAAAACCAGATGTGTGCAAATGGGTGATATTACTCGATTTTTAACACAAATGAGTCACATAACTCTTGAGCAATTTTATCTGTCACCTACAATCTAATAACATGCTATACAAAGTGTTCATGAAATCCTTGTGTAATTTGCTAATTTTTAAACTTTAATACAGATTATATAAAAAGTAGAATATTTCCAATTCTTCTGCAACTGGCATTGAAAGATAAACTGAATTAATTGTTTAAAAAATAGGTCAAGCTAACTTCCATAGAAGCCATAAACAACCCAGAGAGTTTAAAGGTGCCTCTTTACCAGTAATGCTTTGGAAATAGCAGGTCTAGCTATTTTAAAGAATAATCTCAACCCCTTTGCTAGGCCAGCCCTATGAGAGGAATGAAGGACAAAGGACATTATTACCAAAAGCATGTTTTAATATGATGCCTATAGCATCAAGAAATGTTTTAAAATCCACTAAAACAACTTCATAACAATAAAGCAAAGTTGTGACCTTCTAAGAAATAGTAGTTATATACCTACCTCAAAGACAAACCTCAAGAATGTGGGGGTAGGGTAGAGGATGAAGGAGGGAGAGGGGTGCTTTCAGCAAAAGCTTAAGACAATCAAAACAGTACCAGGCTCAACCGATAATTGCTAACCAAATAAAAGACTTAAGGCTTTATACACACAAGGCAGAAAGGATTATTGTTCACAGATCAGACTTCTTACACCACACCCATCACTATCAACATCATCTTCAAAAACAGTTTTTCAGGAAACAAGCTGTATTTAAAGAGGGCTAAAATATTCTTGGATTAGTCTTTTCTCTTTTACAAAAAAGTCAATTGATTAACATTTGTAGTTTTATTTTTTAATTTTTATTAAAAAATAAAATAATAGCATATATACGACCTTATGATTGGTTAAAATGCAGTTGAACATATCAATCAACTCCTGTAGGTAGAGAGGACAATAACAGACCAAGAAAATACTCTGCCAAGAATATTGGAAATTGACTCATGAAATTCAGTGTTAATTCCAGATTTAAAATGACTAGTGTTTTCTGTGTGAAACTTGGTTTGGGATTTCCCAAAATAGCTCTAACAACAAATTAATATAAAGTCTTAAAAGAAGCCAGAAAAAAGGGCAAAAATGAATTTTAATAAAACCTGAAAACTGTAGTAGAAGCACAACAGAATTATTTCTTTCATGGATTTGATGCTACTATGAATCAAATTATATCTCTGAAACCTTAACCACACAGAGTAACAGCTTCACAGTCTTTAAGGCTGATGCCATTCCCACCCCTTAACACCCATCCACAGTACAATTTAAGTAAACCTAGTAAGTCCTACAGGCTATTGGTATTCATGGTCATTGAATGTCTTATTGCTAGGATAATATCATATAAGATATGGCAAAGAAACAATATTTCTAATTCCATTCAGGCTTTCTGCAAAGTTCACTTAATATAATTTGGGAATAAATATCCTAAATCTTTATTTTACTATCTTCTTCTAAACCATTTAATTTGATTTGGTTATCATACACAGACATTTTAATTTTAGACTGCCTTTTCCTCCAAATAAACAAATCTAAACTGTTTTACAGCTTCCCTTTGTGAACTATAAAGTTCTATTTCTATAAGGTACTGGGTAAAATGTATAGAACAAATACTAAAAGATCCTTTTAGAATACTCTGGTGTATGTTGAAAGAAAAAGCTAAAGAAATGACAAAGAATAATGAGGAAAGGAAAAAAGTGTTCTTAATAGGATTAAACAGAAATTATTTTTTCATTATATTTTACATGATCATACTAAGACACAACAAAATCTACTTTCTTTCAAATAAAGGAATTAAAATTATTATCCTAATATTAATATAATATTGATTCCAGAAATGGATACAAGGGGCTAAAAACTCATATAAGCTATATAAAACCATAAAAATGCCTTTAAAAGGGATGCTTCCGTTTCCATGTGGCAGCAATCATAGCACTTCCATTCATTTAATATTTAGTGAGCACTCACAATGTAGCACTTACAAAAGACTCTGAGTTTATATTCCAGTTCTAATTACTTGCAGGTGTGACAAGAATCCCTTGCTCCTCTCCAGATACAAGAAAGTAATAACTTTAGAAGCAACTTGCTTCATGCATAATTATCAAGTACAAAAAGGAGGAAGGTGAAGTGGAGGGAAGCAGGCAACAAAAAGCAAGGCTTGGCCAAAGTGTGATGCACGGGCAAGAGACGAGAACTACATAAAATCAGAGGGAGAATGACAAATATTCCTGGCAGAAACCCAGCCAACCTCAACCAAATAAAGTTTACCTTAGAGTACTTTCTTTCAATTTACATTTACATATTAACAAGAGGTAGATTTCCCACCTCCAAGTGAATTCTGGCTTTAAGTTGACATATAACCATACAATGGCCAATAAGTCAAGAGCCAATCAATGTTAAATGGAAGCTTATGGCAACAGATAAATATGAATTTGGCTACAGAGTTAATACAAGCCTCCTGAGTTGTATAAGTTGTAAATTACAGGCCTACTACATAAATTACAGGACATTGCTATATGTCAATTGTACTAAAGATAAAAGAGGTAAAAAAAGGTTTAGAGTCTTACAGCATCATGCCCTTGACTCAGTTTAGAAATACAAGCATGTACATTTGTTCCTTGGGTATAATGTTAAGTCTCAAACTAAAATGAACAAGGCATCTTGCTGCCATTTCTATGGATAATTTTATGAAAATTGTTTAGAATGTGATAATTAGGACAATTTCTGAAACTCTTACCATGATGGGTAATAACTATAATACTAGTTCTTCCAAATATTCATTTCAAACAGACATGAAACAGATTTTCAAAATTATTTCTGTACTGACAAACTCTCAAAGCAGAGCTGTACTTGTATGAAATTATATTTTCAAGTTTTAATATGACCACTACAAAGTTTCCAAAACAACTACTAATTTTTAAAGGGATGAAGAAATAACAATACATAGTGATTATAGTGCAAGATCTCAAACAATACTACAAATATTAATTACATTTGCCCCAGGATTTCTTTCAGTGGCATTAGGTATTAATACTGTTTTGAAAGAAAAAGACTCACAGGCATAGAAAACTTATGGTTACCAAAGGGAATGGTGGTGGGGGAGGGAAGAAAAATCAGGAGTTTGGGATTAACACATACACACTACTATTTATAAAACAGAAAAACAACAAAGACCTACTGTATAGCACAGGGAACTATATTCAGTATCTTGTAATAAACTATAATGGAAAAGAATCTGAAAAAGAATTGATAGATATACATATATGTTACTGAATCACTGTGCTGTACACCTGAAACTAACACAACATTGAAAATTAACTATACTTCAATTTTAAAAAGTTAAAAAAAGAATAAGACAGGGACTTAATATGAAAAGTACTGTTTTGAATTTAGTTCAATTTTTTTCCTCTGATTTAATTTGACACAATGCAAAACCAACTTGATTAGTCAAGCATACAGCTAATGAGGTGGCATGACTGGAGCTTAGACCTGTAATAATGTAAATATAGGCATTGTTGGTCTTGCCCTATAGGAATTTGGAAATTCATTCCTGGTAAATTTATTTATTTATTTTTCCTGGTAAATTTAAGTACACATATATTTAAAGTATTACAGCTGTTAATCTGGAGAATGTAATCTGGGAATTAACTCCCAAGTTCCATTCCCATGCTCCCTCTCCTCCACTTCATTAAATTACTAAATAACATTGCTGATTAACTGCACAAAAGATGGGAACATTTGAATAAATAATCCAATATAGTAGAGAGTACAGAAGGTCAGAATTTTATTGGTTTTGGCCAAAGACAATTGTAAAACTTTAATTGGAAAGAAGTGGCACAATATGATCTTTAAAGTGAGTTACTAAAATCATAATAGGAAATGCTAAAGGCAGTTTCTAAGTACAAAAATTGGAAATATTCCAGGTTAAGTATATAAAGTGAATCATTAGGCAATATATTATTACCAAATTATGCACTTATCCAGAGGGCTGCTTACGGATTCCCACACTGGTCTAGATCTGCACTGTCCATTGGCTATATGCGGTTACTGAATGTCAAATTACTTAAAGTTCCATAAAATTAAAAACTTAGACCTCAGATACAATAGCCACATGTGACTAGTGGCTACTGTTTTGGGTATCACGGGATAGAACATTTCCATTATCACTGAAAGTTCTATTGGGTAGCACTATACTATATAAAATACCAGTTAAAGTGAGTGCCAAGAAATAACTGGTACAATTCCAACTATACTGAATAAAATTTTAAACGTGGGACATATCTCTTTACGATAAAAATTCTACAGAAAGTAGGAATAGGGACTTCCCTGGTGGTCCAGTGGTTAAGAATCCACCTTCCAATGCAGGGGATGCAGGTTCGATCCCTGGTCGGGGAACTAAGATCCCACATGCTGCAGGGCAACTAAGCCCATGTGCCGCAACTACTGAGCCCACGCACCACAATTACAGAGCCCACATGCTTTGGAGCCCGTGCGCCCACGCACCACAACTAGAGAGAGCCCATGCAATGCAATGAAAGATCCCGTGTGCCACAAATAAGACCCGACGCAACCAAAAATAAAATAAGTTTTTTTTAAAAAAAGGAAGTAGAAATAGAAGGGAACATCCTCAACCTGATAAAGAGCATCTACAATCATACTTAATGGTGAAAGATTGCCTGCTTTCCCTCTAAGATCAGGAATAAGGCAAGAACATCCAGTCTTACCACTTCAATTCACCATTGTACTTGAGGTACAAGCAGTTCAAGGCAAAAAAAAAAAAAAGCACTATAAGGCATAAAAGATTACAAAGGATAAAGTGAACCTGTCTTTATTTGTGGACAACATGATCATCCATGTAGAGAATCCCAAAGAATCTCAAAAAAGAGAAAAAGGCTATTAGATCTAGTTAGTGCATTTTGGA
This sequence comes from Stenella coeruleoalba, assembly GCF_951394435.1. Lineage (NCBI taxonomy): Eukaryota > Metazoa > Chordata > Mammalia > Artiodactyla > Delphinidae > Stenella > Stenella coeruleoalba. Next base: position 62,814,983 of record NC_137152.1, read on the forward strand.
TTAGCAATATACAAAAAAAAAACAACAACTGTGTTTACTAACAACAACTGGAAACTGAAATTTTAAAATATACAATTTAAAATAGCATCAGAAACCCTTAGGGAAATATCTCACAAAACATTGCTGTGAGAAATGTAAAAAGACCTAAATAAATGGAGAATTATACTATGTTCCTGGAATGAAAGGCTCAATGTTAAGATATTAATTTTCCCCAAATTGATCTACAGATTCAATGTAATCCCAAACAAAATCTCAGTTGCTTCTTTTTATAGAAATTGAGACACTAATTCTAAAATTATACATTGCTAGTAGGAATACAAAATGGGATAGCTACTTTTGATATAATTTGATAGTGTCTTAAAGTTAAACCTGCACTTACCATATGATCCAACAATCCACTACCTAGCTATTTACCCAGAGAAAGGAAAACAGATGTTCATGCAACAACCTGTACAAGAATATTTATAGGCCTTTATTTATAATAGCCAAACTCTGAAACAACCCAAATGTCCATCAATAGATGAATGAACATACAGAATCCAGTGTACCTATACAACAGAATACAACTTGGTGAAATGATATGCATGAATCAAAAAAGAATTAGGTCTAAGTGAAATCAAACAGACACAAAAGGCTACATACTATATAATTTCATTTAGATGACATTCTAAATAAGGCAAAAGTACAGTGATAGATTAGTGGTTTCCAGGGATTGAGGAATAGGGCATTGACTGCAATGAGGCATGAAAGAAATTTAAGGGGTGATAAAAATGTTCCATATTTTATTGTGTTGGTGGTGGTTATACAAATGTATTCATTTGTCAAAACTCATTGAACTGCACACTTAAAAAGGCAGAACTTGGGAATTTCCTGGCGGTCCAGTGGTTACGACTCAGGGCTTTCACTGCCAGGACAGGTTCGATCCCTGTTGGGGGAACTAAGATCCCACAAGTCATGCGGCGTGGCCAAAAGAAATGGGGGGAGAACCTTTTTATGTAAATCATACATACACCATAATATATGACTTAAAAAATAAAAAATGATGTGGCTAATCCTTTATCTTTTGAGTTCTAAGTGTAGATCTGTTACAAAAGGAAGTATTGGTAACATCTGACCATGAAATGTTTTTTTTTTTCCTTTGGCCGCCCCACACAGCTTGTGGGATTTTAGTTCCCCAACCAGGGACTGAACCTGGGCTCTCAGCACTGAGAATGTGGACTCCTAACCACTGGACCGCCAGGGAATTCCCCATTAAATGGTTTAGAAATAGACTGGAAGGCAAGCAGTGTAACGTATGCCAGTCACATACTTCTCTGGGCTTTGGATTTTTCTGCTCTAAACGGGGGTTTGCAACCCAGTTTCCTAAATCTGCTCCCAGGAAACTTTCAGAATGTTACAGGTGTTCTGGGAAAAGGATTTCCACTGCCAAATTACTTAGATAATGCTCCCCTTAAGATGATTCACAATGCATTTCAGCATATGAAAGGATCTGAGCAGTCCTACGTGCATTCATTTCTTTCTGTATTTTTTTAAACTCAGTGTTTCCCACATTTAATTGACCAAGGAACCCTTTTATCAAGAAATAGTTTTGCTAATAGTTCTTTCTAGTGCTAAGATTCTGTGATAAAACCTTCAAGACTTACCTTCATGATTAAGTTTTATTTATACAGGGAAACTATAAAACTGATTTTAAAGTAGCTATGGAAAGCTGTACCCCACAAGGAGAAAACTGTCTCAAATAACAAATTTTAAAAGATTTTCTACTTATCTTGTTTACTTTCGTAGTCAACTCCTCTGAGTTTTTATCAGGTTCTGAATTTTAAATATGTTGAACTTAAGTATCTTGACTAGTATATACTACATGAAAATACATCATGATTGAGTTATCTCTATTTCAATAGCTCATCCCCAAATAACATGGCAGATTTAAGAATGTGAAAGCATCAGTGACAGGGACACTAAAATTCCTAAGCAATTACCATTATGAATAACAAAATGATTGTCAGAATGTAAAGCATTTACTGTACAAAACCAACAGAAGTTTGAATGTATATGCACAGTAGAAAGAATTTTTTAAAAGAGAAGGAAAGAGGGACTTCCCTGGTGGTCCAGTGGTCAAGACTCCATGCTCCCAATGCAGGGGGCCTGGGTTCGATCCCTAGTCAGGGAACTAGATCCCACATGCCACAACTAAAGATCCCACAAGCGGCAATGAAGATCTCATGTGCCACAACTAAGACCGGGCACAGCCAAATAAATAAATATTTTTAAAAAAGAGAAAGAGGGCTTCCCTGGTGGCGCAGTGATTGAGAGTCCGCCTGCCGATGCAGGGGACATGGGTTCGTGCCCCGGTCCGGGAAGATCCCACATGCCACAGAGCAGCTAGGCCTGTTAGCCATGGCTGCTGAGCCTGCACGTCCGGAGCCTATGCTCCACAACGGGAGAGGCCACAACAGTGAGAGGCCTGCATACCGCAAAAAAGAAAAAAAGAAAGAAAGAAAAAAAGAGAAAGAGAAGGAAAGAAAGAATAAAGAAATATTGAAAACCTAATACTCTACAGGTTCCTCTTCAGTGCTTCACATGTGACCACTGAAGGAAGTATAAAGCATATAAACAATGTTGATAGTACGACTAAGACTATTATACCTTTTGAACATAAATAAATGCATGAAAAATAAAAGCTATCTCAATTCAATTCAATAAATTAATTATGAATAAAGCTTAAGCGAAAAGTGAACACCAGAAAATTCTGGATGATAAACAAACTGCCCCTGAAAATGAAAAAAAAATAAAAAAGTTAAAAACACCATGTCCAACTAGACCCAACCCAGTAGTCTACTTTTTCCAGTAATATCCAGGCTATGGAAGAGTAGTGTTAGCAATATATATCAAAGAATCCAATTTATCTTAATAACACTTATGAATCTTTACCAATGACTTCATCTAAATATTTTTAAAAATTATTTCTAGTCTAAATTTATTTAACCTCTTTGGGTAAATAAGTTCTATAAGCTAATTACATAAAATAGTATTCCTTAAAAAAAGTAATCTTATTTTTCAATTTGAATTTAAGGCATATTCTCTAGGCACTAGGCACTATATAAAATAATGTAATTTTTCAGAAGAGTGAGAAAATAGGAAAAGAGTGGCAGTTACTCATCTTGCTGCTTGGTTCTGTACATTCTTTGCAAGAATTAACTTTAGTATAAATGGATTTGTTAGCTAGATCTCCTCAGGAACCACTACTATTATTTCTTCATAATGGTCTGGCCAGAGATGACCCAGGAATAATATGAATGGGACATGTGAATTTCAGTAAACTACAAGTGGGAAGGGTGATTTTTTCCTTTTAATAAAGACATAAAATTTATTACATCATTATAAGTTTGGCAAGCAGCTATAAGCAGAATGTACTTTTGCTTCCTTCTGAAATCTATCTTTACATAGTTCCTGTAAAATCTTTGAGCTCAGCACAGAAATATGTAAATAGACATCCATATGGTAAAAAACACCTGAAATATATAAAAAAGGAAATGCTTCTGCTAAGAGGAAAGAAAGAAAGAAAGAAAGAAAGAAAGAAAGAAAGGAAGGAAGGAAGGAAGGAAGGAAGGAAGGAAGGAGGGAAGGAAGGAAGGAAGGAAGGAAGGAAGGAAGGAAGGAAAGAGAAAGAGAGGGAGAAAGGGAGAAAGGGAGAAAGAAAGAAAGAGAGAGAAAGAGAGAAGGAGAGAAAGAGAGAGAGAAGGAGAGAAGGAGAGAAAGGAAGAAAGGAATAAAGAAAGGAAGGAAGGAAGAAAGAGAGAAAAATAGAAAGAAAGAAAGGAAGGAAGGAAGGAAAAAAAAGAAAGGGAGGGAAGACAGGAGAGGAGAAGAGTGGAGGAGAGGGAGGGGAAGGGGAAGGGAGAGGAGGAGGAGGGGAGGAGGAAGGGAGGGGGAGGGGGAGGAGGGGAAGGGGAGGAGGAGAGGCCAGGGGAAGAGAAAGAAAGAAAATGAATTTTAAAAAAAGGTTACCTTTTACAAAACCATGATTATATTTGCTTTACATAAAAATGCTTTAGGGCTTCCCTGGTGGCACAGTGGTTGAGAGTCCGCCTGCCGATGCAGGGGACACGGGTTCGTGCCCCAGTCCGGGAAGATCCCACATGCCGTGGAGCTGCTGGGCCCATGAGCCATGGCCGCTGAGCCTGTGCGTCCGGAGCACAGGCTCTGCAACGGAAGAGGCCACAACAGTGAGAGGCCCCCGTACCGCAAAAAAAAAAAAAAAAAAAGCTTTAAAAAATCTGGACCAACCATGAAACTCTTCAAGAATGTAAGCAGTTTGTTTATACTTCAAATTTAATTCTGGTACGTATTTTTGGCTGTATAATGAGTTCAGGAAGGAACAAATTAAGAATATGTTTATAACTCACATGGACATTACTCACCCACATTTGGAGGTTTCACATAATTTACAGGTAGTTCTGGAGGTCTGCCTCTATGTAGAGCTGCAAAAGCAGAGCCATTCCATAGCGTACTCTTACAGTCTATACAGAAAGATTCAAAAGTTAGTCAAGGCATAGAACAGTTTTTTTTTAACTGTACCCTAGAGGCAAATATCTGTTTTCAATTTTATTTATTGAAATACATTTTTAACTATTAAAACCACAATAAGAAATAACATGCATATGTTTAAAAGTGTTATAATCTATATTATGATAGGTGAACACCAATGCCTTAATATTATCATCAGGATATTTTATTTCCATGCTGATATAGAACCAAAGCTTTTATTATACATATATTTGAATCTTATGTAAATATGTCATGGATTAATAAGGTTTTAAGTTTACATTGGTCCCCTTCTTGATCTTTAGGCTTATACACATCTGCTCATATAAAACTGTATAAGCAAGGAAATGAATACAGCACAAGTATGCCAGGTAAAATTCAGAAACATTTATACTTCGTGTATGCTAATGTTATGGAGCGCCTGCCAGCTGTGCCATAACAGGTAACACTGCATATCAGATGATAATTGAGTAAAAATAGTTGTTTTTTATCTTTAATGTTTATGTCAAAAAATTCAAGCAAATACAAAATATTCCTAATAATTCAACTTTGAAACAAAAATATTCTACTACTCTCTTGAAAGGTTTCAAATTAACTGAATTAAAGAATTTCCTTAAATTAAGATATTTAAAAACTGACATCATTTATGTAACTATTTATATTTGTAAATTAGGATTTTTAAAACATTATGCTAAAAAAACAAAACATAGAAATAAATTGGTTGCTAGATCTGAAGTATTTAATTCACTAAGGCATCCTAAATGCCTAATTTCACATTTTTACATTCAGAAAATTCTATCTATATAATTTACATATGGGGGTTCCGTGTAAAACTTTGGGAGAAATCTGTAAAAGACTGAAAAATAGTGGAGTAGAGAAACTGTTACTGAACGCTGATGGATTGATTTTTTTTAATATTTTTAATTATAAACATAGTTATATATCATAATTTTCATTTACCTGTTATGAAATACCCAATGTGATTAGGATGATATCAAGACTCAAAGATTAAGAACATCAAAATGTAATGAAAGAATATTTTATGTATTTATACTGTACTAATCAGAGCAGCAATCTTTTGAGATTTCTATTCCACAGGATTACAAAGAGATTTTATAGTCTTTACCTCTATAGTATTCACTGTTTTACAGAAAAGGGCTCCATTTAGGCCTCTAAAAATTTACTTGTACACTAGGAAAATAAAAACAAGATTGGCAAGATAAGAAAAACTAAAAGAAAATTAGTATTTAGAAAAGCATGGGAACATTTAATTAACATAAAAACACACTACTCTCGACTCCTTCCTCTAAAAACTGTAAAAATCTTACCTTTGGCATCCCGTAACAGAGACTGCCGACCAACACCTAGTAATGTCTGTACCCCAGGAACACTCTGAGGGATCTCCTTATCTAGTAAGGGACCAATCCGCTCACAAATTTTAAGGAGGTAGTCTGGAGGAATGTGTGCATTGGCTGCCACCTAAAAAGCATAAGTAAAATACAGGAAAACAAATTTGGTTTAAAAACATTAATCTAGTCCATTACCAAACTGTTCCATCATGGAAAAAAGTACAATTTTAAAACACACAAGGAAAATAACATTTTAAATATTTAATACTTCAACCAAATTTAAGAAACAGCTACAAAAATTAAGCATCATTTAAACAAGTGATAACACATAAATGACATGGCAGTTTAACTTACTTTTTCGTGCCTTGATTAAATCATTTGCTTAGCTGTTAATCTAATGCAATAAGCATTACAAAACAGCAAAAAGGATCATGCCTAAAAATCAAAGTACAAAGATGATGGGTAAACTCTACTAGTACTTGATCAGCAGTGATCAAGAATCAGAGAACCTAGATTCTATATAAATGATAAGAATGCAAACAAAAGGTAATACTTGCACCAAACTCTCACTTAAGTCCCTTTAGGATTAACAGGACACATTTGCTTAATTAAAGCAGAACTCTTTCTCCTAAAAAAGTTAATTGGTTTTCAAAAGAGTATCAAATTAATGATTATTTTAAATACCATGTTCTAAACAAGCTATGTACTCAAAATTCATTGCAACATTAACTCATTTTTTTCCTCCAAGTGCTTTATTTATTTATTTTAACATTAACTCATCTTTAAAACACAAGTAAATTTCTGAAGATGATTAACTAATGTAGATAGGAATGAGACAATAAAACAACAAAACTGGTTTTCATTTTTTATCTAAGCTAATGTTAAAGTTACTGATGTGTTTCATAAATACCTAATTATTAAAACAGTAAAGAGTAAACTAGAACATTAAAAATCCTTAGATAAAAAGAACATCTACATTCTCATCTTGACAAAAGGCCCTAAAATCTACTTACAGTTACAATGCCAATTTTTATAAGTGCTACAGAGATAAATATATATATATATATATATATATATATATACATATATATACCTACCATCACATAGGATGCATATCAATATATTACTTCCAAGTCAAAAACAATATAACTCAAAGGAATAATTTTGTAAATCATCCCTAATGATCACCAGAAGAGATTATGTGTGTTCTTGATAAATACTGGTTCACTGAATCAATGAATGAATAAAAACCAAAGTCTACCTATAAGTAATATCATATGAACTCACAGAGGAAAAATCTTTCTCCTATCAGGGTGCCTTTTTTGTTTTCTTAGGAAACACAGGTCAAAGAACTACAATCCAACATGTATTTAGGAATCTGGGAATAAATGATTCTATTGTGATTTTTTAAAATTATTTCCTGCCAATTATCTTTTGTAAGTCCCTGAAGAAACAAATTTTAATCTACCAAAATCACTGGGGCCTGGCAACTGTCATGATGGTCAGGAAGAATGGCAACTTATGGGACTTCCCTGGCACAGTGATTAAGACTCCATGCTTCCACTGCAGGGGGCACGGGTTCGACCTCTGGTCAGGGAACTAAGATAAAAAAAGAAGAAGAAGAATGGCAACTTAACCTGATTATTTGCATCTACAAGGTTTAGCTTCTGGATTGGGACAAAGGATCAAGCAAATTCTTTCAGTTATTTCACACATGTCTAGTTTTGTTTTCCAAGCAAGTAACTACATAGAACTAAAATATACAGGTAATATTAAAGTCAAAGTACGTGATGATTCAATCTAAAAACTTTTTTTTTTGTTACTTAGAGACACTGATGTCCTAAAATCCTAGTTTGTAATTCATTCTCTCCACAATAGGGCATTCCTAAATAGGCCTACGTGCAAATATAGTTAGTACTCCTAAAAACATATATCTCAAAGAAAAAAGCCTTAACATACTGCATATTAACATCTATAATATTTTATGCCTTTTTTCCCACAACACTGTCTTGTATAAACTGGGCTTCTGATATCAGTCATTACCTTTTCACCAAGTAAATATTATAAGGCTTTACACACAATGGTAGTTGTTGTCTTTAGTGGCATTTTCTTTTTTATCAATTTTCTTTTCCTCATTTCATTACCATCTCAAGAGTTATTCACTTGTTACACAAATCTACCCACCAACTTGCAATATATATACAGTAACATATAATCCAGAAAACGGGAGTTCTCGGATATGAATTTTTAGTATTACCCTCTTAAAGAAACCTGTCAGAATTATACCTTAAACTGAAACCTTAGGCCTCCTGGCTACTTCATTTTATAAAAACAATGATGCTTCATTTTCAGCTAGTTATATAAATGTTTTATCTATTCCTCAGTAATCATTTAAAAACACAGAATCATTAATTAAGCAACTAAAACAAGGCTCATCTACTCTCACATTCTCCCCCTTGAAAATTTGTATTATAAACTATTAAAGTTTACAAGTTTGCTTTTCACCCTATGCAACAGAAAATTGCTCAATTTCTAGGCAGTCCCATTCAAAAATCCATTCCTCTAAAATCAATAAAAATTTGATTGTAAAACAGCACAAGAGAAACAGAGATTCTATCAACACAATGGCAATAACAATACTTTTGAGTTTGAACGTGCTCTTTTCCTTTAAACAATATTTACAGGCTTCCAGACTATATCAGCACAGTTCTTGCAATGATAGTTTCTTCTAAATCAAACTTCAGGACTTATAAGTGGTATTAAACATTTACTTCAATCCATTTGCTTTGCCTAAAGCTGGAATTCCTTTTTTTAAAATTTTTTTTAAAAATAGGTATTTATTTATTTATTTATTTGGCTGTGCCTGGTCTTAGTTGTGGCATGTGGGATCTTTAGTTGTGGCATTCGAACTCTTAGTTGGGGCATGTGGGATCTACTTCCCTGACTGGGGATCAAACCGGGCCCCTTGCATTGGGAGTGCAGAGTCTTAGCCACTGGACCACCAGGGAAGTCCCCAAAGCTGGAATTTCTTAAAGGTGATCTTTTTAGGCATAAGAACTCTTATCCACCCTCAGTAATTACATTTCTAAGTTTTAAAAAAATTCTGTATTAGAATTACATGTGAATATAATGTAATATATCATAAAATGTAATATTGAAGATATGTATTAAAATATTCTATGAAATTTGTGGCTTATTAAAAGCCACTCTTTTTGATTAAAACTCAAAATATTCTAATTGCAGTTATTTAGCCAAATTTCTTTCTGGAATATAATGGCCAAGAAGTAACACAACAAGCACTTTGAGATCTGAAGAAGAAAGGCACTCTCTAAAAACAAAGTTCAAGAGCATAATACAAACTTTTGTATTATTCTGTAAAATATCTCCAAGGAGTTAAATTATAGAACCTTTGAACTGGAAGGATCCTTATATACAATCAACTTAATTCCACATCTTACAGTAGGAAAAACAGATCCAGAGGAGTGAAGTTCAATGGTCACAATGAATGGACCAGAATCTGGGTCTCTGTGCCCACTGTTATTTCTATTACTGTCCCATTAAGGCAGCTGAAAAATCATGAAAGTAACACAAAGACTGGAAAAAATTAAAACTATAAATTTGATAAACTGAAAGAAATTAAATGAAGCCTAGATTATAAACCTTCTTGATAGGAACACTGGCTGACCTAAAGAGCAAATCTAACAACTGAAATCACCACACTTGAGAATCATTATGACAACTGAGAAGACCAGAAGGAATCCAGCTGGGCACTGAATAACATACAAAAGGTACCTAATCTCAGGGGGCCAGACCTGCACCAAGAGCTACATTTGAAATACTATTTTCAGATAGCCATGATAGCATTCTTACTTTGGCTTTTCGAAATAATAAGATCAGACAAGTAACTAAAAAACAAAGAAAATAGAATTGTGTGTTTTGTTTTATAACTAAAATCACTACACAGGTAAAATGAAGAATGAAACTGAGACCATATGCTGAAGAAGTAAAATGCAACATTTTCTCTGAGATTTGAAATGGGTTTTTTTGGGGGGGATAGAAAATGAACATCCATAAAGTTAGTCACATGACTTTTTGATATTTAGGGACAGGAAACAAAACAGATTTTGAAAAATACAGCAAGGCTTTAAATATATCAATATAAGTATAGTAGAGATAAGCACAGTACTTTGAAGTCTAAGAGCCTGGATTACTCAGGCTCTAAAATTTACTAGCTGTTACTCCTTCTGGCAGTATGATACTGTAGAAAAGACTTAGATTTGAATTTTTCCAGCATCCCCAGGATCCTACTTATATGACCTGCAAAGTTATTCAGTCTCTCTGAGCCTGAGCTTCCTCAACTGCAAAACAGGGAGTAATGATAACCACCTCATACTATTTGTAAAACAAAAACAAAATCATTCACTCATGCATTCATTCATTCAGACATTTGAAGTATAGGGATATAATGGAAAGATTAAACTGCTGCCCTAAAAAAATCCATAATCCCAGTGGGGGAAACAAACTAGTAGCTAGAAACAAATCAAATCTACAAGCGCCCAGAGGTTTAGTACAGAGAGCTAATGAAGCAAAGTACAGTACCTAATTTAGCCTGGGGGTAGGGGTTCTTGTCCAATTTCACACCTGAATTCTAAGTGAAAGTTAACAAGGCAGACAAAAGGAAGGGAAGGCATTCCAGGCAAAGAGAAAGGAACCCCCATCCAGTAAACACACTTTGCACAGTGACTAGTACATATATCTCCTCAATGTTTAAGATGCTCCTACACAACATTAAGTTAAAAAAAATAAAAATAAAAAACTCTATCCAGAGTATCTGATTTTGAAAGAAAAAAATGCCCATACTTGTACAAAAAAGATGAAAGAAAACATAAAAATCTAATAGTTTATTTTCTGCTTGATACTGTTCAGTAAAATATAAATGCCTGCAATAATCCAATATTATCTTTATAATTTAAAATTTGAGTTTTAATGTTTGCTGAATTTGAAGGAGGAGAAATGAAAAACTGGGAAGCAAAGGAAAGAAAACAGGCCTTTCCATTGTAGTAATACCACTGGTTAACAGGGTGGGCCACAAAGTGTTAAGACTTCCTATCATTTTCTTTTGAAAAAATTAATCATTGTTCATAGCATTTATTTTTATTTTTATTAGTTTTAAGACTTCCTCAGGAATGAGACAGGCAGAGCAATCCACCTAGGGCTCAAGTATTCTCTGGTTAATACTGCCTCAAGAAAGCACTAAAAGTACTATAACCCTGAGGTCAGATGATATCAAGACAAGAACAAGGGACCCACCCACAGTCTAGAAGTTTCTCAGTAGAGAAAGGCCCAATAAAAAGAACTCCATACTAGCTAGCAGATTAGTAAGCCTAAAAAATATATATCATGAAAACACTTCTAAGGGTTTCCCTGGTAGCACAGTGGTTGAGAATCTGCCTGCCAATGCAGGGGACACGGGTTCCAGACCTGGTCTGGGAAGATCCCACATGCCGCGGGGCAAGTAGGCCCGGGAGCCACAACTACTGAGCCTGCACGTCTGGAGCGTGGGCTCCGCAACAAGAGAGGCCACGATAGTAAGAGACCCACGTACGGTGATGAAGAGTGGCCCCCGCTTGCCGCAACTATAGAAAGCCCTCGCACAGAAACAAAGACCCAACACAGCCAAAAAATTAATTAATTAATTAATTTTAAAAAGCTACAAACATCCATGACTTATAAAAAAAAAGAAAAAAAGAAAACACTTCTAAAAAAGTTAAGAAAATTGAACAAGTAATAACTAAGAACCAGCTAATTATAAAGCACCATGGTAGATACTAAAAGGCATAAGAAAACATCTTCAACAAGGTAATTTAAAATACAAGAAATAAATTGTCAATAATGTATAGAAAATAAGATTAGGATAAGAAGAGATCAGTCAGAAGGGTTGAGGATCCCTGCAACAAGACATGGGAAAAACATACCTCCCACTTCTTAAAAATGAGTTAATACTATACCAGTATCATATTGAATTACTTTTCTGTAATACATAAAAATGCAAATAACACTAAATATCTTTTCACCTAGTGATCATTCCTTGCTTAACACAGATGCACTTCAAAGACACTCATTTTGGGCTCAATTCTGACATTTTTTAAGTGCTTTTTTTTTCTTTCTTTCTTTCTTTTTTTTTTTTTTTGTGGTACGCGGGCCTCTCACTGTTGTGGCCTCTCCCGCTGCGGAGCACAGGCTCCAGACATGCAGGCTCAGCGGCCATGGCTCACGGGCCTAGCTGCTCCGCGGCATGTGGGATCTTCCTGGACCGGGGCACGAACCTGGATCCCCTGCATCGGCAGGCGGACTCTCAACCACTGTGCCACCAGGGAAGCCTTAAATGCTTTAATGGTACTATTTTATATGTCCCTTACCTTATAAAAAATATTAGGAAAATTGGGTGGTGATAATTAGCCAATTACCCAAGAAAACATAAATTCTGGGGTCATAGTTCTTCAGATTTTAATGCTAACCATTCAAACTCTCTGTCCTATATTTAAAATGTAGTAACCAACTCATTTGCACTCATTTGCATTCTTTCATATTTAACTCATTTGGTCCACACAACAACCTTGCAAAACAGGTAGGGGTTTTTATTTTATAAATGAGGAAACTGAATCTCTGAGAGGTTAAGTAACTTGCCCAGGGTAGTTCAACGAGTAATGACTATCTCCTGGACTAAATCTTATGGCCTTTTCTACTACCCACAAAATCCTATTTGAGAAATGTCAAACAAAGGCATCTCTAAAATATGACACAAACACTAAGTTGACTTTAAATTACTATTTTGCTCCCTATAAAAAAATTATTAATCAGTCAATAACCAACATCAGTAGAACTTCAACAGAAACACACAAACTAAACTAATATTCAAATGTCATAAAGGTGCTTTCTGGACAAAATTTTATAAGAAACATTCACCCAATCCAAATTCTTACTCTTTAACAGCAGCTCTCTTCGTTTCCTTAATACCATCTTATTTGTACTGAGATACCAGTTTTCCTAGGACTGATGCTATATCTCCAAAAGGATTTTAATCATTGAAAGTATGTTTCTAGAGCCCAAGTGTGGAAAAAAAAAGCCAGTGATCAATCCAGATGAATAGGTAAAACAAACATGTTATAGAAAGCAAGAGCGTACATGTGGCTCAAGCCAATCAGTAGTGAGGAATACCAGTTTACAGACATTGACTGCTGCCTGCCATAATACCTATCAGTTAGCATTATATCCACACGGGAGTCAAGCAGCACATGCTTTTTGGTTTTCCATGATGCATTCCGTTCCTCCTAACTATGGCTGTGTGTCCACATAACAGTTAATAAATCACACATGCTTAAATTGCTTCCACACTTAGAGATGCAATACCATGCTACCAGCACTCAAAATCATTCTACAGTTCTAATAGACAATTTAAGCTATTACTAGTAACTAGAGAACAAGAGCTGGGTAAGGTAAGAAAAAAATGCAGGTATGTCTGGAATTCAAATACAGTGTTTTAAAGCAGTTGGTGAGGATCAAATGAGATAATGTGAAAACATTTTTAAACTCAAATATGTTAAATGCAGATGTAAATTCTTATAATGACATATATCACCATAGATGTACTATTTCTAAAGACAGCAGTGAACATACGATCTTGATAAAAGTTTTTTAAATAGCAGAAAACTACTTCAAGTCTTTTGAATATAAAATGAAGGTAATAAAATCTATGTCACTCCAAATGTAAGCACTAATTGGTACTTTCAATTCTACAGATGAAAAATGCTGAATAAATGTAAAAATATATACCACACCTAAAGATAATTATGTCTTTGGTTCAGTCTTATGATAGGAGTACCCATACAGTGATTCAAAAATCTTAAAGCATGCCTTTAAAAAATGTTTCCAACTCACCATTCCAATATATAAAATTTGTATATTTACAAAAACTGTTCATTTGTTTACACACACACACACACACACACACACACGCCCCTCACTGCTCTGTTTGTCATCCCCAATAAAGCTCCAAGGAGGAAGCAATAAAATAGTCAACAATTCAACAGGGTCACCACAAATGAAAGGACATCTGTATTTATTTATATTATCTACCTTAAGATGTAAGAAGCAAATCTAATTCTATTATGCTGTAAATAACAGTCAAGCAGAAATAAAGAAAAATACTCAGATCAAACTTCAAAAACAATCACCCTGACTTCAATTCTCTCCCTGTATCATTACAAAATTCTGAAAATTAATTTAGAATTTTTTTGAATGTCATAATCAAAAACGTTACAGTTCAACATAAACTGACAAACATTTCATGTTCAGACTCATTTTTTAAAGGCATTTCAGATCTTGACATGTCAATACTTGACTGCAAGCAGCTTTAACAAAAAAGCACCTTCCCATGTGTTCCAAATTATAAGTAAAACACTAAATCAGATTTAAGAAAGAAAAAAATAGGGATTCCTAGGCTATGCAATAGTAACAGTAGTAATGAAGTGTTGAAGAAATCTAACTTATTATCTTAATATTCTTCTGGATAAATCAAGTTAAGCAGTATAGACAATTCAAATGAAAATATACATATGGACAGAAAGGCAGGATTTTTGTTTCAAGTATGTAGTATACATGACTATGCAACTTCAATTCAGTATTTTGATATCCTTGTTTATAGTCCTTCACCTCTTCATTATGCATTTGTCTTCTTTCCTTTTTATATCCCAGTACATCTTCAGTTTGAAGTGCTGCTATAAAATTATACTAATTAATACTTTGCCCTAAATTTAAATCCAAAACATGTAGCTAAATCAAAGATCACACTGTATAAATCCATTGTTCTAACAGCACTTTAAAAAATACTACCCCGGGACTTCCCTGGTGGTCCAGTGGTTAGGACTCTGTGCTTCCACTGCAGGGGCACAGGTTCAATCCCTGGTGGGGAACTAAGACCCTGCATGTCCCTTGGTGTGGCCAACACAACAAAACAAAACAAAATGAACCTACATCTCTCCTACAATGAAGCCACTCAAAATCTCAAGCCAGATTTGAAATAATTTTTATCAACAGTACGACTGATGAATCTAGCAATCAAACACTGCACACTCAGTTCTCAGCCACTTCTTTCCCTTCTGTTCAATTCTCAGCCCTGCCTCATCTTCCCTTACAAAGAAATCTATAGGTAGAGAACAGACATATGACTAAAAATAAGACCATATTATCAAAATGTAATATCCCTACAAAAATTGGACCCTGGTGTGGAAAAATAAAAACCTATGTGTACAATACAAAAAGTAAATTAAAAACAAAAAAGGTAACACTAAACCATAGATAACAGTCAAACAATAGAAGAAATTCTGTGTATATAAAAATTAAAAATGTATAAGTAATTATAAAAACAATAAATTAAAAAGATAAAGGTGAAAATCAAGTATATGTAGGGATATACAAATGGATTAATGACAATTAAAAAATAATTTGTTAAAGTTTAAGCCTCACTAATAATGGAGAAAAGAACCAATTAAGTCAATTGAGGACTATTTTCACCTATTAAAACCACCAAAAGATTTTTAAATATTTTAAAAATTCATTCTAAGTATCTAGATGGTTACATTATAAATTAGGACAATCTTCTGGAGAGCAATTTTATAATATATAACAAAAGCTATAAAATGGATGAGTCCCTTGACCTGATAACTCCACTTCAGAAATATAGCCCAGAAAAACAACTGAAAAAGAAAAGAAAAGAAAAAAAAGGAAAAAAGCAGAAAGACTACTTAACTATGCAGATATTAGTGAAAAACTGGAAGTAACCCAAATGTTCAACTGGCAATTGAGTTCTAATCACAGCAACTTAAAAACAACCGAATCTTTCCTTGCCATTAAAATAACAATGACTACTCAAATATAGATAAGTATACGTAAAAGTGTTACATAAGAAAATATAAAGCATAAAGTGGACATTGATTACAATTACATGAAAATATGCCTTTACAATATAAGGAAAGGAAGTCTAGTAAACTGGACTTTGTTTTTTTTGTTTTTCTGTGTGTGTGTGTGTGTGTGTGTGTGTGTGGTTAGGAGACTATTTTTAATCATTTTGGTGCTCATTTACTTTTTGGAACTGTCAAGTTAATTTTTAAAAAGCTTTTTCCTTTTAAAAAATGTTACTTGCTTAAAATGGTCCACTTAGAAACAAATAAAAATATTGTCAATACACCTCAGTATACAAAACCACATTAGTCATAAAGTATTAAAACATATTGGTAAGCACTGTTGTTTTTGCCCTTTTTTTGAAAGAACTTCAGTCCAACAAAAAGTCTGACTACAAATTAAATTGGTAATACATGCAGTTTTTCAAAAATATTTTTTATCCATCGGAGAATTTTTTACCATTAATATTACAGATGGTGGAGTTTATCCTTATCACAATTATTATATCATTTTCTGTGCTTTGCAAAACTAAAAAAAATTAGTCAGTAGATTTGGTGATAATTAGCATGGCCTCATTCTTGTAATTTAATACAAAGAAAATTATCAAATGAACACCAAAGTAATTTAAATATTGTCCTGTTGAAAGCAAATTTTAAATCATTCTATTTATATTTAGAGTCTACCATACCCCTCCAACTTTCTTTAACTTTGTCTAATTTTCCTCTGTTTGGATCTTACTGGAAGGAAAGATAGCTGAACTTAGATTTTAGTAACATCACCCCTTTCTCCTCTCATTTCCTTCCAATTGACTGTGCCAGTGGCTAACACAAGGGAACATCCTCCCAAAAATAAAAAGGATCACCTTTTTGTGTGTGTCAATGCCGAACAGAAGGTGCATTTACACTATGAATTATATTTGCTGAACAAACAACAGTCAATCCAATGCTTTTGGTCCTTTACTAAAGTATATTCTATTTTAAAATATGACCATTGTTGTTTCCTTGTAAATCCAAAATCGTGTTTCGTCAATTCTCAAAAAGCTCATAATCCACAGTTCTTATTTAGTGAAATTGTTAACTGCATAAATGCGATTTAATAATGATTTGATGAGCTATTTTCTACAATCTGAGATATACAACGATTATGCTTTTATTCCGTAGTCGATTATCTAACCCCCGACAAATTTTGAAATTAGCTTGATGCTATTATTTTTAATTGTGTCGTTTTTCCCTAGTCCCTGGTCCGTCAACTCCCCTCCTGAACCCCCTCTGCCGTGCGGCCCGCCGCCCCCAGACCAAAAAAAAAAAAAAAACAGCCTGGCCTCAGTTCCCGTATTTCAAGCCAGGACCAACCAGAAAGCAGTTTTCTTCCACTAATCCGGAACTCCAGGCTGTTACCAACGCTGTCATTGGCCAGCGTCAGTCCTTGGTACGTGCCCCAAGATAACCCCCTGGTTTCTCTCCCTTTTACCCCTACAATGGGCCTTTCCCGATGTTTGTAACATATTCATAATCTACAGTACGGCATCTCTGATAACCAGTTCACATTCTTCAAAGTTTTCAGGTGGAAACAAACGAGGCCAAGGGGAGGGCAAGGTACCCTTTCTCCGACTCGCCGGGAGGGGGGAAGGGACAGTTCTTCGGCTCAGCACTGAGCTCCAGAGCCGCGTAGGTTGAAGGGTCGGGGGCGGGTTGGGGGAACAAGGTGGGGAGGGAGTGGAGAAAGAGTTGGGTTAAGTTGAAATGAAAACTTTACTCACCAGATCCTCGAAGCTTCTTCGGTGCTCTCTCCCCTCCCAGTCTAAGCGGCGCGGAATAAGCTGGGGGCCGGCGAAAAGAAAGGGGGGAGGGGGCAACGATAAAGGCCAAGCCTCTGCTCCGCATCAACCCAACCCAGTTTGGGTCCGGGTCCTCGACCCTTTGGCGTCTTTATTGCTGTTGGCCTGATAGCTGTTGTCTCAGAGCTAGACGAGTGTGGGGGAAAGGAGGCCGAGGAGGAGGAAATCCTGAAAAAACACCTCCCACAGGCATAAAGAGGGGGCGAGTTAAGACCCCAGCGATATCCGCCCCTTTTGAGGGAAGAAGCCGGTTCACCACTGTGACAACAGCTATGAGTGCCCAGTTCCAAGCCTTCCTCCCGGTCCTAGCCCTCCGCCCCTTACTTGCCCTTCCTCCAGTCTCACCCCAACCGTCCCCACCTCTTCCCGAAGGGGCTGCGTACCTGATGCTCCTCGAGCTCCTGCACTAGCACCTGAGCAAAAGGGAAACACGGATATGAGGGCAGCTCGGGCCACCAACCCATTCCTCCCTCCCCAAACTGAACCCAGCCGCTGACGGCAGCGCTACTCAAGGCCGGCCTTTTCCTCACCCACAGCGGAACCGCACACCCAGCTGCCTCGGTTTCCCCACTGGGACCATTCCCCAAGACTCCCAGATCTCCTTCCCCTTCTCACCTGAGCGGATTTGTTGCAGGGTCCGGACTGCAAGAATCTAGCGATCAGGTAATACAGCTCTGAGGAAGAGGGGGGGAAAGAGGTTGAGAGGGAGGCAAAGAAGAAAAAACAGAAGCTTTTTCAAAAGAAACTGACAGCCGTCGCGCTAAGCTCCCATCCTCTTAGCCCCAGGACACAGCTACCCACCGGCTTCGATCTGGGTAGGTGCCGCCGCCATCCTTTTCCCGAGGGGGTTTGGGGGATTTGCTCCAGAGGGGCTGGCGGGGGCGGGTGGGGATGCTGCCTCTATTGTGGTGAAGCCCCCATGCCCAGGAGTCCCGCCGCTTCCGCCGCACTCCTCGTCCCAGTTTCGGTCTCTCTCGGATTCATCGCATCACGTTTCGACCCATAGATATTCTAGCCCAAGAGCTGAGGAGGCGGAGGAGGAAGGAGAGGGAGAGAGAGAAGAGGAGGGAGGAGCCGAAGTGGCGGAGGGGTGGGCGGGGGCAAAGGGGGTGGGGAGAGGGGAGGGTAAAAACTGTGAGAGGGACCTGCAGCGCTCGTTGTTCACCGCCAGAGGCACTAACGCATCCTCCAGTCCTCAGCTCTCCAATACAGCCGACAGTTACCTAGCTACCGCTCCCGGAAGGAAGGGGAGGTGCTAACTGATGGCAGACTCTCTGGCAGCTACCGTAGAACTCAGTGGTGACGTTCCCTTCAGCGAGTTCCAGAGTGGTTACCCTTCCTGTGAGGGCAGTCGGGCCCTTTCCTATCGAGGACCTTTCCCTCTGGCGTGGTCGTGAGGAACATGTGAGGAGCCGATTCAGCTGCTTTCTTCGATTCCCTCCCGGCACCGAGGAGGCTTTGATTTTTTTGTCTCTCTTCCACCGAAAGGAGGCTAGCCGCTAAAGGATCTCGTGACTGAGAAAGAAAAGGAGTCCCTACTTCGTTGTCACTTGTTTCTCTTTAAAATGATTTTTGTACCAGATGAAAATGCTGTTAACTTAGAAGTCCGGAGGGCAGGGCTCATATTGTTATAGAGAAAGAGCAGCTCTCTAAACGTCCCCTGATTCTGATAAATTTTCAGGAAGAATTTGCTGTCAGACATGAAGCATTTTATTTTTTCCCCTTCTGAATGTGTAACACATGCCATATCTGTCCCATTCCTATAGGATAATTTTCAATTGTGTCTTCAAATACTGTCAAAATATTTTATGTTAACCATGGATTTTTATGTATTATTGCATATCTGTATGCAAGGTAGTTTTCTACAGGTTTGGGGCAACTTTCGTTATTTAATATATAACCCCTAACTCTTAGTACAGTACCGACTTTCAGTAGTTGGTTACTGAAATCTTAAGTGATCAAAGGATTTGTAGATTAGTAATTGACACACATATAGTGAACAGTCTACTTCCCTACTTTCCCTCGCATAATATATTCCCACCTCAAGCCCTGACCAAAAAGTAATTAATAGAAGCTGAACCTGATGAAACCAGAAATGCTGTTTAAACTGCATGTACTGTTTACATTGAAATATTCAGATTTGAAGGTTCACCTTTTAAGGTTAGGGCTGGATTCTTAGGAATTTGATTTCCTCACTCAGAGTTCAGCCATTGACCACAGTGTGCCTAGAATTGCATTATGCTGGCATAAACTTAGCCTAGGTTGGTTAGTTCTCACTCTGGTCATTATTTTCCCCTCAGAAAGAAAGAACCACACAAAATGTGATATAATAGGTCTATCTTTGGTCATTATGCTGTAGTACTTGATAAGACAAATGCCATTAACTGAAAAATATTAGATATTGAAAAGACCTATAAGCCCTAGATAACTCATTGCAAGTAGCTTAGCAAAACACCAGACTAAATATATTTTACAGATCAAGTATAATATATACAACAGTTACCATTAAGCTATTACAATGTACTAAGCACTTTACATATTTTACCTCATTTAATCTTTATAATGACCCTAGGAGGTAGTTTCTATTGTTATCCACATTTTACAAGTTATAAAAATGTCTATATGACTTTGGACAACTCACTGAAATTCTGTGAACCTTATTCCTCATCTATAAAATGTAATAGTACTTGCCATGCCCACTTCACAGTAATTGCTGTAAAAGTCATGTGAATATGTTTGTGTCATATTTCAAACTGTATAGGGCATTGTTATTTCAGTGATCGCTTCAATTTCAGTCGGGTGCAATCAGGAGAGAAAAGGCACACAGTAATTTGAATAGAGAAAGTTTAAGGTACAGAATTATTAACAATAACAGGAGATTGGAGTAATGAAGAATTACCTAGTAAGGTGTAAAGAGAACTCTAAAGAATATAGGAATAGAAGACATAGTATATAATATAATAGCAGATAGTAATAGCCACTAACCCTAGAGCTGAGAGTACTCTCAATCCCTATTGCCCACCCAGGGCTAAGATCCAGACCTTGTTGGAGAGGACACAGCCAACCAAGGCTCATTCAATGGCAGGAAAGATGCTGTGGTACCTTGCTGAAACTCCAACTTCTGGAACTTTCTAGAAGCCTACCTTCTGGAATCAACCCTCTAGGGTACCTGGGAAATAATGTTCACAGGGAAATGTCTCACCAGAGGCACGTTACTACAAAACCACTAGAGGCAAGGTGCCAGGGGAGGCTGCTGGGTGCTACCAAAAGCATGCACCACAGGAGCTAGGCACTAGAGAAAGCTGCACAAGCTGCAGGAGCATCCTACTCCATAAGCACTCCAGAAGCGGGACACAAAACCTTTTCTTCTTATACTGTATTTCCAGTTTGCTCTACTGACAAAGCTTCAGGTCTTGCTGACCAAAGGAAAAATATTTAGATAGCCCAGATCCATTTTCATAGAGCAGTCAATAATGGAGAGTTTGGAGATGATGAGCAACAAATCAATAAACTGGCACAAATTCCCTACTGTTTTCTTTACTATAAGGACTAGGTTGATAAAAGGAAAGTTATTAAAATGTGTGTGTTAACATAAAAGTGTTCATTTGTTCTTTAGGATAAGCCGAATGCTTTGAATTATTTTGTTGCAATTAAAATCACCAGTCTTAACCCTGTGGCCAAAGGCTTAATTGGGAGGGGAAGGAAATTTTTATAAGCTAAAGCAAATATTGATTTACATAGAAAAAATCAGGAATGTTTACCTGATAGGCATTAGTTTCCTAGGACTGCCATAACAAATTACCACAAACTGGGTGGCTTAAAATAAGGGAAATTTTTTTGTCACAGTTCTGGAGGCCAGAAGTCTGAAATCAAACTGTCGCCAGGCCAGAATTCCTTCAAAATCTCTGGTGGAGAACTCTTCTCCCAACTTTTGATGGCTCCTGGCATTCCTGGAAATTATGGTAGCCTAACTCAAATCTCTACCTCCAGCTTAACATGGCTTTCTTCCGTGTGTGTCCCTGTGTTAAATCTCCCTCTCCTTTTTCTTACAAGGACAACAGTCATTGGATTTTGGCCCCATCCCAAATCCAGAATGATCTCGTCTTGAGAACCTTAACTTAGTTACATCTACAATGACTCTATTTTCAAATAAGATCATGTTCACAGGTACAGGTACTAGGGGTTAAGGCATGGACATATCTTTTGGAAGATATATAACTAAACCCACTAAATCATTTATTTCATTCTGACTCTTTAAAAATCACATTTTAAGGGAAGATCAAAGTTGAAAATTTAACAGTTCTCCCCAGGATGGCCAGAAAAGAAAGAAAATAGGAAATTCTGAGATGGGGGGACAGAAGTAGTAAATAAGAAGATTAAGGGACTTCCCTGGCTAGGACTCCATGCTTTCACTGCCATGGGCCCGGGTTCAGTCCCACAAGGGAACTAAGATCCTGCAAGCCACTCAGAGTGGCCAAAAGCCAAAAAAACAGTTTAAAAAAAAAGATTAATATACCAAACTCTGTAAATAAATAGTTGCTCTCTTTTCCTGTCTCAGTTTCTTAAAATAACAAAATTATATAATGTAGTTATTAAAATAATGTATTCTTGAATTAAAAACATATCACATACATTATAATATGTTAACATATTTTAATACATTGTATAGGTGTGATATGCATAACAAAAATAGGAGAAAAAAGAAGGAAGAGAGAATAGAACTATATAGGAGTAACATCTGTATATCTCAAAAGAACTGATTTAGTATAAAAGCAAACTACATTCTGTTAAGAGGTATACAATCAACCCTAGATGAGCCACTAAGAAAATAACTTTAAAAAGAGTGAAAAAGTAATTTAAAAAGTTAAAAAAATGAAACAAAAAAATGTTAAAGTTCCACTAAGGAATATTTACTTAACTCAAAAGAAAGGGTAAAAAAGGAAGAATAGGACAAAAAGACATGAGATATATAGAAAAAAATTAAACTGGTGGACATAAATCCAACTATATCAATAACAACATTACAGGCTTCCCTGGTGGCACAGTGGTTGAGAGTCCGCCTGCCAATGCAGGGGACACGGGTTCATGTCCCGGTCCAGGAAGATCCCACATGCCGTGGAGCGGCTAGGCCCGTGAGCCATGAACGCTGAGCCTGCGCGTCTGTGCTCCACAACGGGAGAGGCCACAACAGTGAGAGGCCCGCATACCGCAAAAAAAAAAAAAAAAGGTGTGAGAATTTGTTGCTAGCAGACCCTTATTACAAGAACTGTAAAGGGAAGTTATTCAGGCTGAAAGCAACTGAATCCAGACAAAAACTCAAATTATTCAAATCCACATGGAAAACAAAGTTCAATTGTAAAGATTACTATATAATTATAAAAGACAGTAAAAATACATATTTCTCCTACATTCTTAAATTATTTTTAATTATATAAAATAAAATAATGTGTAGATAATCTAGTTTGGCATATCACATATAGAAATGTAATATATTTGCCAATAACAGCAAAAAGAAGGTGAGTGAGAAGAAAGCTGTATTGGGTTAAGAACATGATACCATGTGGTACGTCAAATCTGTAGGAATAAATGCAGAGTGTAAGAAATGACAAATAATCAGGCTAATATAACAAAAGCTATAAATATATACTAGCTCTTCTTTCTTCTCTTAGCTTCTTTAAAATATATTAAATTATATAAAGTAATGATTATAACAATATATTGTTTGGATTGAAAATTTATAAATGTAATATGTTTAACACCACAAAATGGGGGAAAATGGAGTAGAGTCATATAGAAGTAACATTTCTATATCTAAGCAGAATTAAGTTAGTATTAATTTTAAGATGATTCTGATGAGTTATTATGTACATAGTAAGCTCCAGAACAAACACAATGGAAATAACTCCCAGAAATATAGTGAAAATGTTATTAAAGAAATTTAAATGCAGCATCAGAAAATATTCACTTTAATGGAAAAGAAAGCAGTAAAGAAGGAATAGAGGAACAAAAAGGAACAAAAAGTAAAATGATACGACTGTTGGTGGGAAAGTAAATCAGTGTAGTCAGCATTGAAAACAGTATGTTTCCTCAAAAAATTAAAAATAAAACTACCATATGATACAGCAATCCCACTTCTAGGTATATATCTGAAGGAAATGAAATCACGTCTTGTACAAATACCTGCACTCTCATGTTCGTAGCATTATCCTCAATAGCCAAGACATGGAAACATCCTAAGTGGCAATCAACAGATGAATGGATAGGGAATTCTCTGGTGGTCCAGTGGTTAGGACTCTGTGCTTCCACTGCAGGTGGCCCAGGTTTGATCCCTGGTCAGGGAACTAAAAACAAACAAACAACAACAACAACAAAAAAAACAGGAATGAAGAAAATCTGGTATATATATGCAATATAACATTATTCATCCATAAGAAAATAAATCCTGCCATTTGCAACAACATGGATGAAACTTGAGGGCATTTGGCTAAGTGAAAGAAGTCAGGCAGAGAAAGACAAATACTGTATGATCTCATTTATATGTGAATCTAAAAAAGCCAAACATAAAAACATAGAGTGGAATGGTGTTTGCCAGGAGCAGGGGAAATAAGGAGATATTGGTCAAATGGTACAAACTTTTAGTTATAAGATAAAGAAGTTCTGGGAATCTAATTTTTGTGTTAATTTACTTTTAAGTAGAGCCCCAGGATGTCGGATGGTGAGCCTCAGTTCAACAAAAGACCGAAAGGAACTAAAACAGAGAAGTTTTTGGAAGTTCTCTGGCAGTAGAGTTGTTAAGACTGCACCCTTCCACTGCAGGGGGCACGGGTTTGATCCCAAGTCAGGAACTAAGATCCCCGCAAGCCATGAGGCTTGGCCAAAAATAAGTAAGTAAATAAATAAAAACAAAAATAGTGAAGTTTATTACTCCAGGTCCTAGAAGAGGTACACAGCATGCCTCAAGGGGCAATGTGGGAGGTCAAAGCAGAGTGCAGTCTGAGAGAGAGCAGCAGGACATAAGATCCATGCCTTTAACAGAGTCTGAGGGTGGAGCACTTTGGCATTCCCAGGCTAAAGCCAGATTGATCAATTCAAACCAAAAAGAGCAGGTGTTTGGTAAGTTTTGCAAGGGTTTTATCTAAGGGGTGCACGAGGGGAAGGCTCTGGAAGATGGTGGGGACTGTTTATCACAAGGGCCTTTGGGACAGTCGTATCAGGAACTTATATTTGCTTGTGACTCTGCAGGTTGTTTCTAAGTCAGGTGTTCCCAGGAGGAGCTAGTGTCAATTCAAGGGTCCTTCAGGCCACTTGGTCATGCAAAATGGATACCAAGGAAGCAATGTTGTGGAGTAGTTTAGCTAAACTCTCAACATTAATGTACAACATGGTGATTATAGTTAACAATACTGTTTTGTATACTTGAAAGTTGCTAACAGAGTCAATCTGAAATGTTCTTATCATAACAACAACAAAAATAGTGAAGGATGTGTTAACTAACCTTATATGATAATCATTTCACAATTTATATCAAATCATCACCTTGTACATCTTAAAGTTACCCAATGTTATATGTCAATTATATCTCAATAAAGTTGGGAAAAAGTAAAATGGTACATAAATCCAAATATATCAATAATGCCATTAAATATGAATGGATTATACACTACCAGACGTAAAATAGATAGCTAGTGGGAAGCAGCCACATAGCACAGGGAGATCAGCTTGGTGCTTTGTGACCACCTAGAGGGGTGGGATAGGGAGGGTGGGAGGGAGGGAGATGCAAGAGGGAAGAGATATGGGAACATATGTATATGTATAACTGATTCACTTTGTTATAAAGCAGAAACTAACACAACATTGTAAAGCAATTATACTCCAATAAAGGTGTTAAAAAAATCCAATAAAGAGGCACTTTGTCATACTGGATTAAAAACATTATCCTAGAGACTGACATACAGAGTGAAGTAAGTTGGAAAGAGAAAAACAAATACCATATGCTAACACATATATATGAATCTAAAAAAAATGGTTCTGAAGAACTTAGGGGCAGGACAGGAATAAAGACGCAGACGTAGAGAATGGACTTGAGGACATGGGGAGGGGGAAAGGTAATCTGGGATGAAGTGAGAGAGTGGCATGGACATATATACACTACCATATGTAAGATAGATAGCTAGGGACTTCCCTTGTGGTGCAGTGGTTAAGAATCCACCTGCCAATGCAGGGGACACCGGATCGAGCCCTCATCTGGGAAGATCCCACATGCCGCAGAGCAACTAAGCCCGAATGCCACAACTACTGAGCCTGTGCTCTAGAGCCCGCAAGCCACAACTACTGAAGCCCACGTGCCAGAGCCCATGCTCCTCAAAAAGAGAAGCCACCACAATGAGAAGCCCACGCACTGCAGTGAAGAGTAGCCCCTACTCGCTGCAACTAGAGAAAGACCGCGTGCAGCAACAAAGCAAAAATAATTAATAAATAAAATTTTAAAAATAATAAAATAAAATAGATAGCTACTGGGAAGCAGCTGCATAGCAAAGGGAGATCAGCTCAGTGCTTTGTGTCCACCTAGAGGGGTGGGATAGGGAGGGTGGGAGGGAGACACAAGAGGGAGGAGATATGGGGATATATGTATATGTATAACTGATTCAGTTTGTTATAAAGCAAAAACTAACACACCACTGTAAAGCAATTATACTACAATAAAGATGTTAAAAAAATTATCCAACTGTATGTAGTCTATAGGTGAAACACTTTAATTCAAAGATACTAATAGATTAAAATGAAATGGATGAAAAAATATATATCATGCAAACAGCAACCACAAGAAAGCTGGAGTGGTATACTAATATCAGAAGAAATAAAATTAAAAACAAAAAATGTTACTAGAGATAAAGAGGAACATTTTCTAATGATAGAAGTTTCAATATATCAGGAAGAGATGTATTCTAGGCCATAAGACTGACCTTAATAATTTTTAAAAGATAGAAATGCAGGCAGTCCTCAACTTAGATGGCACTACTTATGATTTTTCAAATTTCTGATGGTGCAAAAGCAATATGCATTCAGTAGAAACCATACTTTGAATTCTGAATTTTTATCTTTTCCTGGGCTAGGAATATATATAATATAATACTGTCTTGTGATGCTGGGCAACAGCAGTGAGCTGCGTCTCCCAATCAGCCACAGCTCCCAGTCAGCAATGCAATCACAAGGGTAAACATCATATGGTTCTGTACCCACACAACCATTCTGTTGTTCACCTCCAGTACAGTATTCAAGAAATTACATGAGATACTCAACACTTTATTATAAAATAGGCTTCATGTTAAATAATTTTGTCCAAGAGTAGGCAAGTGTTCTGAGCATGTTTAAGAGAGGCTAGGTTAAGCTATGATGTTCAGTATGTTAGATATATTAAATGCATTTTTGACTTACAGTATTTTCAACTTATGATGGGTTTATCAGGACATAACTCCACCATAAGTCAAGGAAGATCTGTAATACAAATTGTGTTCTCTGACCAAATAGAATGAAATTAGAAGTCAATAACAAAGAAAATTGGAAAAGTTACAAATATGTGGAAATTAAACAGCATACTCCTAAATTACCAAAAAAGAAACCCAAAAGGAAATTTTAAATTTATTTATTCACATTTTTGATGAAAGCATTGAAATTTTATTTGTCCAAAGGAGTATTTATCTGATGATTGTTACATTTAAATAAATTGGATTTCTTTTAAAAAGAAATTGGAATATGAGCTACATTTCTCTTTTATTATGAATCAAATTTTAAGGACAGTCCTGGTCCATGTTTCAAGAGGTATATACATGAAATGCCTGATATTCTGATCTTTTAAGGAAATTAGTCTTTGAGGAAATCAGTACCTAATGATAAAATAAGATGTTTATAGTACGACTTCAAAAACAGCAAAACCTTCAGTAGAACCTTCAGATTTTCTTGCATGTGGTTATAGTCTCAGTAAATGATTGCTAACTAGATGAACAAGAAGAGAAAGTATTGATTCTTTTCATTGACTTCAGTAGTAATATTTGTACAGAATTTCTTAAAACTTTTCATTCAAATTCATTTTGTAGACCTCTAAGGGTATCTGTGAAGTACAGAAATATACCTTAAACCACTGATTGACTTTAGAATTATATTACTCTGTTTCACAGTGTACTCTATATGAAATAATTTTCAAACAAAAATAGTGTTACCCCCCGCATTGTTCACTAGACTTAGTTCTGAATTACTTTTGAAATATCTCCAAATGTGGTTTCACCCTCAAAAGATAATGTATCACTTATCACTGAGACTGTCCAAAACTATTTAACATAAGCTTGGAAAGCATTATAAAAACATTTAGAATGTGTCCTAGTGGCAGTTTCACCAGAGTAAGTGCATAGCCATAGTCCTGTGGTTTCTTCAATTGCATTAAAAATTATTTTAGATTAATGCAATGAAGCAAAAACTTATGAAATCAGCTAAAGCAGTGCTTAGAGGGAAATTTAAAGTTGTAAATGCTTATATTACAAAAGGAGAAGGATCCAACGTCAATAAGCTAAACTTCCACCATAATATCAATACACTGGAAAAAGAAAAGCAAATGAAATGCAAACTGCACAGAAGGAAATAATGAAAATTAAAGAAAAAATTAATGAAATAGAGAATGGAAAAATGGTAGAGAAAAATCAATGAAAGCAAAAGTTGTTAATGTGAAAAACCAACAAAACTAAGAAAACTAGATAGGCTAACCAAGGAAAAAATGACCAAAATAGGCTCATATTACTAAAATCAAGAATGAAAGATGAGACATTATTGCCAAGCTCACAGAAACAACAAGTAATCAACTTCCAACTTCCAACAAATAAAGCCCAGACTCAGTCAACTTTACTCCTGAATTCTAGCAAAAATTTAAAAAATTAATGGCAATTCTTCACAAATTCCTCCAAAATATAGAAGAGAAAATAATACTTTGTAAATCATTCTATGAAGTATTACCCTGTCAAAAGCAAACAAACACATCACAAGAAAACTATAGACAATATCTCCTATGAATATTGCCATAGTTAATTTAATGTGTCAACTTGACTAGTCATGGGTGTCCATATTAAACACTACTGGGTGTGTCTTTGAAGGTGTTTCTGGATGAGATTAACATTCGAATTGGTGGACTCTGTAAAGTAGATTGCCCTTCCCAATGTGGGTAGGCATCATCCAATCCATTCAGGACTTTAAAAGAACAAAAGTCAGGGGAAGGAGAAAATTGCCCCTTTTTTTCCCATTTCTCTCTTTGAGATGGGACATCTCATCTCATCTCATCTTCTCCTGCCCTCTAACTAGGATTGGCACCATTGGCTCCCCTTATTCTCAGGGCTTCAGACTTAGAGTGAATTACATCACTGTCTCCAAGCTGGAGACAACTGGGACTTCTCAAGACTTCATAATCATGTGAGCCAATTCCTAGAGGAACAGAATTTTATGGGTGTGTTTTCTAAAGTGGTTCAGGGAATTTACTCCCTAATCCGATTAGATTCAAAGATACTAATGAGCAAGGAGCTAGGTAACTCTGTATATGATAATTTCCACTATTTTTGAAAAACTAGTAAGTATAATGATGTTGGTTGATTGCTCCTAATGTCACTAATGGTGAAAGAAAAGGAAATCAGGGATTCAAATTCACAAATTCAAGAGGCACAAAAATGACCTAAGAACTTCTATGTGTGTCATGAAGGAGAACTTATCGCTTGTAGCTGCAGAGATGAAATTGCTAAAATTCAAATGTAGAACCTCATCCTGTGACTGGTTGAGTTACAATGCAAGTTGAACTCCCAGACTTGCAGGGTGTCTACTGTTAAAGTGAGGACATGGATTGAGAAAGAATGAGATCCCGTAAATTGTGGGAAGATCCTGATGAGGCTGAGGAGATTGGGCCCCTAAATTCTGATTAATCTTATTTACCAGTCGAAGAGAGCTCCCCACCACCAATGGAAAGTGTCTTCCTCGATCCCAGCAGAATTGGCCTCCCAACCCCCATCAGAAGCAGCCTTTCACCTCCAGCAGAAGCAGCGAGGTGCCCGGGGCATCTCTACCTTGATTGGTATCAGCTTTTCCACTAATAACAGTATCAGGCTTTCTTCCTCCACCTAAGTGGATTAACCATGCATTGCCCAAGGAAACTCTAAAGACCTCCCTAAGGCAGTTGCCATGTAAGACAATGGTGATTCTCCTCAGGGCCCACCACCACCACCACTCTGCTTCTAGACCTATAACTAGGCTCAAGTCCCTGCAGGCTCCTAAAGATGAGGTATAATGTGTGACCCATGAGGAAGTATGTATTCCAAAAGAGCTACTTGAGTTTTCTAATTTATACAAACAGAAGTCCTGGGAACATGTGTGGGAATGGATATGAAGGGTGTGGTTAATGGTGGAAGGAACATAATGAATCAGGTCAAATTTATTGATATGAGCTCATTAAACAGAAATTATGGGTTTAATGTTGCAGCCAGGGGAGTTAGAAAAGACTCTGTTTTGTTTTTTGGTAGGGCTAAAATGTAACGAGCATGAGTGAATTAAAAATGCTGGAAATGCCTTGGTTTAACAGAGGAGGGGCTACAAAGGCTTAGGGCTTAGGGAGACTGGAATGGTGGAGTGGATTTGGCACTTAAGACCAACCCACCCAAATTGGGAGGGTCCAAAAGACATACATTTCACCAATGCTGGGAGGCATATATTTGTGAGGAGAGCCACAGCATCCTTGAGGAGCTCTGTGATCGCTCTTCTTTATAAGCCAGACCTCACAGTGGGAACTACAGTTACTGAATTGGGAAACCTAAGTGCAGTGGGAATAATTGGATCCCCAGGTGACAGAGGCCAATTGGTTGCACTCAACCATTAAAGTCAATGTGGGCATGATTGTTGTAATGGACAGCAAAGTTAAAGCTGCAATTACAAAAGTATGACTTGACCAGACCTAGAGCATTGGTTAATTGATCATAGTGTTCTTAGAAGTGTAAGAGATAGGAAGCCTACTAAAACCTTAGGTGATCTATATGAGCAGAAAAGTTCTTAGTCAAGTAAATCAAAGTCGAAGCTAAGTCATAGAAACAGAGAGTCACAATCACTGAATTCCCAGATGAGAGAGTTTACAGATCCAGAAACCCTTGAATAAAGGGGAGGGCACCTTCCTTCAAGGAAGGACCTGGTACACTCCTGAAAATTATACTGTTAATCTTTCTCTCAGCTTTACCCAAAAGGACCTATGGCCTTTTACCAAAGTAACTGTATACTGGGGAAAAGGAAATAATCAGACCTTTTGGGGACTACTGGATTCTGGCTCCGAACTGACATTGATTCCAGGAGAACCAAAATGTCACTGTGGCCCTCTAGTCAGATCAGGAACTTATGGAGGTCAGGTGGTCAACAGAGTTTTAGCTCAGATCTATCTCACAATGGGTCCCCAAACACATCTTGTGGTTATTTCCCCAGTTCCAGAATGTATAATTGGAATAGACATACTTAGCAAGTGGTAGAATCCCCACTTTGGTTATCTAATCTGTGGAGTGAGGGTTATTATGATGTGAAAGACCACATGGAAGCCCTTAAAACTGCTTCTACCTAGGAAAGCAGTATATCTAAAGCAATACCACATTCCTGGAAGGATTGCAGAGATTTGTGCCACCATCAAGGAATTGAAAGACATAGCGGTGGTAATTCCACCCCATCCCTGTTCAACTCTCCTATTTGGCTTGTGCAGAAGACAGATGGATTTTGGAGAATGACAATGGATTATGATAAACTTAATCAGGTGGTGACTCCAATTGTAGCTGCTATGCCAAACATAGTTTCATTGCTTGAGCAAATTAAAATATCCCCTGGTACCTGATATGAAGCTATTGATCTATCAAATGCCTTTTTCTATATCCTTGTACATAAAAATCCACCAGAAGAATTTTGCTTTCATCTGAGAAGGCCAACAATACACTTTCACTGTCTTACCTCAGAGGTATGTGGACTCTCTAGCCATGTGTCATAATTTAGTTCTCAGTGACCTTGATCAACTTTCCCTTCCACAAGATATTACACTATTCCATTACACTGGTGACATTATGTTGATTGGACCTAGCAAGCAAGAGGTAGCAACTACTCTGGCTTGTTGGTAAGAGAGTTGCATGTCAGAGAATGGACAATAAATCTGATTACAATTCAGGTGACTTCTACCTCAGTGAAATTTCTAGGGGTCTTGTGATGTGGGGCATGTTGAGAATTCCTTTCTAAGATGAAGGATAAGTTGTTGCATCTGGTCCCTCCTACAACCAAGAAAGAGTAACAACACCTAGTGGGCTTCTTTGTATTATAGAGATAACATATTCCTATTTGGGTGTATTTCTCTGGCCTATCTACCGAGTGACCCAAGAAGCTGTTACCTTTTCGTGGGGCCCAGAACAAGAGAAGTCTCTGCAACAGGTCCTGGCTGCTGTGCAAACTGCTCTGCCATTTGGACCATATGATTCTGCATATTCAATGGTGCTTAAAGCAGGTAGGGATACTCTTTAAAGTCTTTGGGAGGCCTGTCTGGGTGAATTATAATACAAACCTTTAGGATTTTGGAACAAGATCCTGCCATCATCTGTAGATAGCTACTTTCCTTTTGAGAGTTTTTGGCCTGCTACTGGGCCTTAACAGACACTAAATGCTTCACCGTGGGCCACCAAGTTACCATGTGCCCTAAGCTTTCAATTATGAACTGAGTGTTGTCTGACACACCAAGCCATAAAGTTGGGCATGCACAGCAATACACCATTATCAAGTGGAAGTGGTATATACAGGATTGGGCTGAAGCGGGCTTTGGAGGCACAAGTAAGTGACATGGAGAAGTGATCCAAATGCCCATGGTCTCCATTCCTCTTTTTTTTTTTAATCCATTCCTCTTAAACTACAGTAAGTCCCCTGCATATGAAACTTCAAGTTGCGAACTTTCAAAGATACAAATGTGCGTTAGCATGTCCAATCATGTAAGTTAGTTCATGTGTCTGGCGTACATTGTCACGTGTGTGCATCCTCTACAAGTGGTTGTGCTTTTGTATACTTTACTATACATTACTGCATAGAGTACAGTAGTACTGTATCTTTATTTCAAGCCCAGGAAAGAGCTACTACCCAGACATCACTGGATCATTTTTTCAAGAGGGTAGATGGAATTGAATCCAACAAGGAACCAGAACCTGTGCCATCAACTTCAGGCGTGAGTGAAATTGTAGCTTGCCTTCTGTCTCCTATTGCTGATGATCCTTCTGCTCTTCCATCTCGCACCTCCTCTCCCTCCTCCAGTCAGTAACTCTTCTTGCTTATTCACTTGATACCAGCCCCTGTATTCCAGCTGTTGTATTGTACTACTGTACTTTTCAAGGTACTGTAGTGTAAGATTAGAAATGTTTTCTTTGTATTTTGTGTTTATTTTTTATATATTATTTGTGTGAAAAGTATTATAAACCTATAAGTACTATATAGCCAATTGTGTTAGTTAGATACCTAGGCTAACTTTGTTGAACTTACAAACAAACTGGACTTACAAATGCGCTGTTGGAATGAAACTCATTCATATGTAGGGAACTTACTGTAGAGGATTTATTTTTTGAATTTTGACTAGTTCTTTTCTTTAGTTGGGGACAAATTATAAAGCATCACTCAAAAAGTTAGTAGTCGGGCTTCCCTGGTGGCGCAGTGGTTGAAAGTCCACGTGCCAATGCAGGGGACGCGGGTTTGTGCCCCAGTCCGGGAAGATCCCACATGCCGCGGAGCGGCTGGGCCCGTGAGCCATGGCCGCTGAGCCTGCGCGTCCGGAGCCTGTGCTCCGGGAGAGGCCATGGCAGTGAGAGGCCCACATACCGCAAAAAAAAAAAAAAAAAAAAAAAAAGGTTAATAGTCACAATCAGACGTTAACAACAAATATGAACAGAACAAGTCATACTAAAGTTGCATTCATATCTGACTGAGAACCTTCATTATAAAAAAAAAGTATATAATTTTCTACTTTCAGCAAAAAATTTAAAGAAGTAATTTTGTTTTACATTTTAGGGAATATCTGAGGGGTAGGACATATATAGTTCAATCTCTGTATATGCAATGAATCTGTAGAATGGCATCCCACAAAACATAGTGATAATCTAAGAGCCTACTACAGAATTTTTAGTCTTCAGAGAAATATTGTTGATTTCAGCATTCTTATTTACTAATGTAAGACAAAATTTCACCTTAAGTTTTGGGGAATTCTGATTAATCAGGCATTATAAGCCATAATTCCTAATTCCCCCAGCTCTCTGATTAAAATGAAAATTCACTGTGATTAATTTTATATACATTAAAGTCCATATTGCTCATTCAGTTTATTGTTTCACATTTTTAAATAGTATAGCTGAAGTCAAATTACCTAGTCCCCAAATATCACCTCTTTCTTAAAAGTGCATCACAAAAACTCCCTACAAAAGTGGCTGATGTCAATTTCTTATTCTGAGTAAACTTGCTTTCTACCTGAGCTAACAACATCAAAGTACACTTTGTCCTTTGAAATTCTTATGAATTTGCTAGTAGTTTTATTTTTCTGAAAATAGCTCTTTCCAGCATGATGCAGCACAAATAATGAATGGAGTGAGTGTCAGAAAAACGTTATTCTAATTCTGGCTCCATCATTAACTCTGTGAACTTAGGCAAATCATATAACTTATTTAGACTTTAAAAAAAACTATATAATGAACATATTCCTCCTAGCTCTAAAATCCTGTGACTATAATGTTTACTTCTACTCCATTAATTTAGCCATTTCAGTTTTCAATATCCATCCAGTGAAGATGCAAGTCTCTTATTTCTGTTACATCCTTTAAGATAACAAATACTCATCCAACATATCCCTACCCTACTCAATAGTGCTCTCAATTCTCCTGCATTTTTCCTTTTCTCTCTTCTAGGGTGCTTTGTGGAGACACTGACGCTTGTAGGAAAATTCCACTTTTTTCTAAAACCTCTAT
This sequence comes from Stenella coeruleoalba, assembly GCF_951394435.1. Lineage (NCBI taxonomy): Eukaryota > Metazoa > Chordata > Mammalia > Artiodactyla > Delphinidae > Stenella > Stenella coeruleoalba. Next base: position 62,849,698 of record NC_137152.1, read on the forward strand.
GTCAGCCTAACAAAATCTCATTCTTACAAGAGGACATCAACTTCTCCAGTTTTCCTCACTGGAGATTTCACCTGCAAACTCCAATGCATGTGGCTTCGCCAGTGCCCAGCTTCTGCAGCATAAGGGCAGTTTCTCCAGTGTTTGGCTCCTGTAGCATGTGTAGCCTCCCAAGTACTTAGCTCCTTCAGCAGAGATGGCTTCTCTATTGCTCAGTTCCCATAGCTTCCCTTGAGCACTTCCCCCTTGGGCATTTTTCTAGCTGATACCTCCACATGATCAGCAGTCGTAGGAACTCCAGAGGGTGGATTCTGGTAAATCTTGGAAGGCAAATTTCCAGCAAGTTTTACAATCATAACACCACAGTGACTTCTCTGTCATGGTAGTGCCCACTCCAATAAGGTCTGGATCTCAGCCCTGGGCAGGGGGTGGGGTGGGGATGATTTACTTTGGGTGCTCTGTCACGGCCCTAGGAGTGGTAGCTATTCCTTGTTTCTGCTATTCTTACATTCTTTTAAGGTTTTACTTCTTACTAGCTAATAGTCTCTTATTTTGATTCACTGTTACAGTTAATAATTCTTTTTTTTTACGTTTTTATTGGAGTATAATTGCTTTACAATTGTGTGTTAGTCTCTGCTTTATAACAAAGTGAATTATACATATACATATGTTCCCATATCTCTTCCCTCTTGCGTCTCCCTCCCTACAACACTCCCTATCCCACCCCTCTAGGTGGTCAAAAACCACGGAGCTGGGCTTCCCTGGTGGCGCAGTGGTTGAGAGTCCGCCTGCCCATGCAGGGGACACGGATTCGTGCCCCGGTCCGGGAAGATCCCACATGCCGCGGGGCGGCTGGGCCCGTGAGCCATGGCCGCTGAGCCTGCGCGTCCAGAGCCTGTGCTCCGCAACGGGAGAGGCCACAACAGTGAGAGGCCCGCGTACCGCAAAAAAAAAAAACCCAAAAAACCACGGAGCTGATCTCCCTGTGCTACGCGGCTTCTTCCCACTAGCAATCAGTTTTACGTATGGTAGTGTGTATATGTCCATGCCACTCTCTCGCTTTGTCACAGCTTACCCTTCCCCCTCGCCGTTTCCACAAGTCCATTCTGTAGTAGGCCTATGTCTTTATTGCTGTCTTATCCCTAGTTTCTTCATGACATTTTTTTCTTAAATTCCATATATATATGTGTTAGCATATGGTATTTGTCTTTCTCTTTCTGACTTACTTCACTCCATATGACAGACTCTAGGTCCATCCACCTCATTCCAAATAGCTCAATTCCATTTCTTTAATGGCTGAGTAATATTCCATTGTACATATGTGCCACATCTTTATCCATTCATCCGATGATGGACACTTAGGTTGTTTCCATCTCCAGCCTATTGTAAATAGAGCAGCAATGAACATTTTGGTACATGACTCTTTTTGAAATATGGTTTTCTCAGGGTATATGCTCAGTAGTGGGATTGCTGGGTCATATGGTAGTTCTATTTGTAGTTTTTTAAGGAACCTCCATACTGTTCTCCATAGTGGCTGTATGAACTTATATTCCCACCAGCAGTGCAAGAGTGTTCCCTTTTGTCCACACCCTCTCCAGCATTTATTGTTTCTAGATTTTTTGATGATGGCCATTCTGACTGGTGTGAGATGATATCTCATTGTAGTTTTGATTTGCATTTCTCTAATGATTAATGATGTTGAGCATTCTTTCATGTGTTTGTTGGCAGTCTGTATATCTTCTTTGGAGAAATGTCTATTTAAGTCTTCTGCCCATTTTTGGATTGGGTTGTTTGCTTTTAGGTTATTAAGCTTCAAAAGCTGCTTATAAATTTTGGAGGTTAATCCTTTGTCAGTTGCTTCATTAGCAAATATATTCTCCCATACTGAGGGTTGTCTTTTGGTCTTGTTTATGGTTTCCTTTGCTGGGCAAAAGCTTTGAAGTTTCATTAGGTCCCATTTGTTTATTTTAGTTTTTATTTCCATTTCACTAGGACGTGGGCCAAAAAGGATTTTGCTGTGATTTATTCCATAGAGTGTTCTGTCTATGTTTTCCTCTATGGGTTTCATAGTTTCTGGCCTTACATTTAGGGCTTTAATCCATTTTGAGGTTATTTTTGTGTATGGTGTTAAGGAGTGATCTAATCTCATACTTTTATATGTACCTGTCCAGTTTACCTAGCACCACTTATTGAAGAGGTTGTCCTTTCTCCACTGTACATTCCTGCCTCCTTTATCAAAGATAAGGTGACCATATGTGCGTGGGTTTATCTCTGGGCTTTCTATCCTGTTCCATTGATCTATCTTTCTGTTTTTGTGCCAGTACCATACCATCTTGATAACTGTAGCTTTGTAGTATAGTCTGAAGTCAGGGAGCCTGATTCCTCCAGCTCCAATTTTTGTTCTCAAGATTGCTTTGGCTATTCGAGGTCTTTTGTGTTTCCATACAAATTGTGACATTTTTTGTTCTAGTTCTGTGAAAAATGCCAGTGGTAGTTTGATAGGAATTGCATTGAATCTGTAGATGGCTCTGGGTAGTAGAGTCATTTTCACAATGTTGATTCTTCCAATCCAAGAACATGGTATATCTCTCCATCTATTTGTATCATCTTTAATTTCTTTCATCAGTGTCTTATAATTTTCTGCATACAGGTCTTTTGTCTCCTTAGGTAGGTTTATTCCTAGATATTTTATTGTTTTTCTTGCAATGGTAAGTGGGGGTGTTTTCTTGATTTCACTTTCAGATTTTTCATCATTAGTGTATAGGAATGCCATAGATTTCTGTGCATTAATTTTGTATCCTGTTACTTTACCAAATTCATTGATTAGCTCTAGTAGTGTTCTGGTAGCATCTTTAGGATTCTCTATGTATAGTATCATGTCATCTGCAAACAGTGACACCTTTACTTCTTCTTTTCCAATTTGGAATCCTTTTATTTCCTTCTCTTCCCTGATTGCTATGGCTAAAACTTCCAAAACTATGTTGAATAAGAGTGGTGAGAGTGGGCAATCTTGTCTTGTTCCTTATCTTAGTGGAAATGCTTTCAGTTTTTCACCATTGAGGACGATGTTGGCTGTGGGTTTGTCATATATGGCCTTTATTTTGTTGAGGAAAGTTCCCTCTATGCCTACTTTCTGCAGGGTTTTTATCATAAATGGGTGTTGAATTTTGTCAAAAGCTTTCTCTGCATCTATTGAGTTGATCATATGGTTTTTCTCCTTCAATTTGTTAATATGGTGTATCACGTTGATTGATTTGCATATATCAAAGAAACCTTGCATTCCTGGAATAAACCCCACTTGATCATGGTGTATGATCCTTTCAATGTGCTGTTGGATTCTGTTTGCTAGTAGTTTGTTGAGGAAATTTGCATCTATGTTCATCAGTGATATTGGCCTGTAGTTTTCTTTCTTTGCTACATCCTTTTCTGGTTTTGGTATAAAGGTGATGGTGGCTTCATAGAATGAGCTTGGGAGTGTTCCTCCCTCTGCTATATTTTGGAAGAGTTTGAGCAGGATAGGTGTTAGTTCTTCTCTAAATGTTTGATAGAATTCGCCTGTGAAGCATCTGGTTCTGAGCTTTTGTTTGTTGGAAGATTTTTAATCACAGTTTCAATTTCAGTGCTTGTGATTTGTCTGTTCATATTTTCTATTTCTTTCTGATTCAGTCTTGGCAGGTTGTGCATTTTGAAGTGTTTGTCTATTTCTTCTAGGTTGTCCATTTTTTTTGACCTAGAGTTGCTTGTAGTAATCTCTCATGATCTTTTGTATTTCTGCAGTGTCACTTGTTACTTCTCCTTTTTCATTTCTAATTCTATTGATTTGAATCTTCCCCCTTTTTTTCTTGATGAGTATAGCTAGTGTTTGATCAATTTTGTTTATCCTCTGAAAGGACCAGCTTTTACTTTTATTGATCTTTGCTATCGTTTCCTTCATTTCTTTTTCATTTATTTCTGATCTGATTTTTATGATTTCTTTCCTTCTGCTAACTTTAGTTTTTTGTTCTTCTTTCTCTAATTGATTTAGGTGCAAGGTTAGGTTGTTTATTCGAAATGTTTCCTGTTTCTTAACGTAGGATTTTATTGCTATAAGCTTCCCTCTTAGAACTGCTTTTGCTGCATTCCATAGCTTTTGGATCGTTGTGTCTCCATTGTCATTTGTTTCTAGGTATTTTTTGATTTCCTCTTTGATTTCTTCAGTGATCACTTCGTTATTAAGTAGTGTATTGTTTAGCCTCCATGTGCTTGTATTTTTTACATATATTTTCCTGTAATTGATATCTAGTCTCATAGCGTTGTGGTCAGAAAAGATACTTGATACAATTTCCATTTTCTTAAATTTACCAAGGCTTGATTTGTGACCCAAGGTATGATCTATCCTGGAGAATGTCCCATGAGCACTTTAGAAGAATATGTATTCTGTTTTTTTTGGATGAAATGTCCTATAAATATCAATTAAGTCCATCTTGTTTAATGTATCATTCAAAGCTTGTGTTTCCTCATTTAGTTTCATTTTGGATGATCTGTCCATGGGTGAAAGTGGGGTGTTAAAGTCCCCTACTATGAATGTGTTACTGTCGATATCCCCTGTTTTGGCTGTTAGTATTTGCCTTATGTATTGAGCGGCTCCTATGTTGGGTGCACAAATATTTACAATTGTTATATCCTCTTCTTGGATCGATCTCTTTATCGCTATGTAGTGTCCTTCTTTGTCTCTTGTAATAGACTTTATTTTAAAGTGTATTTTGTCTGATATGAGAATTGCTACTCCAGCTTTCTTTTGATTTCCATTTGCATGTAATATCTATTTCCATCCTGTTACTTTCAGTCTGTATGTGTCTCTTGGTCTGAAGTGGGTCTCTTGTAGACAGCATATATATGGGTCTTGTTTTTGTATCCATTCAGCCAATCTGTGTCTTTGGTGGCAGCATTTAGTCCATTTACATTTAAGGTAATTACCAATATCTATGTTCTTATTCCCATTTTCTTAATTGTTTTGGGTCGTTATTGTAGGTCTTTTCCTTCTCTTGTGTTTCTTGCCTAGAGAAGTTCCTTTAGCAGTTGTAAAGCTGGTTTGGTGGTGCTGACTCTCTCAGCTTTTGCTTGTCTGTAACTGTTTTTATTTCTCCATCAAATCTGAATGAGTTCCTTGCTGGGTAGAGTAATCTTGGTTGCAGGTTTTCCTCCTTCATTACTTTAAATATGTCCTACCAGTCCCTTCTGGCTTGCAGAGTTTCTCCTGAAAAATCAGCTGTTAACCTTATGGGGATCCCCTTGAGTGTTATTTGTTGTTTTTCCCTTGCTGCTTTTAATATGTTTTCTTTGTATTTAATTTTTGACAGTTCAATTAATATCTGTCTTTTTCTCCTTGGATTTATCCTGTATGGGACTCCCTGTGCTTCCTGGTCTTGATTAACTATTTCCTTTCCCATATTAGGGAAGTTTTCAACTATAATCTCTTCAAATATTTTCTCAGTCCCTTTCTTTTTCTCTTCTTCTTCTGGAACCCCTATAATTCGAGTGTTGGTGCATTTAATGTTGTCCCAGGGGTCTCTGAGACTGTCCTCAGTTCTTTACATTCTTTTTTCTTTATTTTGCTCTGCAGTAGTTTTTTTCCACTCTTTTATCTTCCAGGTCACTTATCCGTTCTTCTGCCTCAGTTATTCTGTTATTGATCCCATCTAGAGTACTTTTAATTTCATTTCTTGTGTTGCTCATCGTTGCTTGTTTCATCTTCAGTTCTTCTAGATCCTTGTTAAATGTTGCTTGCATTTCTCTATTCTATTTCCAAGATTTTCCATCATCTTTACTATCATTGTTCTGAATTCTTTTTCAGGTAGACTGCCTATTTCCTCTTCATTTGTTAGGTGTGTTGGGTTTTTATCTTGCTCCTTCATCTGCTGTGTGTATTTCTGTCTTATTTTGCTTATCTTACTGTGTTTGGTGTCTCCTATTTTGCAGGCTGCAGGTTCTTAGTTCCCGTTATTTTTGGTGTCTATCCCCAGTGGCTAAACTTGGTTCGGTGGGTTGTGTGGTGGAGGGGACTAGTGCCTGTGTTCTGGTGGATGAGGCTGGATCTTGTCTTTCTCGTGGGCAGGTCCACGTCTGGTGGTGTGTTTTGGGTTGTCTGTGGACTTAATATGATTTAAGGCAGCCTCTCTACTATTGGGTGGGTTTGTGTTCCCATCTTGCTAGTTGTTTGGCATAGGGTGTCTAGCACTGTAGCTTGCTGTTCGTTGAGTGAAGCTGGGTGCTTTTGTTGAGATGGAGATCTCTGGGAGATTTTTGCCATTTGATATTATGTGGAGCTGGGAGTTCTCTTGTGGACCAGTGTCCTGAAGTTGGCTCTCCCACCTCAGAGGCACAGCACTGACTCCTGGCTGCAGCACTCAGAGCCTTTCATCCACATGGCTCAGAATAAAAGGGAGAAAAAGTAGAAAGAAAGAAAGCAGGAAAGAAAGAAAGAAAAGAGGGAGGGAGGGAGGGAGGGAGGAAAGAAGGAAAGAAGGAAGGAAAGAAGGAAAGAAAGAAAGAAGATAAAATAAAATAAGATAAAATAAAGTTATTAAAATAAAAAATAATTATTAAGAAAAAATTCTTTTTTAAAACAAAAACAAAAAACGGACAGATAGAACCCTAGGACAAATGGTGAAAGCAAAGCTATACAGACAAAATCTCACACAGAAGCATACACATACACACTCACAAAAAGAGGAAAAGGGGAAAAAATCATAAATCTTGCTCTCAAAGTCCACCTCCTCAATTTGGGATGATTCGTTGTGTATTCATGTATTCCACAGATGCAGGGTATATCAAGCTGATTGTGGAGATTTAGTCCACTGCATCTGATGCTGCTGGGAGGGATTTCCCTTTCTCTTCTTTGTTCTCACAGCTCCAGGGGCTCAGATTTGGATTTGGCCCTGCCTCTGCAAGTAGGTCGCAGGAGGGCGTCTGTTCTTTGCTCAGACAGGACGGGGTTAAAGGAGCAGCTGCTTCGGGGACTCTGGCTCACTCTGGCCGGGGGGGAGGGAGGGGTACGGAATGCAGGGCGAGCCTGTGGCGGCAGAGGCCGGCGTTACTTTGCACAGCCTGAGGCACACCGTGCATTCTCCCCGGGGAGTTGTCTCTGTATTCCGGGACCCTGGCAATGGCGGGCTGCAGAGGCTCCCTGGAAGGGGTGTGTGGATAGTGACCTGTGCTCGTACACAGGCTTTTTGGTGGCGGTAGCAGCAGCCTTAGCGTCTCATGCCCGTCTCTGGCGTCTGTGCTTTTAGCCGCAGCTCGCACCCGTCTCTGGAGTTCCTTTAAGCAGTGCTCTTAATCCCTTCTCCTCGCGCACCAGGAAACAAACGGAGAAGAAAAAGTCTCTTGGCACTTCGTCAGGTGCAGACTTTTCCCCGGACTCCCTCCCAGCTAGCCGTGGTACACTAACCCCTTGCAGGCTGTGTTCACGCCGCCAACCCCAGTCCTCTCTCTGTGCTCCGACTGAAGCCCGAGCCTCAGCTCCCAGACCGTGCCCAACCCGGCGGGTGAGCAGGCAAACCTCTCGGGCTGGTGAGTGCTGTTCCGCACCAATCCTCTGTGCTAGAATCTCTCCACTTTGCTCCCGCACCCTTGTTGCTGCGCACTCCTCCGCGGCTCCGAAGCTTTCCCCTTCCGCCACCCGCAGTCTCCACCTGCGAAGGGGCTTCTTAGTGTGTGGAAACCTTTCCTCCTTCACAGCTCCCTCCCACTGGTGCAGGTCCCATCCCTATCCTTTTGTCTCTATTTATTCTTTTTTCTTTTGCTCTACCCAGGTACGTGGGGAGTTTCTTGCCTTTTGGGAGGTCTGAGGTCTTCTGCCAGCCTTCAGTAGGTGTTCTGTAGGAGTTATTCCACGTGTAGATGTATTTCTGGTGTATCTGTGGGGAGGAAGGTGATCTCCACGTCTTACTCTTCAGCCATCTTCCCTTCTCCCCTATAGTTAATAATTCTTTACCTTAAACTTTCCCTATTCAAATTACTGTGTGGGCCCGGACTGATACATATGATTCTATTTCTTTGTAGCTTAATTCAGTCCTTAATTGTTTGCAATCAGGTTTCTATCCCAACTGCTACTGAAAATTCATGAAATCCAACCACCTTTCTCCATCCTGTTTTTTTGTTGCTTATGGCAGAAACTTCTTGAAACTCTTACCTAGGCTTCCATGATATTATATTAGTCCAATTGTCTTCCGAAATTTCATTTTTTCCTTCTGTATTTTCTTTATTTCCTCAATTTCTGCTCATACTTCTTAACTGTCAGTACCAAAGTCTGACTAGCCTTTGGCTACTTTCTGTTTATTTCTCTTCTTTCAATAACTCATATTCTCATGGTTTCAGCTCACATCTCTGATATAATTAATTCCAATCTATGTTTGTAGTCCTCTCATTTCTCCTAACTTTAATTCTATATTATTCGTTCTTTTATTCAACAGATATTTACTGAGTTCCAACTATGTGACCGACATTGGTAGATACTGGACATACAAAAGTGAACAAGGCACATTTCCTGCACACAGCAGGTTTATTGACTGGTGGTGAGCAATAACATTAAACAGAATATTATTGTCCAGTGTGATAAGTGCCTCAATTGAAGTAAAGAGTACTATGGGAGCAGAAAAGAACACTCAATCTAATCTTGGAGGAGGTCAGGGAGGACTTCCCAGAGGAAAGATGTAATCAGAGACCTGAAGGATGAGCAGGAGTTAACCAAGTGAGGGGCCTTGAAAGGGAGGAAGAAGTTAGAAAGACAATTTCAGGAAAGAGAACAGTATGTGCAAAAGCCTAAGTGTCATAGAGAGCATAGAGTTTTTGGGAGACTTCAGTTAGTTTAGATCATAGAATTGTAGATCAATTAGCCAGACAAAATTTAAGGGGAGAGTGACTAAAATGAAGCAGAGGTCAGAAATTCAAACTGTCTACTTCTTAGACATTTTTTTTGTGATGTTCTGCAAACATCAAACTCACTACGTACAGGTAATAAAAAACACATTTCAACATCTTTTGTTTTCCTTAAAAGTTCATCCTTTCAACTTCTAACCTCTGATTTTTCTGTTTCTCTACAGAAATCATACCCTTTTATGCCAATTTTTCTACTACCAAGATCATTGTTATTCCTTTGCCTTTGACTATATTGCCTCCACTCTGAAACTTCCACTTTCATCCTCTCTAGTCACACAATTTTATTATTTATTTATTGTCTCCCTCTTTAAAGGAAACGTTCCTGACCTATTTTCAGTACAAAATCATACTTATGTAGTATTTTTCCCTCCTATATCATTAATTATTTATTTCATGTAACCATATATTGTTGTACCTTGTTCACTGATTGTTTTATTCACATATTTCTGGGTGCTGTTCTGAACACAAGAGACCCAAGAGTGAACAAGATAGACAGGACTCCCTAACTCCCTAACTATCCCCTCCTCTCACCTTTCCCCGTGGTAATCATAAGGTCATTATCTAAGTCTGTGAGTCTGTTTCTGTTTTGTAAATAAGTTCATTTGTATAATTTCTTTTTAGATTCCACATGTAAGATATATCATACTATATTTCTCTTTCTATGTCTGACTTACTTCACTTAGTATGACAATCTCTAGATCCATCCATGTTGCTGCAAATGGCATTATTTCATTATTTTTAATGGCTGATGGGAAGGGAGCTTGGGGGAGAATGGATATATGTATACGTATGGCTGAGTCACTTTGCTGAATGAACCAGAAACTATTACAACATTGTTAATCAGCTATACTCCAATATAAAATAAAAAGTTAAAAAAAAAGATATACAGGACTCTTGCCCTCATGGAGCTTATAATATACTAGAGTTTTCTGAATGCATGTCCTACCTTTTCAGCTATACTGTAAGCTCCTTGAAGTCAAGGGCTATGATCTAAAGTTTGTAATATATGTGTCTGAGCTCAGAATAATAGAAATGAAAAAAAAATGAACAGGTGAAAGGCTTAAGCGTAGTAACATTCTTAAAAATATCCCTAGGTAGTGTGGACACATTTTCTAGAAAATGGGACATTTATCTAGGGCATAACATATTCTAATTTTTAAATACTTTACAGTATTTCACTCATTTTTTCAAGTGCATATCACAGCAAATATCTTGAACATTTATCAATTAAACATATATTCACCTATTTATTTCTGATAAATTCTAACTTCATTACGTTAATCCAACCTCATCACTATTGACATTTTGGGCCAGATAATTGTTTGTTGTGTGTTTGTACAATGTCTGTGCATTGTAGAATGTTTAACAGCATCTCTGGCCTCTTCTCACTAGATGTGTGTAGCACCCCTCCTACCCTAGTTGTGACAACCAACAATGTCTCCAGATATTGCCAAATGTCCCCTGGGGAGCAAAATCACCCTGATTCAGAGACACTGCAACCTTTTTCTGAGATTCGTGGTAAACAGTTGCATGGTGACCTTCAGTCCAATATTCAAAATAAGATCTCTGTATTTGCATTTTAGCAGCGGTCTAAGGATTCCCCACACACAAATCACAGTTGCTTTTTATACAGGGTATATTATACTCAAGAAATGTTCATATTTTTAGAAATGAATGTGGAATTTACTCATTCTTTGGCATTCCTTATCTTTCAGGTAAAAACTAACGTTTATTAGCTATACATTGTGATAAATGTTCTACATGTATTATCTCACTTTAATTCCTATAACAACTCTGAGAAGTTGGTATTATATCAGCAGATGAGAAAACTGAGGTTCAGGAAAATAAAGTAATTTTAAAAAATTTTATTGAAGTTAATTTACAATGTTGTGTTAATTTTTGCTGTACAGAAAAGTGGCTGAGTTACACACACACACACACACACACACACACACACACATATATTTATTTATTTTTTAATATTCTTTTCCATTATGGTTTATCCCAGGGTATTGAATACATTTCCCTGTGCTATACAGTAGGATCTTGTTGTTCATCCATTCTATATGTAATAGTTTGCATCTACTAAACCCAAACTCCCAGTGCATTCCTCCCCCACCCCCCTCCCCCTTGGCAACCACAAGTCTGTTCTCTATGTCTGTGAGTCTGTTTCTGCTTTGTAAATAGGTTCATTTGTGCTATATTTTAGATTCCACATACAAGTGATAACATATGATATTTGTCTGTCTTTTTCTGACTTACTTCACTTAGTATGATAATCTATAGTTGCATCCATGTTGCTGCAGATGATATTATTTTGTTCTTTTTATGTCTGAGTAGTATTCCATTGTACATACGTACCACACCTTCTTTATCCATTCATATGTCCGTGGATACCTAGGTTGTTTCCATGTCTTGCTAGTGTGAATAGTGCTGCTATAAGCATAGGGGTGCATGTGTCTTTTTGAATTATAGTGTTTTTTTTTAACATCTTTATTGGGGTATAATTGCTTTACAATGATGTGTTAGTTTCTGCTTTATAACAAAGTGAATCAGTCATACATAAACTTATGTTCCCATATGTCTTCCCTCTTGCGTCTCCCTCCCTCCCACCCTCCCTATCCCACCCCTCCAGGCTGTCACAAAGCACCGAGCCAATATCCCTGTGCCATGCGGCTGCTTCCTACTAGCTATCTACCTTACTACATTTGTTAGTGTGTATATGTCCATGACTCTCTGTCGCCCTGTCACAGCTCACCCTTCCCCCTCCCCATAACCTCAAGTCCGTTCTCTAGGAGGTCTGCATCTTTATTCCTGCCTTACCCCTAGGTTCTTCATGACATTTTTTTCCCTTAAATTCCATATATATGTGTTAGCATACGGTATTTGTCTTTTTCTTTCTGACTTACTTCACTCTGTATGACAGACTCTAGGTCTATCCACCTCATTACAAATAGCTCAATTTCGTTTCTTTTTATGGCTGAGTAATATTCCATTGTATATATGTGCCACATCTTCTTTATCCATTCATCCAATGATGGGCACTTAGGTTGTTTCCATCTCCAGCCTATTGTAAATAGAGCAGCAATGAACATTTTGGTACATGACTCTTTTTGAATTTTGGTTTTCTCAGGGTATATGCCCAGTAGTGGGATTGCTGGGTCATATGGTAGTTCTATTTGTAGTTTTTTAAGGAACCTCCATACTGTTCTCCATAGTGGCTGAACCAATTCACATTCCCACCAGCAGTGCAAGAGTGTTCCCTTTTGTCCACACCCTCTCCAGCATTTATTGTTTCTAGATTTTTTGATGATGGCCATTCTGACTGGTGTGAGATGATATCTCATTGTAGTTTTGATTTGCATTTCTCTAATGATTAATGATGTTGAGCATTCTTTCATGTGTTTGTTGGCAGTCTGTATATCTTCTTTGGAGAAATGTCTATTTAGGTCTTCTGCCCATTTTTGGATTGGGTTGTTTGTTTTTTTGTTATTGAGCTGCATGAGCTGCTTGTAAATTTTGGAGATTAATCCTTTGTCGGTTGCTTCATTTGCAAATATTTTCTCCCATTCTGAGGGTTGTCTTTTGGTCTTGTTTATGGTTTCCTTTGCTGTGCAAAAGCTTTGAAGTTTCATTAGGTCCCATTTGTTTATTTTTGTTTTTATTTTCATTACTGTAGGAGGTGGGTCAGAAAGGATCTTGCTGTGATTGATGTCATAGAGTGTTCTGCCTATGTTTTCCTCTAAGAGTTTGATAGTTTCTGGCCTTACATTTAGGTCTTTAATCCACTTTGAGATTATTTTTGTGTATGGTGTTAGGGAGTGATCTAGTCTCATACTTTTACATGTACCTGTCCAGTTTTCCCAGCACCACTTATTGAAGAGGCTGTCCTTTCTCCACTGTACATTCCTGCCACCTTTATCAAAGATAAGGTGTCCATATGTGCATGGGTTTATCTCTGGGCTTTCTATCCTGTTCCATTGATCTATCTTTCTGTTTTTGTGCCAGTACCATACCGTCTTGATAACTGTAGCTTTGTAGTATAGTCTGAAGTCAGGGAGCCTGATTCCTCCAGTTCCTTTTTTCGTTCTCAAGATTGCTTTGGCTATTCGGGGTCTTTTGTGTTTCCATACAAATTGCAAAATTTTTTGTTCTAGTTCTGTGAAAAATGTCAGTGGTAGTTTGATAGGGATTGCATTGAATCTATAGATTGCTTTGGGTAGTAGAGTCATTTTCACAATGTTGATTCTTCCAATCCAAGAACATGGTATATCTCTCCATCTATTTGTATCATCTTTAATTTCTTTCATCAGTGTCTTATAATTTTCTGCATACAGGTCTTTTGTCTCCTTAGGTAGGTTTATTCCTAGATATTTTATTCTTTCTGTTGCAATGGTAAATAGGAGTGTTTTTTTGATTTCACTTTCAGATTGTTCATCATTAGTATATAGGAATGCCAGAGATTTCTGTGCATTAATTTTGTATCCTGCCACTTTACCAAATTCATTGATTAGCTCTAGTAGTTTTCTGTTAGCATCTTTAGGATTCTCTATGTATAGGATCATGTCATCTGCAAACAGTGACAGATATACTTCTTCTTTCCGATTTGGATTCCTTTTATTTCCTTTTCTTCTCTGATTGCTGTGGCTAAAACTTCCAAAACTATGTTGAATAAGAGTGGTGAGAGTGGGCAACCTTGTCTTGTTCCTGATCTTAGTGGAAATGCTTTCAGTTTTTCACCATTGAGGATGATGTTTGCTGTGGGCTTGTCATATATGGCCTTTATTATGTTGAGGAAAGTTCCCTCTATGCCTACTTTCTGCAGGGTTTTTATCATAAATGGGTGTTGAATTTTGTCAAAAGCTTTCTCTGCATCTATTGAGATGATCATATGGTTTTTCTCCTTCAATTTGTTAATATGGTTTATCACATTGATAGATTTGCGTATATTGAAGAATCCTTGCATTCCTGGAATAAACCCCACTTGATCATGGTGTATGATCCTTTTAATGTGCTGTTGGATTCTGTTTGCTAGTGTTTTGTTGAGGATTTTTGCATCTATGTCCATCAGTGATATTGGCCTGTAGTTTTCTTTCTTTGTGACATCCTTGTCTGGTTTTGGTATCAAGGTGATGGTGGCCTCATAGAAGGAGTTTGGGAGTGTTCCTCCCTCTGCTATATTTTGGAAGAGTTTGAGAGGATAGGTGTTAGCTCTTCTCTAAATGTTTGATAGAATTCGCCTGTGAAGCCATCTGGTTCTGGGCTTTTGTTTGTTGGAAGATTTTAATCTCAGTTTCAATTTCAGTGCTTGTGATTGGTCTGTTCATATTTTCTATTTCTTCCTGATTCAGTCTTGGCAGGTTGTGCATTTCTAAGAATTTGTCCATTTCTTCCAGATTCTCCATTTTATTGGCATAGAGATGCTTGTAGTAATCTCTCATGATCTCTTTTATTTCTGCAGTGTCAGTTGTTACCTCTCCTTTTTCATTTCTAATTCTATTGATTTGAGTCTTCTCCCTTTTTTTCTTGATGAGTCTGGCTAGTGGTTTATCTATTTTGTTTATCTTCTCAAAGAACCAGCTTTTAGTTTTATTGATCTTTGCTATTGTTTCCTTCATTTCTTTTTCATTTATTTCTGATCTGATTTTTATGATTTCTTTCCTTCTGCTAGCTTTGGGGTTTTTTTGTTCTTCTTTCTCTAATTGCTTGAGGTGCAAGGTTAGGTTGTTTATTCGAGATGTTTCCTGCTTCTTAAGGTGGGCTTGTATTGCTATAAACTTCCCCCTTAGAACTGCTTTTGCTGCATCCCACAGGTTTTGGTTCGTTGTGTCCCCATTGTCATTTGTTTCTAGGTATTTTTTGATTTCCTCTTTGATTTCTTCAGTGATCACTTCATTATTAAGTAGTGTATTGTTTAGCCTCCATGTGTTTGTATTTTTTACAGATCTTTTCCTGTAATTGATATCTAGTCTCATGGCATTGTGGTCAGAAAAGATACTTGATACAATTTCAATTTTCTTAAATTTACCAAGGCTTGATTTGTGACCTAAGATATGATCTATCCTGGAGAATGTTCCATGAGCACTTGAGAAAAATGTGTATTCTGTTGTTTTTGGATGGAGTGTCCTATAAATATCAATTAAGTCCATCTTGTTTAATGTATCATTTAAAGCTTGTGTTTCCTTATTTATTTTCATTTTGGATGATCTGTCCAT
This sequence comes from Stenella coeruleoalba, assembly GCF_951394435.1. Lineage (NCBI taxonomy): Eukaryota > Metazoa > Chordata > Mammalia > Artiodactyla > Delphinidae > Stenella > Stenella coeruleoalba. Next base: position 62,864,829 of record NC_137152.1, read on the forward strand.
GGGTGAAAGTGGGGTGTTTAAGTCCCCTACTATGAATGTGCTACTGTCGATTTCCCCTTTTATGGCTGTTAGTATTTGCCTTATGTATTGAGGTGCTCCTATGTTGGGTGCATAAATATTTACAATTGTTATATCTTCTTCTTGGATCGATCCCTTGATCATTATGTAGTGTCCTTCTTTGTCTCTTTTAATAGTCCTTATTTAAAAGTCTATTTTGTCTGATATGAGAATTGCTACTCCAGCTTTCTTTTGGTTTCCATTTGCATGGAATATCTTTTTCCATCCCCTTACTTTCAGTCTGTATGTGTCTCTCGGTCTGAAGTAGGTCTCTTGTAGACAGCATATATAAGGGTCTTGTTTTTGTATCCATTCAGCTAATCTGTGTCTTTTGGTGGGAGCATTTATTCCATTTACATTTAAGGTAATTATCGATATGTATGTTCCTATTCCCATTTTCTAAATTGTTTTGGGTTCGTTATTATAGGTCTTTTCCTTCTCTTGTGTTTCTTGCCTAGAGAAGATCCTTTAGCATTTGTTGTAAAGCTGGTTTGGTGGTGCTGAACTGTCTCAGCTTTTGCTTGTCTGTAAAGGTTTTAATTTCTCCATCAAATCTGAATGAGATCCTTGCTGGGTAGAGTAGTCTTGGCTGCAGGTTTTTCTCCTTCATCACTTTCAGTATGTCCTGCCACTCCCTTCTGGCTTGTAGGGTTTCTGCTGAGAGATCAGCTGTTAACCTTATGGGGATTCCCTTGTGTGTTATTTGTTGTTTTTCCCTTGCTGCTTTTAATATGCTTTCTTTGTATTTAATTTTTGACAGTTTGATTAATATGTGTCTTGGTGTATTTCTCCTTGTATTTATCCTGTATGGGACTCTGTGCTTCCTGGACTTGATTAACTATTTCCTTTCCCATATTAGGGAAGTTTTCAACTATAATCTCTTCAAATATTTTCTCAGTCCCTTTCTTTTTCTCTTCTTCTTCTGGAACCCCTATAATTCGAATGTTGGTGCGTTTAATGTTGTCCCAGAGGTCTCTGAGACTGTCCTCAGTTCTTTTCATTCTTTTTTCTTTATTCTGCTCTGCAGTAGTTATTTCCACTATTTTATCTTCCAGGTCACTTATCCGTTTCTCTGCCTCAGTTATTCTGTTATTGATCCCATCTAGAGTACTTTTAATTTCATTTATTGTGTTGTTCATCGCTGCTTGTTTCATCTTTAGTTCTTCTAGGTCCTTGTTAACTGATTCTTGCATTTTGTCCATTCTATTGTCCATTCTATCTCCAAGATTTCGGATCATCCTTACTATCATTATTCTGAATTCTTTTTCAGGTAGACTGCCTATTTCCTCTTCATTTGTTAGGTCTGGTGCATTTTTATCTTGCTCCTTTATCTGTTGTGTTTTTCTGTCTTCTCATTTTGCTTATCTTACTGTGTTTGGGGTCTCCTTTTTGCAGGCTGCAGGTTCGTAGTTCCTCCTGTTTTTGATGTCTGTCTCCAGTGGCTAAGGTTGGTTCAGTGGGTTGTGTAGGCTTCCTGGTGGAGGGGACTAGTGCCTGTGTTGTGGTGAATGAGGCTGGATCTTGTCTCTCTAGTGGGCAGGTTCACGTCTGGTGGTGTGTTTTGGGGTGTCTGTGGCCTTATTATGATTTTAGGCAGCCTCTCTGCTAATGGGTGGGGTTGTGTTCCTGTTTTGCTAGTTGTTTGGCATAGGTTTTCTAGCACTGTGGCTTGCTGGTCGTTGAGTGAAGCTGGGTGCTGGTGTTAAGATGGAGGTCTCTGGGAGATTTTCGCCGTTTGATATTATGTGGAGCTGGGAGGTCTCTTGTTGACCAGTGTCCTGAAGTTGGCTCTCCTACCTCAGAGGCAGAGCCCTGACTCCTGGCTGGAGCATCAAGAGCTTTTCATCCACACGGCTCAGGATAAAAGGGAGAAAAAGTAGAGGGAATTAGTAGAAGTATGAGGAAAGAAAGAAGGAAAGGAGGGAAGGAAGGAAGGAAGGAAGAAAGAAAGAAGCAAAGAAGGAAAGAAGGCAAGAAGGAAAGAAAGGAGGGAGGGAGGGAGGGAGCAAGGAAGGAAGAAGGGAAAGAAAGAAAAAAGACAGAAAGAAAGAAGATACAGTAAAAATAAAATAAAGTATAATAAAGTTATTGAGTTAAAAAATTCTTATTTAGAAAAAAAAAAGGGACGGATAGAACCTTAGGACAAATGTTGGAAGCAAAGCTATACAGACAAAATCTTACACAGAAGCATACACATTCACCCTCACTAAAAGAGGTAAAGGGGGAAAAATCATAAATCTTGCTGTCAGAGACCACCTCCTCAATTTGGGATGATTCGTTGTCTAAAGGAGGGAAGGAAGGAAGGAAAGAAAGAAAGGAAGAAAGAAAGAAAGAAAGAAAGAAAGAAAGAAAGAAAGAAAGAAAGAACGAAGGTAAAGTATAATAACGTTATTAAAATTAAAATTGATTATTAAGAAAAAAAATTTAAAAAAAAACCATGGACGGATAGAACCCTAGGACAAATGGTGGAAGCAAGACTATACAGACAAGATCTCATACAGACGCATACACATACACATTCACAAAAAGAGGAAAATGGAAAAAAATCATAGATCTTGCTCCTAAAGTCCACTTCCTTAATTTGGGATGATTGGTTGTCTATTCAGGTATTCCACAGATGCAGGGTATATCAAGTTGATTGTGGAGCTTTAATCCGCTGCTTCTGAGGCTGCTGGGGGAGATTTCCCTTTCTCTTCTTTGTTCTCACAGCTCCCAGGGGCTCAGCTTTGGATTTGGCCTGGCCACTGCGTGTAGGTCGCTGGAGGGTGTCTGTTTTTTGCTCAGACAGGACGGGGTTAAAAGAGCCGCTGATTCGGGGGCTCTGGCGCACTCAGGCCGGCGGGGAGGGAGGGGCACGGAGTGCGGGGCGGGCCTGCGGTGGCAAAGGCCGGCGTGACTTTGCACCAGCCTGAGGCGCGCTGTGCGTTCTCCCGGGGAAGTTGTCCCTGGATCCCGGGAACCTGGCAGTGGCGGGCTGCACAGGCTCCGCGGAAGAGGGGTGTGGAGAGTGACCTGTGCTCGCACACAGGCCCCTCGGTGGCAGCAGCAGCAGCCTTAGCATCTCCCGCCCGTCTCTGGGGTCTGGGCTTATACCCGCGGCTTGCACCCGTCTCTGGGGTCCGCGTTTTTAGCCACGGCTCGCGCCCGTCTCTGGGGTTCGCGCTGTAGCCGCGGCTCGCGCCCGTCTCCGGAGTGCCCTCAAGCAGCGTTCTTAAATCCCTCTCCTCACACACCAGGAAACAAAGAGGGAAGAAAAAGTCTCTTGCCTCTTCGGCAGGTGCAGACTTTTCCCCGGACTCCCTCCCGGCTAGCTGTGGTGCACTAACCCCTTCAGGCTATGTTCAAGCCGCCAACCCCAGTCCTCTCCCTGCGCTCCATCCGAAACCGAAACCCGAGCCTCAGAGTCTCAACTCGCAGCCCCGCCCGCCCCGGCGGGTGAGCAGACAAGCCTCTCGGGCTGGTGAGTGCTGGTCGGCACCGATCCTCTGTGAGGGAATCTCCCAGCTTTGCCCTCCGCACCCGTTGCTGTGCACTCCTCCGCGGCTTCGAAGCTCCCCCCTCCGCCTCCCGCAGTCTCCGCCCGCGAAGGGGCTTCCTAGTGTGTGGAAACTTTTCCTCCTTCACAGCTCCCTCCCACTGGTGCAGGTGCCGTCCCTATTCTTTTGTCTCTGTTTTTTCTTTTTTTTCTTTTGCCCTACCCAGGTACGTGGGGAGTTTCTTGCCTTTTGGGAGGTCTGAGGTCTTCTGCCAGCCTTCAGTAGGTGTTCTGTAGGAGTTGTTCCACGTGTAGATGCATTTCTGGTGTATCTGTGGGGAGGAAGGTGATCTCCACGTCTTACTCTTCCGCCATCTTCAAGGTCCCCCCTTGAATTATAGTTTTGTCCTGACAATGCCCAGGAGTGGGATTGCTGGATCATATGTTAATTCTATTCTTAGTTTTCTGAGGAACCTCCATACTCTTTTCCATAGTGGCTGCACCAACTTACATTCCCACCAACAGTGTAGGAGAGTTCCCTTTTCTCCATGCCCTCTCCAGAATTTTTTATTTGTAAACTTTAATGATGGCCATTCTGATCAGTGTGAGCTGATTCTTCACTGTAGTTTTGATTTGCATTTCTCTAATAATTAGCAATGTTGAGCATCTTTTCATGTGCCTTTTGGCCATCTGTATGTCTTCTTTGGAGAAATATCTATTTAGGTATTTTGCCATTTTTCAATTGGGTTGTTTGTTTTTTGGTTTTTGAGTTGTATGAGCTGTTTGTATATTTTGGAAATTAAGCCCTTGTCAGTTGCATTATTTGCAAATATGTTCTCCAATTCTGTAGGTTGTCTTTTTATTTTGTTTATGGTTTCCTTTGCTGTGCAAAAGCTTGTAAGCTTGATTAGGTCCCACTTGTTTATTTATTTATTTTATTTCTATTGCCTTGGGAGACTGATATAAGAAAACATTGGTACAATTTATGTCAGAGAATGTTTTGCCTATGTTCTCTTCTAGGAGTTTTATGGTGTCATGTCTTATGTCTAAGTCTTTCAGCCATTTTGAGTTTATTTTTGTGCGTGGTGTGAGGGTGTGTTCTAACTTCATTGGTTTACATGCAGCTGTCCAACTTTCCCAGCACCACTTGTCGGAGAGACTTTTTCCCATTTTATATTCTTGCCTCCTTTGTCAAAGATTAATTGACTATAGGTGTGTGGGTTTATTTCTGGGCTCTCTATTCTGTTCCACTGATCTGTATGTCTGTTTTGTGCCAGTACTACAGTGTATTGATTACCATAGCTTTGTAGTATTATCTGAAGTCTGGGAGGGTTAGGCCTCCTGCTTTGTTCTCTAGGAAACTCAAATAACTTGTCTAAATTTATACGGTTTATGGTTTAAATGAGTTTCAAATCCAGAACTCTGACAACAAAACCAGTTTACTTTCACACTTACTGACCTTTCCTTCATCTGAGTAATTCACCAGTAGGAATGAGTTATAGAGTAAATTTTAATACCAGCAGAAGGTGGTGGATCAAAAAGTTTCCATTCTTACTTTAGAGGAAACTGTTATTAACTTTCTCAATTTACACCTCACCATCTCAGTTTTCATGTTGTTTAATGATATAAACTACCAGAAACTCATCAGTTTCTCATAACAGTTTTCTAAATGAGAAGGGAAAAGAGATTGATCTCCACTACATGCAAATAAATCAAGGGTGTTAGAAGGATAAAGATCTAGTCACTCTGTGGTAAACACTTCAGTAGGATTACAGAGGTTTCAGTGGTTTTGTTGATCTTTTTTCTAGTTAAAAATAATGTATGTTTACTTATGATAGAGTTTAAAGGATAGTGTGCTAGAATGAGAAAGTACTATTCTGGAAATCAGGAGATTCCAGAGATTTTAGTTCTGGTTCTTGATGTAATTAAGGCCCTGAGTAAGTTATTTCTCTATTCTGGACCTCAGGTTCCTCACTTGTAAAAGGAAGGGTAGTAGCCCATATGATTTCTAAGGTCCTTTATAGCTCTGACATTCTAAAAAGATCTGTGTTGTAGAAAACTCCTCTGAAAGAAATAGAAATCATAAATATCATATATAATACTATTAAGATTTCACTGTTTAAGTAAAAAATAATTGGAATTTGGATGATTGTAGAAATTCAAAATTATATACAGTCCTAAAGTTGTTCGTTCCTTAGGGTTTTTTTATTTGATTGTTTTAGATATGATTGTTATTTAACTCCATTCTTGCCTAAAGACTTTTGTTTTTCTCCTCACATTTCCTCTAGATGGTGCTCCATAACCAAAAATCACTCCTTTTAGGCTAGAAGCTATTAAGAAATATTCTTAGTCAGGAGCACGCTCCCTTGTGTCTCCAAATTCTGTATTATATTTTATCAGTGTCACAATTTAGAGGATACCAGCGCTATAAAGTATAAACATATTTTTCTAAGTTTCACAAATGTATTTAATATAGCACAAAGCACCATCTATATGGAATAGTTCCATCTGTTATGCTGCGTACTGATATCATATCTGTGCTATGGAAGCCAGGCATTAATTGGTGTTAGATGTTTAGTATTCTGTTGATCTGCTAGATAGTGTGTACATCATTTATAAAATGAAGCTTTGGGGAATTCCCTGGTGGTCCAATGGTTAGGACTCCACCTTTCCACTCAGGGGGCATGGGTTCAATCCCTGGTAGGGGAACTAGGATCTCACAAGCTGCTTATCATGACCAAATAAATAAATAAATAAAATGAAGCTTTTAGAAACATAGGACAGGAGACACATAGTTTTTCGAGGCAGAAGCTCAGGGTGTCTCCCTTTGCCTGGCGAAGCAATAAAGCTATCCTTTAAAAACAAAAAGAAAAACAAAAACATAGGACACCTTGAGTTAAATTTTCTTTACACATATTCAACAGATACATAATGAATATTTTAAAGGCAAAGTTTTACTTATATGTTCTGTATTTCTTATTATAATATTTATTATTTCACAAAAGTATTAAAACTTCATACATAGGAAAGATCTTAGACCAGATAATTTTTGACTTGTAATTAAAAAAGGGTCATAAATGTCTTTTAATTTGAAAAATTACTGTTACATTTAATGTCTTTATTCTTAACTATTTTAACATTGTTTAGTTCTCTACTCTCTTTAAGGAACTAATTATTTCTGTAACTCTAATCCCTTACCATCACTGTGCTTCTCACTTTAACTCTGAATGTCAATGATATAAATTCCATGGTATCTCAACATATTGAAAGTACCAACTTGAAAGATAAGATGAGTTGTCTCTGAAGATTTTATGTGTGGGTTTTATCAGATACAATTTTGTATTTAGCTGCCATTTTAAAAGAATTACTCATTCAGCAAATGTTAAATGTAACCAAAGTTGAATGTTTTGTTTTGTTTTGTTTTGTTTTAAACATCTTTATTGGGGTATAATTGCTTTACAATGGTGTGTTAGTTTCTGCTTTATAACAAAGTGAATCAGTTATACATATACATATGTTTCCATATCTCTTCCTTCTTGCGTCTCCCTCCCTCCCTCCCACCCTCCCTATCCCACCCTCCCTAAAGCACCGAGCCAATATCCCTGTGCCATGCGGCTGCTTCCTACTAGCTATCTACCTTACTACGTTTTTTAGTGTGTATATGTCCATGACTCTCTGTCGCCCTGTCACAGCTCACCCTTCCCCCTCCCCATAACCTCAAGTCCGTTCTCTAGGAGGTCTGCATCTTTATTCCTGCCTTACCCCTAGGTTCTTCATGACATTTTTTTTCTTAAATTCCATATATATGTGTTAGCATACGGTATTTGTCTTTTTCTTTCTGACTTACTTCACTCTGTATGACAGACTCTAGGTCTATCCACCTCATTACAAATAGCTCAATTTCGTTTCTTTTTATGGCTGAGTAATATTCCATTGTATATATGTGCCACATCTTCTTTATCCATTCATCCAATGATGGGCACTTAGGTTGTTTCCATCTCCAGCCTATTGTAAATAGAGCAGCAATGAACATTTTGGTACATGACTCTTTTTGAATTTTGGTTTTCTCAGGGTATATGCCCAGTAGTGGGATTGCTGGGTCATATGGTAGTTCTATTTGTAGTTTTTTAAGGAACCTCCATACTGTTCTCCATAGTGGCTGAACCAATTCACATTCCCACCAGCAGTGCAAGAGTGTTCCCTTTTGTCCACACCCTCTCCAGCATTTATTGTTTCTAGATTTTTTGATGATGGCCATTCTGACTGGTGTGAGATGATATCTCATTGTAGTTTTGATTTGCATTTCTCTAATGATTAATGATGTTGAGCATTCTTTCATGTGTTTGTTGGCAGTCTGTATATCTTCTTTGGAGAAATGTCTATTTAGGTCTTCTGCCCATTTTTGGATTGGGTTGTTTGTTTTTTTGTTATTGAGCTGCATGAGCTGCTTGTAAATTTTGGAGATTAATCCTTTGTCGGTTGCTTCATTTGCAAATATTTTCTCCCATTCTGAGGGTTGTCTTTTGGTCTTGTTTATGGTTTCCTTTGCTGTGCAAAAGCTTTGAAGTTTCATTAGGTCCCATTTGTTTATTTTTGTTTTTATTTTCATTACTGTAGGAGGTGGGTCAGAAAGGATCTTGCTGTGATTGATGTCATAGAGTGTTCTGCCTATGTTTTCCTCTAAGAGTTTGATAGTTTCTGGCCTTACATTTAGGTCTTTAATCCACTTTGAGATTATTTTTGTGTATGGTGTTAGGGAGTGATCTAGTCTCATACTTTTACATGTACCTGTCCAGTTTTCCCAGCACCACTTATTGAAGAGGCTGTCCTTTCTCCACTGTACATTCCTGCCACCTTTATCAAAGATAAGGTGTCCATATGTGCATGGGTTTATCTCTGGGCTTTCTATCCTGTTCCATTGATCTATCTTTCTGTTTTTGTGCCAGTACCATACCGTCTTGATAACTGTAGCTTTGTAGTATAGTCTGAAGTCAGGGAGCCTGATTCCTCCAGTTCCTTTTTTCGTTCTCAAGATTGCTTTGGCTATTCGGGGTCTTTTGTGTTTCCATACAAATTGCAAAATTTTTTGTTCTAGTTCTGTGAAAAATGTCAGTGGTAGTTTGATAGGGATTGCATTGAATCTATAGATTGCTTTGGGTAGTAGAGTCATTTTCACAATGTTGATTCTTCCAATCCAAGAACATGGTATATCTCTCCATCTATTTGTATCATCTTTAATTTCTTTCATCAGTGTCTTATAATTTTCTGCATACAGGTCTTTTGTCTCCTTAGGTAGGTTTATTCCTAGATATTTTATTCTTTCTGTTGCAATGGTAAATAGGAGTGTTTTTTTGATTTCACTTTCAGATTGTTCATCATTAGTATATAGGAATGCCAGAGATTTCTGTGCATTAATTTTGTATCCTGCCACTTTACCAAATTCATTGATTAGCTCTAGTAGTTTTCTGTTAGCATCTTTAGGATTCTCTATGTATAGGATCATGTCATCTGCAAACAGTGACAGATATACTTCTTCTTTCCGATTTGGATTCCTTTTATTTCCTTTTCTTCTCTGATTGCTGTGGCTAAAACTTCCAAAACTATGTTGAATAAGAGTGGTGAGAGTGGGCAACCTTGTCTTGTTCCTGATCTTAGTGGAAATGCTTTCAGTTTTTCACCATTGAGGATGATGTTTGCTGTGGGCTTGTCATATATGGCCTTTATTATGTTGAGGAAAGTTCCCTCTATGCCTACTTTCTGCAGGGTTTTTATCATAAATGGGTGTTGAATTTTGTCAAAAGCTTTCTCTGCATCTATTGAGATGATCATATGGTTTTTCTCCTTCAATTTGTTAATATGGTTTATCACATTGATAGATTTGCGTATATTGAAGAATCCTTGCATTCCTGGAATAAACCCCACTTGATCATGGTGTATGATCCTTTTAATGTGCTGTTGGATTCTGTTTGCTAGTGTTTTGTTGAGGATTTTTGCATCTATGTCCATCAGTGATATTGGCCTGTAGTTTTCTTTCTTTGTGACATCCTTGTCTGGTTTTGGTATCAAGGTGATGGTGGCCTCATAGAAGGAGTTTGGGAGTGTTCCTCCCTCTGCTATATTTTGGAAGAGTTTGAGAGGATAGGTGTTAGCTCTTCTCTAAATGTTTGATAGAATTCGCCTGTGAAGCCATCTGGTTCTGGGCTTTTGTTTGTTGGAAGATTTTAATCTCAGTTTCAATTTCAGTGCTTGTGATTGGTCTGTTCATATTTTCTATTTCTTCCTGATTCAGTCTTGGCAGGTTGTGCATTTCTAAGAATTTGTCCATTTCTTCCAGATTCTCCATTTTATTGGCATAGAGATGCTTGTAGTAATCTCTCATGATCTCTTTTATTTCTGCAGTGTCAGTTGTTACCTCTCCTTTTTCATTTCTAATTCTATTGATTTGAGTCTTCTCCCTTTTTTTCTTGATGAGTCTGGCTAGTGGTTTATCTATTTTGTTTATCTTCTCAAAGAACCAGCTTTTAGTTTTATTGATCTTTGCTATTGTTTCCTTCATTTCTTTTTCATTTATTTCTGATCTGATTTTTATGATTTCTTTCCTTCTGCTAGCTTTGGGGTTTTTTTGTTCTTCTTTCTCTAATTGCTTGAGGTGCAAGGTTAGGTTGTTTATTCGAGATGTTTCCTGCTTCTTAAGGTGGGCTTGTATTGCTATAAACTTCCCCCTTAGAACTGCTTTTGCTGCATCCCACAGGTTTTGGTTCGTTGTGTCCCCATTGTCATTTGTTTCTAGGTATTTTTTGATTTCCTCTTTGATTTCTTCAGTGATCACTTCATTATTAAGTAGTGTATTGTTTAGCCTCCATGTGTTTGTATTTTTTACAGATCTTTTCCTGTAATTGATATCTAGTCTCATGGCATTGTGGTCAGAAAAGATACTTGATACAATTTCAATTTTCTTAAATTTACCAAGGCTTGATTTGTGACCTAAGATATGATCTATCCTGGAGAATGTTCCATGAGCACTTGAGAAAAATGTGTATTCTGTTGTTTTTGGATGGAGTGTCCTATAAATATCAATTAAGTCCATCTTGTTTAATGTATCATTTAAAGCTTGTGTTTCCTTATTTATTTTCATTTTGGATGATCTGTCCATGGGTGAAAGTGGGGTGTTTAAGTCCCCTACTATGAATGTGCTACTGTCGATTTCCCCTTTTATGGCTGTTAGTATTTGCCTTATGTATTGAGGTGCTCCTATGTTGGGTGCATAAATATTTACAATTGTTATATCTTCTTCTTGGATCGATCCCTTGATCATTATGTAGTGTCCTTCTTTGTCTCTTTTAATAGTCCTTATTTAAAAGTCTATTTTGTCTGATATGAGAATTGCTACTCCAGCTTTCTTTTGGTTTCCATTTGCATGGAATATCTTTTTCCATCCCCTTACTTTCAGTCTGTATGTGTCTCTCGGTCTGAAGTAGGTCTCTTGTAGACAGCATATATAAGGGTCTTGTTTTTGTATCCATTCAGCTAATCTGTGTCTTTTGGTGGGAGCATTTATTCCATTTACATTTAAGGTAATTATCGATATGTATGTTCCTATTCCCATTTTCTAAATTGTTTTGGGTTCGTTATTATAGGTCTTTTCCTTCTCTTGTGTTTCTTGCCTAGAGAAGATCCTTTAGCATTTGTTGTAAAGCTGGTTTGGTGGTGCTGAACTGTCTCAGCTTTTGCTTGTCTGTAAAGGTTTTAATTTCTCCATCAAATCTGAATGAGATCCTTGCTGGGTAGAGTAGTCTTGGCTGCAGGTTTTTCTCCTTCATCACTTTCAGTATGTCCTGCCACTCCCTTCTGGCTTGTAGGGTTTCTGCTGAGAGATCAGCTGTTAACCTTATGGGGATTCCCTTGTGTGTTATTTGTTGTTTTTCCCTTGCTGCTTTTAATATGCTTTCTTTGTATTTAATTTTTGACAGTTTGATTAATATGTGTCTTGGTGTATTTCTCCTTGTATTTATCCTGTATGGGACTCTGTGCTTCCTGGACTTGATTAACTATTTCCTTTCCCATATTAGGGAAGTTTTCAACTATAATCTCTTCAAATATTTTCTCAGTCCCTTTCTTTTTCTCTTCTTCTTCTGGAACCCCTATAATTCGAATGTTGGTGCGTTTAATGTTGTCCGAGAGGTCTCTGAGACTGTCCTCAGTTCTTTTCATTATTTTTTCTTTATTCTGCTCTGCAGTAGTTATTTCCACTATTTTATCTTCCAGGTCACTTATTCGTTCTTCTGCCTCAGTTATTCTGCTATTGATCCCATCTAGAGTACTTTTAATTTCATTTATTGTGTTGTTCATCGTTGCTTGTTTCATCTTTAGTTCTTCTAGGTCCTTGTTAACTGATTCTTGCATTTTGTCCATTCTATTGTCCATTCTATCTCCAAGATTTCGGATCAACCTTACTATCATTATTCTGAATTCTTTTTCAGGTGGACTGCCTATTTCCTCTTCATTTGTTAGGTCTGGTGCATTTTTATCTTGCTCCTTTATCTGCTGTGTGTTTTTCTGTCTTCTCATTTTGCTTATCTTACTGTGTTTGGGGTCTCCTTTTTGCAGGCTGCAGGTTCGTAGTTCCTCCTGTTTTTGATGTCTGTCTCCAGTGGCTAAGGTTGGTTCAGTGGGTTGTGTAGGCTTCCTGGTGGAGGAGACTAGTGCCTGTGTTGTGGTGGATGAGGCTGGATCTTGTCTCTCTAGTGGGCAGGTTCACGTCTGGTGGTGTGTTTTGGGGTGTCTGTGGCCTTATTATGATTTTAGGCAGCCTCTCTGCTAATGGGTGGGGTTGTGTTCCTGTTTTGCTAGTTGTTTGTCATAGGTTTTCCAGCACTGTGGCTTGCTGGTCGTTGAGTGAAGCTGGGTGCTGGTGTTAAGATGGAGGTCTCTGGGAGATTTTCGCCGTTTGATATTATGTGGAGCTGGGAGGTCTCTTGTTGACCAGTGTCCTGAAGTTGGCTCTCCTACCTCAGAGGCAGAGTCCTGACTCCTGGCTGGAGCACCAACAGCTTTTCATCCACATGGCTCAGGATAAAAGGGAGAAAAAGTAGAGGGAATTAGTAGAAGTATGAGGAAAGAAAGAAGGAAAGGAGGGTAGGAAGGAAGGAAGAAAGAAAGAAAGAAGCAAAGAAGGAAAGAAGGCAAGAAGGAAAGAAAGGAGGGAGGGAGGGAGGGAGCAACGAAGGAAGGAGGGAAAGAAGGAAAAAAGACAGAAAGAAAGAAGATACAGTAAAAATAAAATAAAGTATAATAAAGTTATTGAATTAAAAAATTCTTATTTAGAAAAAAAAAAAGGGTCGGATAGAACCTTAGGACAAATGTTGGAAGCAAAGCTATACAGACAAAATCTTACACAGAAGCATACACATACACCCTCACTAAAAGAGGTAAAGGGGGAAAAATCATAAATCTTGCTGTCAGAGACCACCTCCTCAATTTGGGATGATTCGTTGTCTAAAGGAGGGAAGAAAGGAAGGAAAGAAAGAAAGAAAGAACGAAGGTAAAGTATAATAACGTTATTAAAATTAATTATTAAGAAAAAAAATTTTTTTAAAAACCATGGACGGATAGAACCCTAGGACAAATGGTGGAAGCAAGACTATACAGGCAAGATCTCACACAGAAGCATACACATACACATTCACAAAAAGAGGAAAAGGGAAAAAATCATAGATCTTGCTCCTAAAGTCCACTTTCTTAATTTGGGATGATTGGTTGTCTATTCAGGTATTCCACAGATGCAGGGTATATCAAGTTGATTGTGGAGCTTTAATCCGCTGCTTCTGAGGCTGCTGGGGGAGATTTCCCTTTCTCTTCTTTGTTCTCACAGCTCCCAGGGGCTCAGCTTTGGATTTGGCCTGGCCACTGCGTGTAGGTCGCTGGAGGGCGTCTGTTTTCTGCTCAGACAGGACGGGGTTAAAAGAGCCGCTGATTCGGGGGCTCTGGCGCACTCAGGCCGGCAGGTAGGGAGGGGCACGGAGTGCGGGGCGGGCCTGCGGTGGCAAAGGCCGGCGTGACTTTGCACCAGCCTGAGGCGCGCTGTGCGTTCTCCCGGGGAAGTTGTCCCTGGATCCCGGGAACCTGGCAGTGGCGGGCTGCACAGGCTCCGCGGAAGAGGGGTGTGGAGAGTGACCTGTGCTCGCACACAGGCCCCTTGGTGGCGGCAGCAGCAGCCTTAACGTCTCCCGCCCGCCTCTGTGGTCTGGGCTTTTAGCCGCGGCTCGCGCCCGTCTCTGGATTCCGCGCTTTCAGCCGTGGCTCGCGCCCGTCTCTGGGGTCCGCGCTTTTAGCCGTGGCTCGCGCCCGTCTCCGGAGTTCCTTTAAGCAGCGTTCTTAAATCCCTCTCCTCACGCCCCAGGAAACAAAGAGGGAAGAAAAAGTCTCTTGCCTCTTCGGCAGGTGCAGACTTTTCCCCGGACTCCCTCCCGGCTAGCTGTGGTGCACTAACCCCTTCAGGCTATGTTCAAGCCGCCAACCCCAGTCCTCTCCCTGCGCTCCATCCGAAACCGAAACCCGAGCCTCAGAGTCTCAACTCGCAGCCCCGCCCGCCCCGGCGGGTGAGCAGACAAGCCTCTCGGGCTGGTGAGTGCTGGTCGGCACCGATCCTCTGTGCGGGAATCTCCCAGCTTTGCCCTCCGCACCCGTTGCTGTGCACTCCTCCGCGGCTTCGAAGCTCCCCCCTCCGCCTCCCGCAGTCTCCGCCCGCGAAGGGGCTTCCTAGTGTGTGGAAACTTTTCCTCCTTCACAGCTCCCTCCCACTGGTGCAGGTGCCGTCCCTATTCTTTTGTCTCTGTTTTTTCTTTTTTTTCTTTTGCCCTACCCAGGTACGTGGGGAGTTTCTTGCCTTTTGGGAGGTCTGAGGTCTTCTGCCAGCCTTCAGTAGGTGTTCTGTAGGAGTTGTTCCACGTGTAGATGTATTTCTGGTGTATCTGTGGGGAGGAAGGTGATCTCCGCGTCTTACTCTTCCGCCATCTTCCGCCTTCCCAGAGAGAACTCCAAAGTTGAATGTTTTAATTTTGTGTTCATTGATTGTTAGAGAATTTTCAATATAGTGTAATTAATTTCTTTTTTTAAATTTTTAATGGAATATAGTTGATGTACAATGTTGTGTTAGTTTCAGGTGTATAGCAAAGTGAATCACTTATACATATGCATATGTCTTATTTTTTTTGTAGATTCTTTTCCTATATAGGTCATTACAAAGTATTGAGTAGAGTGCTCTGTGCTATACAGCAGGTTCTTATTAGTTAACTATTTTATTTACAGTAGTGTGTATATGTCAATCCCAATCTTCCAATTTATCCCTACACCCCGATGCCCTGGTAACCATAAGATAAATAGAATCCAGAGTCTCACAACATAATCTCAAAATGAAGAATCAGGACAACTATACGTGAGTAAGAAAAGACAATCAACAGACACTGACACTAAGATCACACATGGAATTATCTGACAAGGATTTTAAAGCTATTGAAAAATATTTCAGTGATCAATTACAAACACACTTGAAACACATAAAAAATTGAAAGTCTCACCAAAGAAATAGAAAATAAAAAGAAGAACCAAATGAAAATTTTAGAACTGAAAATACAATAACTGAACTAAAAAAAACTGAATGGTTTCAATAACAGAATGAATATGACAGAGGAAGTAATCAGTCAACTTGAAGGTAGAACAATAGAATTTACCCATTCTGAACAACAGAGAGAAAATGACAAAAAATAAATGACAAGAGCCTTAGAGACCTGTGGGACAAACACAAAAGATATACTGTTAGTAGCATTGGGGTCCCAGAAAGAAAGGAAAAGAGTATGCAGTAGAAAACTACTGGAAGAATTATAGAAGTGAAGAACAGATTAGTGGTTGTCAAAGATTAGGGATGAGGGGAGGAAGAAAGTGGGGTTAGTATGACTATAAATGGATAGCATGAAATATCTTTGCAGTGAAAGAATAGTTCTGTATCTTGATTCTGGTGATGGCTTTATACATCTACACATGATAAAATTGTACACACACACACATACACAAATAAGTACATATAAAATTGGTGGAATCTAATTAAGATTTGTGAATTGCACCAATGTCAATTTCCTGGTTTTGACTGTACTGTAGTTATCCTGGGGGAAACTGGTTGAAGGGTGCATTGGATGTCTCTGTATTAATTTTGTAACTCCTTGTGAATCTATAATTATTTAAAAATTTAAAAGTTAAGAACAACCACTTCATATACTGGGACCAACTTCTGATTAGAACAGTAAAAAGATAAACTTCAAAATTAAATAGAAGGGCTTTTTTTCACTTGTGACACATTGATCTCATTTTATTTGGCAACCACACAATAAAAAAATTAAACACCTTCCCTCCTCCCCTTTTGCACACAGCTAGAAAACTTGTATAAGGACAAACTGACTTAAAGTGATTCTATGTACTTCAGATGTAAATGAGTTGGGCTTATTTTGTAATGTAAGACTCTAGAGAATTCTCATCAACTCCACATTGAGTAATAGACCTTCAATATTACGCCTAATTTTTATTTGTCCCACGTTTAGAGCTTCTATTATTTACATGTGTCTTGTGCTTTCTTGGCAATATGTTAAAAGATTATCTGAGTTTCCTCAAGAGCCATATTTCAAATTTAAAAATGCATTAGTCTATGAGCAGGGAAAGCATGAAATACGTTGTCTCCACTCAATAATTCACTATTAAATCAATACATAATAAATGTTTTTTTAATTAATTTATTTATTTTGGTACTTTTTAACACTTTTATTGGAGTATAATTACCTTACAATATTGTGTTAGTTTCTGCTGTATAAGAAAGTGAATCAGCTATACGTATACATATATCCCTATATCCCCTCCCTCTTGCGTCTCCCTTCCACCCTCCCTATCCTACCCCTCTAGGTGGTCACAAAACACTGAGCTGATCTCCCTGTGCTATGCGGCTGCTTCCCACTAACTATCTCTTTTACATTTGGTAGTGTATATATGTCAATGCCACTCTCTCACTTCCTCCCAATTTACCCTTCCCCCTCCCCATGTCCTCAAGTCCATTCTCTACATCTGCGTCTTTATTCCTGTCCTGCCCCTAAGCTCTTCAGAACCATTTTTATTTTAGATCACGTATATATGTGTTAGCATATAGTATTTGTTTTTCTCTTTCTGACTTACTAGAAGGATTTTTTGAGAAGGAAACTCACACAAGGCTGTTTATGACAACAAAATGTGTGAGCCTGAACAACTAATAATTTATGACATTATTAGAAACCTGGTTCTTAAATTCTTTTTCTTCATTTTTTATTCTTTGTGAACATATAACATAGTGGATATTTTTGCCACACACTACGTGTATGACATTGGGCATGCTGCTGAAACTCTAAACATCTCAACATCTTAGCATTCTTATCAATAAAGTAGCAATGGCAAAAGAGTACTATATTGCAGTTATTATAGGGGTTATATAATTAAATGGAATGCTTTTAAAGAACTATGTTCAGAGAAAACAATAAAGTTAAGTAAAATTAAAATAAAGTATTAAATTAGCGTTCTCTTTGTCCTTTTTCCTTGTTTTGGTTGCCAAGAATTTTGGAGTGGAATTTGATGTAAATTTTCAAGAATTAAATAGAATAAAACACAACACTAAAACACCTTAATAAACATGACTGAGGTTATTCTAGTGCTTTAGAATGAATATGTGAACACCCAACATCATTACAGAGTACAGAAATTTGGAAGTTTTCTCTCTATGGAACCAAATGGCATCACTTGGAAAATGAATTATTCTGAAACGTATAGTTCTGGTATGATATTGTTTACTGGTTATCTTTATTTTTATGTAAATAGTAAAGTAGGCACCCTCTATTTAATTGAGCCTACCAGTTACTTGATTAGAGTAAACAAGAATATATTCTATCACTGCAATGCAATTTCCCCTTTGTTCTTTTTCCTATATAGTAAGCATTTAATTCATGACATTGAAAAGCCCGAGTATCAGAATCTGAGATCTGAAATTTCATACTATGAATTTTGAATCTCCATTATCCGACACACTGAGATGCTATCTTCATAAACATTTTCCTTCAGATACATGTGTTTTTAAACACAAGTGGAAAAAGGTAACTTTGTTTAAACATTTATTTTAATTGATTTACAATGTTGTGTTAGTTTCAGGTGTACAGCAAAGTGAGTCAGTTACACATATACGTCTCAACACTTTTTTAGATTCTTTTCCCATATAAGCCATTACAGAGTATTGAGTAGAGTTCCCTGTGCTATACAGTAGGTCCTTATTAGTTGTCTATTTTATATATAGTAGCATGTATATGTCAATCCTAATCTCCCGATTCATCCCTAAACCCCTAACACCCTGGTAACCGTAAGTTTGTTTTCTACATATGTAACTCTCTGTTTTGCAGATAAGTTCACTTGTACCTTTTTTTTTTAGATTCCACATATAAGCTATATCATATGATATTTGTCTACCTCTGTCTGACTTACTTCCCTCAGTATGACAATCTCTAGGTCCATCCATGTTGCTGCACATGGCATTATTTCATTCTTTTTTTATGGATGAGTAATATTCCATTGTATATATGTGCCACCACTTCTTTATCCATTTCTGTATAGATGGACATTTAAGTTGCTTCCATTTCCTGGGTATTGGGAATAGTGCTGCAATGAACACTGGGGTGCACGTATGTTTTCAAATTATGGTTTTCTTTGGATATATGCCCAGGAGTGGGACTGCTGGATCATATGGTAGCTCTATTTTCAGTTTTTTAAGGAACCTCCATATTGTTCTCCATAGTGACTGTACCAATTTACATTCTCACCAACATTGTAGGAGGGTTCCCTTTTCTCCACACCCTCTCCAGCATTTACTGTCTGTAGACTTTTTGATGATGGCCATTCTGACTGGTGTGAGGTGATACCTCACTGTAGTTTTAATTTGCATTTCTCTAATAATTGTGATGTTGAGCATTTTTTATGTGCTTTTTGGCCATCTATATGTCTTCTTTGGAGAAATCTCTATTTAGATCTTCTGCCCATGTTTTGATTGAGTTGTCTGCTTTTTTGATATTGAGCTGCATAAGCTATTTGTATATTTTAGAGGTTAATCCTCTGTTGGTCGCTTCATTTGCAAATATTTTCTCCCATTCTGATTGCTGTCTTTTCGTTTTGTATATGGTGTTCTTTGCTGTGCAAAAGCTTTTAGGTTTAATTGGGTCCCATTCATTTATTTTTGCTTTTATTTTTGTTGTTCAAGGAGGTGCATTGAAAAAGATCTTGCTGTGATTTATGTCCGAGTGTGTTCTGCCTATGTTTTCCTCTAAGAGTTTTATAGAATCCAGCTTTACATTTAGGTCTTTTTTTGAGTAGAATAGACTAGCTTTCTTACTTTGCCACGCAAAGGGGGACACAGTGGTCTACTGCCCCAGAAACCGTGTGTCCCCCTCCTTTGTTTTTGGCCATGCCACTGGCATGTGGGTTCTTAGTTTCCTGACCAGGGATTGACCCATGCCCCCTGCAGTGGAAGCGCAGAATCTTAACCAATGGACTGCCAGAGAAGTCCCTACATTTTAGTCATTAATTCATTTTGAGTTTATTTTTGTGTATGGTGTTAGGGAATGTACTAATTTTATTCTCTTACATGTAGCTGTACAATTTTTGCAGCACCACTTATTAAAGAGACTGTCTTTTCTCCATTGTATATTCTTGCCTCCTTTGTCATAGATTAGGTGACCATAGGTGTGTGGGTTTATCTCTGGAATTCTATCCTGTTCCATTGATCTGTATTTCTGTTTCTTTGCCAGTACCATATTGTTTTGATGACTGTAGCTTTGTAGTATAGTGTAAAGTCAGGGAGCCTGTTTCCTCCAACTCCATTTTCTTTCCCAAGATTGCTTTGGCTCTCTGTTGTCTTTTGTGTTTCCATACAAATTGTAAGGTTTTTTTTCTAATTCTGTGAAAAATGTCATTGGTAGTTTGATAGGGATTGCAATGACTCTGTAGATTGCTTTAGGTAGTATAGTCATTTTCACAATATTGATTTTTCAAATCCAAGAACATGGTATATCTCTCTGTCCGTTTGTGCCATCTTTGATTTCTTTCATCAGTATCTTATAGTTTTCTGAGTACTGGTCTTTTGCCTCCTTAGGTAGGTTTATTCCTAGGTATTTTATTATTTTTAATGCAATGTTGAGTGGGATGTTTCTTTGATTTCTCTTTCTCATCTTTCATTGTTAATGTATAGAAATGCAAGTGATTTTTGTGTATTACTTTTGTATACTGCAACTTTACCAAATTCATTGATGAGCTCTAGAAGTTTTTTGGTAGCATCTTTAAAGTTTTCTATGTGTAGTATCACATCATCTGCAAACAGTGATAGTTTTACTTTTTTTCCAATTTGGATTCCTTTATTTCTTTTTTTTCTCTGATTGCCATGGCTAGGACTTCCAAATCTATGTTGAATAAAATTGATGAGAGTGGACACCCTTGTCTTGTTCCCGATCTTAAAGGAAATTATTTCAGCTTTTCATCATTGAGAATGATGTTTGCTGTGGGGTTATCATATATAGCCTTTATTATATTGAGGTAGGTTCCCTCTATGCCCACTTTCTGGAGAGATTTTATCATAAATGTGTGTTGAATTTGGTCAAAATCTTTTTTTGCATCTATTGAGAGGATCATATATTTTTTTATTCTTCAGTTAGTTAATGTGGTGTATTGCACTGATTAATTTGTGGATATTGAAAAATCCTTACAACCCTGGGATAAATCCCACTTGATAATGCTATATGATCCTTTTCTTTTAATATTTATTTATTGAGTTATTTGGCTGTGCCAGGTCTTAGTCGCAGCACACAGGATCACAGCATGCAGGATCTTTAGTTGCAGCATGTGGGATCTAGTTCCCTGACCAGGGATAAAACCATGGGGCTCCTGCATTGGGAGCACAGAGTCTTAAACGCTGGACCACCAGGGAAGTCCCTGATCCTTTTAATGTGTTGTTGGATTCGGTATGCTAGTATTTTGTTGAGGAGTTTTGCATCTATATTTTTCAGTGATGTTGGCCTGTAATTTACTTTTTTTGTGATATCTTTGTCTGGTCTTGGTATCAGAGTGATGGTTGCCCTGTAGAATAAGCTTGAGAGTGTTCTGCAATTTTGGGGAAGAGCTTCAGAAGGGTAGGTGTTAACTCTTCCCTAAATGTTTGATAGAATATGCCTGTGAAGCAATCTGTTCCTGCACATTTGTTTGTTGGAGGATTTTTAATCACAGTATCAATTTCAGTACCTGTGATTGGTCTGTTCATACTTTCGATCTTCCTGACTCAGTCTTGAAAGCTAGTGCCTTTCTAAGAATTTGTCCATTTTTTCTAGATTGTCCATTTTGTTAGCATATAGTTGCTTGTGTAGTGTCTTACAATTCTCTGTATTTCTGTAGTGTCTGTTGTAACTTCTCTCTTTTCATTTTATTGATTTCAGACCACTCCCTTTTTTCTTGATGAGTCTGGCTAAAGGTTTATCAATTTTGTCTTCTCAAAGAACCAGCTTTTAGTCTCACTGATTTTTGCTAATGTTTTCTTTGTCTCTATATCATTTTTTAAAACATTTTATTGGAGTATAATTGCTTTAAAATGGTGTATTAATTTCTGCTTTATAACAAAGTGAACCAGTGTTACATATAGATATGTCCCCATATCTCTTCCCTCTTGCGTCTCCTTCCCTCCGATGCTCCCAATCCCAACCCTCTAGGAGGTCACAAACCACCGAGCTGATCTCCCTGTGCTATGTGGCTGCTTCCCACTAGCTATCTATTTTATATTTGGTAGTGTATATATGTCAATGCCACTCTCACACTTTGTCACAGCATACCGTTCCCCCTCCCCATATCCTCAAGTCCATTCTCTAGTAGGTCTATGTCTTTACTCCCATCTTACCCCTAGGTTCTTCATGAACTTTTTTTTTCTTACATTCCATATATATGTGTTAGCATATGGTATTTGATTTTCTCTTTCTGACTTACTTCATTCTGTATGACAGACTCTAGGTCCATCCACCTCACTACAAATAAGTCAATTTCGTTTCTTTTTATGGCTGAGTAATATTCCATTGTATATATGTGCCACATCTTCTTTATCCATTCATCTGTTGATGGACACTTAGGTTGCTTCAGTGTCTTGGCTATTGTAAATAGAACTGCAAGGAACATTTTGGTACATGATTTTTTTTGAATTTTGGTTTTCTCAGCGTATATGCCCAGTAGTAGGATTGCTGGGCTATATGGCAATTCTATTTTTAGTTTTTTAAGGAACCTCCATACTGTTCTCCATAGTGGCAGTATCAATTTACATTCCCAACAACAGTGCAAGTGTGTTCCCTTTTCTCCACACCCACTCCAGCATTTATTGTTTCTAGCTTTTTTGATGATGGCCATTTTGACTGGTGTGAGATGATATCTCATTGTAATTTGGATCTGCATTTCTCTAATGATTAAAGATGTTGAGCATTCTTTCATGTGTTTGTTGGCAGTCTGTATATCTTCTTTGGAGAAATGTCTATTTAGGTCTTCTGCCCATTTTTGGATTGGGTTTTTTGCTTTTTTGTCATTGAGCTGCAGGGGCTGCTTGTCAATTTTGTAGATTAATCCTTTGTCAGTTGCTTCATTTGCAAATATTTTCTCCCATTATGAGGGTTGTCTTTTCGTCTTCTTTATGGTTTCCTTTGCTGTGCAAAAGGTTTGAAGTTTCATTAGGTCCCATTTGTTTATTTTTGTTTGTATTTCCATTTCTCTAGGAGGTGGGTCAAAAAGGATCCTTCTGTGATTTATATCATAGAGTGTCCTGCCTATGTTTTCCTCTAAGAGTTTGATAGGTTCTGACCTTGTATTTAGGTCTTTAATCCATTTTGAGTTTATTTTTGTGTATGGTGTTAGGAAGTGTTCTAATTTCATACTTTTATATGTACCTGTCCAGTTTTCCCAGCACCACTTATTGAAGAGGCTCTCTTTTCTCCACTGTATATTCTTGCCTCCTTTATCAAAGATAATGTGACCATATGTGTGTCGGTTTATCTCTGGGTTTTCTGTCCTGTTCCATTGATCTATATTTCTGTTTTTGTACCAGTACCATACTGTCTTGATTATGGTAGCTTTGTAGTATAGTCTGAAGTCAGGAAGCCTCATTCCTCCAGCTCCATTTTTCGTTCTCAAGATTGCTTTGGCTATTCAGGGTCTTTTGTGTTTCCACACAAACTGTGAAATTTTTTGTTCTAGTTCTGTGAAAAATGCCAGTGATAGTTTGATAGAGATTGCATTGAATCTGTAGATTACTCTGGATAGTAGAGTCATTTTCACAATGTTGATTCTTCCAATCCAAGAATTTGGTATATCTCTCCATCTATTTGTATCATCCTTAATTTCTTTCATCAGTGTCTTATAATTTTCTGCATACAGGTCGTTTGTCTCCTGAGGTAGGTTTATTCCTAGATTTATTTTTTGCAATGGTAAATGGGAGTGTTTTCTTAATTTCACTTTCAGATTTTTCATCATTAGTGTATAGGAATGCCAGAGATTTCTGTGCATTAATTTGGTATTCTGCTACTTTAACAAATTCATTGAATTGTTCTAGTAGTTTTCTGGTAGCATCTTTGGGCTTCTCGATGTATAGTATCATGTCATCTGCAAACAGTGAAAGCTTTACTTCTTGTTTTCTGATTTAGATTCCTTTTATTTCTTTTTCTTCTCTGATTACTGTGGCTAAAACTTCCAAAACTGTGTTGAATAATAGTGGTGAGAGTGGGCAATCTTGTCTTGTTCCTGGTTTTAGTGGAAATGATTTCAGTTTTTCACCATTGAGGACGATGTTGGCTGTGGGTTTGTCATATATGGCATTTATTATGTTGAGGAAAGTTCCCTCTCTGCCTACTTTCTGCAGGATTTTTATCATAAATGGGTGTTGAATTTTGCCAAAAGCATTCTCTGCATCTGTTGAGATGATCATGTTTTTTCTACTTCAGTTTGTTAATATGGAGTATCATATTGATTGTTTTGCCTATATTGAAGAATTCTTTCATTCCTGGAATAAACCCCACTTGATCATGGTGTATGATCCTTTTAATGTGCTGTTGGATTCTGTTTCCTAGTATTTTTTTGAGGATTTCTGCATGTATGTTCATCAGTGATATTGTAGTGTAGTTTTCTTTCTCTGTGACATCTTTGTCTGGTTTTGGTATCAGTGTGAAGTCGGCCTCGTAGAATGAGTCTGGGAGTGTTCTCCCTCTGCTATATTTTGGAAGAGTTTGAGGATAGGTGTTAGCTCTTCTCTAAATGTTTGATAGAATTCGCCTGTGAAGCCATCTGATCTTGGGCTTTTGTTTGTTGGAAGATTGTTAATCACAGTTTCAAAATCAGTGCTTGTGATTGGTCTGTTCATATTTTCTATTTATTCCTAGTTCAGTTTCGACAGGTTGTATATTTCTAAGAATTTGTCCAATTCTTCCTGGTTGTCAATTTTATTGACATCGAGTTGCTTGTAGTAATCTCTCAGGATCCTTTGTATTTCTGCAGTGTCAATTGTTACTTCTCCTTTTTCATTTCTAATTCTATTGATTTGAGTCTTCTCCCTTACTTTCTTGATGAGTCTGGCTAATGATTTATCAATTTTGTTTATCTTCTCAAAGAACCAGCATTTAATTTTACTGATCTTTGCTATCATTTCCTTCATTTCTTTTTCATTTATTTCTGATCTGATTTTTTATGATTTCTTTCCTTCTGTTAACTTTGGGTTTTTTTTTTGTTGTTGTTGTTCTTATTTCTCTAATTGCTTTAGGGCAACATTAGGTTTTTTATTTGAGATGTTTCATGTTTCTTAACATAGGATTGTATTGCTATAAACTTCCCTGTTAGAACTGCTTTTCCTGCCTCCTCTGTTTTGGTTCATCATATTTTAGTTGTCATTTTTTACTAGGTATTTTTAATTTCCTCTTTGATTTCTTCAGTAATCTTTTGGTTATTAAGAAGTGTATTGTGTAGCCTCCATGTGTTTGTATTTTTTACAAATGTTTTCCTGTAATTGATATCTAGTCTCATAGTGTGGTGGTCAGAAAAGACAGTTGAGATGATTTCAATTTTCTTAAATTTACCAAGCCTTGATTTGTGACCCAAGATATGATCTATCCTGGAGAATATTCCATGAGCACTTTAGAAAAATGTGTATTTTGTTGTTTTTGAATGGAATGTCCTATAAGTATCAATTAAGTCCATCTTTTTTGATGTATCATTTAAAACTTGTGTTTCCTTATTTAGTTTCATTTTGGATGATCTGTCCATTGGTGAAAATTGGGTGCTAAAGTCCCCTAGTATGATTGTGTTACTGTTGATTTCCCCTTATATGGCTGTCAGTATTTGCCTTATGTTTTGAGGTGCTCCTATGTTGGGTGCATACATATTTACAATTGTTATATCTTCTTCTTGGATCGATCCCTTGATCATTATGTAGTGTCCTTTTTTGTCTCTTCCAATAGTCTTTATTTTAAAGTCTATTTTGTCTGATATGAGAATTGCTACTCCAGCTTTCTTTTGGTTTCCATTTGCATGGAATATCTTGAACTATCCCCTCACTTTCAGTCTGTATTTGTCCCTAGGTCTGAAGTGGGTCTCTTGTAGACAGCATATGTATGGGTTTTGTTTTTGTATCCATTCAGCCAGTTTGTGTCTTTTGGTTGGAGCATTTAATCCATTTACATTTAAGGTAATCATCAATTTGTATGTTACTATTCCCATTTTATTAATTGTTTTGGGTTCATTATTGTAGGTATTTTCCTTCTCTTGAGTTTCTTGCCTAGGGAAGTTCCTTTAGCATTTGTTGTAAAATTGGTTTGGTGGTGCTGAACTCTCTCAGCTTTTGCTTGTCTGTAAAGTTTTTAATTTCTCCATCAAATCTGAATGAGATCCTTGCTGGGTAGAGTAATCTTGGTTGTAGGTTTTTCTCCTTCATCACTTTAAATATGTCCTGCCAGTCCCTTCCGGCTTGCAGAGTTCTGCTGAAATATCAGCTGTTAACCTTATGGGGATTCCCTCATGTGTTTTTTTGTTATTATTCCCTTGCTGCTTTTAATATGTTTTCTTTGTATTTAATTTTTGATTTTTTCATTAACATGTTTCCTGGCATGTTTTTCCTTGGATTTATCCTTAATGGGACTCTCTGTTTTTCCTGGACTTGATTAACTATTCCCTCTCCCATATTAGGGAAAATTTCAACTTTAATCTTTTCAAATATTTTCTCAGTCCCTTGATTTTTCTATTCTTCTTCTGGGATCCCTATAATTCGAATGTTGGTGCGTTTAATATTGTCCCAGTGGTCTGTGAGACTGTCATCAGTTCTTTTCATTCTTTTTTCTTTATTCTGCTCTGCAGTAGTCATTTCCACTGTTTTATCTTCCAGGTCACTTATCCGTTCTTCTGCCTCAGTTATTCTGCTATTGATCCCTTCTAGAGTATTTTTAGTTTCATTTATTCTGTTGTTCATCATTGCTTGTTTCCTTTTTAGTTCTTCTAGGTTCTTGTTAACTGTTTCTTGCATTTTCTCTATTCTCTTTCCAAGATTTTGGATCATGTTTACTATAATTTTTCTGAATTATTTTTCAGGTAGACTGCCTATTTCCTCTTCATTTGTTAGGTCTGGTGGGTTTTTACCTTGCTCCTTTATCTGCTGTGTGTTTTTCTGTCTTCTCATTTTGCTTATCTTACTGTGTTTGGGGTCTCCTTCTTGCAGGCTGCAGGTTCGTAGTTCCCGTTGTTTTTGGTGTCTGACCCCAGTGGCTAAGTTTGGTTCAGTGGATTGTGTAGTCTTCCTTGTGGAGGGGACTAATGCCTGTATTCTGGTAGTTGAGGCTGCATCTTGTCTTTCTGGTGGGCAGGTCCACGTCCGGTGGTGTGTTTTTGCATGTCTGTGGCCTTATTATGATTGTAGGCAGCCTCTCTGCTAGTGGATGGGGCTGTACTCCTGTCTTGCTAGTTGTTTGGCATGTGGTGGCCAGCACTGTAGCTTGCTGGTTGTTGAGTTATGCTGGTTCTTGGTGTTGAAATGGAGATCTCTGGGATATTTTTGCCTTTTGATATTATGTGCAGCTGGGAGCTCTCTTGTGGACCAGTGTCCTGAAGTTGGCTCTCTCATCTCAGAGGCACAGCACTACTCCTGGCTGGAGCATCAAGAGCCTTTCATCCACACAGCTCAAAAAAAGGGAGAAAATTTGAAAGAAAGAAAGAAGGAAAGAAAGAAAGAAAGAAAGAAAGAAAGAAAGAAAGAAAGAAAGAAAGAAAGAAAGAAAGAAAGAAAGAGGATAAAATAAAACAAAGATAAAATAAAATGAAATTATTAAAATAAAAAATAATTATTAAGAAGAAAATTGTTTTAAAAGGAAAAACAAACACAGAAACCAAAAATGGACGGACAGAACCCTAGGACAAATGGTAAAAGCAAAGCTATACAGACAAAATCTCACACAGAAGCATACACACACACATTCACAAAAAGAGGAAAAGGGGAAAAATAATATATCTTGCTCTCAAAGTCCACCTCCTCAATTTGCGATGATTCGTTGTCTATTCATATGTTCCACGGATGCAGGGTACATCAAGTTGATTGTGGAGATTTAGTCTGCTGCTCCTGAGGCTGCTGAGAGAGATTTCCCTTTCTCGTCTTTGTTTACACAGCTCCTGTGATTCAGCTGTGGATTTGGCACCGCCTCTGCTTGTATGTCACCTGAGGGCATCTGTTCTTTGCTCAGACAGGACGGGGTTAAAGGAGCCGATGATTCGGGGGCTCTGGCTCACTCAGGCCGGGTGGAGGGAGGGGTACATATGTGGGGAGAGCCTGCGGTGGCAGAGGCCAGCATGATGTTGCACTAGCTTGAGGCATGCCGTGCATTCTCCCGGGGAAGTTGTCCCTGGATCACGGGACCCTGGCAGTGGCAGGCTGCACATGCTCCTGGGAGGGGAGGTGTGGATAGTGACCTGTGCTCGCACACAGGCTTCTTGGTGGTGGCAGCAACAGCCTTAGCACCTTATGTCCGTCTCTGGGGTCTGCGCTGTTAGCCGCGGCTTGCGCCAGTCTCCAGAGCTCCTTTAAGCAGTGCTCTTAATCCCCTTTCCTTGCGCACCAGGAAAGAAAGAGGAAAGAAAAAGTCTCTTGCCTCTTTGGCAAGTCCAGACTTTTTCCCGGACTCCCTCCCGGGTAACCGTGGTGCAGTAACCCCTTCAGGCTGTGTTCATGCTACCAATCCCAGTCTTCTCCCTGCGATCCATCCGAAGCCCGAGCCTCAGCTCCCAGATCCCGCCAGCCCCGGCGGGTGAGCCGACAAGCCTCTCGGACTGGTGAGTGTTGGTTGGCGTGATGCTATGTGCGGGAATCCCTCCACTTTGCCTTCCACACCCCTGTTGCTGTGTTCTCCTTCATGGCTGCAAAACTTCCCCCCTCCGCCACCCACAGTCTCTGCCTGCAAAAGGGCTTCCTAGTGTGTGGGAACGTTTCCTCCTTCACAGTTCCCTCCCACTGGTGCAGGTCCCATCCCTATTATTTGTCTCTGTTTATTCTTTTTTCTTTTGCCCTACCCATGTATGTGGGGAGTTTCTTGCCTTTTGGGAGGTCTGAGGTCTTATGCCATCGTTCAGTTGGTGTTCTATAGGAGCAGTTCCACGTGTAGATGTATTTCTGATGTGTCTTGGGGAGGAAGTTGATCTCCACGTCTTACTCGTCTGCCATCTTCCTCCCAATCTCTTCATATATATCTTCTTTATCCATTCAATTTGTGGTGGATACTTAGGTTGCTTCCATATCTTGGCTATTGTAAATTGTGCTGCTATGAACATTGGGGTGCATCATCTTTTTGAGTTAGTGTTTCATTTTTTTTGGATGTACACTCAGCAGTGGAAATGCTGGATGATATGATAGTTCTATTTTCAGTTTTTTAGGGGAACCTCCATATTGTTTTCCATAGTGGATGCATCAGTTTATGTTCCCACTAACAGTGTTCAAGTGTTCCTTTTCCTTTGCATCCTAGCCAACCCTTATTTGTAGTCTTTTTGACTATAGCCATTCTGACAGGTGTGAGGTGATATTTCAGTGTCATTTTAATTTGCATTTCTCTAATAATTAGCAATGTTGAGCACCTTTTTATATGCTCATTAGCCATCTGTATGTCTTCTTTGGAAAAAATGTCTATTCAAGATATATATATATATATAGATAGATAGATAGATATAGATATATAGATATATATATAGTTTGGATATTAACTACTTATCCATCATATCATGTGCAAATATTTTCTGCTGTTCAGTAAGTTGTCTTTTAATTTTGTTGGTAGTTTCCTTTGCTGTGCAAAATCTTTTAAGTATAACTAGGTTCCGTTTGTTTATTTTTGCTCTTGTTTCCTTTGCCTGAGGAGACAGATACAAAAAAATATTGCTACAATTTATGTTAAAGAGTGTTCTGCCTATGTTTTCTTCTAGGAGTTTCATCATTTTAGGTCTTACATTTAGGTCTCTAATCCATTTACAGTTTATTTTTGTATAAGGTGTTAGAAAATATTTTGAGCTCATTCTTTACATGAATCTGTTCAGTTTTCCCAGCACCACTATTGAAGAGACTGTCTTTTCTCCATTGCATATTCTTGACTCCTTTGTTGTAGGTGAATTGACCTTAGGCATGTGGGTTTATTATGTTCCATTGATCTTTGTGTCTGTTTTTGTGGTAGTACTATGCTGTTTTCATTACTGTAACTTTGTAGTATAGTCTGAATTCTTGATACCTCCAGCTCTGTTCCTTTTTCTCAAGGTTGTTTGGTAAATTGGGGTATTTTCTGTTTTCATAAAAATTTTTGGATTATTGGTTCTAGTTTTCTGAAAAATGTCATGGATATTTTGGTAAGGATTGCATTAAATGTGTAGATTGCTTTGATTAATATTGTCATTTTAACAGTATTAATTCTTTGAATCCACGAACCCAGGATTTCTTTCCATTTCTTTGTATCATCTTCAATTTCCTTCATCAATGTTTTATAGTTTTCAGAGTATAGATCTTTCACCTCCTTTGTTAAGTTTATTGCAAGATATTTTATTCTTTTTGATAATATTTTAAATGGGATTTTTTTCTTGCTTTCCCTTTCTGATAGTTCATTATTATATCTATAAAAATCAACACATTTTATATATTAATTTTTTATCTTGCAACTTTAGTGAATTCATTTATTAGTTCCAAGAGCTTTTTGGTGGACTTTTGGGTTTTCTATGTAGATTTTCATGTCATTTTCACAAAGTGACAGTTTTGTTACTTCCCTTCCAATTTTGATGCTTTTTATTTTTTACTTGTCTGATTGCTGTGGCTAAAATTTCCAGTACTGGGTTAGTTAGAAGTAACAAGAGTGGGCATCCTTGTCTTATTGATTTTAGAGGAAAGGCTTTCATCTTTTCATCATTGAGTATGATGTTAGCTGTGGATGTGTCATAAATAGCCTTTGTTATATTGAGATATGTTTTCTCTATATGAACCTTGATGAGAGTTTTTATTATGAAGGGGTGTTGAATTATTTTCAAATGATTTTTCTGCATCTATTGAGATGATCATGTGAGTTAAATTCTTCCTTTTGATAATGTGTTGTATAAAATTTCATATCTGGAGTAAATCCCACTTACCCATGGTGTGTGATACTTTTTATGTATTGGTGAATTCAGTTTGCTAATACTTTGTTGATGATTTTTGCATCTATATTCATCACAGGTATTGAGCTGTAATTTTCTTTTCTCATAGTGTCTTTGTCTAGTTTTGGTATCAGGGTAGCTGTGCCCTCAAAAAATTGATTTGGGAGTGTGTCTCTCCTCTGTAATTTTTTGCAATAATTTGAGAAGAATAGCTATTAGCTCTTCTTTATATGTTTGGTAGAATTCTCCTCTGAAGCCAACAGGTCCTGGGTTTCTGTTTACCAGGAGTGTGTTTTTTATTACAAATTCAATTTCAATGTTATTGATTAGTCGGTTCAGATTGTCTGTTTCTTCCTGATTCATTTTTAGCAGATTGTATGTTTCCAGAAAAATTTTTATTTCTTCTAGGTAGTCCAATTTTTTGGTGTGTAATTGTTCATAGTATTCTCTTATGATTTTTGTACCTCTGTGGTATAAGTTGATATTTCTCCTTTTTCATTTTTTATTGTTTTCTGGGTCCTCTCTCGTTTCTTCTTGATTAGCCTGGCTAAAGGTTTATCAATTTTGTTTATCTTTTTTAAAAAACAGCTCTTGGTTTCATTGCTGTTTTCTATGTTTTTTCTCAATCTCTATATTATTTATTTCCTCTCTGATCTTTATTATTTCCTTCTTTCTTCTGACTTTGGGCTTTGTTTGTTTTTCTTTTTCTAATTCCTTTAGATAGAACATTATATTGTTTATTTCATATTTTCCTTGTTTTTTGACAAAGGCCTTTATTGTAATTAACTTCCCTCTCAGAACTTCTTTTTCTGTATCTCATAGATTTTAAAAAGCTTTGTTTCCATTTTCATCTGTCTTGTGGTATTTTCTGATTTAATCTTTGATTTCTTTATTGACTTATTTGTATTCTAGTAGCATGCTGTTTAGTCTCCACCTGTTTCTGCTTTTCTCAGTTTTCTTTCTGAAATTTATTTCTAGTTTTATACATTGTGGTTAGAAAAAGTTCTTGATATGATTTCTATCTTCTTAAATTTTTTGTGACTTGTTTTGTTTCCTAGAATGTCATCGATCTTGGAGAATGTTCCATGTGCCCTTGAAAAGAATGTATATTCTGCTGTTTTTGGAAGGAATGTCCTGTACATATTCTATGTCTCATGTGTTTATTGTGTCATTTAAGCCCACTGTTGCCTTGTTGATTTTCTGTCTGGATGGTTTGTCCATTGATGTAAGTGGGGTGTTAAACTCCCCTACTATTTTTGTAGTACTGTCCATTTCTCCCTTTATGTCTGTTAATATTTGCTTTTTATATTTAGTTACTCCTGTATTGGGTGCATGTATGTTAAAGAGTGTAATATCCTATTCTTGTATTAATCCCTTCATCATTATATAAATCCCTTCTTTGGCTTCTGTTATTTACTTTATTTTAAAATCTATTTCATTTGATATGAGTATTTTTTTCTTGTTTTTTCCATTTTCATGAAATATTTTTCCATCCCCTCACTTTCTTTCTGTGTGTGTTTTTACCTCTGAAGTGAATCACTTATAAGCAGTATATAGATGGGTCTTGTTTTTTTTTTTTTTTTTTTTTCAATCCAGTAAGTAAGTCACATTGCTTCTTGGCCTTTTGGCTAAGATCAAGTGCAGTAAGTAAGCCACACATAAGTCTTTGATTGGAGCATTTTTTCCATTGACTATTGAAGTAATTATTGATAAGTAAGTACTTATTGACATTTTGGTACTTGTTTTCCACTTGTTTTTGTAGTCCTTCTCTATTCATTTCTTCTTCCTTTCATTTCTTCCATTGTGGTTTGATGATTTTCCTTAGTAGTATGCTTCAGTTCCTTTCCTTCTACTTTTGGTGTATCTATTGTGGGTTTTTAATTTGTGGTTACCATGTGTTTCATATAAGTGGACCTATAATTATAACCACTTATTTTAAACTCATGGTCATTTAAAGTTCAAACACATTCTAAAAGATCCACCTCTTTTACTCACCTCCCTTACATTTTTATATTTTTGGTATAATTTTATCTTGATCATTAATCACTTCACTGTTAATTGCAGTTATAGTTGCCTTCACTTTTTTTGTCCTTTAACCTTCATATGAGGCTATGTAAGTTGTTGGGCTTCAAATATTACTATATATTAACCTTTCTTAGTGGGATTTTTCCCCTTTCCTATAGATTCTCACTTTTTGTTATAGCCTTTTCTTTGCCACTCAGATAAGAGCATTTAACATTTCTTTTAGGGTGAGTTTAGTATTGATAAACTCATTCATTGTTTTCTTGTCTGAGAAGTTCTTTATCTCTCCTTCACTTCTAAATGACAACTTGCTGGTTAGGGTATCCTGGGTTGTAGGTTTTTCCCTTTCAGCACTTCAGATATATCATCTTATTACCTTCTGGCCTGCAAAGTGTCTGCAAAAAATCAGCTGATAGCTTTATGAGATTCTCTTGCAAATGACATTTATTTTTCTCTGGCTGCCTTTAGAATTCTCTTTTTACCTTTTGCTATTTTAATTATCATGTGTCTTGGTGTGGGACTTTTTGGTTTCATCTTGTTTGGGACCCTCTGTGCTTCATGGACCAGGATATCTGTTTCCTTCTTCAGGTTTGTGAAGTTGTCAACCATAATTTCTTCAAATACTTTTTTGATACCCTTCTTTCTCTCTCTCCTTCTGGTATCCCTATAACGTGAATGTTGGTATGAGTCATATTATCTCAAAGACCTCTTAAACTACTCTTGTTTTTATTATTTGTTTTTCTTTCTACTGTTCTGGTTGAATATTCCCATTATTCTATCTTCCAGATCACTTATGCATTTTTCTGTACCAGTTAGTCTGCTATGAGCCTCTTAGACAGCCTCATCAATCAGGGAGCAGACAGAGGAAGCAAGAAGAACAATAACTCTGCAGCCTGCACAACGGAAACCACAATCACAGAAAGTTAGACAAAATGAGACAGCAGAGGAATATGTCCCAGATGAAGGAACAAGATAAAACCCCAGAAGAACAACTAAGTGAAGTGGAGATAAGCAATCTACCTGAAAAATAATTCAGAGTAATGATAGTAAAGATGATCCAAGATCTCAGAAAAAGAATAGAGACACAGATAAAGAAGGTACAAGAAATGTCTAACAAAGACCTAGAGGAACGAAAGAATGAAAAAACAGAGATGAGCAATAACTGAAATGAAAAATACACTAGAAGGAATCAATAGCAGAATAACTGAGGTGGTAGAATTGATAAGTGAGCTGAAAGACACAACGGTGGAAGTCACTGCTTCAGAGTAGAGTAAACAAAAAAACATGAAAAGAAATGAGGAGAGCCTAAGAGAACTCTGGGACATTAAATGCACCAACATTCACATTATAGGGGCCCGAGAAGGAGAAGAGAGAGATAAAGGACCTGAGAAAATATTTGAATAAATAATAGCTGAATATTTCCCTAACATAGGAAAGGAAACAGGTACCCAAGTCCAGGAACTCAGAGAGTCCCGGACAGGATAAACCCAAAGAGGAACACACTAAGACACATAGTAATCAAATTTACAAAAATGAAAGACAAGGAAAAAATACTAAAAGTAACAAGGGAAAAGTAACAAATAATGTACAAGGGAACTCCCATAAGGTTATCGCTGATTTCTCAGCAGAAACTCTGAAGGCTAGAAGCCAGTGGCATGATATATTTAAAGTGATGAAAGAGAAGAACTTAGAAGCAATAATACTCTACCCACCAAGGCTCTCATTCAGATTCAGTGGATAAATCAAAGATTTACAGAAAAGCAAAAGCTAAAAGAGTTCAGAACCACCAGCTTTGCAACAAATGCTAAAGGAATTTCTCTAGGCAGAAAAGAAAAGACCACAACTAGAAACAAGAAAATTACAAATGGAAAATTTCACTGGTAAAGGCAAAGATACAGTAAGGGTAGGAAATCATCTGCATACAAATATATGAAAACCAGCAATTGTGAGAAGAGGAGAGTACAAATGCACGAAATGGGAAATGCATTTGAAGTTAAAAGACGAGCAACTTAAAGCAATCTTTTTTATATATAGACTGCTATATCAAAACCTCATGGTAACCACAAACCAGGAATCTACAGCAGATATACACACACAAAAGAAAAAGGAATCCAAACACAATACCATAAAGTTAGTCATCAAATCACAGGAGAAGAGAACAAAACAGGAAGGGGAGAAAAATGACCTACAAAAACAAATCCCAAACAGTTAACAAAATGGCAACAAGAATATACATATTGATAATTACCTTAAATGTAAACAAGTTAAATATCCTAACTGAAAGACATAGACTGGCTGAATGGATACAAAAACAAGACCCTTATATATGCTGTTTAAAAAAGACCCACTTCAGATCTAGGAGCACATACAGACTGAAAGTGAGGAGATGGAAAATGGTATTCCATGCAAATGTAACTCTAAAGAAAGCTGGAGTAGCAATCCTTATATCAGACAAAAAAACTTTAAAATAAATAGACATAGAAGGACACTACATAAGGATCAATGATCAAGGGAGCAATCCAAGAAGACATAACAATTGTAAACATATATGCACCCAAGATATGATCACCTCGATATATAAGGAAAATACCAACAGCCATAAAATGGGAAATTGACAACAGCACAATAATAGTGGGGGACTTTAACACCCCACTTTCACCAATGGACAGATCATCCAAAATGAAAATAAATAAGGAAACACAAGCTTTAAATGATACATTAAACAAGATGGACTTAATTGATATTTATAGGATATTCCATCCCAAAACAGCAGATTACACTTTCTTCTCAAGTGCTCATGGAACATTCTCCAGGATAGATCATACCTTGTGTCACAAACGAAGCCTTGGTAAATTTAAGAAAATTGAAATTGTATCAAGTATCTTTTCTGACCACAACACTATGAGACTAGATATCAATTAGAGGAAAAAATCTGTAAAAAATACAAACACATGGAGGCTAAACAATACACTACTAAGTAACCAAGAGATCACTGAAGAAATCAAAGAGGAAGTCAAAAAATACCTAGAAACAAATGACAGTGAAAACACGATGATCAAAACCTATGGGATGCAGCAAAAGCAGTTCTAAGAGGGAAGTTTATAACAATACAATCCTACCTTAAGAAACAAGAAACAGCTCAAATAAACAACCTAACCTTATACCTAAAGCAATTAGAAAAGGAAGAACAACAAAAACAAAAACCCAAAGTTAGCAGAAGGAAAGAAATCATAAAGATCAGACCAGTAATAAGTGAAAAAGAAATGAAGGAAACAATAGCAAAGATCAATAAAACTAAAAGCTGTTTCTTTGAGAAGATAAACAAAATTGATAAACCATTAGCCAGACTAATCAAGAAAAACAGGGAGATTGGAGTGGAGATGGAGGGGCTAAGACTGGAGCCAGATGTGAGTCATGGCTTCCTCTCTGATCACTGGTTATCCCCATCCTATCAGAGGCAGGGTTGGATCCCGAGTTGATGGAGCAGAAGCCCTGAGGTTTGTGTCCAAGCTGTCTCTGTTTCCTTTACGTGTGTGTTCTCCTGTCTCCCAGTACTGGTACCCCTGCTCCAGAGGGGAGCAGTGTTGGAGCAAGAGTGGCCTGTGTGGGCTCTCAGCTTGTAATAGGGCACAGGCTGTTGGGTGCTGGCCACAGACAGAGGTCTGGAGTGCCTCCAATGTGTTCTCTGCACAACCACCAGCAGTGGCAGTTACCACTGAGTCTGAGTATCCTTTGTTCTTCACAGCTGATCACTACCCCCTTGTTGTCGAGCCATACCACAGGCAGGTGGGGCCCGCATGGGCTTTCTGCATATATGGGGTGTGGGCTGAAGTGGTCTGACTGCCGTTGCAGATTGTGATTGTCCCTGAAGTTCTGCCCATGCAAGTGTCAGCGATGCCAACCCCCACCATGCTCAGATTTCACCCTGGGTTTGAGTCCCTCTGCATCCCATGGTTGAGTTCTCTCCCTGGTCATGGAAGATTTTGCTTCAATGTGGAGCTGTGAGTTGAAGTAAGTGGGGCTGCAACATTCACCTGGTTCAGGCTGCAGTGTGTGCTCAGTGTTCTTCTGCCAATTTAGAGTTAGTTTTCAGTAAGAATTGTTCCAAACGTAGATGTATTTTTAATGTGCTTATGAGTGGAGGTGAGTTCCATCTCCTCCTAATCCACCATCTTGATCTGTCCCCCAACTCACCTTTTTGATTCTTCCTTCAACTTTCCATTCACATGATATATTCTTAATTTAAAACCTTGTCATTTCATATCTGATATTATATAATATCTCCATAATAGAACTCCTTATCCATAATCTTTTCATTCTTCATTCCAACCTACATCAGGTCACCAGGAATCTCCAAAACACATTCTGATGCTATCACTCTCATTCAATCACAAGATAATTTTAAGTTCAGGTATATAGCCATATAGCCCACAAAGCTCTTAACAATATGGCTCCACCTCACTTTTCCAACTTCATCACTTTCCAGGTTTTTCCTCTACCAACACATTCATATTCTCTCCCTCCCTCCCTCCTTCTCTCTCTTTCTCCTACATCAGCACTGGACTAGTTGCTATTTCCTGAACATTCACAAAACTTTTCTAACTCTGTTTTTGCTCATACCATTCTTCATGCCTTGAGAGACACATCCTTCAGGGTACAGCTCAAATTTCTCCTCTTCTGTAAAGAAGACTTCTCTAAATCTGGCACTGATGTGCACTTGCCAATTGTGTGATCTTGAATCAGTTACTCAACTTCTTTAGGTTTTAGTTCATTCAATCCATAAAAAAAAGGTAAGGAAAAGTAATTTAACATTTATGCTATCTACAGTTTTATGTGAGAACAGATAAAAGCAAAAATGATAGGAAAATAGAAATATGATTGCTGAACAGTAAATTTTGAAGCAAAAAAGTTACTTTTACACTCACAACTTTTAAAAACAGAAATTTTAAGTACCTATAATTTTTATGAGCTTTGTATGGTAAAGAGATAGATCACGTCTATACGATAGCTATTTAGGAAAAGACACCACAAAAGGTGACATTTTGGTTTGAATAAAACATCTTGTATCTCATAGTTGACAATGTACTTTCATTTCTAACTAAATGTTAGAAATTTTATATTAGGGCTTGGACTTTCAAGATGGCAGAGGAGTAAGATGTGGAGATCACCTTCCTCCCCAAAAATACATCAAAAATACAGCTACATGTAAACAACAACTACAGAACTCCTAATGAACGCTGGTAGAAGACCTCAGACTTCCCAAAAGGCAAGAAACTCCCCATGTACCTGGGTAAGATGAAAGAAAAAACAGAGACAAAAGAATAGGGATGGAACCTGCACCTATGGAAGGGAGCTGTGAAGGAGGAAAGTTTCCACACACAAGGAAGCCCCTTCACTGATGGAGATGGTGGGGGGGTGGGGGGGAAGCTTCAGAGCCATGGAGGAGAGCATAGCAACAGGGATGTAGAGGGAAAAACAAAGGGATTCCTGCACAGATGATTGGTACTGACAAACACTCACCAGCCTAAGGCTTGGCTGCTCACCCACTAGGGTGGGTGGGGGCTGGGAGCTGAGGCTAGGTCTTCAGAAGTCAGACCCCAGAGAGAGGACTGGAGTTGGCTGCGTGAAGACAGCCTGAAGGGAGCTAGTGCACAACAGATAGCTGGGAGGGAGTCCGGAAAAAAGTCTGGAACTGCCTAAGAGTCAAGAGACCATTGTTTCATGGTGCGCAAAGAGAGGAGATTCAGAGTGCCGCCTAAATGAGCTTCAGAGACAGGCGCAAGCCACAGCTATCAGTGCAGGCACCAGAGAGGAGCATGAAACACTAATGCTGCTGCTGCAGAAAAAAAGAATCCTGTGTGCAAGCACAGGTCACTATCCACACCTCCCTTCCCAGGAGCCTGTGCAGCCCACCACTGCCAGTGTCCTGTGATCTAGGGACAACTTCCCCAGGAGAACACACAGCATGCCTCAGGCTGTTGCAACATCATGCTGGCCTCTGCTGCCACAGGCTCGCCCCATATTACGTACCCCTCCCTTGCCCTGACCTCAGTGAGCCAGAGCCACCTAATCAGCTTCTCCTTTAACCCCTTTCTGTCTTGGCGAAGAACAGATGCCAGAGGGTGACCTACATATAGAGGGGGTGCCAAATCCAAAGCTGAACCTCAAGAGCTGTTTGAACAAAGAAGAGAAAGGTAAATTTCTCCCAGCAGCCTCAGGAAAAACAGATTAAATTTCCACAATCAACTTGGTGTATCCTGCAACTGTGGAATACCTGAATAGACAATGAATCATCCCAAAATTGAGGTGGTAGATTTTGGGAGCAACTGTAGACTTGGGTTTTGCTGTATGTGACTGATAAATTTCTGATTTATATGCTTATCTTAGTTTAGTTTTTAACACTTGTTATCATTGGTGGATTTATTGGTTTGGTTGCTCTCTTCTTTTTTTTAATACGTTTTATTTTTTAATTATTTTTATTTTTTTATTTTAATAGTATTTAAATATTTTTTATTTCAATAACTTTTATTTTATTTTATTTTATTTATTTCTTATTTTCTCCATTTTCTTCTCAGCTGTGTGGCTGACAGGGTCTTGGTGCTCCGGCCAGGTGTCAGGCTTGAGCCTCAGAGGTGGGAGAGCCGAGTCCAGGACATAAGATCACCAGAGATCTTCCAGCCCCATATAATATCAATTGGCAAGAGCTCCATCTAAACACTAAGATCCAGCTCCACACAATGACAAGCAAGCTCCAGTACTGGACACACCAGGCCAAACAACTAACAAGACAGGAACACAAGCCCACCCATTAGCAGAGAGGCTGCATAAAATCATACTAAGTTCACAGACACCCCAAAACACACCACTTGATGTGGTCCTGCCCATCAGAAGGACGGGACCCAGCCTCATCCACCAGAACACAGGCACCAGTCCCCTTCACCACAAAGCCTACACAACCCGCTGAACCAACCTTAGCTACTGGGGACAGACACCAAAAACGATGGGAACTACAACCATGCAGCCTTGAAAAAGGAGACCCCAAACACAGTAAGTTAAGAAAAATGAGAAGACAGAGAAATACACAGCAGATTAATAAGCAAGGTAAAAACCCACCAGACCAAACAAATGAAGGGAAAATAGACAGACTACCTGAAAAAAAATTCAGAATAATGATAGTAAAGATGACCCAAAATCCTGGAAAAAGAAAGGAGTAAATACAAGAAATACTTAACAAGGAGCTAGAAGCACTAAAGAGCAAACAAACAATGATGAACGACACAATAAATGAAATTAAAAACTCTCTAGAAGTAATCAATAGAAGAATAACTGAGGCAGAACAGATAAGTGACCTGGAAGATAAAATAGTAGAAATAATTACTGCAGACCAGAATAAAGAGAATAGAATGAAAAGTTGAAGACTGTCTCAGAGACCTCTGGGACAACATTAAACACACCAACATTCGAATTATAGGGGTCTCAAAAGAAGAAGAGAAAAAGAAAGGTTCTGAGAAAATATTTGAAGAGACTATAGTTGAAAACTTCCCTAATATGGGAAAGCAAATAGTCAGTCAAGTACAAGAAGTGCAGAGAGTCTCATACAGGATAAATCCAAAGAGAAACACATCAAGACATATATTAATCAAACTATCAAAACTTAAAAACAAAGAAAAATGTTAAAAGCAGCAAGGGAAAAGCAAAAAATAACATACAAGGGAATCCCCATAAGGTTAAGAGCTGATCTTTCAGCAGAAACTCTGCAAGCCAGATGGGAGTGGAAGACATATTGAAAATGATGAAAGGGAAAAACCTACGATCAAGATTACTCTACCCAGCAAGGATCTCATCCAGATTTGACAGAGAAATTAAAACCTTTACAGACAAGCAAAAGCTAAGAGAATTCAGCATCACCAAACCAGCTTTACAACAAATGATAAAGGAATCTCTCTAGGCTGGAAACACAAGAGAAGGAAAAGACCTAAAATAACAAGCACAAAACAATTAAGAAAATGGTACTAGGAACATGCATATTGTTAATTACCTTAAATATAAATGGATGAACTGCTCCAACCAAAATACACAGACTGCCTGAATGGATACAAAAAAAAGACCCATATACATGCTGTCTACGAGAGACCCACTTCAGACCTAGGGATACATATAGACTGAAAGTGATGGTATGGAAAAGGATATTGCATGCAAATGGAAATCAAAAAAAAAGCTGGAATACCAATTTTCATATCATACAAAATAGACTAAAATAAAGACTATTACAAAAGACAAACAAGGACACTACATAATGATCAGGGAATCAATCCAAGAAAAAGATATAACAATTGTAAAAAGTTATGCACCCAACATAGGAGCACCTCAATACATAGGGCAATGCTAACAGCCATAAAAGGGGAAATCAACAGTAACACAATAATAGTAGGGGATTTTAACACCCCATATTCACCAATAGACAGATCAACCAAAATGAAAATAAATAAGGAAACACAAGCTTTAAATGACACATTAAACAAGATAGACTTGATATTTATAGGACATTCTATCCAAAAACAACACAATACGCTTTCTTCTAAAGTGCTCAGGGAACATTCTACAGAATAGATCATATCTTGGGTCACAAATGAAGCCTTGGTAAATATAAGAAAATTGTAATCATAACAAGTATCTTTTCTGACCACAACACTATAAGACTATATATCAATTACAGGAAAAAAAAACTATAAAAAATACAAACAAATGGAGGGTGAACAATACAATACTAAATAACCAAGAGATCACTGCATAAATCAAAGAGGAAATAAAAAAAATTCCTAGAAACAAATGACATTGAAAACACGATGGACTTAAACCTATGGGATGAAGCAAAAGCAGTTCTAAGAGGATAATTTATAGCAATACAATCCTACCTCAAGAAACAAGAAACATCTCAAATAAACAATGTAACCTTACACCTAAAGCAATTAGAGAATAAAGAACAAAAACCCCTGAAGGGGTGTGTGGATAGTGACCTGTGCTCGCCTAGAGTCTTCTTGGTGGCAGCAGGAGCAGCCTTAGCATCTCATGCCCATCTCTGTGGTCCGCGCTGTTAGCCATGGCTCGTGCCCATCTCTGGAGCTCCTTTAAGCAGCACTCTTAATCCCCTCTCCTCGCTCACCAGGAAACAAAGAGGGAAGAAAAAGTCTCTTGCCACTTCAGCAGGTCCAGACTTTTCCCCGGACTCCCTCTCTGCTAGCCGTGGTGCACTAACCCCCTGAAGGCTTTGTTCATACTGCCAACCCCAGTCCTCTCCCTACTCTCCGACCGAAGCCCGAGCCTCGGCTCCCAGCCCTGCCTGCCCCGGCGGGTGAGCAGACAAGCCTCTCGGGCTGGTGATTGACGGTCGGCACCAATCCTCTGTGTGGGAATCTCTCCACTTTGCCTTCCACACCCCTGTTGCTGTGCTCTCCTCCGCGGCTCTGAATCATTCCCCCTCTGCCACCCGCATTCTCTGCCCGTGAAGGGGCTTCCTATTGTGTGGAACCTTTCCTCCTTCACAGCTCCCTCCCTCTGGTGCAGGTCCCATCTCTATCCTTTTGTCTCTGTGTATTCTTTTTTTTCTTGCCCTACCCAGGAACGTGGGGAGTTTCTTGCCTTTTGGGAGGTCTGAGGTCTTCTGCCAGCATTCAGTAGGTGTTCTTTAGGAGTTGTTCCATGTGTAGATGTATTTCTGGTGTATCTGTGGGGAGGAAGGTGATCTCCGTGTCTTACTCTTCTGCCATCTTCCCCTCGTTCTGGCCCGCCCAAAATTTCACAATTTTTATGGAAAAACAAAAGATCCCCAATAGCCAAAGAAATCTTCAGAAAGATAAATGAAGTTGGAAGAAGTAGACTCCCTGACTTCAGACTATTCTACAAAGTTACAGTAATCAAGACAGTATGGTACTGGCACAAAAACATATAGATCCATGGAACAGGATAGAAAGCCCAGAGATAAAGCCACGCACCTATGGTCACCTTATCTTTGATAAAGGAGGCAAGACTATACAATGGAGAAAAGATAGCCTCTCCAATAATTGGTGATTGGGAAACTTGATAGCTACATGTAAAAGAATGAAATTAGAACACTTCCTAACACCATACACAAAAACAAGCTCAAAATGGATTAAAGACCTAAATGTAAGGATAGACACTATAAATCTCTTAGAGGAAAACTTAGGCAGAACACTCTATGACACAAATCACAGAGAGATCCTTTTTGACTCGCCTGTTAGAGAAATGGAAATAAAACAAAAGTAAACAAATGGGACCTAATGAAATTTAAAACCGTTTGCATAGCAAAGGAAACCATACACAAGATGGAAACACAACCCTCATAATGGGAGAAAATATTTGCAAAAAAAGCAACTGACAAAGATTAATCTCCAAAATATACATGCAGCACATGCAGCTCATGCAGCTCAATATCAAATAAACAAACCCAATCCAGAAATTGGCAGAAACCCTAAATAGACATTTCTCCAAAGAAGATACGCAGATTGCCGACAACACATGAAAGTATGCTCAACATCACTAATCATTAGAGAAATGCAAATCAAAGCTACAATGAGGTATCACCTCACACCAGTCAGTATGCCCATTATCAAAAAATCTACAAACATTAAATCCTGGAGAGGGTGTGAAGAAAAGGGATCCCTCTTGCACTGTTGGTGGTAATGTAAATTGATACAGCCACTATGGAGAACAGTATGGATGTTCCTTAAAAAAATAAAAATAGAAGTACCATATGGTCCTTCAATTCCACTACTGGGCCTATCCCCTGAGAAAACCATAATTCAAAGAGAGTCATGTGCCATAATATTCATTGTAGCACTATTTACAATAGCCCGGACATGGAAGCAACCTAATTGTCAATCGACAGATGAATGGATAAGGATGTGGCACATATATACAATGGAATATTACTCAGCCATAAAAAGAAATGAAATTGAATTATTTGTAGTGTGGTGGATGGGCCTAGAGTCTGTCATACAGAGTGAAGTAAGTCAGAAAGAGAAAAACAAATACCAAATGCTAGCACATGTATATGGAATCTAAAAAATAAAATTGTTCTGAAGAACCTAGAGGTAGCCAGGAATAAAGACGTAGATGTAGATAATGGACTTAAGGACATGTGGAGGGGGAATGGCATCCTGGAACAAAGTGAGAGAGTGGCATTGACATATATGCACTACCAAATGTAAAATAGATAGCTAGTTGGAAGCTGCCACATAGCACAAGGAGATCAGCTGTGTGCTTTGTGACCACCTAGAGAGGTGGAATTTGGAGGGTGGGAGGGAAACAAAAGAGGGAGGGTATATGGCGATATATCTATATGTATAGCTGATTCACTTTTTTATACAGTGGCAACTAACACAACAATGTAAAGCAATTATACTCCAATAAAGATGTTAAAAAAGAAAAAAAATGTTAGCTTAAATGTATTTTGCCAATGAGAAAAAAAATTAATTTATATGGTTTTTGTGGAGATTGAATTAAATAACTACTGAGCACAGTGCTTTGAAAATTTATAGTTCCTCCAAAATGCTAATTCTTCCTAACAGTTACCATACCTCATTCAGATATACACCCTGTGTATAATGCTCTTATTATTCATTATGTATATTTCTATGTAACACTTTACATCTTATAGATAAGTTTTTGTATTTCCAGGCAATTATGAACTTCTTAGTAGAAAGGCCCTTGTTTTATTATTTTTCAACCATGTATTGTGAATCTGGTGTTACTGTAATCTTTTTTACATGTTATTTATTCTTGTGTCCTCTGAACCTTCTTGTTCATGCTATTAAAATAGTTCATGTTCAGATCTAATTTTCTGAAACTGGTCATGCCTTTAATAGTAAAATATGTTATTTTTCATGTTAAAGTATTAGATTCTTGAGCAGTCAAGAGGAATTTTATCTAATCCATTACATTCTCTCTTATCTCTCTTTTGACTTGTGGAGTAATTTTATAATAGAGGTTTTCATATTTTCTTTTTTTATTGAGCTACAATTGACATATAATATTATATTAGTTTCAGGTGTGCATGACAAAGATTTGATGTTTGTGTATGTTGTGAAATGATCACCACAATAAGTGTAGTTACCATCGTCACCATATTTAGTTACAGAATTTTTTTCTTGTA
The DNA here is from genome assembly GCF_951394435.1 of Stenella coeruleoalba. Taxonomy (NCBI): domain Eukaryota; kingdom Metazoa; phylum Chordata; class Mammalia; order Artiodactyla; family Delphinidae; genus Stenella; species Stenella coeruleoalba. Next base: position 62,909,297 of record NC_137152.1, read on the forward strand.
ATAAGAACTTTTAAGGTTTACTGTTTTAGCAACCTTTAAATACATAATTTAGTATTATTAACTATAGTCAGTATGTTGTACATTTTTATCCCCAAGACATTTATTTTACAAGTGGAAGTTTGTAGCTTTTGCCACCCTTCAACTATTTTGTCCACCCTCAATCCCCCTACCTCTGGCAATCACCAATATATTCTCTGTATCTATAAACTTTGTTGTTTTATTTTTTAGATTATACATACAGGTGGGATCATGCAGTATTTGTCTTTCTCAACTTATTCCACTAAATATAATACCCTGCAGGTCCATCCATGTTATTGCAAATTTCATTTTTTTTTCCATTTGTCTGTTGATGAACACTTAGACTGCTTCCATATCTTGGCTATTATAAATAAGGCTGCTATGCATATTAGGGTATATGTAACTTTTCAAATTAGTGTTTTCATTTTCTTCAGATATACGTCCAGGAGTGGAATTTCTGGATCATACGGTTCTATTTTTAGTTTTTTGAGGAACCGCCATATGGTTTTTCATAATTGCTACACAAATGTACATTCCCACCAACAGTGTACAAGGGTTCCATTTTCTCCACATACTGGCCAACATTTGTTATTTGTGGTCTTTTGACAATAGCCATTCTGAGAGGTGTGAAGTGATATTTCATTGTGGTTTTGAGTTGCATTTCTCTGATGATTAAAGATATTGAGCATCTTTTTATGTGCCATTTGGCCATCAGTATGTCTTTGGAAAAATCTCTATTCAGGTCTCATATTCATTTTTTAATTGGGTTGTTTGTTTTTTTGATATTGATTTGTATGAGCTGTTTATTTATTTTGGATATTAGTTCTTTATCTGTCATATAATTGCAAATATTTTCTCCCATACAGTAGGTTGTCTTTTAATTTTGTTGATGGTTTCCTTTGCTGTGCAAAAGCTTTTAAGTTTAACTAAATCCCATTTGTTTACTTTTACTTTGTTTTCTTTGCCTTAGGAGACAGATCACAAAAAACATTGCTAATATTTATGTCACAGTGTGTTCTGCCTATGTTTTCTTCTAGGAATTTTAGTATTTCCAGTCTTGCATTTAGGTCTTTAATCAATTTTGAGTTTATTTTTGTATATCATATGAAAAAAATGTTCTAATTTCTTTCTTGTATATGTAGCTGTCCAGTTTTCCCAGTGCTACTCATTGGAGAGACTGTCTTTTCCCTGTTGTATACTCTTGCCTACTTTGTTTTAGATTAAGTGACCATAAGTGCCTAGATTTATTTCTGGGCTGTCTATTCTGTTCCATTGATCTATGTGTTTGCTTTTGTGCCAGTATCATACTGTTTTGATTTCTCAAGTTCTGTAGTTTAGTCTGAAGTTAGGGAGAATGACACCTCCACCTTTTCCTCTTTCTCAAGATTGCTGTGACTATTTGAGGTCATTCATGGTGACTTACAAATTTTAAAATTATTTGTTCTAGTTTTTTAAAAAATGCTATAGGTATTTTGAGAGAGATTTCATCGAATCTGTAGAGTGCCTTGGGTAGTGTGATTTTTGCAGTGTATTATTTTTTGACCACACTGTGTGGCTTGTGGGATCTTAGTTCCCTGACTAAGAATTGACACAGGGCCTTGGCTGTGAGATCATGGATTCCTAACCACTGGATGACCAGGATATTCCCAACAGTGTATGTTTCTTTTTTTTCCTGAAACATTTTAGTTTTTATTTGTAAAAGCTTGATTTAGGTCTTTTTAATATCTTTCCTGTCTCTTGTGGACTTTTTGAGCACAAGGAATAGAGCTATTCCTTTTAATGTCTTTTTTGTTTGTTTGTTTGTTTTTTGCTAATTCTGATATCTGAGTCAGTTCTTGGTTAATTTCAATTGAATGATTTATATCCTCTTTTTGAGCCTTATTTTCCTGATTTTTATTCCTGGTATATTTCATTGAATGTCAGGTACTGGCAATTTTTATTTTGGGTGCTGTGTATTTTTGTATTTCTATCAATATTTTTTACCTTTATTCTAGCATGCAGTTAAGTTACACAGAGATAGTGTTATTCTTTCAGATCTTATTTTGTTTTTAGGCAAGTAAAGCCATTACCAGAGTTAATTATTTCCTACTACTGAGGAATCCTTTCTGAGCACCCTACTCAATATCTTTTAATTAAGATTTTTTTGTTAGGAGATATATTGGTACTGTTTCTGTCTCCCTGTTGGTGTTGGGTGCTATTCTTTCTACTACTTTTGAATGGTTCTTTCCTCAGTCTCAAGTGGTTTTCTCAAATACATGAGCTGATCAGGACTCTACTGAATACTCAAAGAAGGATCTCTGCAGATCTTAGTGATTCTCTCTCTGTGTAACTGTCTCTTTTCCATTAATCTGTTCTTCAAACTGTAGCCACCTTGGCTTCTACAGATTCTCAGTTCTATATCCTCAGTTCAGGGAATCTGTCTGGCTCCACCTCAATTTACCCCTCCCACTGGTTTGGCCTGGAATCTCATAAGATATTAAGCTGGAAAAACAGTCAATCTTATCTTCTTTGTTTCCTGTCTCTCAGTATTACTGTCCTTCTCGGCCTCATGTCTAATGTCTTAAGAACCATTGTTTTATATAATTTGATTTTTTTGTTGCTTTAAGCAATGGCAGTTAAATCTAGTTCATATATCTTATTATTAGCAGAGGTATAAATCTCAAAGCCTATATATGATCTCGACAACTGTATTATTCTGCCACAGTGTTGAATAAGTTTACACAGCTGGAAGAAACTGAATGAGAAAAGAAGAGGGGCAATAACAGGGTCCCCTACAGCTCTAAACATTTTCAACGTTAGCAGTGAAATAAATGAGCACTAGGGATAATGAAAAGGAGATGACAGAGATGTTGAAGAAAAAGTACAGGAAGGCAAGGTTTCACAGAGATGGAGGGAAAAATAGCATTTTAAGCAGAAGTGGAAAATAATGTTAATACTTTAGCTAAGTGATAGGAGAACATCATGAAAATGGATGAAATTGTCTAAGAAAAATATATTGGCCACTGGATTTGTTGATAGGCTGATGGATTGAGGGAAGCAGGGTACAAAGTAGGTTTTTAAGGATGGAAGTTTTAAAAGGGTGAATATTTTTAAATGAGGCATAATTGACATATTATTTTATATTAGTTTCAAATATACAATGTAATTATATATATATATATATATATATATATATAGCAAAACAGTAACCAAAACAATTTAGTCATCCATCAACATACATAGTTACACAATTTTTTTCTTGTGATGAGAATGGATTTTTTTTTCTGCACCATACAACTTGCAGGATCTTAGTTCCCCGACCAGGGATTGAACCCATGCCCTCAACAGTGAAAGCATGGAGTCTTAACCACTGGACCATCAGGAATTCTTGAGAATGTATATTTTTAAAAGATTTCTGCATGTGGAAAGTAGCTGGTAGAGGAAAACAATCAGGTATATGAACTTTTGCTCTTCCTAACACTGCTGATTTTGTAGATGAATGATACAGAGTGTGCATATTTCAGTACTATACAGGATGTACTCAGTGAGATAAATAATAGAATTTTTACAAAATTGTATTACTGAATGTAAGGTTTTGAAGACAGAGATGCCATTCAGCCAAAATCAGTTAACCTTTCTGGTATGTGCTACAGCACAATACACATTATTATTATTTTTTTAATATTTATTTATTTGGTTGCACTAGGTCTTAGTTGCAGCAGGTGGGCTTCTTAGTTGTGGCTTGCAGGCTTCTTAGTTGTGGCATGTGAACTATTAGTTGTGGCATGCATGTGGGATCTAGTTCCCTGACCAGGGATCAAACCCGGGCCCCCTGCATTGGGAGCACAGTCTTTTTTTTTTTAATCTTTATTGGAGTATAATTGCTTTACAATGGTGTGTTAGTTTCTGCTTTATAACAAAGTGAATCAGTTATACATATACATATGTTCCCATATCTCTTCCCTCTTACATCTCCCTCCCTCCCACCCTCCCTATCCCACCCCTCTAGGTGGACACAAAACACTGAGCTGATGTCCCTGGAGCACAGAATCTTAACCACTGTGTCACCAGGGGAATCCCAGCACAATACATATTATTATAAAAAGAGTTCATCTTTCTATTTCCTACAAAAATAGATTTAGCAGAAACAAGGAAGTTTGCAATCTCATAGATATTTTATTAAAATAACATAACCTTATTTTTGTTCAACCTGCCTACCTCCACTTTTGATTGGGAAAAGACCATAATTTAGCTTTTACTGTATCATTAGATTTCAGTTACAGGTTTCTAGATTACAATAATGAGCTGACATATGTATTTAATTTTTATCACTCCCTAATTCCACTAAAATAATAGATGGAGAGAACATAAAAAGAAATAACAATCCAAAACTAGAAAGTACATAGTCCTGAAGAATAGCAGAACTGAGGAAGTTAAGTCCCAAGCATCAGTGGAGAGAGCTAAGAACAAATCCTATTTATGCAATATAATAATAAAAAGGCACAGAAACTAATAGCACCTGTTACTTCTATAACTAGGGGTGAAACTAACTAAAATAAGAGGGAATATGGTAAAAGATATCTGGAAATTTAGGCCTCAGGATCCTCTACCCTACTCTACACTGACCCTTTTCTACTGCAGCAAAAGTTTGAGTTGTATTTTCTAGAAAGGATGAAACAGAGTGTTGGGACTCAGGGACACAAGCCTCATTCAAAGGCAAGGATACTGTACTGAAAACAAGGATGAAGGGACCAAAAGTGAAAGTAAATGCTAAATGTAGAGACATCAGTTTTATTCTCCCTGTGGACTCCTACAATGCTGTCAACCAGATATTTACCTGAAGGCAGTCAATTGGAACACTCTTCCAGGGGAAGTCTACAAACCTCGAAGGCAATACCTTAATGATACTGATATAGGGAGGGCTCCCCACCCCAAATCACACCCAGATCATTTTAGAGTAAGTTCAAAGATAACAACCTATAACTTATAACTTCCAGTGAGCTTTTTAGTCCTTCACTCCTAAAATGAATAGACTGCCAAAGATTATAAGACATTTGAGGAAATTCTATAATGGAAAATAGACGCTAATACACACACACACACACACACACACACACACACACACACAAACACACACAGAAAAAAACATTCAAGGGAACAGCCTATGTAGAGATGTGAAAAGTTAGTAAAAGAACTATCATGAATACAGGCATACCTTGGAGAAATTGTGGGTTCAGTTCCAGACAACCACAATACAGCAAATATGGAAATAAAGTAAGTCATACAATTATTTTTCATTTCCCAGTGCATATAAAACTTACATTTACACTATAGTCTATTAAGTGTGCAATAGCATTATGTCTAAGATAACAATGTACATACCTTAACTAAAAGACACTTTATTGCTGGGAGTAATGTCAGCATCCTGGCAGAGTGAGACACTCCCTTTGTCTCATACCTTCAATCTACAGCTATCCATAACTCAACAAAAGTGCATCTGCCCAATACACCAGCATGCCAGATAATTCCACACATCTATACATCTGAAGGTGGGTGGACTAGAATACGTAGAGGAGGCAGAACTGGGGGAGCATCAAAGATGGTGCCTGTGATCCCTACACCCAGCTATGGTGGCTGAGCACACAGGTCCAGAGAATCTGGTAACATCAGGGGAAACAGCACACACGACTCCTGTCTCCCAGCTGTAGTGACATCCATGGCCCCAGGAAACTGGATATCAGTGGCAGCAGGGTCTGCTGTGACCCCATCCCTCCAGTTGAGGAGGCACTCTTGACTCTGGCTCTCCACCCCCAATTGCAGTGGTGGTGCCTGCAAGCCTGACCACCCTGAACATGGCAGAGGTACTGTGACCCTGGGTCCCAACCACAATCCACTTCCCCTCTTGGCCGGGAAGCCTGTGGCTCAGCAGACCCCAGAAGTGGTGAAAGAACCAACCATCCCATAACCCCAGGTGGTGATGTCAGTGACACCACCAGCAGCAAGGCAACGAAGTCCTGAGACCCAAACTGTGACAACTAGGGCACTGGATGACACATCAGACAGAGGTGGTGGAAGGTGGAAAGCGGAATTCTCAAATATAACCAGACTAAACTTAGGCATGAGAAACGAAAAAATTGTGTTAGAGCACCACCTACTAGAAAACAAAAGAAAGCTTCTAACTTTTACCTATCGAATCATTAGAATCAAGTAAAAAACAAAAAACAAAAAAACCAAAAAACGTTACCTAAAAAAGAAAGGTGTTTGCTGCTCAGATGCACTGACAGAGGAACAACTTCCAAGTACCATGAAGAACTACAGTAACACTGTATGACAAAAAGGAAATGGAAGTGCTCCAGCAACCAAATGTAAAGTCATGGAATATTTTTATTTAACTGATAGAGAATTCAAAATACCTGTCATGAAGAAACTCAATGAGCTACAGGAAAACTCAGAAGGAAAGTTCAATGAACTCAGGAATAAAATTAATGAACCGAAGGAATACTTTACCAAATATATTAAAAGTCTAAAAAAAGAACCAAACAGAAATTCTGGAGCTGAAGAACTCAATAAATGAGATAAAGAATGGATTAGAAACAATTGGAAATAAAACAGATCATATGGAAGAGAGAATTAGCAAGCTCAAAGAAAGAAATCTAGAAATGATACATGTAGAAGAGGAGAGAGAATTGAGATCTAAGAAGAAAATGAAGAAATTCAATGAGAACTATCAAACTCTATTAGAAAAGACAAAATTAAGAAAATGGGTATCCTAGAAGGAGAAGCCAGGAAGGGAGCAGAGTTTATTTAAAGAAATAATAGCTGAGAACTTCCCAAACTTGGGGAATGAAATGGGTATACAAGTCCAGGAAGCTAAGAGAACATCTAATTACCTCAATGGAAAAAGAGCTTCTCCATGACATTATATTAAAACTGACAAAAATCAATGACAAATAAAGAATTTTAAAGGCAGCTAGGAAAAGAAAGGTTGGCAACGTACAAGTGAACCCTCCCTTAGGTTATCAGCACATTTCTCAGAAGAAATTCTACAGGCCAGAAGAGATGGAATGACACACTCAAAATAATAAAAGATAAAACCTGTTAGCTAAAATTATTCTATCCAGCAAAGTTAATCTTCATATATGGAGGAGAAATAAAGGCTTTCCCAGGCAAACAGAAGATGAGTGAGTTCATCAACATTAGATGTACTTTACAAGAAATGTTGAAAGGAGCTCTTCTACCAGAGACAAAAATGTAAAAGTACACTAAACTCTGAGTAAGGTGACAAACAGACAAAATCAGACAATTGCAACTCTAAATGAGAATAGATTTTTAAACACTTTATTATAGCAGAAAGTTTAAAGGGAAAAATCAGTGGAAAATAACCAAAGCTACTTCATTTGGTAACAAAGTCACAACATAAAAAGGAATTATCTGAGAAAACAAAAGCATAAAAAGGGAAGAGGGAAAGGATGGAAACTGCATAGGCAAATGAAGATTAGATAAGTTCCTATCAACAGAAGGTGGACAATTTTATCTATAAGACATTTTATTCAAACCTCATGCCAAAAACAAAACATAAATCTAGAAGACAGACACAAAACATAAAAAAGAGGAAACTGATCAAAGCATAGAAATGACAAAATTAAAATGTCAGAAACACAAGGAAAAAGAAACAATGGCCATATAGACCAATCAGAAAACAAAAGATAAAATGGCAATACTGGACATCCCTGGTGGTACAGTGGTTAAGAATCTGCCTGCCAATGTAGGGGACATGGGTTTGAGCCCTGGTCCAGGAAGATCCCACATGTCACAGAGCAACAAAGCCTGTGTGCCACAACTACTGAGCCTGCATGCCACAACTACTGAAGCTGATGTGCCTAGAGCCTGTGCTCCACAATAGGAAAAACTCCCACAATGAGAAAACCGTGAACCTCAACGAAGAGTAACCCCTGATAACTGAAACTAGAGAAAGCCCGCATGCAGCAATGAAGACCCAACACATCCCTAAATAAATAAATAAATAAATAAATTTTAAAAAGGGTAATACTAAGTTCTTATTTATAAATAATCACCCTAAATGTAAATGAATTGAATTAACCTATCAAAAGACACAAGACCCAACTATATGCTACCTAGAGGAGATTCACCTCAGATCTTAAGACAAACATAGGCTCAAAGTGACAGGAAGGAAGATGATACTCCAAGAAAATGACAGCCCAGAAAAAGTGGGTATAGCAGTACCCATAACAGACAAAGTAGGCATTGAGCCAAAAAAGGTAACAAGAGACAAAAATGGACATTATATAACAGAATAACTGAGATAGAAGAACGGATAAGTGACCTGGAAGATAAAATAGTGGAAATAACTACTGCAGAGCAGAATAAAAAAAAAAAAGAATGAAAAGAACTGAGGACAGTCTCAGAGACCTCTGGGACAACATTAAACGCACCAACATTCGAATTATAGGGGTTCCAGAAGAAGAAGAGAAAAAGAAAGGGACTGAGAAAATATTTGAAGAGATTATAGTTGAAAATATCCCTAATATGGGAAAGGAAATAGTTAAGTTCAGGAAGCACAGAGAGTCCCATACAGGATAAAGCCAAGGAGAAATATGCCAAGACACATACTAACCAAACTGTCAAAAATTAAATAAAAAGAAAGCACATTAAAAGCAGCAAGGGGAAAACAACAAATAACACACAAGGGAATCCCCATAAGGTTAACAGCTGATCTCTCAGCAGAAACCCTACAAGCCAGAAGGGAGTGGCAGGACATATTTAAAGTGATGAAGGAGAAAAATCTGCAACCAAGATTACTCTACCCAGCAAGGATCTCATTCAGATTTGATGCAGAAATTAAAAACTTCACAGACAAGCAAAAGTTGAGAGAGCTCATCACCACCAAACCAGCTTTACAACAAATGCTAAAAGAAATTGTCTAGGCAAGAAACACAAGAGAAGGAAAAGACCTACAATAAAAAAACCAAAACAATTTAGAAAATGGGAATAGGAACATACATATCCTTAATTACCTTAAATGTAAATGGAATAAATCCTCCCACCAAAAGACACAGATTGGCTGAATGGATACAAAAACAAGACCCATATATATGCTGTCTACAAGAGACCCTCTTCAGACCTAGAGACACACACAGACTGAAAGTAAGGGGATGGAAAAAGATATTCCATGCAAATGGAAACCAAAAGAAAGGTGGAGTAGCAATTCTCATATCAAACAAAATAGACTTTAAAATAAAGACTATTAGAAGAGACAAAGAAGGACACTACATAATGATCAAGGGATCCATCCAAGAGGAAGATATAACAATTGTAAATATTGATGCACCCAATATAGGAGCACCACAATACATAAGGCAAATACTAACAGCCATAAAAGGGGAAATCGACAGTAACACATTTATACTAGGGGACTTTAACACCCCACTTTCACCAATGGACAGATCAACCAAAATGAAAATAAAAAAGAAAACACAAGCTTTAAATGATACATCAAACAAGATGGACTTAATTGATATTTATAGGACACTCCATCCAAAAACAACAGAATACACATTTTTCTCAAGTGCTCATGGAACATTCTCCAGGATAGATCATATCTTGTGTCACAAATCAAGCCTTGGTAAATATAAGAAAATTGAAATTGTATCAAGTATCTTTTCCGACCACAACGCCATGAGACTAGATATCAATTACAGGAAAAGATCTGTAAAAAATACAAACACAAGAAGTCAAAATGATGCACTACTTAATAATGAAGTGATCACTGAAGAAATCAAAGAGGAAATCAAAAAATACCTAGAAACAAATGACAATGGAGACACAATGACCCAAAACCTGTGGGATGCAGCAAAAGCAGTCCTAAGGGAGAAGTTTATAGCAATACAAGCCCACTTAAGAAGCAGGAAACATCTCGAATAAACAACCTAACTTTGCAACTCAAGCAATTAGAGAAAGAAGAACAAAAAAACCCCAAAGCTAGCAGAAGGAAAGAAATCATAAAAAATCAGATCCGAATTAAATGAAAAAGAAATCAAGGAAACAATAGCAAAGATCAATAAAACTAAAAGTTGGTTCTTTGGGAAGATAAACAAAATAGATGAACCATTAGCCAGACTCATCAAGAAAAAAAGGGAGAAGACTCAAATCAATAGAATTAGAAATGAAAAAGGAGAAGTAACAACTGACACTGCAGAAATACAAAAGATCATGAGAGATTACTACAAGCAACTCTATGCCAATAAAATGGACAATCTGGAAGAAATGGACAAATTCTTAGAAATGCACAACCTGCCAAGACTGAATCAGGAAGAAATAGAAAATATGAAAAGACCAATCACAGCCACTGAAATTGAAACTGTGATTAAAAATCTTCCAACAAACAAAAGCCCAAGAACAGTTGCCTTCACAGGCAAATTCTAACAAATATTTAGAAAAGAGATAACACTTATCCTTCTCAAAATCTTCCAAAATATAGCAGAGGGAGGAACACTCTCAAATTCCTTCTACGAGGCCACCATCACCTTCATACCAAAACCAGACAAGGATGTCACAAAGAAAGAAAACTACAGGCCAATATCACTGATGAACATAGATGCAAAAATTCTCAACAAAATACTAGCAAACAGAATCCAACAGCATATTAAAATATCATACACCATGATCTAGGTGGGTTTATTGCAGGAATGCAAGGATTCTTGAATATATGCAAATCTATCAATGTGATAAACCATATTAACAAACTGAAGGAGAAAAAACATATGATCATCTCAATAGATGCAGAGAAAGCTTTTGACAAAATTCAACACCCATTTATGATAAAAACTCTGCAGAAAGTAGGCGTAGAGGGAACTTTCCTCAACATAATAAAGGCCATATATGACAAGCCCACAGCCAACATCATCCTTAATGGTGAAAAACTGAAAGCATTCCACTAAGATCAGGAACAAGACAAGGTTGCCCACTCTCACTGCTCTTATTTAACATAGTTTTGGAAGTTTTAGCCACAGCAATCAGAGAAGAAAAGGAAATAAAAAGAATCCAAATCGGAAAAGAAGAAGTATAGCTGTCACTCTTCGCAGATGACATGATAATATACATAAAGAATCCTAAAGATGCTACCAGAAAACTACTAGAGCTAATCAATGAATTTGGTAAAGTAGCACGATACAAAATTAATGTACAGAAATGTCTGGCATTCCTATATACTAATGATGAAGAATCTGAAAATGAAATCAAGAAAACACTCCCATTTACCATTGCAACAAAAAGAATAAAATATCTAGGAATAAACCTACCTAAGGAGACAAAAGACCTGTATGCAGAAAATTATAAGACACTGATGAAAGAAATTAAAGATGATACAAACACATGGAGAGATATACCATGTTCATGGATTAGAAGAATCAACATTGTGAAAATGACTCTACTACCCAAAGCAATCTATAGATTCAATGCAATCCCTATCAAACTACCACTGGCATTTTTCACAGAACTAGAACAAAAAATTTCACAATTTGTATGGAAACACAAAAGACCCCGAATAGCCAAAGCAATCTTGAGGATGAAACACGGAGCTGGAGGAATCAGGCTCCCTGACATTAGACTGTACTACAAAGCTACAGTAATCAAGACAGTATGGTACTGGCACAAAAACAGAAAGATAGATCAATGGAACAGGATAGAAAGCCCAAAGATAAACCCACACACATATGGACACCTTATCTTTGATAAAGGTGACAGGAATGTATAGTGGAGGAAGGACAGCCGCTTCAGTAAGTGGTGCTGGGAAAACTGGACAGGTACATGTAAAAGTATAAGATTAGATACCTCCCTAATAGCATACACAAAACTAAGCTAAAAATGGATTAAAGACCTAAATGTAAGGCCAGAAACTGTCAAAGTCTTAGAGGAAAACATAGGCAGAACACTCTATGACATAAATCACAGCAAAATCCTTTTTGACCCACCTCCCAGAGAAACGGAAATAAAAACAAAAATAGACAAATGGGACCTCAAGAAACTTCAAAGTTTTTTCAGAGCAAAGGAAACCATAAACAAGACCAAAAGACAACCCTCAGAATGGGGGAAAATATTTGCAAATGAAGCAACTGACAAAGGATTAATCTCCAAAATTTACAAGCAGCTCATGAAGCTCAATAACAAAAAAAACAAACAACCCAATCCAAAAAATGGCAGAAGACCTAAATAGACATTTCGCCAAAGAAGAGATACAGACTGCCAACAAACACATGAAAGAATGCTCAACATCATTAATCATTAGAGAAATGCAAATCAAAACTACCATGAGATATCATCTCACACCAGTCAGAATGGCCATCATCAAAAAATCTAGAAAAAATAAATGCTGGAGAGGGTGTGGACTAAAGGGAACACTCTTGCACTGCTGGTGGGAATGTGAATTGGTTCAGCCACTATGGAGAACAGTATGGAGGTTCCTTAAAAAACTACAAGTAGAACTACCATATGACCCAGCAATCCCACTACTGGGTATATACCCTGAGAAAACCAAAATTCAAAAAGATTCATGTACCAAAATGTTCATTGCAGCTCTATTTACAATAGCCCGGAGATGGAAACAACCTAAGTGCCCATCATCGGATGAATGGATAAAGAAGATGTGGCACATATATACAATGGAATATTACTCAGCCATAAAAAGAAACGAAATTGAGCTACTTGTAATGAGGTGGATAGACCTAGAGTCTGTCATACAGAGTGAAGTAAGTCAGAAAGAAAAACACAAATACTGCATGCTAACACATATATATGGAATTTAAGGAAAAAAATATCATGAAGAACCTAGGGGTAAGACAGGAATAAAGAAACAGACATACTGGAGAACGGACTTGAGGATATGGGGAGGGGGAAGGGTGAGCTGTGACAGGGAAAGAGAGAGGCATGGACATATATGCACTAACAAACGTAAGGTGGATAGCTAGTGGGATGCAGCCGCATGGCACAGGGATATCGGCTCGGTGCTTGGTGACCGCCTGGAGTGATGGGATAGGGAGAGTGGGAGGGAGGGAGATGCAAGAGGGAAGAGATATGGGAACATATGTATATGTATAACTGATTCACTTTGTAATAACGCAGAAAGTAGCACAACATTGTAAAGCAATTATAACCCAATAAAGATGTTAAAAAATAATCAGTAGAATTAGAAATGAAAAAGGAGAAGTAAAAACTGACACTGCAGATATACAAAAGATCATGAGAGTACTACAAGCAACCCTATGCCAATAAAATGGACAACCTGGAAAAAATGGACAAATTCTTAGAAATGCACAACCAGCCAAATGTGAATCAGGAAGAAATAGAAAATATGAACAGACCAATCACAAGCACTGAAATTGAAACTGTAATTAAAAATCTTCCAACAAACAAAAGCCCAAGAACAGTTGCCTTCACAGGCGAAATGTATCAAATATTTATAGAAGAGTTAACACCTGTCCTTCTCAAACTCTTCCAAAATGGAGCAGAGGGAGGAACACCCCCAAATTCATTCTACGAGGTCACCATCACCTTGATACTAAAACCAGACAAGGATGTCACAAAGAAGGAAAACTACAGGTCAATATCACTGATGAACATAGATGCAAAAATCCTCAACAAAATACTAGCAAACAGAATCCAACAGCACATTAAAAGGATCATACACCATGATCAAGTGGGGTTTATTCCAGGAATGCAAGGATTCTTCAATATACGCAAATCTATCAATGTGATAAACCATATTAACAAATTGAAGGAAAAAAAGCCATATGATCATCTCAATAGATGCAGAGAAAGCTTTTGACAAAATTCAACATCGATTTATGATAAAAACCCTGCAGAAAGTAGGCATAGAGGGAACTTTCCTCAACATAATAAAGGCCATATATGACAAAACCACAGCCAACATCATCCTCAATGGTGAAAAACTGAAAGCATTTCCACTAGGATCAGGAACAAGATAAGATTGCCCACTCTCACCGCTCTTATTCAACATAGTTTTGGAAGTTTTAGCCACAGCACTCAGAGCAGAAATGGAAATAAAAGGAATCCAAATCAGAAAAGAAGAAGTATATCTGTCACTGTTTGCAGATGACATGATATTATACACAGAGAATCCTAAAGATGCTACCAGAAAACTACTAGAGCTAATCAATGAATTTGGTAAAGTTGCAGGATACAAAATTAATGCACAGAAATCTCTGGCAATCCTATACACTAATGAAGAAAAATCTGAAAATGAAATCAAGAAAACACTCCCATTTACCACTGCAATGAAAAGAATAAAATATCTAGGAATAAACCTACCTAAGGGGCAAAAGACATGTATGCAGAAAATTATAAGACACTGATGAAAGAAATTAAAGATGATACAAATACATGGAGAGATATACCATGTTCTTGGATTGGAAGAATCAACATTTTGAAAATGACTCTACTACCCAAAGCAATCTATAGATTCAATGCAATCCCTATCAAACTACCACTGGCCTTTTTCACAGAACTAGAACAAAAAAATTTCACAATTTGCATGGAAACACAAAAGACCCCAAATAGCCAAAGCAATCTTGAGAACGAAAAATGGAGCTGGAGGATTCAGGCTCCCTGACTTCAGAGTATACGAGAAAGCTACAGTAATCAAGACAGTATGGTAGGTCTTCCCTGGTGGTGTATTGGTTGAGAGTCCTCCTGCCGATGCAGGGGACACGGGTTCGTGCCCCGGTCTGGGAGGATCCCGCATGCTGTGGAGCGTCTGGACCCGTGAGCCATGGCCGTTAGGCCTGCATGTCTGGAGCCTGTACTCCGCAACGGAAGAGGCCACAACAGTGAGAAGCCCGTGTATAGCCAAAAAAAAAAAAAGACAGTATGGTACTGGCACAAAAACAGAAAGATAGATCAATGGAACAGGATAGAAAGCCCAGAGTTTAACCCATGCACATATGGTCACCTTCTCTTTGATAAAGGAGGCAGGAATGTACAGTGGAGAAAGGACAGCCTCTTCAATAAGTGGTGCTGGGAAAACTGAACAGGTACATGTAAAAGCATGTGATTAGATCACTCCCTAACACCATACACAAAAATAAGCTCAAAATGGATTAAAGACCTAAATGTAAGGCCAGAAACTATCAAACTCTTAGAGGAAAACATAGGCAAAACACTCTATGACATAAATCACAGCAAAATCGTTTTTGACCCACCTCCTAGAGAAATAGAAATAAAAATAAACAAATGGGACCTAATGAAACTTCAAAGCTTTTGCACAGTAAAGGAAACCATAAACAAGACCAAAAGACAACCCTCAGAATGGGAGAAAATATTTGCAAATGAAGCAACTGACAAAGGATTAATTTTCAAAATTTACAAGCAGCTCATGCAGCTCAATTACAGAAAAACAAACAACCCAATCCAAAAATGTGCAGAAGACCTAAATAGACATTTCTGCAAATAAGATATACAGACTGCCAAAAAGCACATGAAAGAATGCTCAGCATGTTTAGTCATTAGAGAAATGCAAATCATAACTACAATGAGGTATCATCTCACACCAGTCAGAATGGCCATCATCAAAAATCTAGAAACAATAAATGCTGGAGAGGGTGTGGAGAAAAGGGAACACTCTTGCAGTGCTGGTGGGAATGTGAATTGGTACAGCCACTATGGAGAACAGTATGAAGGTTCCTTAAAAAACTACAAAAAAACTACCATATGACTCAGCAATCCCACTACTGGGCATATACCCTGAGGAAACCATAATTCAAATAGTGTCATGTACCAATATGTTCATTTCAGCTCTATTTACAATAGCCTGGAGATGGAAACAACCTAAGTGCCCATCTTCAGATGAATGGATAAAGAGGATGTGGCACATATATACAAATGGAATATTACTCAGCCATAAAAAGAAACGAAATTGAGCTATTTGTAATGAGGTGAATAGACCTAGAGTCTGTCATACAGAGTGAAGTAAGTCAGAAAGAGAAAGACAAATACCGTATGCTAACACATATATATGGAATTTAAGAAAAAAATGTCATGAAGAGCCTAGGGGTAAGACAGGAATAAAACTCAGACCTAGTAGAGAACGGACTTGAGGATATGGGGTGGGGGAAGGGTGAGCTGTGACAAAGCGAAAGAGAGGCATGGACATATATACACTTCCAAACTTAAGGTAGATATCTAGTGAGAAGCAGCCGCATAGCACAGGGAGACCAGCTCGGTGCTTTGTGACTGCCTGGAGGGGTGTGATATGGAGGGTGGGAGGGAGGGAGACGCAAGAGGGAAGAGATATGGGAACATATGTATATGTATAACTGATTCACTTTGTTATAAAGCAGAAACTAACACACCATTGTAAAGCAATTATAGCCCAATAAAGATGTTAAAAAAAAAGATGGACATTATATAATGATAAATGGGAAAATTTATCAAAAAGACATAACAGTTGTTAATATATATGAACCTAATAAAGATTCACCAAAATATATAAAGCAATTCTTAACATAATTTTGTTGTGTTAATAATAATCAACATAATATTAAAGGCAGAAATTGACAGCAACACATTTTTATTAGTGGACTTTAACATCTCACTTATATCAATAGATAGATCATCCAGATAGAAAGTCAGCAAGTAGATGCAAGGGAAGGTGGTGGAGTTGGAGGATGTGGAGCTCATCTCCTCCCAGAAGAACATAAAAATAATCCATCTACATGTGAAAAAATTTGCATAGAAGATGAGCTGGAAACTGGCAGAAGAGCTCCTATAGAATCAAAGATGCAAGAAAGATCTCCATGTGACCGAGTAGGACAGAAAAAAAAAAAAGGCAAATAGGTTGGAACCAGTGCACCTGGGAGGGATCTGTAGGGAAGCAAAGGGCCACTTAGGTGAATGCTTGCCTGCTGGGAAATCCACTGAGACAGGTATAGGGGTGGGCAAAGCCTAGTTACTCATGAGGAGTAAGTGCATGCTGTCTTGATAACAATCAAGGCGGAATTGCATTTGTGGCTGCTGCCTCACCATACTTCCCATTCTGAAGGGGCAAATGCTCTAGCTCTGCTCACTCCACACCCCAACCTGGTGTGAGATCAGGGCAAAGATTTGGTCTAGTTATGCAGAGACAGCCTGGGGTGTCTGAGGTGTGATCCAGGCAGAACCATGAAAATCACTATCAGTGCATGAATGGGGGCAGCTGGCCAAACCCAGCAGACATTGTCAGCCCACACACTGGAAAGGACACAAGAATGTGCAATGGCTAAGTGCTGAATCTCAAGCAGACAGGCCCTGGGAGAGGCCTTGATCTAGCTATGTAGAGACAGCCCAGAGGGCCTGTGGTGTGATGTGGGGGAGCCACACAGCCCATGTCAGTGTACACACAGGGGTGGCAGGTCTAGCCACATCAGTCATTGTCAGGGCACACATTGAGCTGGGCCACAAGAATATGCAGCAACTAGGTACTGAACCATGGGCAGACAGGCCCTGGGCAGGAGTTTCCAGTGATTCGTTTCCCAGTGAGAGTGCCCTGGCTCCACCCACTCCACACAGCAGCTTAGCACCAGATCGGGGGAAGACAGGTCCTGGAAGAAGTCTGCACAGAAATCAGGCAGCAGCACAGCCACCTCAGTTCTTGCAGCCACAGTGCCCTGATCCCCAGCCCCAGCCTACTCCACACAACAGCATTGCACTAGATCTGGGATGAACATAACAGAGATAGGGACGTGACCTTGAGCTGCTTCTGAGTAGAAACAGGGACATCTACACAGGTGGCACATAGGTTCACTGTGACCGCAGGGGCCTCACTTCCTTCAGCAATCACTTCCTTTGGGGAAGAGCATGCACCCAATGGCAACATAGCCTGATTGAAAATGACCCTCAACAGCTTCTACTCCAATAACTGGGGAGGAGCAGATCCCACCCCTGATTGGGCAGTGACAGTCACTTAGAAAAGAAGAAGCACAGCTCACATCCTGCATAAGCTTTATATCACCCAACACCCTCCACAATGCCTATCAAGGGGATAATGGCCAGCGCACTCTGAGGAAAGACCTGGCTGGTGTCCATACTGAAACCAGCCCTTGCACCAAAATTATTGGACACACACAGTCTACACAGGGATATTACCACATATAAACACCCCTCTAAGAACACAGTAGATAACTGTTTCTCCTAAATACACAGAGACAAAGTTAAGTAAAATAAAAAAGCAGAACTACTACCAATAAAAAGAACAAGAGAAAGCCTGTACAAGAACAAATAATGAGACAGACCTCACCAGTCTACCAGACCCCAAGTTCAAAAAGGAGGTAATAAAAATGTTAAAGGAGTTAAGAAAGATTATCAGTAGAAATCCAGATCACTGTAACAAGGAATTAAAACTATAAATATGAACCAATCAAAATTAGACAATTTGATTACCTAGATAAAAATCAATCTAGAAGCAATGACTAGCAGACTAAATGAAGAATGAATCAGTGATCTGGAAGATAGAATAATGGAAATCTCCCAATAAGAACAGCAGACAGAAAAACAAATGAAAAAGAAAATGAAAGCAACATAATTCGATTAATAGGATAATATAAAATGTGCCAACCTATGCGTAATAGGGATTCCAGAAGGAGAAGAGGGAAAAGGGAATTGTAAATGTATTTGAAGAAACTATGGCTGAAATCTTCCCAAGCCTAAAGAAGGAACTATTGAATACATATCCAGGTACATGAAGCACAGAGGATCCCATACAAGATGAAACTAAACAAACCCACACCCAGATGTATCATAATTAAAATGGCAAAAGTTGGAGAATTTCCCTGGCAGTCCAGTGGTTAAGACTCCTTGCTTCCAATGCAGGGGGCCCAGGTTTGATCCCTGGTTAGGGAACTAAGATTCCACATGCTGCATGGTGCAGCCAAAAAAAACAAAATGGCAAAAGTTAAAGAAGGTATTCTAAAGGTTGCAAGAGAAAAACAAAGAGTCAGTTGCAAGGAAACCCCCATAAGGCTGTCATCTGATTTCTCTGCAGAAATGTTGCAGGCCAGAAAGGACTTTCATGATATATTCAAGTTCCTGAAAGGAACTATTGAATACATATCCAGTATCCAGTATCCAGCAACTTAGGATACTCTATCCAGCAAGTTTATCATTTAGAATAGAAGGAGAAATAAAGAATTTCTCAGAGAAGCAAAATCTAAAAGATTTCAACAATAGTAAACTTACTCTAAAAGAAATATTTAATGGTCTTCTCTAAATAGGAAAGAAGCAAGAATACATAGGAAAGGGAAAATCATACTAGGAAAGGCAAATATATAGTAAGGATTGGCGATCATTTAAATAGGTCAGTACATGGATTAAAAAACAAAAATATAGTAAAGTGATTTTAACTGTAATAAAAATTAAAAGGATAAGCATGAAGATATAAAATAAGATATCAAAGTTACAAAATGTGGGGGAGGGGAGTATAAAAATGTAGGTCATCTAGAATGTATTTGAATTTGAATGACTATCAGTTTAAAGTAAGTAGATACAGTTATGAGTCAACATACTTGATTTCTGTGGTAACAAATTAAAAATATATGATAGATTCACAAAACCCAAAAAAGGGAACTTAAGCATACTACAAAAATCATCAAACCAAAAAAAAAAAGCAAAAAGAAGAAATAAAAAAAGACTACAAAAACAACTGGAAACAAGGTTTAAAATTGCAATAATTCCATACCTATCAATAATTACTTTAAATGTCAGTGGATTAAATTCTCTGATCAAAAGACACAGAGTAGCAGATTGGATAAAAGAACAATAACTGACAATATGATGCCTACAAGAGACAAACTTTTCACTCAGGGTGAAAGACATATACAGACTGAAAGTGAGGGGATGGAAAAAGAAATTTTATGCAAATGAAACTGACAAGAAAGTGGGGGTAGCAATACTTGTATCAGACAATATAGACTTTACAACAAAGGCTATTAAAGAAGGACAAAGAAGGGCATTATATACTGATAGAGGAATCAGTACAAGAAGGGGATATTACATTCATTAACATATATGTACCAAAAATAGGAGCACCTAAATATATAAAACAGATACTAACAAACATAAAGGGAGAAATGGACAATAATACAGTAATAGTAGGAGACTTTAACACCTCACTGATATCAATGGACAGATCATCCAGACAGAAACTCAAGAAGGCAGCAGAGGTCCTAAATGACACAATAGACCACTTGGACTCTGGATATCTACAGTTCACTACATCCAAAAAACCCAGAATACACATCCATTTCAAGTGTGTATGGAATGTTCTCTAGGGTAGACAACATACTAGGTCACAAAACAAGCCTCTATAAATTTAAGAAGATAGAAATTATTCTAAACATCTTTTTTGACCACAAAGGTATGACACAAGAAATCAACTACAAAGAGTGTTCTGCCTATATTTTCCTCTAAGAGTTTTATAGTATCTGGTCTTACAATTAGGTCTTTAATACATTTTGAGTTTATTTTTATGTATACTGTTAAGGAATGTTCTGATTTCATTTTTTGTATAACTTTATTTATTTATTTTTGGCTGCATTGGGTCTTTGTTGTTGTATGCGGTCTTTCTTTAGTTGCAGTGAGCTGGGGATACTCTTCATTGCAGTGCACATGTTTCTCATCTCGGTGCATTCTCTTGTTGTGGAGCAAGGGCTCTAAGCACATGGGCTTCAGTAGTTGTAGCATGTGGCCTTCAGTAGTTGTGGTGCATGGGCTCTAGAGCACAGGCTCAGTAGTTGTGACATATAGGCTTAGTTGCTCCATGGCATGTGGGATCGTCCTGGACCAGGACTTGAACCCATGTCCCTTGCATTGGCAGGCAGATTCTTAACCACTGCACCACAAAGGAAGCCCTAATTTCATTTTTTTATGTAGCTGTCCAGTTTTCCCAGCACCATTTATTGAAGAGGCTGTCTTTTCTCCATTGTATATATAGTCTTGCTTCCTTTGCTGTAGATTAATTGACCATAGGTGTGTGGGTTTATTTCTGGGCTTTCTATCCTGTTCCATTGATCTATATTTTGGTTTTTGTGCCAGTACCATACTGTTTTGATTAATGTAGCTTTGTAGTATAGTCTGAAGTCAAGGAGCCTGATTCCACCAGTTCCATTTTTCATTCTCAAGATTGCTTTTGCTATTCAGAGTCTTTTGTGTCTCCACACAAATTTTAAGACATAAATTGCAGCAATATCTTTTTTGATCAGTCACCTAGAGTAATGGAAATAAAAACAAAAATAAACAAATGGAACCTAAGTAAACTCAAAAACTTTTGCACAGCAAAGGAAACCATAAACAAAGTGAAAAGACAACACACAGAATGGGAGAAAACATTTGCAAATTATGCTACTGACAACAGACAAATTCCACAATTTATAACAGCTCATGTGGTTCAATATCAAAAAAAAAACAATCAAAAAATAGGCAGAAGACCTAAATAAGCATTTCTCCAAAGAAGAGATACAGATGGCCAAGAGTCACATGAAAAAATGCTCTACATTGCTAGTTATTAGAGAAATGCAAATCAAAACTACAATGAGATATCACCTTACACCAGTAAGAATGGCTATCATCAAAATGTGTACAAACAGTAAATGCTGGAGCAGATGTGGAGAAAAAGGGAACTCTTTTTCACTGTTGGTAAGAATGTAAATTGGTACAGCCACATGGGGAACAATATGGAGGTTCCTTGAAAAAATAAAAATAGAGCTACCATATGATACAGTAATTCCACTCCCAGGCATGTATCCAGAGAAAAACATGGTTTGAAAGGATACATGCACCCCAATGTTCATTGCAGCACTGTTTACAATAGCCAAGACATGGAAGCAACCTAAATGTCCATTGACAGATGAATGGATAAAAAAGATGTGTTACATATATACAATGGAATATTACTGAGCCATTAAAAAATGAAGTAATGCCATTTACAGCAACATGGATGGACCTGGAGATTATCATGCTAAGTGAAGTAAGTTATAAAGAGTAAGACAAATATCATATAATGTCACTTATAGGTGGAATCTAAAAATCTGATACAAATGAACTTTTTTACAAAACAGAAACAGACACACAGACTTAGAGAATGAACTTATGGTTACTGGGAGGGAGGGCATGGGGAGGAATAGATTGGGAGTTTGGGACTGACATGTACACACTGATATATTTAAAATAGATAATGAACAAGGACCTACTGTATAGAACAGGGAACTCTGCTCAGTACTCTGTAATGGCCTAAATGGGAAAAGGATTTGAAAATATATATATATATATATATATATATATATATATATATATATATATGTATGAATCTCTTCGTTTATACCTGAAACTAACACACATTGTTAATCAACTATAATCCAATATAAATTAAAATTTTAAAACTCATCTAAAAAATAAAAGAAATCAACTACAGAAAGAAAGATGGGAAAAAAAAAACATGTGGAGACTAAACAACATACTACTGAAAAACCAATGGGTCAACCAAGAAACCAAAGAAGTCAGAAAATACCTCAAGAAAAATGAAAATGAAAGCACAACTTTACAAAGTCTATGGGATGCGGCAAAAGCATTGTTAAGAGAGAAGTCCATATCAATACAGGCCTTCCTCAAGAAAGAAGAAAAATCTCAAATAAACAACCTAAACTACTACCTAAAAGAATTAGAAAAAGAAAAATCAACAAAACCCAAAGTTATCAGAAGGAAGGAAACAGTAAAGATAACAGAGGAAATAAACAAAATAGAGATCAAAGAATATAAAAACATCAGTAAAAACAAGAGTTTTTTTTTTTTAAAGGGCAAAGAAAATTGACACAACACTAGCCAGGCTCATCAAGAAGAAAAGAGGTAAGACACAAATTTAAAAAAAATTAGAAAAGTGAGGAAATAACAACAAATACCACAGAAATACAAAAGAAAATCATATGAGAATAGTATGAACAATTGTATGCCAACAAATTGGACAATCTAGAAGAAATGGACAATTTTCTAGAAACATACAGCCTCCCAAGACTGAGTCAAGAAGAAACAGATAATTTGAACAGACCAATCACTAGTAGTGAAATCAAATCTGTAAAAACAAACAAACAAACAGCAAGAAAAATAAAAAGAAAAATACTCTCTGTAAACAAAAGTCCAGGACCAGACAGCTTCTCTGGGGAATTCTACCAAACATGCAGAAAAGGACATATGCTTATCCTTCTTAAGCTATTCCAAAAGATTGTACAGTAGGGAACAGTCCCCAACTCATTCTAGGAGGCTAGTATTACACTGATACCAATATCGAACAAAGACACTACAAAAAAAATAAATTACAGGCCAATATCCTTGATGAATATAGATGTAAAAATCCTCAACAAGGTATTAGCAGACAGAATCCAACAATACATAAAAAGATTATACATGATAGTAAGTTGTATTTATTCCAGGGGTACAAGGGTGGTTCATCATAAGCAAATCAATCAATATGATGCACCAGATTAACAAAAGGAAAAATAAAAACCTCATGATCATCTCAACAGTCACAGAAAAAGCATTTGACAAAATTCAACACCTATTTATGGTAAAAACTCTCACCAAATTGGGTATAGAGGAAACATATCTCAATATAATAAAGGCAATTTATGACAAACCCACAGCCAACATAATGCTCAATGATGAAAAGCTGAAAGCTAAATTTAGGAAAGAGACAAGGATGCCCACTCTCACCACTTTTATTCAACATAGTATTGGAAGTACTATCCACAGCAATAAGGCAAAGAAATAAAAGGTATCCAAATTGGAAGAGAAGTGGTAAAACTGTCACTATTTGCAGATGACATGATACTCTATATAGAGACCCTAAAGTCTCCACACAAAATTTATTAGAACTAATAAATGAAGTCAGCAAGGTATCAGGATACAAGATGAATATACAGAAATCTGACTCATTTATTTACACTAACAATAAAATGTCAGAAAAAGTTAAACAAAAACTAGGAATTAACTTAACCAAGGAAGTGAATCCTATATGCTGAAAACTATAACATGTTGATAAGGGAAATTGGAATGATATCCCGTGCTCTTGGACTGGAACAATTACTGCTGTTAAAATGACCACACTACTCAAAGCAATCTATAGATTTAGTGCAATTCCCATTAAAATACTCATGATGTTTTTCACAGAAGTAGAAAAAATAATCCAGAAATTCATATGGCACAACAAAAGACCCAGAATTGCCAAAGCAATCCTGAGAACAAAGTATAAACTTGGAGGTATAACCCTTCGAGACTTCAGACCATACTACTAAGCTGTAGGAATCAAAGCAGCATCAGATTGGTACATAAACAGACATACAGTTCAATGAAACACAATAGAGAGCCCAGATATAAACTCAGACACTTACTATCAATTAATCTATGGCAAAGGAGACAGTATACAATGGGAAAAAGAAAATCTCTTCAACAAGTGGTGTTGGGAAAGCTGTACAGCTTCATGTAAATCAATGCTAATAGGACATTCCCTTACCCCATATACAAAAATAAACTCAAAGTGGTTTAAAGATCTAAATGTAAGACATGACACAATAAAACTTCAGAATAGAACCTAGGCAAGACATTCTCAGATACAAATTGTAGTGATATTTTCTTTCATTTAAAAAAATATTTATTTATGTATTTGGCTGCATCAGGTCTTAGTTGCAGCCCATGGGATCTTCAATGTGGCATGCAGGATATTTAGTTGCGGCATGCAAATTCTTAGTTGCAGCATGTGGGATTTAGTTCCCTGACCACGGGTCAAACCCTGGCCCCCTGCATTGGGAGCACAGAGTCTTAGTCACTGGAACACCAGGTTAAGTCCCAGCAATGTTTTCATAGTTCAGCCTCCCAAAGCAAAATAAATAAAGACAAAAACAAACAAACAGGACCTAATCAAACTTATAAGCTTTGCACAGCAAAGACAACCATCAACACAACAAAAAGATAGTGTAGAGGATGGAAGAAAATATTTGCAAATGATACAACCAATAGGGGGTTAATATACAAAATATACAAACAGCTCTTACAGGTCAATATCAATAAAACAAACTCAATTGAAAAATGGACAGAAAACTTGAATAGACCTACAAATGGCCAATGGGCTCATGAAAGCATGCTGATCATCAGTAGTTATTAGAGAAATGCAAGTCAAAACCACGAGGTATCACCTAACACTGGTCAAAATGGCTATCATTCAGAAGTCTACAAATAATAAATGCTGGAAAGGGTGTAGACAAAAGGGAGCCCTCCTACACTACTGGTGGGAATGTAAATTGGTGCAGCCAGTATGGAAAGCAGTATGGAGGTTCCTTAAAAAACTAAACTGGAGCTACCATATGATCCAGCAATTCCACTCCTGGGTATATATCCGCCAAAACAAAAACTCTCATAAAGATACATGCACCCCAGTGTTCATAGCTGTACTATTTACAATAGCCAAGACATGGAAACAATCCAAATGCCCATCAATAGACAACTGGCTTAAGAAATGTGGTATACAAATGAAATACTATCCAGTTATAAAAAGAATGAAATAATGTCATTTAAAGCAACATGGATGTATCTAGAGAATATTATTCTTAGTGAAATAAGTCTGACAGAGAAAGACAAATACTATATGAGGTCATTTATATGTAGAATCTAAAAAAATAATACAAATGAATCTGTATGCAAAACAGAAAAATACACAGAAAATAAACTTATGATTACTAAAAGGGAGAGAGAATGGGGAGGTACAAATTAACAGTATGGGATTAACAGATACAAATTACTATTGTTGTTTATTCTAACTTATTTCTACATTTACCTTTTAAAAATTATTTCCTTCTATCTCCTTTTATTTTACTTTGCTGTTCTTTTCTAGCTTTCTGAAATATGTGTTTAGTTATTTTTATTTCTATCTTTATTGATGTAGGTGTTTGTTGATATAGGTATTAGTAGTATAAAAATTCATCTAACTGATTTAGTTGTATATCATAGATTCTGATATTTTGTGTTTAATTTATCATTAAATTTAATAAATTATATCTCAGAGTAATTGGAGTAGCTGGGATCTACTAGTAGTGTAAACAAAAGTCCTTTCTTCAAAAAAATAAATTATGTCATTTTATTTTCTGTTTCCCATTTGCCTCAAGAATTGTATAGTACCATTTTTTTAGTTTAAGTATAGTTAATTTACAATGCTGTGTTAGTTTCAAGTGTACAGCAAAATGAATATATATATATATATTCTTTTCAGATTCTTTTCCATTATAGGTTATTACAAAATATTGAATATAGTTCCCTGTGCTATATAGTAGGTCCTTCTTTTTTACCTATTTTATATATAGTAGTGTGCATATATTAATCCCAAACTCCTAGTTTATCTCTCCCCACCCCCGCCATCCCCTTTGGTCACCATAAATTTGTTTTCTATGTCAGTGAGTCTATTTCTATTTTGTCAATATGTTCATTTGTATCATTATTTTAAATTCTACATATAACTGATATCATATGATATTTGTCTTTGTCTGAGTTACTTCACTTAACACGATAATCTCTAGGTCCATCCCTGTTGCTGCAAATGGCATTATTTCATTCTTTTTATGGCTCAGTAATATTCCATTGTGTGTGTGTGTGTGTGTGTGTGTGTGTGTGTGTGTATATATATATATATATATATATATATATATATATATATATATATATATATACCACATCTTCTTTATCCCTTCCACATCTTCTTTAGCCATTCACCTATCAATGGACATTTAGGTTGCTTCCATGTCTTGGCTATTGTAAATAAAGCTGCTATGAACATAAGGGTGCCTGTATCTTTTTGAAAAAATGGTCTTTTTCCAGTTATATGCCCAGGAGTGGGATTGTAGGATCATATGCTAACTCTATTTTTAGTTTTTTAGGGAACCACCACATTGTCCTCTGTAGTGGCTTCACCAATTTACAATCCCACCAACAGTGTAGGAGGGTTGATTTTTCTCCACATCCTCTCCAGCATTTATTATTCGTTGAGTACAATGCTTGGTTGTTTGTTTAATTTTTCAGGCAGAGGGACCTTTTTGGGGGGGGAGGGAGGTTGTTAATTTCTACTTTTATTGCATTACAGTCAGAGAATGCAGTTTGTATTATTTATTTTTGTTCAGTTTTATTGAGATATATTTTACATATCTATATATTATTTCCATTTGTTAAAATTTATTGAGATTGCTTTAGATCTAAGATATGGGTAGCTTTTGTGAATGTTCCATGGAAAGTTGTAAAGAAAGTGTATTCTCTATGAAATAGGTTCATAGTTCAATATCTTCCTGTTAGATATATATATATTGATTGTTTTTTAGTTCTTCTACACTGTTACCATTTTTTCCCATTTGCTCTGTGTTTAACAGAATGGGGTATGTTAAAACCTTCTATTATAAAGTGTGTTTATATCTATTACTCCTTGCATCATCTATACTTTCTGTTTTATTTGAATTGTTGCTGTAATTGGGTACACAAATAATCATAATAACTATTATAACATTATTGTGACTTTTAGATACTGACATTATAAAGCATACTTTTTTTCCTTTTGAGGCATTTAGTTCTGAATTCTACATTAACTGATATTAAAATTGTGACTCGCTTTTTATTTTAATTTCCATTTACCTGATATAACTCTGTCTATCTTTTTTCTTTGTGCTGCCCTCCCCCTCCTCTCATTTTATGATACTGAATTACATGTAGATTAGATGGATTGAAATTATCTCACTGTTTTCTGATGCTCTGTTAATTTTTTTAAGTCTTTTTTTCCCCCTGTGTATTTCTTTTTTATTATTCCTATAGCTATGTATTTGGGAGTTTTGTTAGTTTTCCCTCCCTGCACTACGTCTTGGAAACACTCTCAAGGCTGTACACTGGGGCAGTTATAGGGATCACTTCATTTGTTTCCCTTCTTTCAGAGATTACTAGTACTATATGCAAAATGCCCCAAATCTGATTCCCCTTTTCTCAGGGATTGCTATAACTATAGGCTGGATACCCCAAATCTTGGAAACCTTTTCTTTTCATATATTTTAATCAGTGTTTTAATTTTGGTTGTTTCATGCAGGAGGGTAAACCTAGTTTCTGTAACTGCATCTTAACCTAGAAAGGAAGTTCTCTATGTAAATTTTTTAACCAGATTGTCAATATCAACAAAAAAATTCTGCTGTTATTTTGACCAAGATTGGACTAAGTCTAAAGATCAATTTGGTATAATTAACATCCTACCAATATTAAGTCTCCCAATTCATGAACATGGTATAGCTTACCATTTATTTAAGTTTTTTTAGAGTTTATTTAGAAAGTGATTTGAAGTTTTCAGAATACATGTTCTGCACACATTTAAAAAATGTTTACTTCCAAGCAGTTCATTTTTTGGATAACAGGTATTAAGCTTAGTGAAAGAAGCTAGATTCAAAAGGCTAAATTCTATATGACACCTTTTATTTGATATTCTAGAAAGGGCAAAACTGTAGGGATAGAGAACAGATCAGTAATTGTCAAGGGCTAACAATAGGTGCACTTCAATTCTGGTAGTGACCCTCTGCATTTTTCAAAACTCCCCAAACTCTATACCAAAAAGAATTATTTTTTTGTATGTAATGTTTTAAAAAATCCACTAGAGAAGGTTTATTTATTTTAACAAGTGATCAACCCAGTTAGTTTCAGACTGCAATTTCTGTCTCACCTTCTGGGGTAGTAGTTCCAGTGTCAGTTCATTTATAAAAGGCTTTGCTCTGCAGTATTAGGACTTTACCACACTCAGGTACCTCAGGGATGACAACAGTCCATTTGTGGGTTCATACACGGTATTAGGGGATCCCCTCTGTAACTCTCTCCTTTATGAAATTGTCCCCACTGTCTCCAGCCTGTAGGGACTTCTTTTCCTGGTCTTATAGCCAGAAAGACAGTATTTCAGAGTTTCAGCTGCCTGAACTACTCTTGGGCTATTCCACAAACAGGGCTCCCCTTGTGGGTTAAAGTTACAAGAGAAAAGCAGAAAACAATGGATAACATATCTTATATGGATCACATCTTCAAGTTTTGACATTACCCTATTTACCTGCCTTTGTTTACTTCTGAGGGTCTTCATGTAAATGTTTTTTGTTGTCGTCATTCAGAGTGTTTACTTATAATCAGCAAGAGAAATTGGCTGTATTGAATGTATGTGTAACAACTCTATTGTATTTTATCTTTCACTTATATGTAATTTGGTATTTTTGCTTCTTTGTCCAAATTTTTTTCATTTATTTTCTTCTTTTTTTTAAAGCCCACTAGGTTTACCAAAATACGTGTTAATGCTTACTGTCCTGGGATGATTATCTTGAGACTGTGGTGTGCCTTTAAACACTTAGTGTCAAGGTTTTTTGGGTTTTTTTTCTAGGAAAATAGTTTTGAATTATTGATAGTAGCATTTATACTTTTTCTTAACTTTGATTTTTTATTTAAGGACTCATTTTATATGTATGCAGGATCTTACATGCCTATCGCCTATACAAGTCACTTTCTCTTAAATCATTTTTTAGTCACTATTTTATTCAGCAGTCATTGTTTACTGAGCTTGACATTTTATATAAAAAAGACAACTCCTCTAGTGTTGATAGATTGAACATATTACAACATATTACTCTTTTGCTATAGCATTAAAGGTTCTTTGTCATTTAGAAACCTGTAATGATTGGAAACACTGTGTGCAAAATTACATGTGTACTAAAACAGTGGGCAGTATAAATGGCAGTGATGTTTTAAGAATTATGTTATTTCATATTAGTCAAGTGATCTACATTTTTTATAAATTTTTATCTCATTTTGAAAACCTCTTTGAAATGTAATTGATACCTTTAAAGAAAAATGATAACAATATATTGTATTTTTAAGAAATATGTGGAATTAAAATGTGTAACAGCAATAACAAAAATGTATGAAAGGTAAAATGAAGGTTTTGGTCATTAGGGTTTTATAATATATATGAAGTGTTATAATATTGATTGATTATAATAAAAGTCAAAATATGCATTTTAAATCTTAGAGTAGTGTATATATGTCTATGCCACACTCTTACTCCGTCCCAGCTTACCCTTCCCCGACCCCGTGTCCTCAAGTCCATTCTCGACATCTGCGTCTTTATTCCTGTCCTGCCCCTAGGTTCTTCAGAAACATTTTGGTTTTTTTTAGGTTACATATATATGTGTTAGCATACAGTATTTGGTTTTCACTTTCTGACTTACTTCACTCTGTATGACAGACTCTAGGTCCATTCACCTCACTACAAATAACTCAATTTCATTTCTTTTTAAGGCTGAGTAATATTCCATTTTATATATGTGCCACATCTTCTTTATTCATTCATCTGTCGATGGACACTTAGGTTGCTTCCATGTCCTGGCTATTGTAAATAGTGTTGCAATGAACATTGTGGTACATGCCTCTTTTTGAGTTATAGATTTCTCAGGGTATATGCCCAGTAGTGGGATTGCTGGGTCATATGGTAGTTCTATTTTTAGTTTTTTAAGGAACTTTCTTACTGATCTCCATAGTGGCTGTATCAATTTATATTCCCACCAACACTGCAAGAGGGTTCCCTTTTCTCCACACCCTCTCCAGCATTTATTCTTTGTAGATTTTTTTGTGGCTGCATTGGGTCTTTGTTGCTACAAGAGCTTTTCTCTAGTTCTGGTGAGTGGGGGATACTCTTCATTGTGGTGCGTGGGCTTCTCATTGCAGTGGCTCTTCTTGTTGTGGAGCATGGGATCTAGGTGTGTGGGCTTCAGTAGTTGTAGCATGCAGGCTCAGGAGTTGTGGCTCACGGGCTCTAGAGTGCAGGCTCAGTAGTTGTGGTGCACAGGCTTAGTTGCTCAGCAGCATGTGGGATCTTCCCAGACCAGGGTTCGAACCTGTGTCCGCTGCATTGGCAGGTGGATTCTTAACCACTGTGCCACCAGGGAAGCCCATGTTTGCAGATTTTTGATGATGGCCATTCTGACCGGTGTGAGGTGACAGCTCACTGCGGTTTTGATTTGCATTTCTTAAATGATTAGGGATGTTGAACATCTTTTCATATGTTTGTTGGCAAACTGTATGTCTTCTTTGGAGGAATGTCTATGTAGGTCTTCTGCCCATTTTTTGATTGGGTTGTTTGCTTCTTTGATATTGAGCTGTGTGAGCTGCTTGTATATATTCGGGATTAATCCTTTGTCAGTTGCTTCATTTACAAATATTTTTCCCATTCTGAGGTTGTCTTTTCATCTTATTTATGGTTTCCTTTGCTTTGCAAAAGCTTTTAACTTTCATTAGGTCCCATTTGTTTATTTTTGTTTTTATTTCCTTTATTCTAGGAGGTGGATCAAAAAGAATCTTCCTGTGATTTATGTCATAGAGTGTTTCTCCTATGTTTTCATCTAAGAGTTTTATAGTGTCTGGGCTTACATTTAGGTCTTTAATCCATTTTGAGCTTGTTTTTGCATATGGTGTTAGGGAGTGTTCTAATTTCATTCTTTTACATGAGCTGTCCAGTTTTCCCAGCACCACTTATTGAAGAGGCTATCTTTCTCTGTTTTATACTCTTGCCTCGTTTGTCAAAGAAGAGGTGACCATATGTTTGTGGGTTTATCTCCAGGCTTTCTATCCTGTTCCTTTGATCTATGTTTCTGTTTATGTGCCAATACCGTACTGTCTTTATGACTGTAGCTTTGTAGTATCTTCTGAAGTCAGGGATCCTGATTCCTCCAGCTCCGTATTTTTTTTTTCTTTTTCATGATTCCTTTGGCTATTCGGGGTCTTTTGTGTTTCCATACAAATTGGAAAATTTTTTGTTCTAGTTCTGAGAAAAATGCCTTTGGTAATTTAATAGTGATGACATTGAATCTGTAGATTGCTTTGGGTCATATAGTCATTTTCACAATATTGATTCTTCCAATCCAAGAATATGATATATCTCTCCAACTCTTTCCATCAGCTTTGATTTCTTTCATCAGTGTATTGTAGTTTTCTGCATACAGGTCTCTTGCCTCCTTAGGTAAGTTTATTCCAAGGTATTTTATTCTTTCTATTGCAATGATAAATGGGAGTGTTTCCTTAATATCCCTTTCTGCTTTTTCTTTGTTAGTGTATAGGCATGCAAGAGATTTCTGTGCATTAATTTTGTATCCTACTACTTTACCAAATTCATTGATAAGCTCTAGTATTTTCTGGTAGTTTCCTTAGCATTTTCAATGCATGGTATTATGTCATCTGCAAACAGAGAGAGTTTTACTTCTTCTCCAATTTGGATTCCTTTTATTTCTTTTTCTTATCTGATTGTTGTGGCTAAAACTCACAAATCTATGTTGAATAATAGTGGTGAGAGTGGGCAACCTTTTCCTGTTCCTGATCTCAGAGGAAATGATTTCAGTTTTTCACCATTGAAAATGATGTTGGCTGTGGGTTTGTCATATATGTTTTTAATTTTGTTGAGGTAGGTTCCCTCTATACCCACTGTCTGGTGAGTTTTTTACCATAAATATGTGTTGAACTTTGTCGAAACCTTTTTCTACCTTTATTAAGATTATCATATTGATTTTATCCTTCAGTTTGTTAATATGGTATATCACATTGTTTGATTTGCATATATTGAAGAATCCTTGCATTCCTGGGATAAACCCCACTTGATCATGGTGTATGATCCTTTTAATGTGCTGTTGGATTCTGTTTGCTACTATTTTGTTGAGGATTTTTGTATCTATGTTCATCAGTGTTATTGGTCTGTAGTTTTTTTGTGTGTGTGTGTGACATCTTTGTTTGGTTTTGGTATCAGGGTGATGGTAGGCTTGTAGAATGTGTTTGGGAGTGTTCCTCCCTCTGCTAAATTTTGGAAGAATTTTAGAAGAATACGTGTTAGCTCTTCTCTAAATGCTTGATAGAATTCACCTGTGAAGCCATCTGGTCCAGGGCTTCTGTTTGATGGAAGATTTTTAATCACAGTTTGAATTTCAGAGCTTGTGATTAGTCTGTTTATATTTTATTTTTCTTCCTGGTTCAGTCTTGGAAGGCTGTACTTTTCTAAGAATTTGTCCATTTCTTCCCGGTTTTCCACTGTATTGGCATAGAGTTCCTTGTAGTCGTTTCTCATGATCCTTTGTATTTACCCAGTGTCAGTTGTTACTTATCCTTTGTTGCTTCTAATTCTGTTGATTTGAGTCGTCTCCCTTATTTTGTTGTTGAGTCTGGCTAATGGGTTATCATTTTTCTCTATCTTCTTAAAGAAGCAGCTTTTAGTTTTATTGATAATTGTTTTGTTTCCTTCATTTATTTTTCATTTATTTCTGATCTGATATTTATGACTTCTTTCCTTATGTTAACTTTAGGGATATTTTTATTCTTCTTTCTCTAATTTCTTTAGGTTTAAGTTTATATTATTTTAAATTTTTCTTGTTTCTCTAGGTAGGATTGTATTGCTATAAACTTCCCTCTTAGAATGGCTTTGGCTGCATCCCAAATGTTTTGGGTCTTCATAGTTTCATTGTCATTTCTTTATAGGTATTTTTTTTTATTTCCTCTTTGATTTTTTCAGTGTTCTCTTGGTTATTTAGTAGCACATTGTTTAGCATCTATATGTTTGTACTTCTTAGAGTTTCTTTTCCTGTAATTGGTATCTAGTCTCATTGCATTGTGGTTGGAAAAGGTACTTGATATGATTTCAATTTTCTTAAATTTACTGAGGCTTGATTCATGATCCAAGATATGATCTATACTGGAGAATGTTCCGTGAGCACTTTAGAAGAAAGTGTATTCTGTTGAATTTGTTGCAATGTCCTATAAATATCAATTAAGTCCATCTGGTCTAATGTTTCATTTAAAGCTTGTGTTTCCTTGTTTATTTTAATTTTGGATGATCTGTCCAGTGGTGTAAGTGGGATATTAAAGTTCTATGCTTTTATTTTGATACTGTTGATCTCCCCTTTTATGGCTGCCAGCATTTGCCTTATATATGTAGGTGCTCTTTCGTTGGGTGCATAAATATTTACAATTGTTATATCTTCTTCTTGGATTAATCCCTTGATGATTATGTAGTGTTCTTTGTATCTTGTAATAGTCTTTATTTTAAAGTCTATTTTATCTGATATGAGTGTTGCTACTCCAGCTTTCTTCTGATTTCAATTTGCATGAAATATCTTTTTCTATCCCCTCACTTTCAGTCTATATGTATCTCTATATCTGAAATGGGTCTCTTGTAGACAGCAGATATATGGGTCTTGTTTTTTTTAATCTATTCCTCCAGTCTGTGTCTTTTGGTTCAACTTTTTAATCCATTTACATTTAAGGTAATTATCAATATGTATGTTCCTATTACAATATTCTTAATTGTTTTTGGTTTGTTTTCATAGGTCTTTTCCTTCTCTTGTGTTTTTTGCCTAGAGAATTTCCTTTATCCTTTGTGGTAAAGCTGGTTTGGTGGTGCTGAATTCTCTTAACTTTTGCTTGTCTGTAAAGGTTTTAATTTCTCCATCAAATCTGAATGAGATCCTTGCTAGGTAGAGTAATCTTGGTTTTAGGTTTTTCCCTTTCATCACTTTAAATATGTCCTGCCACTCCCTTCTGGCTTGCAGAGTTTCTGCTGAAAGATTAGCTGTTAACCTTATGGGGATTCTTTGTAAGTTATTTGTTGCTTTTCCCTTGCTACTTTTAATATTTTTTTACATTTATTTTGATAGTTTGATTAATATGTGTCTTGGCATGTTTCTCCTTGGATTTATCCTGTATGGGACTCTTTGCACTTCCTGGACTTGATTGCTTATTTCCTTTTCCATGTTAGTTAAGTTTTTGACTATAATCTTTTCAAATATTTTCTCAGTCCCTTTTGTTTTCTCTTCTTCTTCTGGGACCCCTATAATTCGAATGTTGGTGCATTTAATGTTGTCCCAGAGGTCTCTGAGGTTTTCCTCCATTCTTTTTTTTCTCTTTTCTGTATTCTGCTCTGCAGCCGTTATTTCCATTATTTTATCTTCCAGGTCCCTTATCCGTTCTTCTGTGTCAGTTATTCTGCTATTGTTTCCTTCTAAAGTATTTTCAATTTCATTTACTGTGGTGTTCATCATTGTTTATTTGCTGTTTAATTCTTCTAGGTCTTTGTTATATGTTTCTTGTATTTTCTCCTTTTTATTTCCGAGATTGTGGATTACCTTTACTATCATTACTCTGAATTCTTTTTCAAGCAGACTGCCTATTTACTCTTCATTTGTTTTGTCTGGTGGTTTCTTGCCTTGCTTCTTCTTCTGCAGCATACATCTCTGTCTTCTAATTTTGTTTAACTTGCTGTGTTTGATGTCTCCTTCTGCAAGCTTCAGGTTCTTAGTTCCTGGTATTTTTGTTGTCTGCCCCCAGTGGGTGAGGTTGGTTCAGTAGCTTTGTAGGCTTTCGGATGGGGGGGACTGCTGCCTGTGTTCTGCTGGGTGGGTCTGGATCTTCTCCATCTTGTGGGAAGGTCCATGTCTGTTGGTGTGTTTTGGTGTGTCTCTGACCTTAGTATGACTTTAGGCAGCTTCTCTGCTAATGGGTGGTGTTGTGTTCTTATCTTGCTAGGTGTTTGGAATGGGGTGTCCAGTGCCCAGCTTGGGTGGACCTGGGCCTTATTCTTTAGACAGATATCTCTGGGAGAGATCTCACCAATAGATATTACATGGGTCCAGGAGGTCTCTGGTGGTCAAATGTCCTGGACTCGGCTCTCCCACCTTGGAGACACAGACCCAACACCCAGCTGGAGCACAAGACCCTGCCAGCCTCATGGCTCTGAAGAAAAGGAAGAAGAAGAAGAAAAAAGAACAGATAGAACCACAAACCTAATGTTAAAAACAAAACTAAACAGACAATATCCCACAAAGAAACATACACATACACACTCACTTAAAGAGAAAAAAAGGAAAAGAAAATTAAAAAAAGAGTAAAATAAAAAAATAAGCAGGTGTGGAGAAAAGGGAACCCTATTGCACTGTTCCTGGGAATGTAAATTGATACAGCCAGTATGGAGAAGAGTATAGAAGTTCCTTAAAAAACTAAAAAATAGAAATACCTTATGACCCAGCAATCCCACAACTGGGTATATACCCTGAGAAAACCATAACTCAGAAATACCATGTACCACAATGTTCATTGCAACACTATTTACAATAGCCAGGACATGGAAGCAACCTAAATGTCCATCGACAGATGAATGGATAAAGATGTGGCACATATATACGATGGAATATTACTCAGCCATAAAAAGAAACAAAATTGAGTTATTTGTAGTGAGGTGGATGGACCTAGAGTGTGTCACACAGAGTGAAGTAAGTCATAAAGAGAAAAACAAGTACAATATGCTAACACATATATATGGAATCTAAAAAACAAAAATGGTTTTGAAGAACCTAGGGGAAGGACAGGAATAAAGCTGCAGATGTGGAGAATGGACTTGAAGACACGGGGAGGGTGAAGGGTAAGCTGGGACAAAGTGAGAGAGTGGCATGGACTTATATATACTACCAAATGTAAAATATATATACTACCAAATGTAAAACAGCCACATAGCACAGGGAGATCAGCTCGGTGCTTTGTGACCACTTAGAGGCTTGGGATAGGGAGTGTGGGAGGGAGACACAAGAGGGAGGAGACTTAGGGATATATGCAAATATATAGCTGATTCACTATGTTATAAAGCAGAAACTAACACACCATTGTAAAGCAATTATACTCCAATAAAGATGTTAAAAATAAATAAAATAAAATAAAAAAATTAAATGAGGAAAGCAACCAAACCAATAAACAAATCCACCAATGATAACAAGCTCTAAAATGTATACTAAGATAAACATAAAACCAAAAACAAATCAGATGCAGAAAGCCAACCCTAGTTCTACCATTGCTCCCAAAGTCCATCACCTCAATTTTGGGAACATTGATTGTCTATTCAGGTATTCCCCAGATGCAGGATTTATCAAGTTGATTTTGGGTTTTAATCTGTTGCTCCTGAGGCTGCATGGAAAATTTTCCCCTTTTTCTTCTTTGTTTGCACAGCTCCTTGGGTTCAGCTTTGGCTTTGGCCCCACCTTTGCATGTAGGCCACCCTCAGCATCTGTTCTCTGCCCAGACAGGAGGGGGTTAAAGTAACAGTTGATTAGGGCTCTCTTCCTCACTCAGGCCAGGGAGAGGGAAGGGTATGGTAGTCATAATTAGAATGCAGGGTGAGCCTGCAGTGGCAGAGGCCAACATGATATTGCAACAGCTTGAGGTGTACCGTGTGTTCTCCCAGGGAAGTTGTCCCTGGATCGTGGGACCCTGGCAGTGGTGTGTTGCACAGCCTCCCAGGGGATTGTGGGTAGTGACCTGTGCTTATACATAAGACTCTTGGTGGTAGCAGTGGCAGCGTTAGCAGTTCATTCCCCTCTCTGGCGTCTGAGCTGATAGCCACGGCTCATGTCAGTCTCTTGAGCTCACTTAGATGGTGCTCTGCCTTCTCTGGGTACATGGAGCAGGAATCCCCTCTCCTCGTGCACCCCAAAACAATGGTCACTTGCCTCTCCAGCAGGTCC
This sequence comes from Stenella coeruleoalba, assembly GCF_951394435.1. Lineage (NCBI taxonomy): Eukaryota > Metazoa > Chordata > Mammalia > Artiodactyla > Delphinidae > Stenella > Stenella coeruleoalba. The sequence goes on from NC_137152.1 coordinate 62,946,925, forward strand.
AGACATTTTCCTGGACTCCCTCCCAGCTAGCTGTGATGCATTAGCCCCCTTCAGGCTGTCTTCATGCAGCCAACTCCAGACCTCTCCCTGGGGTATGACCTCCGAAGCCTAAGCCTCAGTTCCCAGGCCCCATGTGCCCTGGTGGGTGAGCAGACAAGCATCTCAGGTTGGTGAGTGCTGGTAGGCAATGATCCTCTGTGCGGGAATCTGTCTGATTTCCCCTCTGCACCCCTCTTGCTGCACTCTCCTCCATGGCTCCAAAGCTTCCCCCTTCTCACCCCATGTCCCCACCAGAGAAGGGGCCTCCTAGTGTGTGGAAACTTTTCCTCCTTCACAGCTGCCTCCCAGAGGTGCAGGTCCCATCCCTATTCTTTTTTCTCTGTTTTTTCTTTTTTCTTTTGTGCTACCCAGGTATGTGGGGATTTTCTTGCATTTTGGGAAGTCTGAGGTCTTCTGCCAGTGTTCAGTATGTGTTCTGTAAGAGTTTTTCCACATATAGATGTATTGTTGATGTATTTGTGGGGAGGAAGGTGATCTCCACACCTTACTCCTCCGCCATCTTGAACGTCTCAATTATCATATAGTTTTTAATAAGACATTTAAGAAATATATTAAGGATATGTGTTCTTTATCACTGTGTTGAGGTTTTGCACCTAATCATGTAACTGTGAAAATCAGAACTTTCTCACTCTGAGTGCTATCTTCTTGGAGATTTTTGACTAGTGATTTAGCTCTCATTGTTTTATGTGTAACATAGAAGCAATACTAGTTATTTTATTTAAACTTGAAAAAGCAATCAAGTTTTACTTTCATTAGCAAAAACAAAATCAACAGTTAGTGATAAAAGTTAAAGAGAAAAATGTGAGTAAGAATGTATTCAATAAGAAGAGGTTCAGGCTAGTTTTTTACAAGTTGTTTTACTTTGATTAGGCTCACCATTTCTTCTTTTTTTTAAAAAAATATTTATTTTATGTATTTATTTTTCATTGTGCTGGGTCTTCGTCTCTGTGTGTGGGATCTCTCTACTTGCAGTGAGCGGGAGCCACTCCCTGTTGTAGTGCACGGGCCTCTCACTGTGGTGGCCTCTCTCATTGTGGAGCACGGGCTCCAGGCACACGGGCTTCAGTTGTGGTGTGTGGGCTCAGCAGTCGTGGCCCACGGGCTCTAGAGAGCAGGCTCAGTAGCTGTAATTCATGGGCTTAGTTGCTCCACGGCATGTGAGATCCTCCCAGACCAGGGATCAAACACATGTCCCCAGCATTGGCAGGCAGACTCCCAACCACTGTGCCACCAGGGAAATCCCTCACCATTTCTTCTTTTGAGCCATTGTTTCATGGCTAAAATTCCAAGTGTTTTTTATAACTCCTAATTTCTTCACTATAGTAATATAACTAGCTTGGATCTTTTTCACAAATAACTTAGGTTTGAATAACTTGCTTTTCTTTTTCTGGTTTGTTAAGTTGTATAATTTGTATTGTATTTCCCAAAGAGAACACAATCTTTATTCAGCTTCCATTTATACTTAGAACTTATGGGTTTACAGAAAGAAATCCTCACCAAGGTACTGAACAGCATCACAATCCTGTATACAGACTGATTTTTCAGAGACCTTGGGAAGTTCCTCCTCATGTTTTTACCCTTTCATATCCTCTAACTCTCCAATCTCCCATATTTTCTGATTTCTAAAATGCCAGAATATAAATTTATTCTGTTTTAGAAAAGGGAGTTCATTAATTTAAATACACATTCAGTGTCATATCAGAAGGCTTTCTTGACTGTGGCCTAATTAATTGCAAGTGCCATGAGATCAACTGGGCAAGAATATTAGATCTTACCACTAGTCAGAGGTAGGTACTTGTGATTGGATTCAACCTTAAGTACTGGAGGGAAGTCCTATCTGACAGACAGGTACCATATCTAATAGTATGGCAACAGGTAGTCATTTACACTAATAGTTAACATTTGAGGTTCTAATGGGAAGACACAGCATGCTCCCTGAAGTAAGTCAGAGTACAAGTCCATTGAACCAAGGATCAGATGTCATTCAGGATACAACCATGTAGACTTAGTTTAACATCAGGAAATGTGTCACTTGATAACAAGGCAGAACTTGAGATTTGGGGAAGATTACCAACATTACCTAGACTCAAGCACAGGGAACAAGATAGGCATTCAGTTACCAAACCTGGGGCAAAGTGGAAATGGACTTAAGAATAATGCAGAAGCCAAAATGGAAGGTACAATGTAAGGAACACAAACTAAAATGTCTACATTGGTTAGGCAAATAATACAAGTGTGTAAATCAGACCAAGTCTATGATACTAGATTAAAGGGGCCTGTGATGAACTAGAAATTGAATGTCTCACATAAAGATATTTAAGTTCAAAAAATTAAAACAATGTTTGCCATACCAACAAATTCATGGATCCTTGGTAAATGATTGATATCAGAGGTATTCCTTAAAGAAAGCTTTGATAGGAATAAGAAGAAAACACAGGAATTAGCACTGGATAGTCAAAAGGGCAGAGAAAGAAGCTGAAACTACCTAATACAAGTTTCATCTACTTCACAAATATTGCCTCAGCTCAACCTTAGTCTTAAGGAGCTAGTCTAGGTAAGGAAAAGAACACACAGGGGAAGTGATTGAATGCTCTAAAAAGCAGCATATCAGGAAGTGCAAATTAATTAGTACTTAAAGAATGCTGACTGTATTTGTGATCAGAGTCAGATGGGATTAGTCTCGAAAACTATGTATGGGGGTAAAATTTGAGTTCAGTTTTGACGAAAATAATAAGACTGAAAGAAATGTTGAAAGAACATTGGTAGTAAGAAAAATAACACATTTGAAGGCACCGAAAAAGAAACACATGTAGTGGAAAGAGATTTGAATTGGGAGTCAAAAAGTTCCAGATTCTAGGGCTTCCCTGGTGGAGCAGTGGTTGAGAGTCTGCTTGCCGATGCAGGGGACACAGTTTCGTGCCCCAGTCTGGGAAGATCCCACATGCAGCGGAGTGGCTAGGCCCGTGAGCCATGGCCGCTGAGCCTGTGCGTCCGGAACCTGTGCTCTGCAACGGGAGAGGCCACAGCAGTGACAGGCCCGCGTACCATAAACAAAAATATAAAAATAAAAATAAGTAAAGTTCCAGGTTCTAGTCTTGGTTTTGCTACCAGCACTCTGTGTGGTCTTAGGTAAGTCAGTGTCCCTTTTTAAATCTCTATTCGCCATCTGGAGTTCAACCAAACCATGGATCCTAAGTGCAAATTCCTACAAGGGCCAAGTAGTTAAATGAGTGAAGGACAGGTGGAGACTTGTCTAATTAAAACATGTATGCCTTGATTAAATAGAAAGATATAACTGAATTTCAGCTGTTTGTGACTAAGTGGCAATGCAGATTCAGTATTCTAATTTTTCTAGAGAAACCAACAATTCTGATTTTTATGTAAATTATTTCAATTTTTAATTGTTGATAAGGAATTTACACTAAAACAACATGAGGACCAAATAAAATATTTATATAGGCCATATTTTCCCTGTGTGATACTTGTTTGTAATCTCTGGGCTTGATGGACTCCAAGATTCCTTCCAGCTGTTTTTGCTTATGGCTTTATGACATTAAAAAACCAGGTACAGTAAAATGGAAGGAGAAATCATAAGTTTTGGGGCTCTGTCATATAGTAGAATGGCTAAAAGTCTGGAACTTGGACACAAACAGCCTTGCTTTGCCTAAGAAGTATGTGACCTTGAGCAAATTACATAATCTCTCTGCACTTCAGTTTCATCTTCTGTAAAATAGAAATAATAACAGTAATTACATCATAGTGTTGTAAAGATTAACTGAGATGTTACAAGTAAGTCACTTTAAAAAGTGCCTGCTTCATAGTAAGTCCTTAGTAGTTAGCTGTTACTAGCATGAAAATGGTATTTGTGATAAACTATTTTGGAAACTGAATGTAAGATGAATTAAAGTCAGGGATATGAGCTAGGAGGCTTAATAATGGTGTACATATAAATAGGTGGCTATAAAAATGGAAGGAAAATGTCAGATATGAGAGACATTATGAGAAGAGAATTTTTAGGACTTGATGATAGATTGAATGTAGGGATGTTACAATGTTTTGCATATAGTTTAAAAATTCTAAGCAGTTTCACTTTTCATAGTTGATGCCTTTCTTGTTATTTGATGGAGTTTAATTACCTTGAAATTCTACTCTTCTTTGTGTCTGACATGTCTTTTTCTAATAAAAAAGTGCTTCTGATATTTAATCTGCCTTCTTAAAAAAGACATTTTTGAGTGTAAAACAAAAATAAAACAAAAACAGCACCAGGATTAGGTCTGGTTACCATGTTCTTATTATAAATGAGGCTCCATTTGTGGTTATTAAATTTCAGCCTATTTTTAATGAATCAAGATTTTTTATTTAGAATATTAAACATAAATGCATGCTAAAACTGTTGAATTTCATAACTGATATCATAGGTGTTATACTACCTGCCAGAGGTTTCTGTCTTTTCAATATTTAATAGGCCATCACTACCCACAAACTTACTCAATTTTTTTGTTGATCTAGATATTTTCCTTGCCCTTGGATCTTTTCTCCATGGGGGACCGAGACTTCTTTTGTCTACTCAGAGACATGTCCCAGACATTTTCTTCTTTTTCCATCACTCTGTGGATCAGTTCTCCTGACTTCTACCTCTTAATGTCCTTTCCTTCATCAGCTCAGTTTATACACCTAGTCCCTTGACCACTGCACACATATGAACTTGAACCTGTAATTTACTGAATACAGTTTTCATTTAAACTTAGATTGACTATTAACACAAAAGCCATGATATAAGAATAACAGAATATATGACTTTAGAAAGAGATTTAACATAAGAGGCAAGGAAGGAAGGAGAGAATAAGAGTACAGGGACTATGTTGAAAAAGAAAGAAGGATATTGAAGACAAAGGCACACAGAGATTGAGACTTGTGAAGGATGAATAGAATTAGAGGGAGAGAGGTGTTATTGCTGACAATAGAGCAATAGTAATTTCTTCCTCTCTTATGTATCTTGCAGTATAACTTATAAGGATGTTAAACTGAATGCTCCCTGAGAGGAAGGACACTGTCTTGATCATCTTTGTGTCTCTTAGAGTTCTTAGCACTTTATAATGCAAAAATAGTGCTCAGTGAATGTTTGGCAAATAAAAAAAATTAATACATCTGCTTTCACACTTCTCCCTGTTACAAAACACCAAGTGGATGGAGATTTAGCACAACTCAATTTTAGTTTATCATCTAATCATTATTGACATTTATTGAGTGATCATTAGGTACCAGGCTTGGGGTAAGCACTTCCCACTTATTATCTAATTTAATTCTTACAAAAGTTCTGTGAGTTAAGGAATAGTATTATTCTCAGTTTAGAGAGGTTAAGTGACTTGCCCAAGGTCACACAAATAAATAAGTTATGGAATAACCGACCCATTTTGATCTGACTCCATAGCCTTTCCTTTTGATATTTACTTGTTAAACTCCTCCCCTGAATATTACTATTAGACTTTATATCAACAAATAGACACAAATATTTCCACAGAACTTTCTTTGCCTCATATTACTAGTAATCCTATAAAATATATTGAAATTAAGATTTTCATAATAAAGCATCCTTTGTTCATTGGTTTTGATATAAACTCTTTAAAATCAATTATTCAAAGCAAAATTGAATTAACCAGACATTGATATAGCCTGTTTGGGATGTGCTATAGACATGGGAAGAAAAATAAGAGGAAAAAATGATGACAATAAAATTAAGAAGTAAAAAAAAAATGTGTAGAAAATGTTTCTGAACTAAAGACGGGATTAGGTAGGTAAGAGGGGGATTAGTAAGAGAATGATGAAAGGGCAGGTGGCTGGCAAGTCAGCTAAGTAACCACCAGATGTTAGGTTTTCATTTATCATACAAGAGTAAGTGGGATATGTCATTTGGTTTCTTTTGGTTTTATCATCTTACACAGTATACACACAGTTCTTTCTGAAAGGGTACTCAATATCAATGTGTCTTAATCTTCTTTAGGTCATAAATCCCTTTGAAAATCTGAAGAAAGCTATAGGTCCTCTTTTCAAAAGTACATATATTCCAAATCTTGCATACAATTTTCAAGGACTTCTCAGATTCTCTGAATCCCACCTGTAGATTTTAGGCTAAGAATCTCTAACCTTATTAGCATTATGAGTCTCTCTCCAGATGGCTAACAGGATAAAGGAGCTAATTGGGGAAGAGGATGAGGGAGAAAAGATAGTAGCAAAACCCACAAAATTTTACAACCTAAACCCCAAAAATACCATTATACACAATGTACTTCCTAAAATTATTCCCCAGGGTCTAAAATCCCTAGTGGCAAAGGAGCTCTAAAGATAAACTTGATAATCAGCCAGTAAGGACATCTACTAAATTAAGGTTTTACTCATTAAAAGGATATTGTGTAGTATTAGCAGCAGTAATTGTTGGTAAATGTTTAACAACTAGCTATCAGTGAGATAGGGATTGCAGAGTGAGAAGGAAGCCCTGATATATAGTATTTGCCAATTTCCATTGTGTAAATAATCCAACCAAAGCCAATTTTAAGCTACCAATGAGCAGTCACTGAACACAGAAACACATAATTACCTGTTATTTCCAACAGACAAATAAATAGATATAAATAACCTAAAGAGCATAGATAGTAAAATAATGAGGACATTATGAGTTTTGAGTATTAATTCTCTTCGCTTTTAATATTATTTATTTAATGATAAGTTTATATAACTTATTTCAAAATAATGGTTGTGTTTAACAACAGTCTCCTCATGTTTTTTAAAACACTTTTTATTTTGAAATAATTTCAGATTTACAGACAAATTGCAAAGGTGGTACAGAGAGGTCTTTCATTCAGTTTTCCCTTTACTAATATCTTATAGTAATGTAAAATGAAGTATTTGTCAAAACTAAGAAAAAACTTTGGTACATTACTATTAACTGGACTCCAGACTTCATTTGGGCTTCCTCAGTTTTTCCACTAATGTCTTTTTTTTCTATTCCAGGATTCAGTCCAGGGTATCTCATTGTATTTAATAATTATACCTTCTAGTCTCCTTTGGCCTGTGACAGTTTCTCAATTTTTTTCTTTTTTCTTTTGATCTTCAGAGTTTTGAGGCGTACTGGTCAGATATTTTGTAAAATGTAGCTCAATTTGAGTTTGTCTGATGTTTTCCTCAGGTCTAGACATGGGTTATGGATTTTGGAGAAGAATACCATAGAGGTGAAGTGCCTGTCCATATTATATGTCATCATATTATATCAGGGGGTATATGATATCAACATGGAATCGTTGGTGATATTGATCTTGATCACTTGCTTAAGGTGGTATCTGACAGGTTCCTCCACTGTAAAGTTATTGTCAGCTCAGGCTGCTATAACAAAATACTATAGACTGGATACCTTAAACAACAAACATTGATTTCTCAGAGTTCTGAAGATTGGAAATCCTAAGATCAAGGTATTGAAAGATTCAGTTCTTGATGAGGGCCCTCTTCCTGGTTTGTGGATGACCACCTTCTTGCTGTGTGTTCATATAACATCTTCTTTGTGTGTTCACTGAGAGTGAGATCTCTGTTTTCTTCTCCTTAAAGGGGAACTAATCCTATCCTGAGGGTCCAACCCTCATGATCTAAGCTAAACATATTACTTCCTAAAAGCCCCATTTCCAAATACCATCACATTGGTGGATAAGGTTTCAATATATGAATTTGGAAGGGGGACACAAACATTCACCTCATAACCCGTAACAGTTACTATATTTCCCTTTATTTACTCCATTTTTGGAAGGGAGTCACTAAGTTCAGCCCATACCCAAGAGGTGGAGGTAAGTGCTATCTCCTTGAGGAGGGAAGTATCTACATATATCATTTGGAATTCTTCTGTAGTGAAGAAGTGTCTCTGTTCCCCTATGTATTTATTTATTCAACCATTTATTTATATCAGTATTAACTCATGGATATTTATTTTTGGGTTATAATACAATACTATAATATTTACTTTGTTGTTCAAATTGTTTCAGTTTTGACCATTTGGAGCTTTTCCAGACTGGCTCCTGTATCACTTTTTCATTTCTTATCATTTTCTTTGTTGAGCACTTCCTTATATTCTGGCACTATAAGATGCTCATTGTGATTATTAATTTATGTGTCAACTTGACTGTGCCATGGGGTGTCCAGATATTTGGTCAAAAATTATTCTGGGTGTATCTATCAGGGTGTTTTGGTACGAGATTAACATCTGAATCAGTAGACTAAGTAAAACAGATTGCCCTCCCATATGTGGGTGGCCATCATCCAATCAGTTGTAGGCCTCAAAAGAACAAAATGTCTGACCCTTCCTCAAGTAAGAGGGATCTCCTTGTGCCTAATTACCTTGAGTTGAGACATTAGTTTATTCCTGCTTTCAAATTAAAACATTGGCTCTTCTTGGGGCTCAAGCTTGCCTGCTTTCAGACTGAAACACCATCAACTCTCCAGTTTCTTAGGCCTTCAGACTAGAACCGGAACTACACCATCAGCTCTCCTGGATCTCCAGCTTGATAACTGCATATCTTTGGACTTCTTAGCTTCCATGTTTGCATGAGTCAATTCTTTATAATAAACAAATCTCTCTCTCTCTCGCCCTCTCTCCCTCTCCACACACACACACACACACACATACACACACACTAATTGTTCCGTTTCTCTGGAGAACGCTTACATATAAACTCTCTTCTTTTTCCTAAAACATCCCTAAGATAAACAATTTCTCTAGGGAGTCCTGATCTCTGTAATTGGAGAATGGCATTAAGAAATGAAGATCTGGGTATTGCTCCACTATTTTATTTGTACAAAATGCAGTTTAGCTAAGCATTCTAAGAATTTTGGAGGTATAAACTACCTTACCTTTTTGCAGCTTTTCAATGCTGAAAAATATTTTGCTGTAAATCAGTTAATAAACCTATAAGCCTGTAAATTAATCTGTAGTTTCCAAATTTCATATGGATATAGATGTAATAATGATTACTTTACATGTTTTAAAAAATAAGACTCTGTTTTTTTCTTGTGACCTAAAGTATTTACCTATGAACTTTCCACTAAGGGAACTAGAAATAAGATATCCTGAAAGCTTAAGCACATGGAAATTTTGACCTCTGTGTGGCCTAACACTTTGAAAAGTCACAGAAACAATTCCAAGAAGGTAGTGAAAATAAAATATGTCCTTACTTAATTTCAATAGATCATAATCAAAGCATGAGGTAGTAATAAAGGTACATGCAATAGCATGAATTCCAAAGAGTCTCTCTTACTCTATGATGAAACATATTGCCTGAACTTTTGTAATTTTCCTTGGCAGAAGAAAAGAATAGTGTTATAGATTATAATAAGTAGAACTTTGGATAACATATAGTCAAGTCTTTATATTTCTCTGATGAGGAAACTAGGGTCAGGAACAATTAAGTAAAAATTTAAACTCTGAAATCAGACTAATAATTTCCTCCAATATGTTCCTTCTTTCTTATTATTCATCCCAGTAAATGGAGTCACAGTTCACCTAGTCTTTCACTTTAGATATCTCACGGTCATCCTCACAATATATCAAATAATGGCAGCTCAACCCTAATCTGGGCCCTGTCGATCCGAGCTTTATTATTTTTCTTTAATTTTTATTGGAGTATAGTTGATTTACAATGTTGTGTTAGTTTCAGTTGTACAGTAAAGTGAATCAGTTATACATATACATATATCCACTCTTTTTTTTTTTAGGTTCTTTTCCCAAATAGGCCATTACAGAATATTGAGTAGAGTTCCCTGTGCTATACATCAGGTTTTCATTGGTTATCTGTTTTATATAGAGTAGTATTTATATGTCAATCCCAATCTCCTAATTTATCCCTCCTGCCTTATCCCTTTGTAACCATCGATCATAGATTCCATAGATTCCATAGATTCCATAGATTCCATCGATCGAGTTTATGGTGAAACTTTACCACACTTCTCTAGGACTATTAAACAGATTCCAAATTAGTCTTTATAATATAAATCTCTCCCTACTCTCCCTACTCTATGCACTTTAACACAGCTTTATTTATAAAATGAAATTTTATCACACCATTCTTTCTCATAAAAATTTCACAAAATTTCTTTTGTATACAAGATGGCATACAAATTCTTAAGAAAGACATACAGTCGAAGTCAAACTCTACTCCTCTATCTTTACTTTTTGCTCTGCTGCACAGAGGGAGTTGGCTTTTTTAAAAAAGTTTTATTGGAGTATAGTTGCTTTACAATGTTGTGTTAGTTTCTACTGTATGACAAAGTAAATCAGATATATATATATATATATATATCCCTTCTCTTTTTTTTTTGATTTCCTTCCCATTTAGGTCATCTCAGAGCAGTGAGTAGAGTTTCCTGCACTATACAGTAGAGGGAGTTCACTTTTAATAGGATATTATAATTGTTCTGCCAGATAACATAAAAAGTATGGTATTCACACAAGATCACTAATCAGAAATGAAGACAGGAGGTGAAATATTTTGAAGATTAAAATGAGTTAGATTTTCTGGAATAAATTTTAATTTAAAAAATGCCATGGTAATTTGAATTGTTATAATCTTGCTGCAAAGATGGTGATGTTAGTGTTGGTGGTGGTGAAGCCAGAGGAAAACTTCAGATCCAATCTGAGAGGTGATGGTAAAGGATATAGGTGGATCCAAAGTAAATTATTGGAGTTCTCTGCACTGTCAGGACATCCCGCACATACCTCTAATCGGCATATAATTTCATTGTGTTGTAATAGTTCAATTAACTACTTAACTACTTGAGTGCAAGGAGTATGCATTTTTCTCTGACAATTAGTAGGCATTCAACACTATTAATTTTTGAATAAATGAAGATACCAAGAGCCACATTATAAAATATCCACATAATGCAAAAGAAAGCAATAAAGGAGAAAGAGGAACAAAAGACATCAGACATATAGAAAATGAAAAGTAAAATGCCAAACACAAATCCAAATATATCAATAGTAACAATGAACATGAATGGACTAAATGATCCAATCAAAAGGCAGAGACTGTCAGACTAGATTTAAAAAATTAGATCCAACTATATGCTGCCTTTAAAGGAACACTTTATGTTGAAAGATACAAATATGTTGAAAGTAAAATGATGGGAAAATATATATTTTTGCAAACAGCAACTGCAGGAAACCTAGAAGGACTATAATATTATGATATAACAATTATAAACATATATACGCCTAATAATAGAGCAAAAAATACATGAAGCAAAACTGACAGAAGTGAAGGGAGAAATAAACAATTCAACAATAACTGAAGACTTCAACACTTCACTTTTCATAATAATAGAACAACTAGAATGAATATCAAGAAGGAAATTTCTATCAAAAATAGAAATTTTGAACGACACTAGAACCCAATCAGACCTAACAGACATCTATGGAACACTCCAACCAACAGCAGAATATAAATTATTCCCAAGTTCACATGAAACTTTCTCCAGGATAAACCATATGCTAAGCCATGACAAATAATAAAACAAACCACAATACATTTAAAAGAAAGAAATAATAAAAATTATGCTCTCTGACCACAATAGAATAAAATTAGAAATCAATAACAGAAAGAAATTTTGGAAACCACAAATATATAAATATTTAAAAACACACTTTCTGTTTTATTTTGGCCACACCACTTGGCTTGCATGATCTTAGTTCCCCGACCAGGGATGGAAGCCTGGCCCCAGCAGTGAAAGCACCAAGTCCTAACCACTGGACCGCCAGGGAATTCTCAAAACATACTCTTAAATAACCAATGGGTTAAAGAAGTCAATAGGGAAGTCAGAAAATAATTTGAGAAGAATTAAAATAAAGACATGACATACAGAAACTTATGGGATGGAACTAAGTCAGTTATCAGAGATTTTTTTTAGCTATAAATGGCTTTATTAAGGAAGAAGAAAGATGTCAAATCAAAACCTCATCTTCTACTTTAAGATACTGGAAAAAGAGGAGAAAGATAAACCTGATGCAAGAAAAAGGAATAATATAATAAAGATTAGAATAGAAATTAATAAAATAAAGAATAGAAATACAATAGAAAAAGCAATGAAGCCAAAATCTGGTTCTTTGAAAGAGATTTTTTAAAATGAAAAACCTATGTACCCCAATATTTAAAGCAGCATTATTTACAATTGCCAAGATATGGAAGCAACCTAAGTGTCCATCAACAGATGAATGGATAAAGAAGATGTGGTATGTATATATACAATGGAATACTGCTCAGTCATAAAAAAGAATGAAATATTTCTATTTGTAACAACATGGATAGATTTGGGAATATTATGTTAAGTGAAATAAGTCAAAGAGAGAAAGACAAACACTGTATCATATCACTTAAGTGTGGAATTTAAAAAATACAACAAAGTAGTCAATATAACAAAAAAGAAACAGACTCACAGATACAGAGAACAAACTAGTGGTTACCACTGGGGAGAGGGAAGGGGGAGGGGTAATACAAGGGTAGGGGATTAAGAGGTACAAACTATTATGTATAAAAATAAGCTATATTGGGACTTCCCTGGTGGCACAGTTGTTAAGAATCCACCTGCCAATGCAGGTGACCATGGGCTCGAGTCCTTCTCTGGAAAGATCCCACATGCCACAGAGCAACTAAGCCCATATGCCGCAACTACTGAAGCCTGTGTGCCCAGAGCCCATGCTCCGCAACAAAAGAAGCCACCACAGTGAGAAGCCCATGCACCAGAATGAAGAGTTTCCCCCACTCGCTGCAACTAGAGAAAGCCCTCATGCAGCAAGGAAGACCTAATGTAGACAAAAGTAAATAAATTTTAAAAAATAAGCTATATTGTACAACAGAGGGAATACAGCCAATATTTTATAATAACTATAAATGGAGTATAAACTTTAAAAATTGTGAATTACCATATTGTACACCTGTAACTTATATCATGTTGTACATCAACTATACTTCAAAAACAAAATAACGAACCATTAGCAAGATGGATCAAGAAGAAAAGAGAGAAAGCTCAAAGTACTAGAATCAAAAATGAAAACAGGGCACATTACTAACAACCTACAGAAGTAAAAAGGATTCTGAAGAAATCTATAAATAAGTTGTGCCAATAAATTAGATAACTTGGATGAAATGGACAAAATTATTTTATTTATTTATTTTTTACTGGAGTATAGTTGTTTTACAATATTGTGTTAGTTTCTACTGTACAGGGAAGTGGAGTTTCCTGTGATACACAGCATGTTCTCATTAACTATCTATATTATACATATTAGTGTATATATGTAAATCCCAATCTTCCAATTCATCCCACCCCCCCCTTTCCACTCTTGGTGTCCATATGTTTGTTCTCTATGATTGTGTCTCTATTTCTGCCTTGCAAACAAGTTCATCTGCACAATTTTTCTAGATTCCATGTATATGTGTAAATATACGATATTTGTTTTCTCTTTCTGACTTACTTCACTCTGTATGACAGTCTCTAGGTCCATCCATGTCTCTACAAATGACCCAATTATTTCTTTTTATGGCTGAGTAATACTCCATTATATATATGTACCACATTCTCTTTATCCATTCGGCTGTCAATGGACATTTAGGTTGCTTCCATGACTTGGCTATTGTAAATAGCACTGCACTGAACACTAGGGTGTATGTGTCTTTTTGAATGATGGCTTTCTCTGAGTATATGCCCAGTAGTGGGATTGCTGGGTTATATGGTAATTCTATTTTTAGCTTTCTAAGGAACCTCTGTAACTGTTCTCCATAGTGGTGGTATCAATTTACATTCCCACCAACAGTGCAAGAGGGTTCCCTTTACACCACACCCTCTCCAGCATTTATTGCTTGTAGATTTTTTGATGACGGCCATTCTGACCGGTGTGACCTGATAGCTTATTATAGATTTGATTTGTATTTCCCTAATAATTAGTGATGTTGAGCATCTTTTCCTGTGCCTCTTTGTCATCTGTATGTCTTCTTTGGAGGAATGTCTATTTAGGTCTTCTGCCCATTTTTTTGATTTGGTTGATTGTTTTTTTGATCTTGACCTGCATGAGCTGTTTGTATATATTGGAGATTAATCCTTTGTCCGTTGATTAATTTGCAAATATTTTCTCCCATTCTGAGGGTTGTCTTTTGGTCTTGTTTATGGTTTCCTTTGCTGTGCAAAAGCTTTTAAGTTCCATTAGGTCCCATTTGTTTATTTCTGTTTTTATCTCCATTACTCTAGGAGGTGGGTCAAAAAGGATCTTGCTGTGATTTATGTCATACAGTGTTCTGCCTATGTTTTCCTCTAATAATTTTATGCTGTCTGACCTTACATTTAGTTCTTTAATACATTTTGAGTTTATTTGTGTTTATGGTGTTAGGGAGTGTTCTAATTTCATTCTTGTACATGTAGCTGCCCAGTTTTCCCAGCACCACTTATTGAAGAGACTGTCTTTACTCCATTGTATATCCTTGCTTCCTTTGTCATAGATTAGTTAACCATAGGTGTGTGGGTTTATCTCTGGGCTTTTTATCCTGTTCCATTGATCTGTATTTCCATTTTTGTGCCAGTATCATACTGTCTTGATTACTTTAGTTTGGTAGTATAGTCTGAAGTCAGGGAGCCTGATTTCTCCACCTCCAGTTTTATTTTTTTTCTTTTTTCTCAAGATTGCTTTGGCTATTTGGGATCTTTAGTGTCTCCATACAAATTTTAAGATTTTTTGTTCTCATTCTGTGAAAAATGCTATTGGTAATTTGATAGAGATTGCACTGAATCTGTAAATTGCTTTGTGTAGTATAGTCATTTTCACAATATTGATCCTTCCAATCCCAGAACATGGTATAGCTCTTCATCTGTTTGTGCCATCTTTGATTTATTTCATCAGTGTCTTATAGTTTTCTGAGTGCAGGTCTTTTACCTCCTTAAGTGGGAAAAATGGGAGAAATACATATTTCTTTTTACCCTTAAGTAGGTAAAAGGGGAGAAATACATATTTCTCTGTATTTCTAGGTATTTTTTTTTTTTTGCAATGGTAAGTGGGATTGTTTCCTTAATTTCTCTTTCTGATCTTTCATTGTTAGTATATAGGAATGCAAGAAATTTCTGTGCACTAATTTTGTATCTGGCAACTTTACCAAATTCATTGATTAGCTTTAATAGTTTGCTGGTGGAATCTTTAGGATTTTCTATGTATAGTATCATGTCATCTTTAAACAGTGACAGTTTTATTTTTTTCAAATTTGTAATCATTTTATTTCTTTTTCTTTGCTGATTGCCATGGGTAGGATTTCCAAAACTATGTTGAATAATAGTGGTGAGAGTGGACATCCTTGTCTTTTCCTGATCTTAGAGAAAATGCTTTCAGTTTTTCACCATTGAGAATGATGTTTTCAGTGGGTGTGTCATGTATGGCCTTTATTATGTTGAGGTAGGTTCCCTCTATGCCCACTTTCTGGAGAGTTTTTATCATAATTGAGTGCTGAATTTTGTCAAAAGCTTCTTCTGCATCTATTGAGAAGATCATATGATTTTTATTCTTCAGTTTGTTAATATGGTGCATCACATTGTTTGATTTGCAAACATTGAAGGATCCTTGCATCCCTGTGATAAATCCCACTTGATCATATTATATGATCCTTTCAATGTGCTGTTGGATTCTGTTTGCTAGTAGTTTTTTGAGGATATTTGTACCTATATTCATCAGTTATGCTGATCTAAAATTTTTTTGTGATATCTTTGTCCGGTTTTGGCATCAGGATGATGGTGGCCTCAGAGAATGAGTTTGGGAGTGTTCCTTCCTCTGTGATTTTTTGGAAGAGTTTGAGAAGGATGGGTGTTACCTTTTCTCTAAATGTTTGATAGAATTCACCTGTGAAGCCATCTGGTCCTGGAATTTTGTTTGTTGGAAAATTTTAAATCAGTTTCATTTTCATTGCTTATGATTGGTCTGTTCATATTTTCTATTTCTTCTTGATTGTACATTTCTAACAATTTGTCCATTTCTTCCAGGTTGTCCATTTTTTTTGCATATGGTCCCTTGTAATCGTCTCTTATGATCCTTTGTATTTCTGCAGTGTCCATTGTAACTTCTTCATTTTCATTTCTAATTTTATTGATTTGAGTCCTCTCCCTCTTTTTCTTGATGAGTCTGGGTAAAGTTTTATCAATTTTGTTTATCTTCTTGAAGAACCAGCTTTTAGTTTTATTTTTCTTTGCTATTGTTTTCTTTGCTTCTATTTCATTTATTTCTGCTCTGCTCTTTATGATTTCTTTCCTTCTAGTAACTTTGGGGTTTTGTTTGTTCTTCTTTCTCTAGTTCCTTTAGGTGTAAGGTTAGATAGTTTATCTGAGATTTTTCTTTTTTCTTGATGTATGATTTTATTGCTATAAATTTCCCTTTTGTTGTCATTCGTCTCTATGTATTTTTTGATTTCCTCTTTGATTTCTTCAGTGACCACTTGGTTATTTAGTAGTGTGTTGTTTAACCTCCATGTGTTTGTGTGTTTTAAAGTTTTTTTCCTGTAATTGATTTCTAATCTCATAGCTTTGTGGTCAGAAAAGAAGCTTGATATGATTTCAATTTTCTTAAATTTACTGAGGCTTGATTTGTGACCCAAGATATGATCCATCCTGAAGAATGTTCTGTGTGCACTTGAGAAGAACTTGTAATATGCTGTTTGGGGATGGAATTCCTATAAATATCAATTAAATCTATCTGGTCTATTGTGTCACTTAAAGCTGTGTTTCCTTATTAATTTTCTGTGTGGATGAGCCGCCCATTGGTGTAAATGCGGTGTCAAAGTCCCCCACTGTGATTGTGTTACTGTCGATTTCCCCTTTTATAGTAGTTAGCATTTGCCTTATGTATTGAAGTGCTCCTATATTGGGTATATATTTATTTATAATTGTTATATCTTCTTCTTTCTTGATCCCTTGATCATTATGTATTGTCCTGCTTTCTCTCCTGTAACAGTGTTTATTTTAAAGCCTATTTTGTCTGATATTAGCATTGCTCCTCCAGATTTCTTTTGATTTCCATTTCCATGGAATATCTTTTTCCATTCTCTCACTTTCAGTCTGTATGTGTCCCTAGGTCTGAAGTGTGTCTCTTGTAGATAGCATATATATGGGTATTGTTTTTGTATCCTTTCAGCCAGTCTATGTCTTTTGGTTGAAACATTTAATGCATTCACATTTAAGGTAGTTATCAATATGTGTCTTCCAATTACCATTTTCTTAATTGTTTTGTTTTTGTTTTTGTAGGTCTTTTCCTTCTCTTGTGTTTCCCACTTAGAAGCGTTCCTTTAACATTTTTTGGTAGAGCTGGTTTGGTCGTGCTGAATTCTTTTAGCTTTTTCTTGTCTGTAAATATTTTAATTTCTCCATTGAATCTGAATGGGAGCCTTCCTGCTAGAGTAATATTGGTTTTAGGTTTTTCCCTTTCATCACTTTAAACATATCCTGCCACTCCCTTCTGGTCTGCAGAGTTCCTACTGAAAAATCAGCTGATATCCTTATGGGGATTCCCTTATATGTTATTTGTTGCTTTTCCCTTGCTACTTTTAATATTTTTTTCTTTGTTTTTAATTTTTGATAGTTTGATTAATATGTGTCTTGGCATGTTTCTCCTTCGGTTTATCCTGTATGGGACTCTCTGTGCTTACTGGACTTGGGTAACTATTTTCTTTCCCGTGTTAGGAAAGTTTTTGACTATAATCTCTTCAAATATTTTCTCAGACCCTTTCTATTTATCTTCTTCTCCCTGGACCAATATAATTTGAATGTATTTGTTTTTTATGTTGTCCCAGAGGCTTCTGTGACTCAGAGAAGTCCTCCATTCTTTTTCCTTTATTCTGCTCCATGGCAGTTATTTCTACCATTCTATCTTCAAGCTCACTTATCCGTTCTTCTGCCTCAGTTTTTCTGCTATTGATTACTTCTAGAGTATTTTAAAATTTTTGTTATTTTGCGATTCATCACTGTTTGTTTGCCTTTTAATTCTTCTAGGTCCATGTTAAACATTTCTTGTATTTTCTTGATTTTCTTCCCAAGATTTTGGATCATCTTTACTATCATTACTCTGAATTTTTTTTCAGGTAGACTGCCTATTTCCTCTTCATTTGTTTGGTTTTGTGGGTTTTTACCTTGCTTCTTCATCTGCAGCATATTTCTCTGTCTTCTCTTTCTGTTTAACTTACTGTGTTTGGGATCTCCTTTCCACAGGCTACAGGGTCATTGTTCCTCTTACTTCTGGTGTCTGCACACAGTGGGTGAGGTTGGTCTAGTGTCTTGTGTAGGCTTCCTGGTGACAGAGGACTGATGTCTGCCTTCTGGTTGGTACAGCTGGATCTTGTCCCTCTGATGGGCAAGGCCACATCCAGTGGTATGTTTTGGTGTGTCTGTGAGCTTAGTGTGACTTTAGGCAGCCTCTCTGCTAGTGGGTAGGGCTGTGTTCCTGTCTTGCTAGTCGTTTGGCATGGGGCATCCAGCACTGGAGCTTGCTGGACCTTGAGTGGAACCCAGTCTTAGTGTTGAGATAGAGCCCTCTGGGAGAGCTCTTGCCAATTAATATTTCCTGGGGCCAGGAGTTCTCTGGTGGCCCAATGGAAATGGACAAAATTAGGTAGACAAAAGCTATCAAAACAGACTGAAAATGACTAGACAATCTCAATAGACCTATAACAGGTAAGGTAATTGAATTGTATTGTATTTTATTATTTATCATAATACTACACACAAAGAAAAGCCCAGGCCTGCATGGCTTCATTGCTGACTTTTATCAAATAGTTAAAGAAGAAGTAATACTAATTCTTTTCAAACTCCTTCAAAAAATAGAAGAGAGAATCCAACATCTCTTATGATATAGATGGAAATATCCTCAACAAAATACTAGAAAACTGAATCTAGCAACATATAAAAATAATTATATGCAGTGATCACCATGATTCTAGTCCTTGCATATTCCAGAAATGCAAGCTTTTTTAACATCTGACAATCAATTAATGTAATATGCCATATTAATAAAATACAAAATAAATGATCTAAGGATCATCTTATTACATGCAGAAAAATCATATGACAAAATACAACACCCTTTATGACAAAAACACTCAGAAAACTAGAAAAAGAATGGAACTACCTCAATCTCACAAAGGAGATAACAGAGAAGGATTAAAACCAACAGCTAACATCATATGTAATGTTCAAGGGCTGTCTTCCTAAAGTCAGGAACAAGACAAAGATGTCCACTCTGACTACTTTTTTTTTTTTTTTTTTTGCGGTACATGGGCCTCTCACTGTTGTGGCCTCTCCCGTTGCAGAGCACAGGTTCCGGACGTGCAGGCCCAGTGGCCATGGCTCACGGGCCCAGCCACTCTGCGGCATGTGGGGTCTTCCCGGACCGTGTCCCCTGCATTGGCAGGTGGACTCTCAACCATTATGCCACCAGGGAAGTCCCACTCTGACCACTTTTATTCAGCATTGTGCTGGAGGTTCTAACTGGGGCAAGTAGGCAAGAAAAAATAAAAGGCATTAAGATTGGAAAAAGAAGTAAAATGATCTGCATTCACAGATGATATGATATATGTAGAAAATTCTAAAGAATCAAAAATATTAAGACTAATAAAAGAGTTTCACACACCTGCTGGGTACAAGATCAGAATACAAAAATCAATTGTATTTTTATACACGAGTAATGAACAGTTCAAAAATGAAACAAGGAAATCAATGTACAATATCATCAAAAATAATAAAATATTTGAGTTAAGTTTAACAAAAAGTGTGCAAATTTATACTCTATAAGGGCAAAGCATTGTGGAAAGACATTAAAGACCTAAAAAAAAGAAAAGCATCTCATGTTCATGGAGTGTAAGAGTTAATAGTGTTAAGATAGCAAGACTTCCCAAATTGATTGAAAGATTCAGCACAATACCTGTCAGAATCTAAACTTATTATTTTTGGTAAAAATTGAGAAGCTGATTTTAAAATTCACATGGAATTGTAAGGGACCCAGGATAGCTAAAACAATCTTGAAAAAGAAGCAAAGAGTTGGAGGATTCATTCTTCAAAACTTACTAGAAAACTATGGTAATCAAACCAGCATGGTACTGGATAAGGATAGACATATAGATTAGTGGAATAGAATTGAGAGACCAGATATAAACCTTCACATTTATAATTATTTTATTTTTAAAAATATTTTTGTTTTTAAGGTAAAATTCACATAACATAAAATTAACCTTTTTTTTTTTGCCTATTTAATAGATTTGGTCTTACATGTTAAGATCCAATTAACATAGATGTGCAACTAATCATAAGGATATGTGTGTATTTCTTTTAATTTAATTTAATTTTTTTATACAGCAGGTTCTTATTAGTTATCAATTTTACACACATCAGTGTATACACGTCAATCCCAATTGCCCAATTCATCACCCCCCCACTCCCACCCCCCTCACAGCTTTCCCCCCTTGGTGTCTATACGTTTGTTCTCTACATCTGTGTCTCAATAAAATTAACCATTTTAAATTGTAGAATTCAGTGACATTTAATACATTCACAGTAATGTGTAAAAACAACTTCTATCTACTTTTAAAATATTATTACCAACTGAACAGGAAACACGTTACCTTTCCAGGCATTCTCTGTTCTCTACTTCTCTACACCCCGAACCCCTGGTTACCAACAGTTTGCATTCTATCTCTATGGATTTATCTATTTTGAATATTTAATATAAATGGAATCATATATATGACCTTTTGTGTCTGGTTTCTTTCATTTAACATAATGTCTATCCCAGTTGTAGTATGTGTAAGTATCTCATTCCTTTTTATATCTAAAGAATATTCTTAATATTCTATTATATGTAAATATATTTTGTTTATCCATTTATTCATTAATATACATTTGGGTTTCCACCTTTTGCTTATTTGTGCATAGCACTGCTGTGAATATCTGAGTACAAGTATTTGCTTGAATACCTCATTTCAATTTTTTGGGTACGGACATAGAAGTAGAGTTGCTGTGCCATATGGTCATTCCACGTTTAATTTTTTTTTTTTTACATTTTTTGGGGTAAAATTGCTTTACAATTGTGTGTTAGTTTCTGCTTTATAACAAAGTGAATCACTTATACATATACATATGTTCCCATATCTCTTCCCTCTTGCATCTCCCTCCCTCCCACCCTCCCTATCCCACCACTCCAGGTGGTCACAAAGCACCCAGCCGATATCCCTGTGCCATGTGGCTGCTTCCCACTAGCTATCTACCTTACGTTTGTTAGTGTATATATGTCCAAGACTCTCTCTCGCCCTGTCACAGCTCACCCTTCCCCCTCCCCATATTCTCAAGTCCGTTCTTCAGTAGGTCTGTGTCTTTATTCCTGTCTTACTCCTAGGTTATTCATGACATTTTTTTTCTTAAATTCCATATATATGTGTTAGCATAAGGTATTTGTCTGTTTCTTTCTGACTTACTTCACGCTGTATGACAGACTCTAGGTCTATCCACCTCATTACAAATAGCTCAATTTCGTTTCTTTTTATGTATGAGTAATATTCCATTGTATATATGTGCCACATCTTCTTTATCCATTCATCCGATGATGGGCACTTAGGTTGTTTCCATCTCCGGACTATTGTAAATAGAGCTGCAATGAACATTTTGGTACATGACTCTTTTTGAATTTTGTTTTTCTCAGGGTATATGCCCAGTAGTGGGATTGCTGGGTCATATGGTAGTTCTATTTGTAGTTTTTTAAGGAACCTCCATACTGTTCTCCATAGTGGCTGAACCAATTCACATTCCCACCAGCAGTGCAAGAGTGTTGCCTTTTCTCCACACCCTCTCCAGCATTCATTATTTCTAGATTTTTTGATGATGGCCATTCTGACTGGTGTGAGATGATATCTCATTGTAGTTTTGATTTGCATTTCTCTAATGATTAATGATGTTGAGCATTCTTTCATGTGTTTGTTGGTAGTCTGTATATCTTCTTTGGTGAAATGTCTATTTAGGTCTTCTGCCCATTTTTGGATTGGGTTGTTTGTTTTTTTGCTATTGAGCTGCATGAGCTGCTTTTAAATTTTGGAGATTAATCCTTTGTCGGTTGCTTCATTTGCAAATATTTTCTCCCATTCTGAGGGTTGTCTTTTAGTCTTGTTTATGCTTTCCTTTGCTGTGCAAAAGCTTTGAAGTTTCATTAGGTCCCATTTGTTTATTTTTGTTTTTATTTCCATTTCTCTAGGAGGTGCGTCAGAAAGGATCTTGCTGTGATTGATGTCATAGAGTGTTCTGCCTATGTATTCCTCTAAGAGTTTGATAGTTTCTGGCCTTACATTTAGGTCTTTAATCCATTTTGAGCTTATTTTTGTGTATGGTGTTAGAAAGTGATCTAATCTCATACTTTTACATGCATCTGTCCAGTTTTCCCAGCACCGCTTATTGAAGAGGCTGTCTTTTCTCCACTGTACATTCCTGCCACCTTTATCAAAGATAAGGTGTCCATATGTGCATGGGTTTATCTCTGGGCTTTCTCTCCTGTTCCAATGATCTATCTTTCTGTTTTTGTGCCAGTACCATACTGTCTTGATTACTGTAGCTTTGTAGTATAGTCTGAAGTCAGGGAGCCTGATTCCTCCAGCTCCACTTTTCGTTCTCAAGATAGCTTTGACTATTCGGGGTCTTTTGTGTTTCCATACAAATGGCGAAATTTTTTGTTCTAGTTCTGTGAGAAATGCCAGTGGTAGTTTCATAGGGATTGCATTGAATCTATAGATTGCTTTGGGTAGTAGAGTCATTTCCACAATGCTGATTCTTCCAATCCAACAACAAGGTATATCTCTCCATCTATTTGTATCATCTTTAATTTCTTTCATCAGTGTCTTATAATTTTCTGCCTACAGGTCTTTTGTCTCCTTAGGTAGGTTTATTCCTAGATATTTTATTCTTTTTGTTGCAATGGTAAATGGGAGTGTTTTCTTAAATTCACTTTCAGATTTTTCATCATTCGTATATAGGAATGCCAGAGATTTCTGTGCATTAATTTTGTATCCTGCTACTTTACCAAATTCAATGATTAGCGCTAGTAGTTTCCTGGTACCATATTTAGGATTGTCTATGTAGAGTATCATGTCATCTGCAAACAGTGTCAGCTTTACTTCTTCTATTCTGAATTGGATTCCTTTTATTTCCTTTTCTTCTCTGATTGCTGTGGCTAAAACTTCCTAAACTATGTTGAATAAGAGTGGTGAGAGTGGGCAACCTTGTTTTGTTCCTGATCGTAGTGGAAATGCTTTCAGTTTTTCACCATTGAGGATGATGTTGGCTGTTGGCTTGTCATATATGGCCTTTATTATGTTGAGGAAAGTTCGCTCTATGCCTACTTTCTGCAGGGTTTTTATCATAAATGGGTGTTGAATTTTGTCAAAAGCTTTCTCTGCATCTATTGAGATGATCATATGGTTTTTCTCCTTCAGTATGTTAATATGGTTTATCACATTGATAGATTTGCATATATTGAAGAATCCTTGCATTCCTGGAATAAACTCCAATTGATCATGGTGTATGAGCCTTTTAATGTGCTGTTGGATTCTGTTTGCTAGTGTTTTGTTGAGGATTTTTGCATCTATGTTTATCAGTGATATTGGCCTGTAGTTTTCTTTCTTTGTGACATCCTTGTCTGGTTTTGGTATCAAGGTGATGGTGGCCTCGTAGAAGGAATTGGGGAGTGTTCCTCCCTCTGCTATATTTTGGAAGACTTTGAGAAGGATAGGTGTTATCTCTTCTCTAAATATTTGATAGAATTCACCTGTGCAGCCATCTGGTCCTGGGCTTTTGTTTGTTGGAAGATTTTTAATCACAGTTTCAATTTCAGTGCTTGTGATTGGTCTTTTTATATTTTCTATTTCTTCCTCATTCAGTCTGGGCAGTTGTGCATTTCTAAGAATTTGTCCATTTCTTCCAGATTCTCCATTTTATTGGCATAGAGATGCTTGTAGTAATCTCTCATGATCTTTTGTATTTCTGCAGTGTCAGTTTTTACTTCTCCTTTTTCATTTCTAATTCTATTGATTTGAGTCTTCTCCCTTTTTTTCTTGATGAGTCTGACTAGTGGTTTATCTATTTTGTTTATCTGCTCAAAGAACCAGCTTTTACTTTTATTGATCTTTGTTATTGTTTCCTTCATTTCTTTTTCATTTATTTCTGATCTGATTCTTATGATTTCTTTCCTTCTGCTAGCATTGGGTTTTTTTTGTTCTTTCTCTAATTGCTTGAGGTGCAAGGTTAGGTTGTTTATTCGAGATGTTTCCTGCTTGTTAAGTGGGCTTGTATTGCTATAAACTTCCTCCTTAGAACTGCTTTTGCCGCAACCCATAGGTTTTGGGTCATTGTGTCTCCACTGTCTTTTGTTTCTAGGCATTTTTTTTATTTCCTCTTTGATTTCTTCAGTGATTGCTTCATTATTAAGTAGTGTATTGTTTAGCCTCCATGAGTTTGTATTTTTTACAGATCTTTTCCTGTAATTGATATCTAGTCTCATGGCATTGTTGTCGGAAAAGATACTTGATACAATTTCAATTTTCTTAAATTTACCAAGGCTTGATTTGTGACCCAAGGTATGATCTATCCTGGAGAATGTTCCATGAGCACTTGAGGAAAATGTGTATTCTGTTGTTTTTGGATGGAGTGTCCTATAAATATCAAATAAGTCCATCTTGTTTAATGTATCATTTAAAGCTTGTGTTTCCTTATTTATTTTCATTTTGGATGATCTGTCCATGGGTGAAAGTGGGGTGTTAAAGTCCCCTACTATGAATGTGTTACTGTCGTTTTCCCCTTTTATGGCTGTTAGTATTTGCCTTATGTATTGAGGTGCTCCTATGTTGGGTGCAAAAATATCTACAATTGTTATATCTTCTTCTTGGATTGATCCCTTGATCATTATATAGTGTCCTTCTTTGTCTCTTCTAATAGCCTGTATTTTAAAGTCTATTTTGTCTGATATGAGAATTGCTACTCCAGCTTTCGGTTGGCTTCCATTTGCATGGAATATATTTTTCCACCCCCTTACTTTCAGTCTGTATGTGTCTCTAGGTCTGAAGTGGGTCTCTTGTAGACAGCATATATAAGGGTCTTGTTTTTGTATCCATTCAGCCAATTTGTGTCTTTTGGTGGGAGCATTTAGTCCATTTACATTTAAGGTAATTATCAATATGTATGTTCCTATTCCCATTTTGTCAATTGTTTTTGGTTCGTTACTGTAGATCTTTTCCTTCTCTTGTGTTTCTTGCCTATAGAAGTTCCTTTAGCATTTGTTGTAAAGCTGGTTTGGTGGTGCTGAACTCTCTCAGCTTTTGCTTGTCTGTAAAGGTTTTAATTTCTCCATCAAATCTGAATGAGATCCTTGTTGGGTAGAGCAATCTTGGTTTCTGGTTTTTCTCCTTCATCACTTTAAATATGTCCTGCCAGTCCCTTCTGGCTTGCAGTGTTTCTGCTGAAAGATCAGCTGTTATCCTTATGGGGATTCCCTTGTGTGTTATTTGTTGTTTTTCCCTTGCTGCTTTTAATATGCTTTCTTTGTATTTAATTTTTGACAGTTTGATTAATATGTGTCTTGGCGTATTTCTCCTTGGATTTATCCTGTATGGGACTCTCTGTGCTTCCTGGACTTGATTAACTATTTCCTTTCCCATATTAGGGAAATTTTCAACTATAATCTCTTCAAATATTTTTTCAGTCCCTTTCTTTTTCTCTTCTTCTTCTGGAACCCCTATAATTCGAATGTTGGTGCATTTAATGTTGTCCCAGAGGTCTCTGAGACTGTCCTCAGTTCTTTTCATTCTTTTTTTTTTTTATTCTGCTCTGCAGTAGTTATTTCCACTATTTTATCTTCCAGGTCACTTATCCGTTCTTCTGCCTCAGTTATTCTGCTATTGATCCCATCTAGAGTACTTTTAATTTCATTTATTGTGTTGCTCATCGTTGCTTGTTTCATCTTTATTTCTTCTAGGTCCTTGTTAACTGTTTCTTGCATTTTGTCCATTCTATTTCCAAGATTTTGGATCATCCTTACTATCATTATTCTGAATTCTTTTTCAGGTATACTGCCTATTTCCTCTTCATTTGTTAGGTCTGGTGCATTTTTACTTGCTCTTTTATCTGCTGTGTGTTTTTCTGTCTTCTCATTTTGCTTATCTTACTTGTTTGGGGTCTCCTTTTTGCAGGCTGCACGTTCATAGTTCCCACTGTTTTTGATGTCTGTCTCTAGTGGCTAAGGTTGGTTCAGTGGGTTGTGTAGGCTTCCTGGTGGAGGGGACTAGTGCCTGTGTTGTGGTGGATGAGGCTGGATCTTGTCTCTCTAGTGGGCAGGTTCACGTCTGCTGGTGGGTTTTGGGGTGTCTGTGGACGTATTATGATTTTAGGCAGCCTCTCTGCTAATGGGTGGGGTTGTGTTCCTGTTTTGCTAGTTGTTTGGCATAGGTTGTCCAGCACTGTAGCTTGCTGGTCGTTGAGTGAAGCTGGGTGCTGGTGTTAAGATGGAGGTCTCTGGGAGGTTTTCACCGTTTGATATTATGTGGAGCTGGGAGGTCTCTTGTTGACCAGTGTCCTGAAGTTGGCACTCCCACCTCAGAGTCAGAGCCCTGACTCCTGGCTGAAGCACCCAGAGCCTTTCATCCACACGGCTCAGAATAAAAGGGAGAAAAAGTAGAGAGAATTAGTAGAAGTATGAAGAAAGAAAGGAGGGAAGGAAGGAAGGAAGAAAGGAAGAAAGAAAGAAAGAAAGAAGCAAAGAAGGCAAGAAGGAAAGAAAGGAGGGAGGGAGGGAGGAAGGAAGGAAGGAGGGAAGGCAGGAAAAAGGACAGAAAGAAAGTAGATACAGTAAAATAAAATAAAGTACAGTAAAGTTATTGAATTAAAAAATAATTATTTAGAAAAAAAGGGATGGATAGAACCTTAGGACAAATGTTGGAAGCAAAGCTATACAGACAAAATCTTACACAGAAGCATACACATACACCCTCAAAAAAAGATGTAAAGGGAAAGAATCATAAATCTTGCTGTCAGAGACCACCTCCTCACTTTGGGATGATTCGTTGTCTAAAGGAGGGAAGCAAGGAAAGAAAGAAAGAAAGAAAGAAAGAAAGAAAGAAAGAAAGAAGGAAAGAAAGAAAGGAAGGAAGAAAGAAAGAAGGTAAAGTATAATAAAGTTATTAAAATTAATTATTAAGAAAAAAACTTTAAAAAATTCCATGGACGGATAGAACCCTAGGACAAATGGTTGAAACAAAGCTATACAGACAAGATCTCACACAGAAGCATACACATACACATTCACAAAAAGAGGAAAAGGGGAAAAAATCATAGATCTTGCTCTGGAAACCCACCTCCTCAATTTGGGATGATTCGTTGTCTATTCGTGTATTCCACAGATGCAGGGTACATCAAGTTGATTGTGCAGCTTTCATCTGCTGTTTCTGAGGCTGCTGGGAGAGATTTCCCTTTCTTTTCTTTGTTCTCACAGCTCACAGGTGCTCAGCTTTGGATCTGGCCCTGCCTCTGCGTGTAGGTCGCTGGAGGGCGTCTGTTTTTTGCTCAGACAGGACGGGGTTAAAGGAGTCGCTGATTCGGGGCTCTGGCGCACTCAGGCCGGGGGGATGGAGGGGCACTGCGTGCCGGGCGGGCCTGTGGCGGCAGAGGCCGGTGTGACATTGCACCAGCCTGAGGTTCACCGTGCGTTCTCCCGGGGAAGTTGTCCCTGGATTCCGGGAACCTGGCAGTGGCGGGCTGCACAGGCTCCCCAGCAGAGGGGTGTGGATAGTGACCTGTGCTCGTACACAGGCCCCTTGGTGGCGGCAGCAGCAGCCTTAGAGTCTCCCGCCTGGGGTCCTCGCTTTTAGCCGTGGCTTGCGCCTGTCTCTGGAGTTCCTTTAAGCAGCGCTCTTAAACCCCTCTCCTCGCGCACCAGGAAACAAAGAGGGAAGAAAGTCTCTTGCCTCTTCGGCAGGTGCAGACTTTTCCCCAGACTCCCTCCGTGGTGCACTAACCCCTTCAGGCTATGTTCAAGCCGCCAACCCCAGTCCTCTCCCTGCACTCTGACCGAAACCCGAGCCTCAGCTCGCAGCCCCGCCCGCCCCGCCTGGTGAACAGACAAGCCTCTCGGGCTGGTGAGTGCCGGTCGGCACGGATCCTCTGTGCGGGAATCTCCCCACTTTGCCCTCTACACCCCTGTTGCTGTGCACTTCTCCGCGGCCCTGAAGCTCCCCCCTCCGCCTCCCGCAGTCTCTGCCCGCAAAGGGGCTTCCTAGTGTGTGGAAACTTTTCCTCCTTCACAGCTCCCTCTCACTGGTGCAGGTGCCGTCCCTATTCTTTTGTCTCTGTTGTTTCTTTTTTTCTTTTGCCCTACCCAGGTACGTGGGGAGTTTGTTGCCTTTTGGGAGGTCTGAGGTCTTCTGCCAGCCTTCAGTAGGTGTTCTGTAGGAGTTGTTCCATGTGTAGATGTATTTCTGGTGTATCTGTGGGGAGGAAGGTGATCTCCGCGTCTTAATCTTCTGCCATCTTTAAGGTCCCCTCCCCATGTTTAATTTTTGAGTAGCCACTAAAGTATGTTCCACAGCAGCTGCACCAATTTACATTCCCACCAGAAATATATGAAGGTTCCAATTTTTTCACATCTTCATCAACACTTCTTATTTTTTTTAATTATATTTATTCTAGTGAGTATAATGTGGTATCTCACTATGATTTTAATTTGTTTTTCCTTAATGACTAATAATATTGATTATCTTTTCACATGTTTATTGGCCATTTGTATATCGTATTTGTATAAATGTCAAGTACTTTGACCATTTTAACTTGGATTTTTTGTTTTTAACTGTTAACGTAAGGTCTCTTTATATATTCTGGATATTAGACTCTTGACAGATGCATGATTTGCAAATATTTTCTCCCATTCTGTTGTTTGTCTTTTCACTTTCTTGATAGTATCCTTTGAGGGAAAAATGATTTTAATTTGATGAAGTCCAGTTTATCTATTTTTTATTTTGTTTCTCATGCTTTTGGTGTCATATCTAAAAATTCATTCCGTAATCCAAAGTCAGAAAGCTTACACTTATGTTTTTCCTGAGTCTTATAGCATCAGCTTTCAAATTTATGTCTTTAATCCATTTTGAGTTATTTTTGTATATGTTGTAAGGCAGGAGTCCAATTTCATTCTTTTGCATGTGGATATCCAGTTGCCCCAGAACCATTTGTTGAAAAGACTATTCTTTCTTTGTTGAATGATCTTGGTTTTAAGGGGGTGGTATTCAAAACAAGACATTTGATAGTATTGTAGGATACAATCAATAAATTTTCAAGATTTTAAAACTAGGACCTTAAGTAAGTAAGCAAGTAAGTAAGTAATGTGGAAGAGTAATACTGAAGAATAGCAATACATAGACTGTATGAACGTGATTATAACTAGAATTTACTAAGCATGAAATTAAGCATTCATAATGAATCACATATAACTTGTTTCACTGTATATATAAGTAAATCATGTGAGAATATGTTCTGTTCTGACCACCAGCACCGGGTGTTCCAACAGTCATTCACTATTATCTAAATCTCTTTCCTGCCATGAAATTTTATTCCATTCTTCTATGTTGATTGGTCTCATAAAGCTATGTTGATTTTTTGCAGCTGAAATACTTTTCCCCCTCTTAAAGTTCCACTGGTCTTGTTTTACTGCCTCTTATAGGAAGTTTGCAAAGTCATTTCCTTTTCTTTCCAAATTTCTCATACTTTATCTTGTTCCTTTTCTTTTCACTGTTTTCTTTTCTCTTTGTTCTGTGTGCTTCATTTTACTTTCATTCGTCTTTTTTTTTCTATTTCTTTATGCCTGTAATGAATAGGTGAGCAAACCGATTCATTATCCCACATTGTGAAGGTAAAAGATTGACTTTCTAGCAAAGCCATCATAAATAATTGCTTCAGGAAAGAAATTTACCATTTATCATTTTCTGATTCCTGCTTGATCTCAGTCATCCTTAGTCCTCCTAGTGCCAAAGCTGGGACCACTGTTCTCACCTGCAGGCTTAGCCTGGAAACATTGATTTTAGAATATAAGTCTTTAAAAATTGCCATCCTATCACTCTGTGACTCAATATCAAGTTACTCATGCTACTTGTTTGGACCCACAATTATGATCCTTTGGATAAATGCTCTTGTGATTTGTTCACTTTGTCCCCATCTTCCCATTCTGGTAACCCATTTTCATTAATTATTTTCTGAGCCTGAGTCCCTATCTTGGTACCTTGCCTTCTACTTCAGTCTTCTAGGACTGGATTTTTGTTTTGTTTCTGTCCATTTCCCCCTTCTTCCCTGGAGTTCTCCTTTCTGAACTCCAGGACAGTAGCCAAGTCCATGTTAACTTGCTGATGGTCTACTCTGACTTCTGTATTAGCCTCATGAATCCCTTTTTTCTGCTCAGCTGGACTGTTGGGAATTACTATTGTCTTATAAGCAAATAACCTCAAGTTCACCATTCTTAAACTTCAGTGTGCATAGAAATAACCTGTGGTATATATTAGAATTTCAGATTACTGTATTCTATGATCTGAAATTTTGATTCATTATGTTTGAGGAAAAGCACAGGTCTTTTAATATTTAACAAGCTCTTTTGGTGATTCTTATGCCAGTGGTCAGCAGACCATACTTTGAAAAACATTATAACTTACAATTATGGCTCGCCAATGAAATGTTTACTATTATCTATTGCCATATTATTTGGAAGCTACTTCTGAATTGAACTTCACTGAGTCTAAAGGACTGGATCTGTTTTAGCTGCCTGTCATACCTGATGATTTCCACCTGTGAGGTTTGCTGAGACCTAAATGGCTTGTTTCATTTTTTTTATTTTTGAATTTTTATTGGAGTACAGTTGATTTACAATGTTGTGTTACTTTCAGGTATACAGCAAAGTGAATCAGTTATATATATATATCCACTCTTTCTTAGATTCTTTTCCCATACAGGCCTTTACAGAGTGTTGAGTAGAGTTCCCTGTGCTATACAATAGGTCCTTATTAGTTACTTATTTCATATATAGTAATGTGTATATGTCAATCCCAATCTCCCAATTTTTCCCTCACCCCCTTACCAACTGGTAAGCATAAGGTTTTTTTTATACATCTGTGAGTCTACTTCTATTTTGTAAATAAGTTCATTTGTACCCTTTTTTTTCTTTTAGATTCTACATATAAGTGATAATATATGATATTTTTGTTTCTCTGACTTACTTCTGAATTGAACTTCAGAGTCTAAAGAGCTGTATTCCCTGCCTGTCATTCCTGACAATTTCCACCTGTGAGGTGAGATCTCAATGGATTGTTTCTGCATGCAAACTAAAGATGGGCAGGACCAGGCTCTGATCCTAGAAGTAGGCCCTATATGTGTGGCTTGAAGTTGAAATCACACTTTCCAAGGGTGCATAACAAATGAGCTTGATTTGAGTGTGATTTGTTGGGTGATACTTAGTAGCAGGGCAGAGACAATACTTGTGTTGTCAAGTGATAAGTGGGAATCTGGAAAATATTCAGCATCATGGACATTTGATGGTTTTGGTTGCCCAGCATTAATTTCCTTTTCTTAATTAGTATTTTAATTTCATTATGAGGAATTACCTCTTCTCCATTGCATCTTCTGTAATCAGGTTCCACTTCCTCCCCTAACCAAAGGATGAAATAGTGATCATAATTATGCCAACTTAACACTACTTTCCTGGAATTTCAATCTTGAAGTGAATTGCAAAAAGACAAACAAGTTTGAATCTATTCTATTCCAGCAGAGGGTCCAGTGCATACTCTTTTGCTACAAGAGAATTCCTATTCCTATGGTTACATCTTCTTAGCCTTTAGCTGCCTTTGTTCTTGCTGATTTCTAAACCTGGTTCTCCAGCCTTCGGGTGATTTCTATGAAGAAACAATATGTTTCCAATTAATTTCATTTTGCCTAAGTTAGCCAGATTTACTTCCTGTTGCTTGTAAACAAAGAACTGTAAAGGATATATTCAGGAAGATAAGGCAAAAGGACTGGAAAATTGTAATACAAGCTTGGGGGAAGAGGGTTCTCTGAAGGGAGAGCAACATGTTGGAGGACTCATGTGGGCCCAGAATTTGGACTAAGAATACCAGTTTTAGGGCTGAGAATAAGAGAACTAAGTCTAGATTCTACCTGTCAGTGATAATGTGTTACTAATGTATTGAACAGTGTTGAACCTGCAATTTGAAGTTTTTATACTTATAGAGAGAAGTAGCTGGAAAAGGTAGAGACTGATGGGGCCTGACACACCCCAAAGATCATCTCTAGTTCTAAACCTAGGCCCTGTTAATCATCTTCATCCACTTCTGGAAACCACACTATTCCTGACTACTGAGATACACCTCTAAGAACAAGCAGCATATTGTGAAGATCAAGATAAATACTGGTTCAGACCTTTTAATTTATGCCTTTCCACATGTATATCACATTTAATAATTTTTATTGGTGGGGATGGAAGTAAGGGTAAAGAGGATACAGGTGTTGAAAATTATGTTTATATTTATATCTTGAAAATAAAATTCATTGACATTTCCTAACATGCCATCTTGTTATGGTAGGAAGAGAAGGCAGAGCTAGAGATTGATGAGTCAAACTATGATGGGGTTGTACTTGAGCTGGATAATTTCCACCTGGACAAATAAGAAATGTTCAAGAAAAATGTTTACTTATTCAGCATTAGGAAGTATAAAAATATTCTATATTTGATTCTAAAAATCATATGCAACTCTTCTTTCTACTAAAACTGTGTCTATAATACAATTTTTTCATTTTTAAACTATTTTATTTTACAGGTATTTAGCAGGCAAACTTCTGGAAAGTAATGGTTATAAGCATGACATTTGCAGCATAAAAGACCAGAATTTGAATATCAGTTCTATTATTTACTAATTGTGTAACATTGGAAAAACTGTTTAAACTCTCTGAACCTCAGGTGTTTTTGTTTTAATTTTTAAAATAGTCATAATAATACTTCATAGTCTTGTATAAAATAAAGTAATAATCACAAAGCATCTAGCACTGTGCCTGGAACTTAGTAAGTAGTAAATATATTATTAGTAGCAGTAATAGTTGTAGTTATAAATTGAGAGACTGTATTGATTTGCCAGCATGATAGCCTGTCTTTTTTGGAAAGATGATTTTTAACATAAATTTTAAAAAATTGATTAAATATTCATTTTTTAGTTTAATTTGGGTCAGTTTTTTAGGAGACTGATTGTACCAAACTATCAACTGTCAACAACAACTGAGTCAGTCTTTGGTCTCCCAAAAAAGCTGGTTAGTGTCATAGAAGCCCCTGATGGAGCATTCAGCTAGTATCTCAGAAAAAGTTCATGGCTGTCTCTAACTAACTGTATGTCTCATAACTAATCTAGTATAATCTTCATAGCCCTGTGAGATAAATAGGGATATCACCTCATGTTACATAACTGAAGTGCAGAGGGCTTAAAAGACTTGCCCAAGATTACATAGTCTGGAAATGAGTCAAACTCAAATCTTTTGTTTTCAAATCCTGTGTTAATTCCATTATGTTTAGAATATGGTAATTTTTGGTATCATACTATAATGCAAATAAGAGCTGTCAATGTTATTAAAGGAAATGTGGTAGAGAGGGGCAGCAAACCAATATGGATAAATTATTTTAAAAGAATCTTCTTTTTGGTTTTATAGCAGGTTCCATTTGACTGAATTATTCAGTTGAATTGCTTTAATGTTAGTATAGCTATAGTGAAGAATCAGTATTAGTAAGAAAGAACATAGTCACACAAATCTAGAGAATGATGATATCTCCTCACGGATCATCTCCCTAGTGATTCTCTACCATAGCTGGCTGCACATTTACAGACAAATAAAATCTGAAATTGGGGAAGGGGCACTGAATATATACTTTTAAAAGCTACCAAGGTGATTCTCATGTGTAACCAGAGTTGATAACCCCTGATTAGCCCAACTCCTTATTTAGCAAAACATGGTGACCTCAAACTAGTGTCTTAACTACTGCATTAAATATAATTAAACATATCTATATTATCCATATTGCTCTTGGAAAATCTTGCACTCAAATTTTTATTGACATTATCACCTATTTTGCTTAAGTATTGACTTTACAAGAGTATGGTCTTGAATTAGCATAGCCCAGCGAAGACATGAAGAAAAGGTCCTTGAAGTTCTATTAACTTTTTGCTCAAAGGGAAGTATGAACTTGCAAGGGAATATGTAAACCAGAATGTTTAGGGAGAGAGGTCACCTCTGCTTTTGGTTGTTGCTTTCCATCAGTTTGAAAGGTGTGGTAATTCATTGGCAGTGTGGAATGGAGTGGCTGTAAATACTTGACCCAGAGGTCAAGATGCGGAAGTTTAAGATATAGCCCTTTTTAGTTTTGATTCATTGTTCAACCTAAAGTAAAGTCTTAGGATATTGGAGGCATATATATTTAAAGATAAGAATAATATACCTTTTAAAGGCCAAGTACAAGTCACTTTTAGATGGTCACCGTTGGAGATTATTCATGCTCTGTTTGGGATAATTAAGAACTGATTCAAAATAGTGCTTTTTATTTGACTTTAAAAATTTTTGTATTTATACTTAAATATAGATGTTTTAAATGCATTAAGAATTCAACTAAAATAATTTAATGCTCCCATCCCAAAGACCTGTTGGGGATATTGGGAAGATACCCAGTTTATCCATCATCACGTTCTGCTCACTCCTTCACTGTAGTCCTTCCATGTTGAGCACAGATAGCTTTGTCATTGGGACCATAGCAGAGGTGTTCTTCTAAAATCGTTCATGTAGCTATAGAGGCTACATGTTTAGGTTTTAATGAGCTTGCCTGTTAGGATGGAAACTGAGACAAACTAGACATGGAGAGAATGAGAGTGTTGTGAGAAAGAGAAAAATTAATAAATACTAAATTGAATAGAAGATCACTGAGTCTCAGATTTGGAAGAAATCTTGAAGTTCATATGATACAATTCTCTACCTCAGGCAGAAATGCTCTCTTCAATATCCTTGTCAAGTGGTTGTCTAATCTTCATTTGAAAACTTCTAGTAATGTGGAACTGCTCTTTGTACAAACCATTTAACGTTTAATTAAGGTATCATCCATTTCTAAGAAAGTTTAAAAGCTCTTGTTTGAGTCACAGATAGTAAAATAGAGGTGATAAATGATCAGCTATCATTCTAGTCAATTGGCCAATCACATAAAAAGAGACTATTTCTCTGTATCCCTAGCAAAAAGTCAGCAACACTAGAAATTTGGTATAGCTGACTGGAGTTTGACTAGGCTGTCAAGTGCAAAGTACACTAACTAATAATAAATTTGCAAATTAGTTTGCAGCAATATGCTCCACAATGCAATTATCCCTATCCTTCCTAGTGGAAAGTTACACATATTCATCTGGTTGTCTGCTGGTTTTTTTCTTCTTTCACCCGACCTTGACCTACACTCTGTTAATGGAACAGCTAAAAGTGTTAGTAAATCAGTAGCCAAATTTCTACATCATCAGTTGAAAAAAGATGGGTAACCCAATCTGGAAGCAATTCCTGAAGAGGGTTTCTGAAATGCTTTGAGCAGTAGAAAAATAGTTTTAGCATGTATATCACAACCCAAGGCAAAAATTTTGAAGGTAGTAACACTCATTTAGATATAGATCTGATGTTTTTTAAAACATTCATGTTACATTTCAGTCACAGCATTTCTCTGTCACTGTCACTCTATGTTCTCTGGTACAATGTGAACTTCATTTAAGGTCTATTGCTTGAGCTGTTAAATGTTCACTTTGATGAAGCCTACTCAAAGACCTATTCTGAATCAGTCCAGAGTGACTGTAGGTGACAGTTTGAAAATATAATTGCATGTTTAAAAGTCAAAATTTTCTAAACGATTCAGTTATTTCTTTAATTTTTAATTTTTTTGAATGAAAGATTTTTAAAATTCTATAGTGCTTTACAATTTTCAAAAGTTTCACACACATGATTTCATATAATCCCTAACACCCCTATATTGCTCTTCCCCTCCCTCTCCCCACTGGTAACCAATAGTTTGTTTTATATATCAGTGAGTCTGTTTCTTTTTTGTTTTATTCATTAGTTTGTTTTCTTTTTCAGATACCACATATAAATGATATCATACAGTATTTGTCTTTCTCTGTCTGACTTATTTCATTTAGTATAATGTTATTTCTTTAATATATGTCATTATTAACTGAATTATCTTGTTTTTTATGGAATAATACTTTGTAATTAAAAAATAAATTTCAAAGTAAAATTCATATGGTATTTACTGGAATCTTTTAGTTTCATTACTTTAAATATAAATTTGCTTATTGGTGAAATTTTCTATGAACGGCATAAAAACTGCAATTGCATTATCAATCATTCTATGTTGATTTAGTTTTATTGTGTGTTCAATTTGGATATGGAAAGGTTATTTGTTTACAGAGATATTAAAACTATTGGTCAGGTTTGATTTGGTTCAACGGGAGTATTGCTGTCTTTTCTGTATTATATTCAATGATGTGGTTATACGTTTTGTGGCCATTTCTTGGTTATTCATGCTAACAGAGAGAAGGAATGGCTTAAGTAATCCCAAAATAATTTCTATGTGCCTTTGGAATATGATTTTGAATTTCCATTCTATTATAAGAATTTTATGTTCTGGGAATATTTTTTAAAATAATTATATCACACCTTTATATTTCACCCTGTACTGGCATTTCTTTGCCAGTTCATATATCACTATTGGTAGAGAAAGGCCTTTATATTCTAGCTTCTGCCATCATAAAAATAATGAACTTGGTTAAAAGAGTGACTATTTTTTTTTCATTTTCAAGCAATTGTTGTGCTCCTATTTTGTATTAGGCACTCTGCTAGGTACAATAAGAGACACAGAGATGAAGAAGATATTCCCTTCCTTGAGAGAATCATAGTCAAAAAACAAAGACAATATACATGTATCTATAATGCTTAGAGAAGTACAGAGTGCAGAAGATTTATTTCTAATTTGGGTGAGGATGAAATGGAGCAGAGAAAGACTTTTAAGTAGGGTTCTGAAGGATTAGTAATATCCAAGTATCTGAGTAAGGGAGAAAGTATCTTTCCAGACAAGGGGAAGTTTGAGGCATGTTGGGGATGTGATGAGTAATCACAAAAGGGAGTGATGGCAAATAAGTTTGGAAATATAACTGAAAAACTCATCCATGAGGTAGTTAGAATATGATAAAATTATAGTGGATAGTAATACCACTTGTATGTAAATGAGAGTTGAATATTCTAATAAAAGATGAAAATATTTTACTGAGATGGTCTCAACTGTAAATATGTTATATAGATGTATTAATGTTTTATTTTTGATATTTTATGTTATATTTGAGATGCAAGAGAAGTTTCATTTGAAAATGGGCAATAGAAGACCTGAGGAGTTTCGCTGGCACATATATTAAATTTAGTGCAGTTACAGCAATCCAGACAAACTAATGAGGGTATGGAGTGGAAACTTTTGTAATTTCATTAATTAAAAAGAAAGCAATTATTATGTAGCTATTTTATTTATTACAAAATTATATTTAGAAACATTGAGTTTTTTGCAAATTTGTAATAAATTTAATAGACTCATTGAAATTAGGTCACAAAGTGAAACCTGCTCTTGTGAATGAATTGCTGGTCAGAAAATAAGTTCTGCCACTGATGCTCAAGGGGTCTATTTTCCTCCAAGTAAAATGATTGACTTATTTGGCTTTCAGCCCTCAAGTCTGAATTCAGGAATCAGCACAGTCCAGTAGGAAAAGGGCTGAACAAAGATTTAAAGGAATATTTGGCTTAAGTTTCAGTTCTTGTAGAATGTATTTTTTTTTATGACTGTGTTTACACAAGAGATGGATCAAGTTGGGGCCATAAATTTTTTGGGGTTTTGGGGTTTTTTTTTGCAGTACACAGGCCTCTCACTGCGGAGCACAGGCCCTGGATGCGCAGGCTCAGCGGCCATGGCTCATGGGCCTAGCCGCTCCGTGGCATGTGGGATCTTCCCGGACCGGGGCACGAACCCATGTCCCCTGCATCGGCAGGCGGACTCTCAACCACTGCGCCACCAGGGAAGCCCGGGGCCATAAATTTTAATCTAAAGTAACACAATAACAAGTATACCAAGTATGCCAAGTATACCAAACATTTTCCCATAATTCACAAAATAAAAGCTAAAACAACACAAAAGGGAGGAGCTAGTGCAGAAAAGTAGCTCAGCTTTTAGAATGTTTGCATCAGTTATTTAATTAATTAGTAGCAAGCTGTGTTTTCTTAAGGGGAAAACAATTCTGACATAAACATTCTCCACATCTGATTTCAGAAATTTTTGCATGTATAACTTAGTTAAATTATACCTGCCTAATAAGTGATGGCTTTTTGTAATATATGCTGATTGTGATTGGAAATAAAGTTTAAATGTACCAAAGAAATAAACATTATGTTCTTGCTTGAATTTCCCACCTCCCTAGTCAAGTGGAATTTATTCTATATGATATACTTGTTAAACAAAAACTTGAGTGAGAGAAAACATATTTCACATTTGGAGTAGAAATGTCAAGAGACATCCAGTTCTTGGAATTAGGTATTTCCATAACAAAGTAATTAGGGCAAAAAAAGTACATTTGTACAAAACATAACAGTTCAGAGTATTTTCATATCAATTTTATTCTCAATTGTTAAGTGTTACTAACACTTTTATTGGATAGGTATGACAAATAAAATTCTTTACATTTTACTGTTGAGGAAACTGGAATTCAGAGAGTTTGCCTTAGACAACTCAGACTAGAATGCACATCTCTTGACAGACTAGAACTTTAAAAAAATTTTTGAAATAATTTCATACTCATATAGAACTTTCAAAAACAGTATGGATTAAATGCTATGTACCTTTCACCCAGCTTCCCCCAATGACATCTTATGTAACTTATATACAATGTCAAACCCATAGTATGACACCCTTTCCTCCCTTTCTTCCTTTATTTATTTTTTGTGTATAGTTCTATAAAATTATCATATGTTGAAATTTGTGTAACCACCATTACAATCAGGATACAGAACTGTTCGATCACCCCAAAGAGATTTCTCTTTATACTTATACTCTCTTCCAAATGTAACCTTTGGCAATTACCAATTTGTCTAGATTCAAGTCCTTTGTCAGATATGTGATTTACAGATACTTTCCCCCAGTCTGTAGCCTGTCTTTTCATTCTCTTCTGAGAGTTTTTCACAGAGCAAAAGTTTCTAATTGTGAAGAGGTACAATTGATCAACTTTACCATTTACAGATTGTTCTTTTGGTGTCGAGTTTACAGACTTGTTGCCTAGTTCTAGATCCTGAAGATTTTCTCTCTTTTTTTAAATTGAAGTGCAGTTGATTTACAATATTGTGTTAGTTTTAAGTATACAGCAAAGTGATTTAGATATATATTATATATACAAATACATATTTGTATTTCACATGTTTCCGTTATAGGTTATTACAAGATATTGAATATAATTCCCTGTGCTATACAGTTAATCTTTGTTGCTTACCTATTTTATGTATAGTAGTTTGTATCTGTTAATCCCACACTCTGAATTTATCCCATCCCACCCCCCATTTTGGTAACCACAAGTTTTTTTTCTATGTCTGTGCCTCTGTTTCATATATAGATTCATTTGTATTACTTTTAAGATTCCACATATAAGTGACAGAATATAATATTTGTCTTTATCTGACTTACTTCACTAAGTATGATATTATCTAGCTCCATCCATGTTGCTGCAAATGGCAATATTTCATTCTTTTTTATGGCAGATAAATATTCCAGTGTGTGTGTGTGTGTATGTGTGCATATATATATATTTTATATATATATATATATATATATATATATATATATATATATGCATATATCACATCTTCTTAAGCCAATCCTCTGTTGATGGGCACTTGGGTTCTTTCCATGTCTTGGTTATTATAAAGAGTACTGCTATGGACTTCTCTGACAGTCCAGTGGTTAAGACGCCACATTTTCACTACAGGGGGCATGGGTTCGATCCCTGGTCAGGGAAGATCCTGCATGCTGTGCAGTGCAGCCAAAAAAAAAAAATAGTGCTGTGATGAACAATGGAGTGCATGTATCTATTCAAATTAGTGTTTTCATTTTTTCCAGATATGTACCCAGGAGTGGGATTGCTGGATCATATAGTAGCTGTATTTTTAGTTTTTTAAAGGAAACTCCATACTGATTTCCATAACGGCTACACCAATTTACATTCCCACCAAGAGTGTAGGAGGGCATCCTTTCCTCCACACTCTCTCCAGTATTTATTATTTGTAGACTTTTTGAAGATAGCTATTCTGGCCAGTGTGAGGTGATACATCATTGTGATTTTGATTTCCATTTCTCTAATAATTAATGATGCTGAACATCTTTTTATGTGTCCATTGGCCATCTGTATGTCTTCTTTGGAAAAACGTATATTTAGGTCTTCTGTCCATCTTCTGATTGGGTTGTTCATTTTCTCAATATTGAGTTTTATGAGTTGTTTGTATATTTTGGATATTAAGCCCTTGTCAGTTGCATCATTTGCAAATATCAAATATTTTTTCCTATTTTGTAGGTTGTCTTTTCTTTTTTTTTTTTTTTTTTTTGCAGTACATGGGCCTCTCACTGTTGTGGCCTCTCCCATTGCAGAGCACAGGCTTCAGACGTGCAGGCTCAGCGGCCATGGCTCATGGGCCCAGCCACTCTGTGGCATGTGGAATCTTCCCGGACTGGGGCATGAACCTGTGTCCCTTGCATCGGCAGGCAGACTCTCAACCACTGCACCACTAGGGATGCCCTGTCTTTTCATTTTATTGATGGTTTCCTTTGTTCTGAAAAAGTTGTATGTTTGATTGGGTCCCACTTCTTACTTTTGCTTTTATTTCTTTTGCCTTGGGAGACAGATCTAGGAAAATATTGCTACAATTTATACTCAAGAATGTTTTGCCTATGTTCTCTTCTAAGAGTTTTATGGTGTCATGTCTTATATTTAGGTCATTAAATTGTTTTGATTTTATTTTTATATATGGTGTGAGGGAGTGGTCTAATTTCATTGATTTACATGTAACTGTCCAGTTTTCTCAACACCACTTGTTGTAGAGATTGTCTTTTTTCCATTGTATATTATTGCCTCCTTTGACATAGATAGACCACAGGTGAACGGGTTTATTTCTGGACTCTCTGTTCTGTTCCATTGAGCTATATGTCTGTTTGGGGCCAAAACCATGCTGTTTTGATTACTGTAGTTCTGTAGTATAGTCTGAAGTCTGGAAGGGTTATGCCTCCAGCTTTATTTTTTCCTTATGATTGCTTTGGCAATTCTTGGTCTTTTGTGGTTCCATATAAATTTTAAGATATTTGTTCTAGTTATATGTAGAATGTCATGAGTATTTTTTTTTTTTTTTGCTGTACGTGGGCCTCTCACTGTTGTGGCCTCTCCCATTGCAGAGCACAGGCTCCGGACGCGCAGGCTCAGCGGCCATGGCTCACAGGCCCAGCCGCTCCGCGGCACGTGGGATCTTCCCGGACCAGGGCACGAACCCATGTCCCCTGCATCAGCAGGCGGACTCTCAACCACTGCGCCACCAGGGAAGCCCTGTCATAAGTATTTTGATAGGGATTGCATTAAATCTGTAGGTTGCTTTGGGTAGCATGGCCATTTTAACCATATTAATTCTTCCAATCCTAGAGCATGTGATGTCTTTATATTTCTTTGAATCATCTTCAATATACTTTGTCAATGTTTTACTGTTTTCAGCATACAGGTCTTTCACTTCCTTGGTTAAATTTATTCCTAGGTATTTCTTTTTCATGTGATTTTAAATGAGATTTTTGGTTTTTTACCTTCCTTTTCTGAAATTTCATTGTTAGTGTAAAAAGTGTAACAAATTCTTTATATTAACCTTGTATCCTGCAACCTTACTGAATTCATTTATTAGTTCTAATAGATTCTGTATGGAAACTTTAGGGTTTCCTATGTAAAGTATCATGTCATCTACCAATAGTGACAGTCTTACTTCTTCCTTTCAATTTAGATATATATATTTTTCCTTTTTCTTGTCTGATTGCTATGGCTAGGATTTCCAATACTATGTTGAATAGGAGTGGTAAGAGTGGGCATTCTTGCCTCATTCCTAACTTTAATGGGAAGGCTTTCAGTTTTTCACTGTTGAGTATTATGTTGGTTGTGGCTTTGTCATAAATGACTTTTATTATGTGTAGATATGGTCCCTCTATACCCATTTCAGTGAGAGTTTTTATCTAGAATGGATGTTAAATTTTGTCAAATGATTTTACTGCATCTATTGAGATGATTATGTGGCTTTTGTCTTTCCTTTTGTTAATGTGGTATATCACTTTGATTGATTTGCTTATGTTGAACCATCCTTGCAACCTTGGAATGAATCCAACTTGATCATGGTGTATGGTATTTTTTATGTATTGTTTTTGATGTACGATTCTGTTTCCTAATAGTTTGTTGAGGATTGTTGCATCTATATTCATTAAAAATAGATGTTGGCCTGTAATTTTCTGTTTTGTAGTGTCTTTTGTTTTGTTATCAGGGTTATGGTGGCTTCATAGAATGAATATGAGAGCGGTCCCTCCTCTTCAATTTTTTGTAATAGTTTGAAAAGGATAGCTATAAGTTCTTTGTATGTTTGTTAAAATTCCCCAGTGAAGCCATCCAGTCCTGTACTTTCGTTTGGAGGGAGTTTTTTTGGTTTTTTTTGATTACATATTCTATTTCACTTTTAGTGATCAGTCTGTTCAAAGTGTCTGTCTCCTCTTGACTCAGTATTGGAAAGCTTTCTGTTTCTACAAACTTGTCAACTTCTTCTGGGTTGTCCAACTTGTTGACACATAACGGCTCATAGTATTGTTTTATGATTTTTGTATTTCTGTGGTATCAGTTGTTATTTCTTTTCTTTCATTTTTTTTTTGAGGGTGTTTCTTCTTGATGAGCCTGGGTAGAGGTATGTTGATTTTGTTTATCTTTTCAAAAAACCATCTCTTGTTTCATTGATCTATTCTATGGTTATTTTGAACTCTATTTTATTTCATCTCTGATCTTTATTATTTCCTTCCTTCTGCTGACTTTAGGTATTTTTTGTGGGGGGAGTACCAAATTACTTTATTTGAAGGAATGGTACTAAGGAAAGAACTTGTAGATATTTTGGTACAACTTATAGAAAAGGTAAAAGTAACCCAAATATGCAGGCACTGCATTGGTGACAAAGGAAGTCACCCCTCTTGCTATGGAAAGCCAACCTAGAGCTTAGCTCTTGTTATCAGTGTTTCCCAGGGTGTGCTTGTCAAAGAAATGCTTTGCCATGCCACATTTGGTGGCCCCCATCTTATGCAAGTTGTTAACATGGTCACCTAATTCTTTGATGGATTTCACCTGCTCCTTCAGGTAATGAGTCTCAATTAAGTCACACAAATGGTGGTCATTTTTGTCAGTGTCCAGCTTGTGCAGTTCCAGTAGCGACTGATTCACACTTTTTTCCAAGTGTAGTGCACATTCCATTGTATGCAGCCCATTCTCCGAGTCATCATGGTCTGGTTTCTTGATATGCTGAAAGAAGATTTTGCCACCCAGTTGGTTCTGCAGCTTCATCAGTTTCTCAGCATGTTCCCTCTCAAGAGATTGGAGAAGAAAGCATTTGGTGAAGTTCTTCAAAGTCACATCATCACAGTCAAAATAGTATGACATGGACAGGAAGACGTAGGAGGTATAGAGCTCCACGTTGATCTGGCAGTTGATGGTGGCCTCTGAGTCCTGGTGGTTGTTCTGATGCACCTGCGAGGGGAACATGGTTATCATGGTGGGTGGTTGAGGAGAGGCAGTGTTGGCGGTGATGATGGTGGCTGTGCAGCACTGGAGTGGCAGCGGGGACCTTGGGGCAGTTGGAGTGTGCTGCGAGGTGGTGGTGAGAGCTAGCCCTGTTCTGTCCAAGCAATGTTGAAGTAGGAAACCGTGGCAACTCTCTGTGAAGACTGTGGCTGACTTTAGGTTTTATTTGTTCTCCTTTTTCTAAGTCTTTTATGTAGTACCTTGGGTTGCTCATTTGAGATTTTTCTTGTTTTTTGATGAAGACCACTATGTATCTTTTGATGAAGACCACTAAGTATCACTATGAATTTCATACTTAGAATTGCTTTTGCTGCATCCCATGGGTTTTGTGAGGTTCTGTTTTCATTTTCATG
Source organism: Stenella coeruleoalba (assembly GCF_951394435.1). Taxonomy (NCBI): domain Eukaryota; kingdom Metazoa; phylum Chordata; class Mammalia; order Artiodactyla; family Delphinidae; genus Stenella; species Stenella coeruleoalba. The sequence continues at coordinate 62,991,359 of NC_137152.1, forward strand.
TGTCTTGAGGTATTTTATGATTTCTTCTTTGATTCCATGGTTGTCTCATTGGATTTTCAGTAACATGCTGTTTAGTCCCGAAGTGTTTACTATTTTCCCATTTTTCTTAGAGGGGTTGATTTCTGGTTTCATATCACTGTGGTCAGAAAAGATACGTGAAGTAATTTCTATCCTCATAAATTTGTTAGAGGCTTGTTTTCTGACCTACTCTGTGGTGCATCCAAGAAAACATCCCATGCATACTTGAAAAGAATGTGCATTCTGTTCTTTTTGGATGTCGTGCCCTATAGATATCCATTAAGTTCAACTGGTCTATTGTGTCATTTAGAACCTCTGTCACCTTATTGATTTTCTGTCTGGATGATCTGTCCAATGATGTCAATGGGATGATAAAGATTCTTACTATTATTGAATTATTGTCCATATCTCCTTTATTTATTTATTTATTTATTTATTTATTTATTTATTTATTTTTGGTTATCCTTTTAAATTATTTTTTAAACATTTTTATTGGAGTATAATTGCTTTACAATGGTGTGTTAGTTTCTGCTTTACAACAAAGTGAATCAGCTATACGTATACATATATCCCCATATCTCCTCTCTTTTGTGTCTCCCTCCCACCCTCCCTATCCCACCCCTCTAGGTGGTCAGAAAGCACCAAGCTGATCTCCCTGTTCTATGTGTCTGCTTTCCACTAGCTATCTATTTTACATTTGGTAGTGTATATATGTCCATGCTACTCTCTCACTTCATCCCAGCTTACACTTCCCCCTCTCCATGTCCTCAAGTCCATTCTCTACATCTACGTCTTTATTACTGTTCTGCCCCTAGGTTCTTCAGAAACATTTTTTTTTTTACATTCCATATATATGTGTTAGCATACGGTATTTGTTTTCTCTTTCTGACTTACTTCACTCTGTATGACATACTCTAGGTCCATCCACCTCTCTACAAATGATTCAATTTTGTTTCTTTTTATGACTGAGTAATATTCCATTGTATATATGTGCCATATCTTCTTTATCCATTCATCTGTTGATGGACACTTAGGTTACTTCCATGTCCTGGCTATTGTAAATAGAGTTGTAATGAACATTGTGGTACATGACTCATTTGAAATATGGTTTTCTCAGGGTATATGTCCAGTAGTGGGATTGCTGGGTCATATGGTAGTTCTACTGCTTGTTCTTTAAGGAACCTGCATACTGTTCTCCATAGCGGCTGTACCAATTTACATTCCCACAAACAGTGCAAGAGGGTTCCCTTTTTCCACACTCTCTCCAGCATTTATAGTTTGTAGATTTTTTGATGATGGCCATTCAGAGTGGTGTGAGGTGATGCCTCATTGTGGTTTGGATTTGCATTTCTCTAATGATTAGTGATGTTGAGCATCCTTTCATGGGTTTGTTGGCCATCTGTATGCCTTCTTTGGAGAAATGTCTCTTTAGATTCTCTGCCCATTTTTGGATTGGGTCATTTGTTTTTTTGATATTGAGCTGCATAAGCTGCTTGTACATTTTGGAGATTAATTTTTTGTCAGTTGCTTCATTTTCAAATATTTTCTCCCATTCTGAGGATTGTTTTTTGTCCCGTTTATGTTGTCCTTTGCTGCGCAAAAGCTTTTAAGTTTCATTAGGTTCCATTTGTTTATTTTTGGTTTTATTTCCATTTCTCTAGGAGGTGGATCAAAAAGGATCTTCCTGTGATTTATGTCATAGAGTGCTCTGCCTGTGTTTTCCTCTAGGAGTTTTATAGTCTTACATTTAGGTCTTTAATCCATTTTAAGTTCATTTTTTGTGTATGGTGTTAGGGAGTGTTTTAATTTCATTATTTTACATGTAGCTGTCCAGTTTTCCCAGCACCACTAATTGAAGAGGCTGTCTTCTCTCCATTGTATATTCTTGCCACCTTTATCAAAAATTAGGTGACCATATGTGTGTGGGTTTATCTATGAGCTTTCTCTCCTGTTCCATTGATCTATCTTTCTGTTTTTGTGCCAGTACCATACTGTCTTGATGACTGTAGCTTTGTAGTATAGTCTGAAGTCTGGGAATCTGATTCCTCCAGCTCCGTTTTTCTTTCTTAAGATTGCTTTGGCTATTCTGGGTCTTTTGTGTTTGCATACAAATTGTGAAATTTTTGTTCTGGTTCCGTGGAAAATGGCATTGGTAGTTTGATAGTGATTGAATTTGTAGATTGCTTTGGGTAGTATAGTCATTTTCAGAATGTTGATTCTTCCAATACAAGAACATGGTATATCTCTCCATCTGCTTGTATCATCTTTAATTTCTTTCATCAGTGTCTTATAATTTACTGCATACAGGTCTTTTGTCTCCTTAGGTATGTTTATTCCTAGGCATTTTATTCTTTCTTTTTCAATGGTAAATAGTAGTGTTTCCTTAATTTCCCTTTCAGATTTTTCATCATTAGTGTATAGGAATGCAAGAAATTTCTGTGCATTAATTTTGTATCCTGCTAGTTTACCAAATTCATTGATTAACTCTAGTAGTTTTCTAGCACATCTTTAGGATTCTCTATGCATAATATCATGTCACCTGCAAACAGTGACAGTTTTAATTCTTCTTTTCTGTTCTGGATTCCTTCTATATCTTTTTCTTCTGTGATTGCTATGGCTAAAACTTCCAAAACTATGTTGAATAATAATGGTGAGAGTGGGCAACCTTGTCTTGTTCCTGATCTTTTTGGAAATGTTTTCAGTTTGCACCACTGAGAATCATTTTGACTGTGTGTTTGTCATTTTTGGCCTTTATTATGTTGAGGTAAGTTCCCTCTATGCCTGCTTTCTGGATAGTTTTTTATCATAAATGTATATTGAATATTGTTGAAAGCTTTTTCTGCATCATTGAGATGATGGTGTTGTTTTTCTCTGTCAGTTTGTTAATATGGTTTATCACATTGATTGATTTGCGTATATTGAAGAATCCTTGCATTCCTGGGATAAACCCCACTTGATCATGGTGTGTAATCCTTTTAATGTGCTATTAGATTATTTTTGCTAGTACTTTCCTGAGGATTTTTACATGTATGTTCATCAGTGATTTGGCCTGTAGTTTTCTTTCTTTGTGACATCTTTGTCTGATTTTGGTGTCAGGGTGATGGTGGCCTTGTATAATGAGTTTGGGAGTGTTCCTCTCTCTTTTATATTTTGATAGAGTTTGAGAAGGATGGGTGTTAGTTGTTCTCTAAGTGTTTGGTAGAATTCACCTGTGAAGCCATCTGGTCCTGGGATTTTGTTTGTTGGAATATTTTTAATCACAGTCTCAATTTCAGTGCTTGTGATTGATCTGTTTATATTTTCTGTTTCTTCCTGGTTCAGTCTCAGAACTTTGTTCTTTTCTAAGAATTAGTCCATCTTTTCCAGGTTGTCCATTTTATTGGTATAGAGTTGCTTGTAGTAATCTTTCATGATCCTTTGTATTTCTTCAGTGTCAGTTGTTACATCTCCTTTTTCATTTCTAATTATATTGATTTGAGTCTTCTCCCTTTTTTTTCTTGGTAAGTCTGGTTAATGGTTTATCAATTTTGTCTTCTCAAAGAAGCAGCTTTTAGTTTTATTGATCTTTGCTTTTGTTTCCTTCATTTCTTTTTCATTTATTTCTGATCTGGTCTTTATGATTTCTTTCCTTTTGCTAAGTTTGGAGATTTTTTGCTCTTCTTTTTCTAATTGTTTTAGGTGTAAGTTTAGGTTGTTTATTTGAGCTGTTTCTTGTTTATTGAGGTAGGATTGTATTGCTATAAACTTCCCTCTTAGAACTGCTTTTGCTGCATCCCATATGTTTTCGGTTGTTGTGTCTTCATTGTCATTTGTTTCCAGGGACTTTTTGATTTCCTCTTTGATTTCTTCAGTGATCTCTTGGTTATTTAGTAGTATTGTTCAGTATTGTTCAGCCTCCATGTGTTTGTATTTTTTACAGATTTTTTTTCCATAATTGATATCTAGTCTCATAGTGTTGTGGTTGGAAAAGATACTTGGTACTATTTCTTGTGTTTTTTTGTTTCTTCATTTTTAAACAAAATTCACATTTTATTTAGGTTGAAGTAAACTATACAAAATTGATTTTCTTCACCAAAAATAACAGCAATATTTTCTGTATTATTCCTAGATAAACCATAAAACACTTATTTTTGTAGGTTTTCTAGGTTTTGGTTGTAAATCAAGATGAGGCAGTATATACAGTCATGGAAAAAGGCAAAAGAAAACAGACAAATCAGTTGTTAATATCCATGGCTTGTGATCCTGTCTTGACCATGAAACAGAAGTGTTCAAAATATACCTGTCAAAAAGCTTATGAAGATCTAGGCTCAATAAAGGAATGTAAGCAGCAACAATCAGATGTGGAACAACAATGGCAGGCTCTTCCATTCAAATTTAACTATAATTTATTCCTTCAACTTCATTTGATAAAAACAAAATCTACACTGAAATCCTTGTTTGGCAAGCTCAGACGTTTGTCTCAGAGTCTGATAATTTTCTTAACGGTCCCTTACAGGTATTTAACAGCATACTTAAAACTCCTACTATTCAAAGGTCAGTCATGAGTTTCATTGTAATGTTTTATAAAATGTATTCCTTCCTCTTGTACCTCCTCAAAATTTATTTCTTCAAAGAACTGATAACTCACTATCTGACAGTTGGATCCACAGTGATTAATGTTATGTCTAAAATGACTTAACTTATACAGTTCCAAAATGCCATTAGCAGAGATCACAGAGTGTAATATGGTACTTTCAATGCTATCTTCTGAAAGAACAGTTAGGTCTCCAAAGCATGGGACTTCAAATGGGTCATTTAGACAGGCAGATTATCAATGACTAATGTCTCAATGGGAAGCCTACAGGTCAAGATATTCAGTGATTAAGTGGCCTACGTACACCTTACAACTTTTCTGTAAGATATTTTCAAATTTCTTACAGATTTTTTTCAAATATCAAATATAAGAGAACGCCTATTTTAAAAGTCTCTTAGGTATTTTCAATGGTTTCTGAATTACCTGTAGGAAGCTCTGACGTACTTGTATATAGTTTTATATATGTATCCACCATTAAATCCAAATGTTGTTTTATATCAAATTTTATGTTAAGGAAAGCTAAGTTACTTGACCTTTGGTCTGTCAAAGTATTCCTCGGGTATGCTTTGAGACACTTTTGCCCATTTTCATAGCGTTGGTTCTCAACCTTCATCAGAGGAAGAATACATAGGACCTTCAGCAATGCATAAACATTAGGAAAAATCTTGATGTCTGGCAGATGAAGGGCTTCATAAAATAGTGGATGGAAGTTCTATATCTTTCCCTCTGTGTTTCCACTTGATTCCGCAACAATGCAGCTCAGCAGAGCATGTGTCAGGATTAGGTAAATCACTGTTGTACATGTCAGCATGATGCTCCTCTGACGTATTGAATTTGAGCTGTTCCATGACAGAGAGTATCAGAGATAAGCATTTAAGAGCTCTGAGGTGCTGTTCTGAGGATATACCTTTCAGTTCCTGAATAATGTGTTCCACTGTTGGGACACTTAGAGTTTCTTTTTTGGTGTTGTTGTTGTTGTTGTTGTTTTTAAACATCCTTATTGGGGTATAATTGCTTTACAATGGTGTGTTAGTTTCTGCTTTATAACAAAGTGAATCAGTCATACATAAGCATATGTTCCCATATGTCTTCCCTCTTGCATCTCCCTCCCTCCCACCCTCCCTATCCCACCCCTCTAGGCTGTCACAAAGCACCGAGCCAATATCCCTGTGCCATGCGGCTGCTTCCCACTAGCTATCTACCTTACTACGTTTGTTAGTGTGTATATGTCCATGACTCTCTCTCTCCCTGTCACAGTTCACACTTCTCCCTCCTCATAACCTCAAGTCCGTTCTCTAGGAGGTCTGCGTCTTTATTACTGCCTTACCCCTAGGTTCTTCATGACATTTGTTTTCTTAAATTCCATATATATGTGTCAGCATACGGTATTTGTCTTTTTCTTTCTGACTTACTTCACTCTGTACGACAGACTCTAGTTCTATCCACCTCATTACAAATAGCTCAATTTCGTTTCTTTTTATGGCTGAGTAATATTCCATTGTATATATGTGCCACATCTTCTTTATCCATTCATCTGATGATGGGCACTTAGGTTGTTTCCATCTCTGGGCTATTGTAAATAGAGCTGCAATGAACATTTTGGTACATGACTCTTTTTGAATTTTGTTTTTCTCAGGGTATATGCCCAGTAGTGGGATTGCTGGGTCATATGGTAGTTCTATTTGCAGTTTTTTAAGGAACCTCCATACTGTTCTCCATAGTGGCTGAACCAATTCACATTCCCACCAGCAGTGCAAGAGTGTTCCCTTTTCTCCACACCCTCTCCAGCATTTATTGTTTCTAGATTTTTTGATGATGGCCATTCTGACTGGTGTGAGATGATATCTCATTGTACTTTTGATTTGCATTTCTCTAATGATGAATGATGTTGAGCATTCTTTCATGTGTTTGTTGGCAGTCTGTATATCTTCTTTGGAGAAATGTCTATTTAGGTCTTCTGCCCATTTTTGGATTGGGTTGTTTGTTTTTTTGTTATTGAGCTGCATGAGCTGCTTGTAAGTTTTGGAGATTAATCCTTTGTTGGTTGCTTCATTTGCAAATATTTTCTCCCATTCTGAGGGTTGTCTTTTGGTCTTGTTTATGGTTTCCTTTGCTGTGCAAAAGCTTTGAAGTTTCATTAGGTCCCATTTGTTTATTTTTGTTTTTATTACCATTTCTCTAGGAGGTGGGTCAGAAAGGATCTTGCTGTGATTGATGTCATAGAGTGTTCTGCCTATGTTTTCCTCTAAGAGTTTGATAGTTTCTGGCCTTACATTTAGGTCTTTAATCCATTTTGAGCTTATTTTTGTGTATGATGTTAGGGAGTGATCTAATCTCATAATTTTACATGTATCTGTCCAGTTTTCCCAGCACCACTTATTGAAGAGGCTGTCCTTTCTCCACTGTACATTTCTGCCACCTTTATCAAAGATAAGGTGTCCATATGTGCATGGGTTTATCTCTGGGCTTTCTATCCTGTTCCATTGATCTATCTTTCTGTTTTTGTGCCAATACCATACTGTCTTGATAACTGTAGCTTTGTAGTATAGTCTGAAGTCAGGGAACCTGATTCCTCCAGTTCCTTTTTTCGTTCTCAAGATTGCTTTGGTTATTCAGGGTCTTTTGTGTTTCCATTAGAGTTTCTTTATAGTAACTCTCAGAGGTTAGCTGAGATTCCAGGTTACTGTGTGGAGCCCTGTGAAATTTCCCTGGGAATTTTATCTGAATATCAAGTTTGGTTGCCAAATGTGTGGCTTCCTCAAACCAAAATTCATGATAAACTTCGATATTTTCCATCACTTCATTTAGTGATTGCAGCACTGCAGTCAAACTACTGGCTGCAAAGAAGACATCAGAAGTTTGCCCCTGAAGATTTTTCTCAAAGTCTCTTGTAAAAGATAGAACATTTTTAAAACCAACAGTGGTAATGATTAAATCAAAATCTGTTACCACACTACAGAGTACAAATGGTCGGCCAGCTATACAGTTATTCCATCTAACATGTGTCATTATTTATACCATCTAAACATAAAACAAGTGCTTGTAGGAGGTCCACTAAGATTTCAAAAGCATCATGCCTGCCTGTCCACTAGAAATGGCAAATTTCCTTCAGTACTTTGCCCCTTTCTTCACTGTTTTGAAATAGGACAGAAATTACATTGTCAAGCTCTAAAAGCAGTTGTGGTGATTGATGGAGAAAACAACAAACTTCCTCAATTGTTCCTAATGCGACAGATACTCCCATAACAGACACTGATAATTCCAACAACATATTTAAGGCACAGGAAGAGCAGAGTGTGTAGATAGCTTGGGGATACTTCTCTAAAAGTCTAGAAGCAACAACTTTCATTTTGGAAGAAAATCCACTGAACACAATCTAAGCCTGGCCACGACAGTACTCCATGTTTAATCTCCACTTCTCAGTTATTGTAGTGTGAAATTTCACGGCCAAAATTTCTGCATCAGCTTCATAAGGCAGGAAGCCCACAAATTCCTCTCTCAGGTAGTGAGCTTCATCAACAAACCTCACCAACAAAGGCAGGTGCTCTTCCCCTGCTATGTCCGCCACGTCGTCAGTGACGATGGAAAAGAAGTGAGAGTCTCTCACTTACCTGAGAGTTTCTTCCCAAATGCAGCTCTCACAGATCTCTAGCATCTGTTTCTGCTGTGTTTTCGAACAGAACAATGTGTTCACTCCTGTTGATTCAAAGCGCTTTCTCAGGTCCTCTTCACCAGAATTGATCTGGCACTCCAGCAGTGCTTGAAAGTTATCAGGAGTAAAGAGACCTTCTGGGACTTCAGAAGCTTCAAGTCCATCCAGAGGTATGTTTTGTTTTCCCATAAGAATCAAAATTTCAAATAAAGATTTTAAGTATTCTTTGTTTTCCTTCTCTTCAAGGGTTAAAGGTAAAATGTCTTCATCCTGCTCTTCACCCCCTTCGTCTGCATTGCTGTTGTTTATTTCCTTATGTTTTGGTTCCTCTTCAGAAGTTTCATCAATTTTTTTTCTGTTTCAGTGTCCTGATTTGATCTTAACTCAATTCTTTTATTCATTTTCTGTGTCTACCGTGTGGATTTTTCAAATGGCTGGTAAGATCAAATATTGTTGGTATCGCATTATCTCAAAGAACTTTCCTATAAGGACTAGTTCTACAGATCACAGAAGTCTCAAACTGTTTGTCACAATATTGATAATGTTTATTTAGTTGATCAGGTGTTTTATCTTTGAAGTCTGCTCTCCTACAATTCTCCACCCACTTCAGGCATCTGGCTGGATCCTGTGGGAACCTGAAAAAGGCCAGATCAAACTGCGTGCTCTTCCGTATGCTGTTGGGGGCCACACAGAAGATCAGCATCATCATCTGCCCGCTGGCCAGCCCAACCCTCCCCTCCCCACCTCCTCAGGGAAGCCCGCCCGCCTGTCGGGGCCATGGAACTTGATACGATTTCAATTATCTAAAATTTACCAAGGCTGGATTTGTGACCTAAGATACGATCTATCCTGGAGAATGTTCCATGAGGACTTGAGAAGAATGTGTATTCTGTTGTTTTTGGATAGAATGTCCTATAAAAATCAATTAAATCCATCTTGTTTAAGGTATCATTTAAAGCTTGTGTTTCCTTTTTTATTTTCATTTCGGATGATTTGTCCATGGGTGAAAGTGGGGTGTTAAAACCGCCTACTATGATTGAGTTACTGTCGATTTCCCCTTTTATGGCTGTTAACATTTGCCTTATGTTTTGAGGTGCTCCTATGTTGCGTGCATAAATATTTACAATTGTTATATCTTCTTCTTGGATCGATCCCTTGATCCTTAGGTAGTGTCCTTCTTTGTCTCTTGTAATAGTCTTTACTTTAAAGTCTACTTTTTCTGATAGGAGAATTGCTACTCCAGATTTCTTTTGATATCCATTTGCATGGAATATCTTTTCCATCCCCTCACTTTCAGTCTGTATGTGTCCCTAGGTCTGAAATGGGTCTCTTGTAGACAATATATATACGGGTCTTATTTTTATCTCCATTCAGCCAGTCTGTGTCTTTTGGTTGGAGCATTTAATCCATTTACATTTAAGGTAACTAGTGATATGCATGTTCCTATTCCCATTTTCTTAATTGTTTTGGGTTTGTTACTGTAGATCTCTTTTCCTTCTCTTGTGTTTCCTGCCTAGAGAAATTCCTTTAGCATTTGTTGTAAACCTGGTTTGGTGGTGCTGAATTCTCTTAGCTTTTGCTTTTCTGTAAAGGTTTTAATTTCTCTGTCATATCTGAATGAGATCTTTGCTGGGTAGAGTAATCTTGGTTGTAGGTTTCTCCCTTTCATCACTTTAAATACTTCCTGCCAGTCCCTTCTGGCTTGCAGAGTTTCTGCTGAAAAATCAGCTGTTAACCTTATGGGGATTCCCTTGTATGTTATTTGTTGTTTTTTCCTTGCTGCTTTTAATATTTTTTATTTGTATTTAACTTTTGCTAGTTTGATTAATATGTGTCTTGGCATGTTTCTCCTTGGGTTTATCCTGTATGGGACTCTCTACACTTATTAGACTTCATTGACTATTTCCTTTCCAATATTAGGGACGTTTTCAACTATAATCTCTTCAAATATTTTCTCAGTCCCTTTCTTTTTCTCTTCATCTTTTGAGACCCCTATAATTCGAATGTTGGTACATTTAATGTTATCCCAGCAGTCTCTGAGACTGTCCTCAAATCTTTTGATTCTTTTTTCTTTATTCAGCTCTCTGGTAGTTATTTCCACTATTTTATCTTCCAGGTCAATTATCCGTTCTTCTGCCTCAGTTCTTCTGCTATTGATTCCTCCTAGAGAATTTTTAATTTCATTCATTTTGTTGTTAAACATTGTTTGTTTGCTCTTTAGTTCTTTTAGGTCCTTGTTAAACCTTTCTCGTATTTTCTCCTTTCTATTTTCAAGATTTTGGATCATCTTTACTATCATTACTCTGAATTCTTTTTCAGGTAGACTGTCTATTTCCTCTTCATTTGTTTGGTTTTGTGGATTATTTCCTTGCTCCTTCATCTGTTGTGTGTGTTTCTCTGTCTTCTCATTTTGCTTAACTTACTGTGTTTGGGGTCTCCTTTTTGCAGGCTGCAGTTTCATAGTTCCTGTTGTTTTTATTGTCTGCCCCCAGTGTCTAAGGTTGGTTCAGTGCGTTGTGTAGGCTTCCTGGTGGAGGGAAATGGTGTCTGTGTTCTGATGGATGAGGCTGGATATTGTCTTTCTGGTGGGCAGGATCACATCCTGTGCTGTGTTTTCGGCTGTCTGTGACCTTATTATGATTTTAGGCAGCCTCCCTGCTAATGGGTGGAGTTGTGTTTGTCTCTTGCTAGTTGTTTAGCATATTGTGTCCTGCACTGGTCATTGAGTGGAGCTGGGTCTTACGTTGAGATGGAGATCTCTGGGACAGCTTTTGCCGTTTGATATTACATGGAGCTGGGAGGTCTCTGGCGGACCAATGTCCTGAACTGAGCTCTCCCACCTCAGAAACACAGGTCTGACACCCAGCCGGAGCACAAAGGCCCTGTTACCCACACGACTCAGAAGAAAAAAGATAAAAAAAATAAAGAAAGAAAGAAAAAATAAAAGTTATTAAAGTAAAAAATTACAAAAATATTAAAAATAAAATAAAGTAATAATAAAAGGAAAAAAATGAAAGGAAGAAAGAAAGAAGAGAGCAACCAAGCCAAAAATCAAATCCACCAATAATTACAAGTGCTAAAAGCTATACTAAAAAGAAAAAAAAACGGACAGAGAGAACCTTAGGGCAAATGGTAAAAACAAAACTATACAGACAAAAATCACACAAAGAAGCATACACACTAACAAAAAGAGAAAAAGGAAAAAAAATATATATCTAAATATTTTAAAAAAAGGAAGAGAGCAGCCAAATCAATTAGCAAATCTACGAATGATAATAAACTGTAAATAACAAAGTAAGATAAACATAAAATCAGAAACAATTTAGGTGCAGAAAGCAAACTCCAAGTCTACAGATGCTCCTAAAATCTGCTGCCTCAACTTTGGGATGCTTCATTGTCTATTCAGGTATTCTACAGATGCAGGGTACATCAAGTTGATTATGGAGATTTAATCTGCTGTTCCTGATGCTGCTGGGAGAAATTTCCCTTTCTCTTCTTTGTTTGCACAGCTCCTGGGATTCAGCTTTGGATTTAGCCCAACCTCTGCGTGTATGTCACCTGAGGGCATCTTTTCCCTGTCCCAACAGGACAGGATTAAAGTAACAGTTGATTGGGGGGTTCTGGCTCACTCACACCAAGAGGAGGGAGGGGTATGGAATGTGGGGTGAGCCTGTGGTGGCAGTGGCTGGTGTGATATTGCAACAGCTTGAGGTGCACCGTGTGTCTCCTGGGGAAGTTGTCCCTGGATCACGGGACCCTGGCAGTGGCAGGCTGCACAGGCTCCCTGGAAGGGAGGTGTAGATAAGTGACCTGTGCTTGCACACAGTTTTCTTGGTGGCTGCAGCAGCAGCCTTATTGTTTCATGCACATCGCTGGTGTCCATGCTGATAGCCGTGGCTTGCCCCGGTCTCTGGAACTTGGTTAGGCAGTGCTCTGAATTCTCTCTCCTAATGCACCCCCCAAAAATGTCTCTTGCCTCTTAGGCAGTTCTAGGCTTTCTTCTGGACTCCCTCCTTGCTAACTGCACTGCACTAGCCCCTTACAGGCTGTGTTCACAAAGCCATCCCAAGTCCTCTCCCTGGAATCTGAAGCCAGAGCCTCAGTTCCCAGCCCCCACTCACCCCAGCATGTGAGCAGACAAGTCTCTCAGGCTGGTCGGCACCAATCCTCTGTGTGGTTATCTCTCCAATTTGCCCTCTGCACACTTATTGCTGCACTCTCCTCCATGGCTCTGAAGCTTCCACCCCACAAACCCCCGTCTCCACCAGTGAAGGGGCTTCCTAGAGTGTGGAAACTTTTCCTCCTTCACAGCTCCCTCCCAGAGGTGCAGGTCTTGTCCCTATTTGTTTGTCTGTTTTTCTTTTTTCTTTTGCCCTACCCAGGTACATGGGGAGTTTCTTGCCTTTTGGGAAGTGTGAGGTCTTCTGCCAGTGTTCAGTAGGTGTTCTGTAGGAGGTGTTCCACATGTGGATGTATTTCTGATGTATTTGTGGGGAGGAAGGTGATCTCCATGTCTTACTCCTCCGCCATCTTGAAGGTCTCCCCTCCATTTATGTTTGTTAGTATTTGTTTTATGTATTTTGGTGCTCTTATATAGGGTGAGTATATGTTAAATAGTATAATATTTTCTTGTATTGATCCCTTTATCATTACACAATATCTTTTTTTTTGTCTTTCTTAATGATCTTTTTTTTAAAAGTCTATTTTGTCTGAGTATTGCTATCCCTGATTTCTTGTCATATCCATTTTCATGAAATATCTTTTTCCATACCCTCTCTTTCAGACTGCATGTACCTTTTGCCCTGAAGTGAGTCTTTTATAAGCAGCATATTGTAAGTTCTAGATTTTTATCCAATGTGCCACTCTATGTCTTTTGATTGGAGCATTTAGTCCATTGACATTTAAAGTAATTATTGATAAGTATGTACTCATTGCAATTTTAAACCTTGTTGTCCAGTTGTTTTTGTAGTTCTTTGTTCCTTTCTTCTTTTTTTTTCCTTTTGTGGTTTGATGATTTTCTTTTGTATTATGCTTGTGTTCTTTTCTTTTTTGTTTTTGTGAATCTATCATGTTTTTGATCTGTGGTTATCCTGGTTTTCACATATATTGACCTATAACTACAGCTACTTGCTGTAACTGATAGTCATACAAACCTCCAGTGGAAGGCTCTCTCTGCCTCAATTGTTAGCAAGCCAGCATGTCTGCAGTCCTCATAAATAGAGTCTAGGCTTCTCTAGCCCTTCTATCTGTCTCAGAAGATTTCCCAGCAGTCAAAGGGGCTTGTGTATTCTGTGCAAGACTCCAGGACTGGAAAGCCTAGATTGTGAGTCAACATGCTCCCTCCCCAGGATAAGTGTCCATCCATGTGGACCTTCTTTCCCTTACAGTTTCCTCCCTGGGGAGCAGATCACGACCTGATTCCTTTTTTTCCCCCATCTTACCCAGTTATGTGGAGATCTTTTTTGTAGCTTTGGGTGTATAACAGATTTTCCAGTTTCCATTTAGTTTTCTGTGCATGTTTTTCCACATGTAGATGTATTTTTGATGTGTTTATGTGGGTGTGGGGGGAGGTGAGCTCCATGTCCTTCTACTCTATCATCTTGACCCTCCTCCCCAAAGATTTTCTATTGTTTTATTTTCACTAATAGTTTTACACTTTTACATTTCACATTTTGATGTATGATCTAGTTTGAATTAATTTTGTAAAATATATGAGGTTTAGGTAGAGATTTATTTTTTTTTCCTGTGGATGTTCAATTTGTTCCAGTACCACTTGTTGTAAAGTCTATCTTTTCTCTATTTAGTTGCTTTTGTATTATCAAAAATCAATTAGGCATATTTATGTTGGTCTATTTATGGCATCTATATTCCATTCCATTGATATGTATGTCTGTCTCTCTGCCAACATCATACTGTCTTGACTACTGTAGCTATATAGTAAGCTTAAAATCAGGTAGTGTGATTTTTCCAACTTTATTCTTCTTTTTCAAAATTGTAGCTATTCCAGTGATCTTCATTTCCTTTATGAATTTTAAAATTATCTTGTCTATATGTACAAAATTGCTCCTATTTTTATAGAAATCAAGTTGAACTTGTAGCTTAATTTGAGGAGAATTAATAGTCTTTACTAGGTTGAATCTTCCAAGCTATGGACACAGTATTTATGTGTATTTATTTATGTTATATTTATTTTATCATCTTTTTGTACTTTTCATTATGTTTCCTGTGTATAGTTTGTTAGATTGATACCTAAGTATTTCATCTTGGGGAGCTATTGTAAAAGATATTGTATGTAAAATATAGTTTCCGATTATTCACTGCTGTGTATGCAAACATGGTAATGTTTTTTTCTTTTATTTTTTTTTACTTTAAAATATTTATTGGGTTTTTATCCATGGATATTTCCCAATCCTTCAATTTTTTTTTAAAAACTCAAACATAATCAGCAATAGTGATTGCATAAATCTACACATGTAAAAAATGGCATAGAACTATACATGTAATTGTAAAACATCAATTTTGTGGGTTTGCTTGATATTTAAGTAAAATGTACTTGTGACTATCCTGTACTATCTTTGCAACTTCCTGTGACTCTGTAACTATCATATATAACATTTTTGAAATGACAAAACTTTAGAAATAAAGAAAATTAGTTGTTGCCAGGGATTAGGAGCAGGAAAGGAGGTGGGATGGAAGTAAGCATGTTGAGAAAAAGGCAACATGAAATATACTTATGGTGATTTAACTTTTTCATTTTGACTATTATGTAGAGGTGGATACATATGAGGACAAACAAAACTAATGAAATATGAATAAAATTGGTGCATTTTATCCATGTCAATATCTTACTTGTGATATTGTACATTCTATTGTAAGATGTGAGAATTGGGGGAAACTAGGTAAAGTATATTAGGTAATAGGACGTCTCTGTTGTATTTCTACAACTCCATGTGAATCTATAATTTTCTTAAAATAGAAAAGTTTAATTTAAAAAGTTGTGTCTTCATAAACCATCAGCATTTTATTCATGTGGATTCCAGCATTAACTACTCAAGTTTCCTCTGAAAACTTTAAAATAACGTTCAAATATTATTTATTTTTGTATTAACCTTTAATACTGCCACATTAATAAACTCATTCATTTTAGGAGGTTTTTTGTATATTACTTGGGATTGTCTATGTAGACATGCTTATCATTTACACATAGGGAAACTTTTACTTTATCCTTTCCAATCTGTTAGCCTTTTATTTTTTATTTTTTGGCTAAGACATCCAGCACTATGTTGTGTGTTGCAAACAGACATACTTGCTTTGCTCTCAGTTTAAGGGAGAAAGTATTCAGTCTTTCATCATTAAATATGATGCTAGTGGTAGTGTTTTAGTATTTTATCAGATTGAGGAAACTACCTTCTACTCCTATTTTAGGGAGAGTTTTTTTTTTTTTTTATCATTGTTCCAGCACCATTATTGCAAGTCTATCTTTTCTTCACTGATCTGAAATATCTTCTGTTATATGTCAAGTGCCTGTACATATGTGGGCCTTCTTATGTGCTCTCTGTTCTGTTTTCTAGGTCTATTTGTCCATACTTGTGTCAATACCACACTATCTTACTAATATGTTTTATAATAAGTCTATATATTTCTCTTAAAATCTTATCATCTGTTTTCTTTAAGAGTGTTTTGGCTATTCTTGGCTCTTTCATTTCCATATATATTTTAGATTTAGCTAGTCAAATTCTATGAAAAAAGCAAATTGAAAATTTTATTGAAATAACATTGAATCTTTTTATCTCTCTCTAAAGTGAGAGAGAATTGACATCTTTATAATATTTAAACTAAACAAAGGTTTGGCATGTTTTTATTAAATTTATTTCTAGGTACTTTAATTTTGGATATTACTATTAATGGTTTATTTTCTATGTTTATTCTCTGATTTTTCTGGAATAAAGGGGTACAGTTCATTTCAGTACATTTATATTGTATCTAGAAGTCTTAGTAAACTCTCATATTAATTTAAATAATAGAAATATAGATTTTTTCAGATTTTCTATGTACTCAATTATATTATCTGCAAATAACTAACTTTGTTTCTTCCTTTTGAAACCTTATGTTTTTATCTCTTTCTCTTGTCTTGATGATAATTCAGTCCTTTTCTATACTATGTTGACTTTCAATTATAAGAGACCAGTAAATGGGAAGGGGCAATAAGATGATGGAAGGAGAGGGTTGATATGAAAAGTACATAGATTTCTTGGTTTAAAACATTTCCTCCAGAGTTAGTGTCAATATGGAAAGAAACTATGAAAATCAACTACAGCTCATTCATTCCTCAGATACTATTGCTTCTAAAATCATCACAACCATTATCTGCCTTGGGTATTTTCTAATTTGCTTAAGTCCTTTAAGTGTGGTGTCCTGAAATGAACACAGTTTACTAGGTCTAATCATCACAAACTGGAACCAGACTATCACATCCTTTATTCTAACCTCTAAATTTATTTTAATGTAGCCTATAATAGCATTAGCCTTTTTGCTAAATCTACAGTCTACTGAGACCCTGAAAACTTTTTCCACATAAACTTTCAAGCAGTGGCATATTTATTAAATTCTTCTAATTAAGAGTTATTAACACATTAGAATTTATTTCTAAAAACTCTAGTTAAATTTTAAAACAGAAGAGTAAACTCAAGGAAAATCTGTCACTTAGACTAGGCTCTACAACTACCATGTCATATGCAAAATGATCCCAGTTAAAGTAGCGATAAGTGGACTAAGAGCTGAATCTCATTACCTGTAAAATGTGTTGAGTTTCTAATTGTTGTACAGAAGTAAGAACACCTATGTCACAAGTGCCACATTCTTGCTGTTCTTTAGTGTTTTTACTTTTTTAGTTAAAATTGGAAAAGTTAGTGGTATGTCAGTCTAATAGTAAGCCTTTAAAATATTTCATGAGAATTATCTGGCTGTCAGAGCTCATAATGAAGGACATTTAGGTCATACAATTGTTCTTGAATCTTTTAAAAAATTTATTAATTTGAAATTTGAGATGACTGTATGCTGTCAGATTTTTATTTCTGGAACTTACAACAACATGGAATTTAGTAGTAGATAGTTTTAAATAAATAATTTTACCCAAACTTGATATTTAATATTTATTTTTCTGTAAATATTTTACTAGTTTCATAGAAATAAAAATTATAACAACAGCTATTTAAAATGACAAGCCATGATGATTAATTTACATATATGATTTTTATAAAATTTCTTAGAATGTTTTAAATTGAGATTAAAGAAAGCTGTTCTAAAGGTGTTTTCTTTCAGTAGGTGGGGCTGAAGTAAGGGAAAGTATAGGTGATTTCTGCTCAGTTTAAAAATGATTTAATTTTTGAAGTATGAAATAGGAGAAATTAAAGGAGGA
Source organism: Stenella coeruleoalba (assembly GCF_951394435.1). Classification (NCBI taxonomy): domain Eukaryota; kingdom Metazoa; phylum Chordata; class Mammalia; order Artiodactyla; family Delphinidae; genus Stenella; species Stenella coeruleoalba. The sequence continues at coordinate 63,009,020 of NC_137152.1, forward strand.
AAGGTAAGGAGAAATACTTTTTGTTCCTGTTCAGTTATTAATGGTGATAAGTCTGAAGCAAACTTTCTAAACTTTTAATAACTCCATTATTGCAAAAGTATAATAATCAAGATTTAAAATAAGAACTTTTTATTAGATTTTATTGAATTCTAGGTGCTGTATTAAAGGTAAAAGCAAGTATTAGCAATTACAGCAGTTCTTCCAGTGTATTATGACATCTTAGAAATGTTATGTAATTTTGGAAGCATGGAATATCATCTGAATTGCACTAAAAAGACATAGGAAAACCAATTCATTCACCTGCCATAATCAGCTTTCAAAAGTTGACTTGCTCACTTGCAGAATTTGCCTTTTTTTTCCTCAAAATTTCACAAACGCACTTTGATTTTCTGTTCTAAATATGATTCTTATCTGTTATTTTTAAATTTTTCCAAGGATAATATAGAGGAAAAAATGGGAAGGCATTAGTAAATAATAATTATTGTGGGGTGGGAAACAATAATTCTGGAGCAAAATGCTGGAGCATTGTGTGGAAACTGGAAATGTTGTTCTCGTACATCAAATACTATAATTTCAGAGATATGAGATCTCTTCTTAGAGATGGCAAAGTTGGCTATACATTTGGCTTCAAAACTAAGTTATTTCAACATACACCTATTTAACTCTGCTAAAGGCAAGGCACTATACTTCTGTAGTAAGTTACTGAAAAATGAAATTAGTGACACGAATCACCAGTGAGCAATAAAATCCCTCCCAATCATCAATATGACTGGAAGAAAAGGGGAAAAAATCTTGTTTTAGATTCCCATTCTATTCTTTCTTCTAAGAGGCTTTCATAATAAATATTGGAAGATTGGTTCTCTGCTGAATCTGAACTACACTTCAGAATGTTGTGAACCACTGCAAAAAAACAATAGCATTTCATTGATCTTTTCTATATTTTAGTCTTTTTCTTATTTATTACTGTTCTGATCTTTATGATTTCTTCTACTAACTTGGGTTTTGTTTGTTCATCTTTTCCTAGCTCCTTTAGGTATAAGGTTTGGTTGGTTGAGATTTTTCTTGTTTCCTGAGGTAAGTTTTCTCACTATAAATTTCCCCTTAGAACTGCTTTTGCTGCACCCCATATATTTTGGATCACTGTGTTTTTGTTTTCATTTGTCTCCAGGTATTTTTTTATTTCCTCTTTGATTTCTTCAGTTATACATTAGTTGTTTAGTAGCATATCATTTAGCCTCCAGGTGCTGCTGTTTCTTGCACTTTTATCCTTGTACTGTTTTCTGAAACTGAGATGGTCTTTTGAAAAGATAAACAAAATTGATAAACATTTAACCAGACTCATCAAGAAAAAAGAGAGAACGACGAAATCAATAAAATCAGAGATAAAAAGGAGACATTACGACTGACAACACAGAAATACAAAGGATCACAAGAGACTACTACAAGCAACAAGATGTGAATAAAATGAACAATCTAGAAGAAATGGACAAATTTCTAGAAATGTACAACCTTCCAAGACTGAACCAGGAAGAAATAGAAAATATGAACAGACCAATTACTGGTAATGAAATTGAATCAGTAATAAAACAAACCCAACAAACAAAAGTCCAGGACCAGATGGCTTCACAAGTGAATTCTAACAAACATTTAGAGAAGAGTTAATACCTATCCTTCTCAAATTATTCCAAAATTTGCAGAGAAAGGAACACTTTTGAATCATTCTATGAGGCCACCATCACCCTGTTACAAAAACCTGATAAAGATATCACACACAAAAAAAATTACAGGCCAATATCACTGATGAATATAGATGCAAAAGTCCTCAACAAAATATTAGCAAACTGAATCCAACAATACATAAAAAAAAATAATACACCATGATCAAGTGGGATTTACCCCAGTGATGTATTTTTCAATATCCACAAATCAATCAGTGCGATATGCCACATTAACAAATTGAATAAAAATAATATGATCATCTCAATACAAAAAGCTTTTGAGATTATTCAACATATACTTATGATAAGAAACTCTCCAGAAAGTGGGCTTAGAGGGAACATACCTCAACATAAAAAGCCACATATGAGATGATTACAGCTAGCATCATACTCAACAGTGAAAAGCTAAAAGCATTTCCTCTAATACCAGTAACAAGACAAGGATGCTCACTCTTGCCACTCTTATTCAACATAGTTTTGGAAGTTCTAGCAACAGTAATAAGTCAAGAAAAAGAAATAAAATGAATCAAAATTGGAAAGGAAGAAATAAAACTGTCACTGTTTTCAGATGACATGATAGTCTACAAGAAAATCCTGAAAAAGCCATGAAAAAAATACTAAAACTCATGAATGAATTCAGTAAAGTTGCAAGATAAAAAAGCATACAGAAATCTGTTATATTTCTATACACTAACAATGAAGTATCAGAAAGAAAAATTAAGGGAACAATCTGATTTATCATCACATCAAAAGAATAAAATACCTAGGAATAAACCTACTTAAGGAGGTTAAAGATCTGTACTCAGAAAACTATAAGATACTGATGAAAGAAATAAAAGATGGCACAAACAGATGGAGAGATATACCATGTTATTGGACTGGAAAAATCAATATTGCCAAAACAAATATACTACCCAAAGCAATCAACATATTCAATGCAATCCCTATCAAATTACCAAGGGCATTTTTTACAGAATTCAAACAAAAAATTTTACAATTTGTATGGAAACATAAAAGAACCTGAATACCCAAAGCAATCTTGATAATGAAAAACAGAGCCAGAGGAATTGGGTTCCTGGACTTCAGACTATACTACAAAGCTACTGTCATCAAAACAGTACAGTACAGACATATAGATCAATGGAAAAGGATATAGAGCCCAGAAATAAACCTATGCACTTATGGTCAAATAATTTATGAAAAAGGATGCACAAATATACAGTGGAGAAAAGACTGTCTCTTCTATAAATGGTGCAGCAGAAACTGGACAGCTCCATGTAAAAGAATGAAATTAGAACATTCTCTAACACCATATACAAAAATAAACTCAAAATGGATTAAAGACCTAAATGTAAGACTGGAAATTTTAAAATTTCTAGCAGAAAACATAGGCGGAACACTCTTTGACATGAATCATAGCAATATTTTTTTGATCTGGCTCTTAAAACAAAGGAAATAAAAACAAAAATGAACAAATGGGACCTAATGAAACTTAAAACCTTTTGCACAGCAAAGGAAACCATAAACAAGATGAAAAGACAACCTACTGAATGGGAGAAAATATTTGCAGATGATATGACTGATAAGTGGTTAATATTCAAAATATACAAACAACTCACACAGCTCAATATAAAAATAATCAACCTGATTTAAAAATTGGGTGAAAATCTGAATAGACACTTTTCCAAAAAAAAACATACAGATGGCCAACAGTCATATGAGAAGATGCTCAACATCAATAATCATAAGAGAAATGCATATTAAAACTACAATGAGATATCACCTTACACCTATCAGAATAGCTATCATCAAAAAGTCCACAAATATCAAGTGCTGGTGAAGATGTGGTGAAAAGGGAACCCTCACACACTTTTGGGGGGAATGTAAATTGGTTCAGCCACTGTGGAAAACAGTATGGATATTTCTCAAAAGACTAAATTCCACTCCTGAGTATGAATCTGAAAAGAAAAAATGGAAACACTAATTCTCAAAGATACATGCACCCCAATGTTCATAACAGCGTTTTTTATAATTGTCATGGTATGGAAGCAACCTAAGTGTCCATTAATAGATGAATGGATAAAGAAAATGTGACACACACACACAATGGAATAGTACTCAGCCATAAAAACAAATGAAATTTTGTCATTTGCAGGAACATCAGTGGACTTGGAAGACATGCTAAGTGAAATAAGTCAGACAGAGAAAGAAAATATTGTATGTTATCACTTATATGTGCAATCTAAAAATTACAACAGTCTAGTGAATATAACAGAAAAGAAGTAAGACTCACAGATATAGAGAAAAAACTAGTGATTATCAGTGAGGAGAGGGAATGGGGGAGGGACAAGATAGGGGTAGGAGATTAAGAGGTACTAACTAGTATGTATAAAATAAATAAGATACAATGTTACATGTTGATAGTATAACAAAGGGAATATAGCCAATATTTTATGATAACTATAATTGGAATATAAACTTTACAAATTGTAAATCACTATGTTGTACACCTGAAAATTATGTAATAATGTACATCAACTATACCTCAATAAAATATAATTGTAAACAAAACTAACAAAAATATTAAAGTGTCATTTTAATGAAATTCAATAAACTTTATACTTATCTCTAATTTCCTTTTAATCCATTTGACTAATTCCATGAAAGATTTGAAACCCAATTAGGAGCTAATGTTATTTCTCTACTTTCATTTTCATATCTGAAATAATGAAACAGGAACAATAGAGATATTTATTAATCCTTCCTGTTTTTCAATTAAACATTTAACCAATGTTGTGCCTGTACTAGATTAAGTGCATACAATCTAGTAGCAGGAATACTATGAGAAAGTTGAAAAAGCTGATGTTGGTGTTATAAATAAGGTATAAAAAGCCATGGAATACAAAATAAGGGGTAATATTTTTTTTCCATCCAGAATGATTTAGAGCTCATGGAAGAAAGGAATTTAGATCTAGGCTTTGAAGAGCAAGTAGGGTTTCAGCAGGACATTTAAAGTAGAGGAAACAACATAATAAAAGCATGTCAGCACAAACGTATAAAGAATGGAAATTTAAAAAAAGGATGAACTGCTCCAGTTTAGCTAGAGTACATAGGGTAGACGAAAGGAATGTTGGGTTAAATTTTTGGAGGAAAATACTAAAATACATTGAATTCCGGATGAAAAAGTTTGTACCATATTCAGGTTTATAAACAGGAAAATATTAGACACAAGTTATGCTTTAGATAAAAGATAAATCTGGCATGGAAATATTTAAGATGGATTGAAACATGGAGAGATTTAGGGAGGACTGTACTGGTAAGAATGCTATTGTGATAATACAAGTAAGAGAAGATAAAGTCCTGAACTAGAAGAGAAAAGGGAATAGAAAGAAAATCTTGAATGAGAAGACGTCTGTGGTTATAATTCGCTGAATTTGGTGTGTAGTTGTAAAGAACAAAGAGGCGGAAAAAGGCAAATATGATTCTGAGGATTTCCATCCTGTGTAACTAGGAAGAAGATATTTTTACTAATAGAAATTAATATGTAAACATTTGGTCATTTTTCTGGTAACCATCTAATAATGTCTTTACAGAATGTTTTACTAGCCACCCTGACTCAACATTTGGATTAAAGAGTATTGTGGTAAAGGTTCCACTTCTGCCTAAAATGGAGTAATAGGTGGTTATACCCTCCCACCTGAAACAACTAAAAAACAGACAAAAATTTGAAACAAATGTGAAAAAATTCTCAAGACATTGGAAAATAGGCAAGGAGGGCAGTGATTCCCTGACTCTCAAATGACTGTCAGAGTCACTGCTTTGAGAGAGTTTCCAGATCACAGCACAAGGAAGAGAATGTAAGTAGAACATGTTACTCTTGCAGTTGGGGAGATGGAATGAGGACTTTGGGGGAGGCCACAGTGACTAGAACAAATACTGAAGCTAAAGCAGTACTGTGATACCAAAACCAGACAAAGACATCAAAAGAAAAATAAAAACCAATATCCCTAATAAACATATGTTTAAATATTTGAAATAAAATTTTAGCAAATAGAAGCCAACAATATAATAAAAGGATAATACATCAATTAATGTAATTCACTATATAAAAAACTGAAAATAAAACATATTATCACCTCAACAGATGTAGAAAAAGCACTTGATAAAATCCAAAACTCTGTCATGATAAAAAAACAAATCACTCAACAAACTAGGAGTAGAAAGAACTTCCTGAATCTAATAAAATATCAAAAAAACCTTACAGTTAACATCATACTGAATGGTGAAAGACTAGGGCTTTACCACTAGTATCAGAGACAAGGAGAAAATGTCTACTTTCACCAAGTCTATTCATCATTGTACTGGAAGTTCTAGGCATTTCAATGAGGCAAGAATAATGGACTTGCATCCAAGTTGGGAAGGAAGAAAATAAAGCTATTTTTATTCATAACAAACATAAACTATGTAGAAAATCTGATGGAATTTATAAGCAAAAGCTTTTAGAACTAATAAATAAGTTTAGCAAAGTTGTAGGATATATACAAAAAAATCAAAAATCAAATCTATCTCTATATACCAGAAATGAACAATCAGTAATCAAAATAAATGCCATTTACAGTACAATAAAAATATAAAACATTAAACATAAGTGAAAGAATTACATATTGAAAACTGTAAAATATTGCTGAAAGAAGTTGAAATCAAAAAAATGGAGAGATATATGCTGTACATGGATTGAATAACCCAATATTGTTAAGACTTCCAATGTCCACAGCTTGATCTTTTGATTTAAGTCAATCCCCCAAATAATCCAAGTAAGCTTTTTGTATATTATGGTAAGAAGCTTTAATTTGTAGACAGTAGGAAAGTAGATGTAAAGCCTTTTTACAAATCCTCTTTCCCTAAAAAGTAATGGTGGAAAATTTAGATGACAAAGAAAAATTAAAAGAAGTGGGAGAAAAGCCCTTCTACCTTTCCAAAGGATTCCCACCCTCTAAAGGCAACCATTATTATCATTCTGGCTTATTTTCTTCCAGACTTTTTTTCTATGTAGTTTTATTTTAGAACTTCATTGGAGTATAATTACTTTACAATGTTGTGTTAGTTTCTGCTGTATAACAAAGTGAATTGACTATATGTGTACATATATCCCCATATACCTGCCCTCTTGAGGATCCCTCTCTCCCTCCCTATCCCACCCCTCTAGGTGGTCACAAAACAGTGAGATGATCTCCCTGTGCTATGCAGCTGTTTCCCACTAGCTATGTATTTTACATTTGGTAGTCTATATATGTCAACCTTACTCTCTCACTTCATCTCAGCTTCTCCCCCCCCAACCTGTGTCCTCAAGTCCATTCTCTACATCTACATCTTTATTCCTGTCCTGCCCCTAGATGCTTTAGAACCTTTTTTATTTTTTAGATTCTATATATATGTGTTAGCATATGGTATTTGTTTTTCTCTTTCTGACTTACTTCACTCTGTATAACAGATTCTAGGTCCATCCACCTAACTACAAATAACTCAATTTCATTTCTTCTTATGGATGAGTAATATTACACTCTATATATGTGCCACGTCTTCTTTATCACTTCATCTGTCGATGTACACTTAGGTTGCTTCCATGTCCTGATATTATAAATAGTGCTGCAATGAACATTGTGGTACATGGCTCTTTTTTTTTTTTTTTTTTTTGTGGTATGCGGGCCTCTCACTGTTGTGGCCTCTCCCGTTGCAGAGCACAGGCTCCAGACGTGTAGGCTCAGAGGCCATGGCTCATGGGCCCAGCCACTCCGCGGCATGTGGGATCTTCCCAGACCGGGGCATGGCTCTTTTTGAATTATGGTTTTCTCAGGGTATATGGCCAGTAGTGGGATAGTAAGCTCTTTTTTAATGACAAGCTGATCCTATAATTTATATGGAAAGGCTAAGGACCTATAATAGTCAAAACATCTTTGCAAAAGAAAAACAATGTTTGAGGATATACACCTGATTTCAACACTTAATAGCTACAGTAATCCAGACAGTGCAGTATAGTCACCAAAATACACAAAGAGATCAATAAAACAGAATAAAGCCCAGAAAGACACCCACACATATATGGCCAATTGATTTTTTGACAAAGAAGCAAAGGCAATTCAGTGTAAAAAGGATAATCTTTTCAGCAAAGAGTGCTAGAACAATTGTCTCTCCATGTGCAAAAATTTAAACTTCTATTTGAAACTCACACCAAATACAAGATTATTTCAAAGTAGAGCATATAAATGCAGAACCCCTAACAGAAAAACTTCTGGAATGAAACATGGAAAGAAAATATTTGTAACTTTGATTAGGCAAATTATATCTAAGAAATTATTAGATATAATTTCATAATCATAGTGCATAAATTAAAATATATATTTTATACTGGGATATAGTTGATTAACAATGTTGTGTCAGTTTCAGTTGTACAGCAAAGTGATTCAGTTATACATATACTTGCATTATTTTTCAAATTCTTTTCCCAGTTAGGTTATTAGAGTGTACTGAGCAGCATTCCCTTTGTGGTAGAGTAGGTCTTTGTTGGTTTTCTATTTTATATATGGCAGTGTGTACGTGTCAATTCCAAATTCTCAATCTATCCCTCCCCTCACCCTTCCACCCTGGTAACCATAAGTTTGTTCTCTAAGTCTCTGAGTCTGTTTCTGTTTTGTAAATAAGTTCACTTGTGCCATTATTTTTAAGATTCCACATATACGCGATATCATATGATATTTGTCTGACTTCACTTAGTATGATAATTTCTAGGTCCATCCATGTTGCTGCAAATGGCATTATTTCATTCTTTTTTATGGATGACATATTCCATTGTATATATATACCACATCTTTCTCCATTTATCTGTCGATGGACATTTAGGTTTCTTCCCTGTCTTGGCTATTGTAAACAGCACTGCAATCAACATTGGGGTGCAGGTATCATTTTGAACCATGGTTTTCTCTGGAAATACGCCCAAGAGTGAGATTTCTGAATCATATGGTAATTCTATTATTAGTTTTTTAAGGAACCTCCATACTATTCTCCATAGTGGCTGTACCAAGTTACATTCCCATCAACAGGGTAGGAAGGTTCCCTTTTCTCCACACCCTCTCCAGCATTTATTGTTTGTAGATTTTTTGATGATGGCCACTCTGACTTGTGTGTAGTGATATCTCATTGTAGTTTTGATTTGCATTTCTCTAATAATTAGCAATGTTGAGCATATTTTCATGTGCCTATTGGAAATCTATATGTCTTTTTGGAGAAATTTCTATTTAGCTCTTCTGCCCAATTTTTGGTTGGGTTGTGTGTGTGTGTGTGTGTGTGTGTGTGTGTGTGTGTGTGTTTTATTGAGCCACATGATCAGTTTGTAAATTTTGCAGACTAATCCATTGTCGGTCTCATCATTTGCAAATATTTTCTCCCATTCTGTGGGTTTTCTTTCTTTTTTTTTTTTTTTTTGTGGTATGTGGGCCTCTCACTGCTGTGGCCTCTCCCGTTGCAGAGCACAGGCTCTGGACGCACAGGTTCAGCAGCTATGGCTCACGGGCCCAGCTGCCTCGCGGCATGTGGGATCCTCCCGGACGAGGGTATGAACCCATGTCCCCTGCATTGGCAGGTGGACTCTCAACAACTGTGCCACCAGGGAAGCCCTGTGGGTTGTCTTTTTATTTTGTCTCTGGTTTCCTTTGTTGTGCAAAAACATTTGAGTTTAATTAGGTCTTATTTGTTTATTTTTATTTCCATTACTCTAGGAGATGACTCAATAAGATATTGCTGTGATTTACGTCAAAGTGTGTTCTGCCTGTTTTCCTCTAAGAGTTTTATAGTATCAGGTATTACATTTCGGTCTTTAATCCATTTTGAGTTTATTTTTATGTGTGGTGTTAAAGAATGTTCTAATTTCATTTTTAACTTGTAGCTGTCCAATTTTTCCAGCACCATTTATTGAAGAGACTGTTTTTTCTACATTGTATAGTCTTTGTCAGAGATTAACTGACCATAGGTGTGTGGGTTTATTTCTGGGCTTTCTGTCCTGTGCCATTGATCTATATTTCTGTTTTTGTGCCAGTACCATACTGTTTTGATTATTGTAGCTTTGTAGTATAGTGTTAAATCAGGGAGCCTGATTCCTCCAGTTTTGTTTTTCTTTCTCCAGATTGCTTTGGCTATTTGGGGTCTTTTGTGTCTCCATACAAATTGTAAGATTTTTTGTTGTAATTCTGTGAACAATGCCTTTGGTAATTTGATAGGGATTGCATTGAATAGGGATTTGCATTGAATAGTAGATTGCCTATGGTCCTATAGTCATTTTGACAATATTGATTCTTTCAATCAAAGAACATGGTATATATTTCCATCTGTGTCATCTTTGATTTCTTTCATCAGTGTCATAATTTTTGGAGTACAGGTTTTTGCCTCCTTATGTAGGTTTATTGCTAGGTATTTTATTCTTTTTGATGTGATGGTAAATTGAAATGTTTCTTTAATTTCTCTTTCTGACCTTTTGCTGTTAGTGTATAGGAATGCAACAGATTTCTGTATATTAATTTTATACCCTGCAACTTTACTGAATTCATTGATGAGCTCTAGTAGTTTTCTAGAAGCACCTTCAGGTTTTTCTATGTATAATATCATGTCATTTGCAAACAATGACAGTTTTACTTCTTCTTTTCCAATTTGGATTTATTTTATTTTATTTTTTCTTCTCTGATTGCCATGGTTAGGCCTTCCAAAACTGTGTTGAATAAAAGTGGTGAGGGTGGGCATCCTTGTCTTATTTCTGATCTTAGAGGAATTGCTTTCAGCTTTTCACTTTTGGGTATAATGTTAGTTGTACGTTTGTCATATATGGCTTGTATTATGTCGAGTTATGTTCCCTGTATGCCCACTTTGTGGAGAGTTTTTACCATGAATGGGTGTTGAATTTTGTCAAAAGCTCTTTATGCATCTATTGATATGATAATATGGTTTTTATTTTTCAATTTGTTGATGTGATGCATCACACTGATTGATTTGTGGATATTGAAAGTCCTTGCATCTCTGGGATAAATCCCACTTGATCATGGTGTATGTGATCCTTTTAATGTATTGTTGGATTCAAATCACTAGTATTTTGTTGAGGATATTTGCATCCATGTTCATCATTGATATTGACCCATAATTTTCTTTTTTTGTGGTATCTTTTTCTGGTTTTTGTATCAGGGTGATGGAGGCCTTATAGGATGAGTTTGGGTGTATTGCTTCTTCTGCACTTTTTTGGAATAATCTCAGAAGGATAGGTGTTAACTCTTCTCTAAATGTTTGATAGAATTCACCTGTAAAGCCACGTGGTCCTGGACTTTTGTTTGTTGGAAGTTTGTAAATCTTAGTTTCAATTTCTCTACTTGTGATTGGTCTATTCATGTTTTCAATCTTCCTGGTTATGTCTTGGGAGATTGTACCTTTCTAAGAATTTGTCCATTTCTTTTAGGTTGTCCATTTTATTGGCGTATAATTGCTTGCAGTAGTCTCTTATGATCTTTTGTATTTCTGTGGAGCCTGTTGAAACTTCCCCTTTTTCATTTCTAATTTTTTTGATTTGAACACTTTCCTTTCTTTTCTTCATGAGTCTGGCTAAAGTTTTATCAATTTTGTTTATCTTTTCAAAGAACCAGCTTTTGGTTTCATTGATCTTTTCTATTGTTTTCTTCCTCTCTATTTGACTTATTTCTGCTCTGATCTTTATGATTTCTTTCCTTCTATTAACTTTGGGTTTTGTTTGTTCTTCTTTCCCTAGTTCCTTTAGATGTAAGATTAGGTTTTTATTTGTGATTTTTTTGCTTCCTGAGGTAAGATTGTATCGCTATAGAGTTTCCTCTTAGGACTCCTTTTGCCATGTCCCATAGGTTTTGGATCATCGTGCTTTCATTTTCATTTTTCTCTAGGCATTTTTAAGTTTCATCTTTGATTTCTTTGGTGATCCATTGGTTGTTTAGTAGCATATTGTTTAACCTCCACGTTTTTGTGTTTCTTACAGTTTTTTTCTTGTTGTTGATTTCTAATCTCATAAAGTTATGGGCAGAAAAGTTGCTTGAAATGATTTCAATTTTCTTAAATTTATGGAGGCTTGCTTTGTGACCCAGCATGTGGTCAGTCCTGGAGAATATTCCATGTGCACATGAGAAGAATGTGTACTCTGCTGCTTTTTAATGGAATGCTGTATAAATATCAATTAAGTCTATTTGGTCTAATGTGTCATTTAAGGCCTGTGTTTCCTTATTGATCTTCTTTCTGGATGATCTGTCCATTGATGAATATGGGATGTTAAACTCCCCCCTATTATTGTGTTACTGTTGATTTCTCCTTTTTGGCTGTTAGCATTTGCCTTATATATCAAGGTGCTTGCATGTTGGGTTCATATGTATTTACAACTGTTATATCTTCTTCTAGGATTGATGCCTTGATCATTTTCTATTGTCATTTTTTGTCTCTTGTAACAGTCTTTATTTTAAAGCCTATTTTGTCTGATATGACTATTCCTACTCCAGCTTTCTTTTGATTTCCATTTCAATGGAATATCTTTTTTTATCCCTTCACTTTCAGTTTGTAAGAGTCCCTAGATCTGAAGTGGGTCTTCTGTAGACAGCATATATACAGGTCTTGTTCTTGTATCCATTCAGGCAGTCTATATCTTTTGGCTGGAGCATTTAATCCATTTACATTTAAATTAATCATTGATATGTATATTCCTATTAACATTTCCTTGTTTTGTATTTGTTTTGGTAGGTCTTTTTTGTTCCTTTCCTCTTTTGCTCTCTTCTCTTGTGATTCAATGACTAACTTTAGTGTTGTGTTTGGATTCCATTTTCCTTTTTATGTGTGTATCCATTGTAGCTTTTCAGTTGCAGTTATCATGAGGATTTGATATAGAAGTCTATATATGAACAAGATGGTTTTAAGTTGCTGGTCTTTTAATTTCAAATGCATTTCCAATATTCTGCATTTGTGCTCTCCTCTTCTCACAGTTGCTGGTTTTTATATCATATATGTATGCAGATGATTTCCTGCTTTACTGTATGTTTGCCTTTACTGGTTAGCTTTTCCATTTGTAATTTTCTTGTTTCTAGTAGTGGCCTTTTCTTTTCCACTTAGGGAACTTTCTTTAGCATTTATTGCAAAGCTGGCCTGGTGGTGCTGAATTCTCTTAGCTTTGGCTTTTCTGTTAAGCTATTGATATCTCTGTTGAATCTGAATGAGACCCTGCTGGATAGAGCGTTTTAGGTTGCACTTTCTTCCTTTTCATCACTTTAACTATATCTTGCCACTAACTTCTGGCCTGCAGAATCTCTGCTGAGAAATCAGCTGATAACCTCATGGGAGTTCCCTCATATATTATTTTTTGCTTCTCCGTTGTTGTTTTTAATATTTTTTCTTTATCTATGATTTTTGTCAATATGATTACTATGTGTCTTGGCATGTTCCCACTTGGGTTTATCTTGCCTGTGATTCTCTGTGCTTCCTGGTGTTTGGTGAGTGTTTCTTTTCCCACATTAGGGAAGTCTTCACCTACTATCACTTCAAATATTTTCTCAGGTCCTTTTTCTCTCTCTTCTCCTTCTGGGACCTCTATAATGTGAATGTCAGTGCATTTAATTTTGTCCCAGAGGTCGCTTTGATTGTCTTCAGTTCTTTTCATTCGTTTTTCTTTATTCTGCTCCAAGTCACTGATTTCCACCCTTCTGTCTTCCAGGTTATTTATCTATTATTCTGCCTCAGTTACTCTGCTATTGATTCCTTTTAGTGTAGTTTTTACTTCAGTTATTGTATTGCTCATCTCTGTTTGTTTGTTCTTTATTTCTTCTAGATCTTTGTTAAACATGTATCTTCTCAATCTGTGCCTCCATTCTTTTTAGAGATCTTGGATCATCTTCACTATAATTACTGTGAATTTTTTTTTCAGGTAGTTTACCTAGCTCCACTTCACTTAGTTGTTCTTTTGGGGTTTTATCTTGTTACTTCATCTGGGATATATTCCTCTGCCATCCCTTCTTGTCTTTCTGTGATTTTGGGTTCTGTTCTTCAGTCTGCAGTGTTGTAGTTCGTTTCTTCTGCTGCCTATCCTCTGTTGAATGAGGCTGCCTAAGTCACTCATGCAGGCTTACTGGTGGGAGGGCTTGATTCCTGGCCACTGTTGGGCAGAGATATGTCTTGTCCCTCTGGTAGGGAGAGCCATATCAAGGGGTGTGTTCAGCAGGCAACTGTGTGCTCAGGAATACTTTAATAGTCTATCTTCTGATGGGTGAGGCTGTGTTCCCACTTTGTTGGTTATTTGGCCTGAAGCATCCCAGCACTGGAACCTACAGGCTTATGGGTGGGGTTAGACCTTTGTGAGAAAATTGCAGCCTCCAGGAGGGTTCATGTCAATGAGTACTTTGTACAACCACTGCCACCAGTGTCTTTGTCTCTGCAGTGAGCCACAACCACCCCCTACTTCTGCAGGAGTTCATCCAATACCAGCAGATAGGTCTGGACCAGGCTTTTCTGAGGCCACTGCTTTTTTCCCCATGGTCCTCGTGTGCACATGACCTTTTGTGCACTCTCCAAGAGTGGAGTTTCTGTTTCCCCCACTCCTGTGGAATTCCTGTGATCAAACCCTGTTGGCCTTCAAAACCAGATTCTCTGGGGGCTTTTATTCCTATTGCCACACCCCCAGGCTGGGGAGCCTCAGAACTTTCACTTCTGTGGAAGAACTTTTGTGGTATAATCATTTTCTAGTTTTTGAGGCCCTCACCCAGGAGGTATGGCGTTTGATTTTATCACAATTGCTCCACTCCTACCATCTCTTTGTGGCTTCTTCTTTGTCTTTGGATGTAGAATATCTTTTTTGGTAGGTTCCAGCATTTTTTTGTCAATGGTTGTTCGGCCCTTAATTGTGATTTTGGTGTTTTCATAAGAAGAGGTGAGCTCACATCCTTCTACTCCAACATCTTCTTTCTACTACCCATAAAATTAAAAAGAAATCATCAATTGTAAATCATAAAAATTTAGAACCATCTGTTAGGAGAAGAAAAGAAAAAACAGAGAGTGGTAGAAAGTATTTTGCAAATCAAATACCTAATAAGATGCATGTCTAGAATGTATAAAGCGCTCTCTCCAAACTCGATAATAAAATAAATAATCAAACTAAGAATGGACAAAATACTTAAAACACACACTTCACCCCAATGATATAGGGATGCAAATGAATACATGAAAAGATGCTCAACATCATTAATCATTGCAGAGTGCTTATTAAAACCACAGTGAGATACCACTATGCACCATTTAGAGTAACTAAAATAAAAAGACTGTCAAATAGCAAATGTTGACAAGGATGTGGAATCACTGGAACTATCATACACTTGTGGTGGGAATGTAAAATGGTACATTCACTTTGAAAAAAGTGTAACATTTTATTAAAGAGTTAAACATACATCTATCATATTACCCAGTCATTCTATTCCTAGTTATTTACCAAAGGAAGATGAAATAATATGTACATACAAAGACTTACATGTTAATATTTGTTGCAGTTTTATTTGAAATAACCAAAAACTGGAAACAACCCACATGTCTTTCAATAGGCATAATGTGATATATTTATACCATGGAATACTACTCAAAAAATTTTTAAAAATCTTCATACAAACAATGACAGGAATGAATATCAAAGTAATTTTTCTGGGTGAATGAAGCCAGACAAAATAGAATACACATTACGTGATTCCATTTATTTATCATTCTAAAAAATCTAAACTAATTTGTAGTGAAATAAAACTCAGTGATTGCTTGGTGATGCAGGAGATGAGAAAGGGGAGAAAAGAGGGGAGTATAAAGAAGCATGAGGAAACCTTTGCAGTTAATGGATATGTTCACTATCTTGATTATAATGGTCGTTTCATTAACATATACATATATCAAGACGTGTCAGATTTTACATTTTAAATATGTGCAATTTATTGTATATAAATTGTTCTGCAATAAAGTTGTTAAAAGAAAAATACAGTTCTCATATCAAACTCCAAACATCAGTTTCAGTTGTTGCAATAAAATAATAATTTATGCTAAAGAAAAGAATAGTCCAAATGTTTCATAAACACCTACTATTCACACTACTTTCTATCCATCCAAAATTATTTCCGTGCCTCAAGTTTTGCTGTTGACTGAAATATGAATGCCATTTCAGTGTCTGTCTGATGGATGTGTTGACCACACATTTGTGCAGTTAGGAAAGCCCAAGAATTATCCAAAGTATGTATTTTTTTCACACACACACACACACACACACACACACACACACACACACTGTATTTTATTTTTACAGGAGATAAATAAACTGACACCAAGAATTGTAAATGGATGCCCACAACAAAAGCAACAATGATTGCAATTACCAAACACGAAACACACTCATACTATGTCATAATATTGACATTCAGTTCAGTAATCCTCCACTATAACAGCTCCTTTACTTTATAGTGAAAATTGATTTGTATATTTTTTGCCTCTGAGTGCTTGTGAGATTTTTTTCTTATTATTCAAACATAAAGTCACAAAAATTATAATCATCCTCATCAGTTCACTCAGTCCCGTGTAATTCATTTTTTTTCATCTTGATCTTTTGTTAACACTTTTATGAATTTGCCAGTTTTCCATTAGAGTTCTGAAAATGCCTATTCATTTAGTTCAGCAGTAGAGTCAGTTATCAGAAACCTGTACTTGTCAGAGTCTTTTCCATGAATTCCTTGAAGATGAAACCCTTTTATAGGAACATTTTTGCAAAAGCATCAGAATACAACCAGAATTGTCTGTAAATGACAAAAGACTGAAAAATGACCATGGTTAAAGATTTGATGAAACTTCATAATAATGCAATTGACAAGGAAATTTAGTTATTTCTGTGATATACATTTTAAAGTAATAAATAGAATTATGACTTATAACATTATACCACAACATATAAGATTTTTAGAAATTTCATGTAATGTCTGAAACATTAATACTAACATATTTCCATACAAAAAGCCCAAAGGAAGTTTAGTATTAGTTGTTTTTTTTGTTTGTTTGTTTGCTGTTTTATACAGCAGGTTCTTATTAGTCATCAATTTTATACACATCAGTGTATACATGTCAATCCCAATTGCCCAACTCATCACACCACAACCCCCACCCCCAACTGATTTCTCCCCTTGGTGTCCATATGTTTGTCCTCTACATCTGTGTCTCAACTTCTGCCCTGAAAACCAGTTCACCTGTACCATTTTTCTAGGTTCCACATACAAGCGTTAATATACGATATTTGTTTTTCTCTTTCTGACTTACTTCACTCTGTATGACAGTCTCTAGATCCATCCACTTCTCAACAAATGACTCAATTTAGTTCCATTTTATGGCTGAATAATATTCTATTGTATATATGTACCACAACTACTTTATCCATTCGTCTGTCGATGGGCATTTAGGTTGTTTCCATGACCTGGCTATTGTAAATAGTGCTGTAATGAACATTGGGGTGCATGTGTGTTTTTGAATTATGGTTTCCTCTGGGTATATGCCCAGTAGTGGGATTGCTGGATCATATGGTAATTCTATTTTTAGTTTTTTAAGGAACCTCCATACTGTTCTCCATAGTGGCTGTATCAATTTACATTTCCACCAACAGTGCAAAAGCGTTCACTTTTCTCCACACCCTCTCCAGTATTTGTTGTTTGTAGATTTTCTGATGATGCCCATTCTAACTGGTGTGAGCTGATACCTCATTGTAGGTTTTTTTTTTTAAGGTATAGTTCTGTGAGTTTTTGACAAATGCATATTGTTATATAACCAGTACCACAATCAAGGTATACTTTTTAAAAAATTAATTAATTAATTTTTGGCTGTGTTGGGTCTTCATTTCTGTGCAAGGGCTTTCTCTAGTTATGGCAAGTGGAGGCACTCTTCATCATGGTGCATGGGCCTCTAACTATTGGGCTTCTCTTCTTGCGGAGCACAGGATCCAGACACACAGGCTCAGTAGTTGTGGCTCATGGGACTAGTTGCTCCGCAGCATGTGGGATCTTCCCAGACCAGGGCTCGAACCTGTGTCCCCTGCATTGGCAGTCAGATTCTCAACTACTGCACCACCAGGGAGCCCCCTCATTGTAGTTTTGATTTGCATTTCTCTAATAATTAGTGATGTTGAGCAGCTTTTCATGTGCTTCCTGGCCATTTGTATGTCTTCTTTGGAGAAATGTCTATTTTGGTCTTCTGCCCATTTTTGGATTCAGTTGTTTGTTTCTTTAATACTGATCTGGATGAGCTGTTTATATATTTGGGAGATTAATCCTTTGTCTGATGATTCATTTGCAAATATGTTCTTCCATTCTGAGGGTTGTCTTTTCATCTTGTTTATGGTTTCCTTTGTTGTGCAAAAGCTTTGAAGTTTCATTAGGTCTCAGTTGTTTATTTTTCTTTTTATTTACATTATTATAGAAGGTGGATCAAAAAAATCTTGCTGTGATTTATGTCAAACAAACAGTGTTCTTCCTATGTTTTCCCCTAAGAGTTTGATAGTGTCTGGTCTTACATTTAGGACTCAAATCCATTTTGAGTTTATTTTTGTGTATGGTGTTAGGGAGTGTTCTTATTTTATTCTTTTACATGTAGGTGTCCAGTTTTCTGAGCACCACTTATTGAAGAGACTGTCTTTTCTCTATTGTATATCTTTGCCTCCTTTGTCATAGATTAGTTGACCATAGGTGCGTGGGTTTATCTCTGGGCTTTCAATCTTGTTCCATTGATCTATGTTTCTGTTTTGTGCCAGTACCATACTGTCTTGATTACTGTAGCTTTGTAGTATAGTCTGAAGTCAGGGAGTCTGATTCCTCCAGCTCCATTTTTTTCCCTCAAGACTGCTTTGGCTATTCGGGGTCTTTTGTGTCTCCATAGAAATTTTAAGATGATTTGTCCTTGTTCCATAAAAAAAATGCCATTGGTAATTTGTTAAGGATTGCATTGAATCTGTAGATTGCTTAGGGTAGTATATTCATTTTCACAATATTGATTCTTCCAATTCAAGAACATGGTAGATCTCTCCATCTGTTGGTGTCATCTCTAATTTATTTCATCAGTGTCTTATAGTTTTCTGCATACAGGTCTTTTGTCTCCCTTCGTAGGATTATTCCTAGGTATTTTATTCTTTTTGTTGCAATCGTAAATGGGAGTGTTTCAATAATTCCTGTTTCAGATTTTTCATCATTAGTGTATAGGAATGCAAGAGATTTCTGTGCATTAATTTTGTATCTGGCAACTTTACGAAATTCATTGATTACTTCTAATAGTTTTCTGGTGGCATCTTTAGGATTCTCTGTGTATACTATCATGTCATACGCAAATAGAGACAGTTTTACTTCTTCTTTTCAAATCTATATTCCTTTTATTTCTTTTACTTCTCTGATTGCTGTGGCTAGGACTTCCAAAACTATGTTGAATAATAGTGGTGAGAGTGGATATCCTTGTCTCTTTCCTGATCTTAGAGGAAATGCTTTCAGTTTTTCACCATTGAAAATGATGTTTTCTGTGGGTTTTTCATATATGGCCTTTATTATGTTGAGGTAGGTTTCCTCTATGCCCACTTTCTAGAGAGTTTTTATCATAAATTGGTGTTGAAGTTTGTCAAAAGCTTTTTCTGCATCTATTGAGATAATCATATGGTTTTTATTATTCAGTTTGTTAATATGGTGTATCACATTGATTGATTTGCATATATTGAAGAATCCTTGCATCCCTAGGATAAATCCCACTTGATCTTGGAGTATGATTCTTTTAATGTGTTGTTGGATTCTGTTTGCTAGTATTTTGTTGAGGATTTTTGCATCAATATTTATCAGTGATATTGGTCTGTAATTATCTTTTTTTGTAGTGTCTTTTTCTAGTTTTGGTATCAGGGTGATGGTAGCCTCAGAGAATGGGTTTGGGAGTGTTCCATCTGCTGCAATTTTTTGGAAGAGTTTGAGAAGGATGGGTTTTAGCTCTTCTCTAAATGTTTGATAGAATTCACCTGTGAAGCCATCTGGTCCTGGACTTTTGTTTGTTGGAAGATTTTTATTAACAGCTTCAATTTCATTACTTGTGATTGGTCTGTTCATATTTTCTGTTTCTTCCTGGTTCTGTCTTGGAAGGTTATACATTTCTAAGAACTTTTCCATTTCTTTCAGGTTGTCCATTTTATTGTCATAGAGTTGGTTTTAGTATTCTGTTAGGATGCTTTGTATATCTGCGGTGTCTGTTTTAACTTTTCCTTTTTCATTTCTAATTTTATTGATTTGAGTTCTCTCCCTCTTTTTCTTGATGAGTCTGGCAAATGGTTTATCAATTTTGTTTATCTTCTCAAAGAACCAGCTTTTAGTTTTAGTTTTATTGATCTTTGTTAGTGTTTTCTTTTTTTCTATTTCATTTATTTCTGCTCTGATCTTTATGATTTCTTTCCTTCTGCTAACTTTGGGTTTTGTTTGTTCTTCTTTCTGTAATTCCTTTTGGTGTAAGTTTAGATTGTTTACTTGAGATTTTCTTGTTTCTTCAGGTAGGCTTGTATATGTATAAACTTCCCTCTTAGAACTGCTTTTGCACACATCCCATAGGTTTTGGATCATCGTGTTTTCATTGTTTTCATTGTCATTTGTCTCTAGGTATTTTTTGATTGCCTCTTTGATTTCTTCAGTGATCTCTTGGTTGTTTAGTAACATGTGTTTGTGTTTTTCACACTTCTTCCCCTGTAATTCATTTCTAATCTCATAGCATTGTGGTCAGAAAAGATGCTTGCTAAGATTTCAGTTTTCTTAAATTTACTGAGACTTGATTTGTGACCCAAGATGTGATCTATCCTGGAGAATGTTCCGTGTGCACTTGAGAAGAAAGTGTAATCTGCTGGTTTTGGATGGAATGTCCTATAAATATCAATTAAATCTATCTGGTCTATTGTGTGATTCAAAGCTTCTGTTTCTTTATTTATTTTCATTTTGGATAATCTGTCCATTGGTGTAAGTGAGGTGTTAAAGTCCCCTACTATTACTGTGTTACTGTCAATTTCCTCTTTTATAGCTGTTGGCAGTTGCCTTATGTATTGAGGTGCTCCTATGTTGGGTGCATATACATTTATAATTGTTATATCTTCTTCTTGGATTGATCCCTTGATCATTATGTAGTGTCCTTCCTTTTCTCTTGTAATATTCTTTATTTTAAAGTCTATTTTATCTGATATGAGTATAGCTACTCCAGCTTTCTTTTGATTTCCATTTGCATGGAATATCTTTTTTCATCCCCTCACTTTCAGTCTGTATGTGTTCCTAGGTCTGAAGTGGGTCTCTTGTAGAAAACATATATATGGGTCTTGTATTTGTATCCATTCATCAAGCCTGTGTCTTTTGGTTGGAGCATTTAATCCATTCACGTGTAAGGTAATTATCAATATGTGTGTTCCTATGACCATTTTCTTAAATGTTTTGGGTTTGTTTTTGTAGGTCCTTTTCTTCTCTTGTGTTTCCCATTTAGAGAAGTTCCTTTAGCACTTGTTGTAGAGCTGGTTTGGTGGTGCTGAATTCTCTTCACTTTTGCTTGTCTGTAAAGCTTTTGATTTGTCCATCAAACCTGAATGAGATCCTTGCTGGGTAAAGTAATTTTGCTTGTAGGTTCTTCCCTTTCATCATTTTAAATATATCATGCCACTCCCTTGTGGCTTGTAGTGTTTCTGCCAAGAAATCAGCTGTTAACTTTATGAGAGTTCCCTTGTACTTTATTTGTTGTTTTTCCGTTGCTGCTTTCAATAATTTTTCTTTATCTTATTTTTTGCCAATTTGATTACTATGTTTCTCCTTGGGTTTTTCCTATATGGGACTCTCTGTTCTTCCTGGACTTGGGTGACTATTTCCTTTCCCACGTTAGGGAAATTTTTAACTATAATCTCTTCAAATATTTTCCCTGGTCCTTTCTCTCTCTCTTCTCCTTCTGTGACCCCTTTACTGTAAATGTTGTTGTGTTTAATGTTTTCCCAGAGGTCTCTTATGCTGTCTTCATTTCTTTTCATTCTTTTCTCTTTCTTCTGTTCCACAGCAGTGAGTTCCACCTTTTTATCTTCCAGGTCACTTATCCCTTCTTCTGCCTCAGTTCTTCTGCTATTGATTCCTTCTAGTGTAGTTTTCATTTCAGTGTTTGTATTGTTCATCATTTCAGTTTTTGTATTGTTCATCTCTATCTGTTTGTTCTTTATTCTTCTAGGTCTTTGTAAAACATTTCTTTCATCTTTTTGATCTTTGTCTCCATTCTTTTTCCAAGGTCCTGGATCATCTTCACTATCATTATTCTGAATACTTTTTCTGGAAGGTTGCCTATATCCACTTCATTTAGTTGTTTTTCTAGGATTTTATATTGTTCTTTCATCTGGTACATAGACCTCTGCCTTTTCATATTGTCTATCTTTCTGTGAATGTGGTTTTTGTTCTACAGGCTGCAGGATTGTAATTCCTCTTGCTGCTGCTGTCTGCCCTCTGGTGGATGAAGCCATCTAAGAGGCTTGATGGGAGGGACTGGTGTTGGGTAGAGCTGACTGTTTCTCTGGTGTAGGAAATGGTCAGCCTTGAGAGCAGGCTGCGGACATGCCAGGCCTGCTGCTGCTGCTTGAAGGGACTGTGCCTACTTGTTCCCTTCCTTGTTCCATTCCATGGGAGATAAATTACCAGGACCCAGAGATCAGAAAGAATGTAAAATGAGACAAGCAAAGCTACCTACCTCCTGCATGTGAAGGTTATTTTGGATGATTCTGGGTTTATGGGTTTTCTCCCAGGGAAGTTAACCTTGAGCCGAGACAGTCTGTAGATAATGTAAACCACCATCTGGCAACCTTCCTTTTTCTAGTCTATATAATCTGAAACTGTAGCATAATAAAATATGCCTTGCAACCATCAGTTGTCTTGGTCCTTCTGACCCCATTCGTCGGTGCTACTTCAGTTCCTTACCCCTTCCCTTCTGACCCTGGGAGGTGAAATCCTCTTTCTCTGGCTGGTCCGTGGCAAGTGGCACCCAAACAGGGACATGAAGCATGAAGGTAATTAAAAGAAAGTGCAGGTGAGAGAACGCTTATGCAAAGTATGTGTGACCATGAGTAAAAGTGAAACTAATAGAGGTATAAGGCAATAGTCAGAAGTAAAATAAGATGGAAGAAAAGAGCTCAAAGGAGCATGAATTATTTGCTCAGGTTTTACTTTCAATGCTTAAAGCTCGGGGTAATAAAGTTTCTACCTCCCAGTTGACTGAATTTTTGCAGCATATCCATGATATATCTCCCTGGTTTCCTGATGGCGGCTCTGTTGTTATAGAAATCTGGCAGAAAGTTGGAGAAGATTTAAAAAATTATTATGAGTCTTGAGGGCCTACTCATACTCCTGTTGTTACGTTTAGTTTGTGTAATCTGATAAAAGACTGTTTAAATTCTTCTCATGATAGTGGTGATTTGAATGTAAAGTCAGAAAAGTCAAAACCTTCTTCAGGAGATAAAACTGCCTTAATGGCTACTACACCACCACTTCCTAAATCTAGGGAACTTATTAATTTTGACATATCAGATGAAGAGGAACATTACAATTTAACAGATGAGGCTTTTAAACATGAAAGAGAAAAATATCTTGAGGATTATTTTCTAATGGCTATGATAGATAAGTCAGTGAAAAAGCTTCAGATTAATAAGCACTGTCTTCCTCAAAAATCTACATCTGTAAAAATGCTCAGTCCCTTGCAGCGTGCTGTACAAGGAGCAATAAAACGTGGAGAAGATCCTATTTTCTGTTGTCCTTTCATAGAAAGACCTGATCCTAATAATCCTCAACAGGCTATTAGGGAGCATCAGTCTCTTCCTTTGAAAGTTCTGAAAGATTTAAAATCTGCTTGTGCTCAATATGGACCCACTGCTACTTTTACTACTGCTATGGTTGACATTACTGCAGGAGAAGCTCTTCCCCCTGCTGATTGGAAGTCTATTGCACGAGCTTGTTTAAATGGTGGAGATTATTTGATATGGAAGTCTGATTTTTATGAACGGGCTACTGAACAAGCAGAAAAGAATGCTTCCCATAATATTCCAGTTGATTATCATATGCTGATTTGGGAAGGACAATATATTTCTTTACAAGATCAATTAACTTATCCCTTTGTTGCTTATCCTCAAATAAATCATTTGGCATTACAAGCCTGGAGGAAATTACTTTCTACACACAAAACTGAGGATCTTTCAAAAATTAGACAGGGACCTGATGAACTATATGCTGATTTTGTAGATAGATTTTTACAGGTGGTGGGGAAGCTCATTGTGGATGGACCCTCTGGTACAATTGTAGTTAAGCAACTTGCTTTGGAAAACGCTAATAATGCATGTCAGGCTGCGATTCGACCTTGGGGAAAATGGGGAATATTGGAGGACTATATTCGCCTTTGTGCAGACATTGGGCCTGCTTATATACAGGGTGCTGCTATAGCTGCAGCATTAACTAAAGTGGGATTTAAAAGCAATCAAAAGAAAACAAAGACTTGTTTTAAATGCGGAAAGGCAGGTCATTTTGCTAGAGAATGTAGATCTTTTAATTCTAACCCTAGTCCTTCCTTCCATACTCAAAAACCTCCAGATGGTCGGAAAATCCCTGGTTTATGCCCTAGATGCAATAAGGGAAAACATTGGGCACGAGACTGTCGCTCACTAGCCCACAAGGATGGGACACAACTGTTGGGAAACTCCTCCCGGGGCATTCCCCGGCCCCAACAAACAATAGGGGCAATGTCTGTGTATCCTCCTCAAATTATCAATCAGACATTAACCAAGAACAAAAACATTCAATATCCTCGCTCTCCAGAGCAACACCAGGAAGCGCAGGACTGGACCTCAGTACCTCCGCCTGATATGTATTAACTCCTGAAATGGGTCCTCAGGCCCTCTCTACAGGCATTTATGGACATTTACCCAAGGGTTTGATGAGACTATTATTGGGAAGAAGTAGTGTCACCATGAAGGGTTTAACTATTATGCCAGGAGTCATAGATTCTGACTACGAAGGAGAAATAAAAATCATGGCACAAACTATTAAAAATATAATAACTATTTCTCCTGGTGATAAAATTGCACAATTGCACTTTTGCCCTTTGTACCTCATGGACAAATTTTACAACATCAAGAGAGAGGAACAAAGGCTTTTGGATCATCTAATGCTGCCTACTGGATTCAGAAGATAGGGAAAGAATGTCCAGAAATGAAATTAACCATTAATGGAAAGGTTTTTTCAGACTTGTTAGACACTGGAACTGATGTCTCTGTTATGCCACAGATGAAGTGGCCTAAATATTGGCCTGTTAGTCCTACTATTACAGAACTTCAAGGAATAGGACAAAGTTCTTCTCCTATGCAAAGTAGTCAGTTATTATTATGGCAAGATAGTGAGGGTCATTCAGGATACTTCCAGCCTTATGTTTTTCCTGGGCTGTCTTTAAACCTCTGGGGCTGAGATATATTAAAAGAAATGGGAGTATTGCTTTATAGTCCAAATTCTCAAGTCTCTAATATGATGTTGGATCAAGGATTTCTTCCCACAAAAGGGCTGGGAACAAATCAACAAGGAACTGTCTATCCTATTGATGTGAAAAAAAATGATAGACAAGGTTTGGGTTTTTCTTAGGGGCCTTGGATTCTCCTCCACTCACTGCTGATCCAATTACTTGGCTAACTGATGACCCAGTATGGGTGGACCAGTGGCCCCTCACTAAGGAGAAGTTAAAGGCTGCAGAGCAGTTAGTTATAGAACTATTAAAATTAGGACACTTAGAGTCTTCCAATAGTCCTTGGAACACTCTTATTTTTATTATCAAGAAAAAATCTGGAAAATATAAGTTATTACAGCATCTAAGAGCTGTTAATAAAACTTTGCTAATAATGGGAGCTCTTCAACCAGGCCTACCCTCTCCAACAGCCATACCACACAATTATCATCTTTTAGTTATAGATTTAAAAGATTGTTTTTTCACTATTCCTTTGTTTCCTGAAGACAGAAAATATTTTGCTTTTAGTTTGCCTTCTTTAAATTTTAAGGAACCCATGAGGAGACGTCAATGGAAAGTATTGCCTCAGGGCATGGCAAATAGTCCAACATTATGCCAAAATTATGTGGCTCAGGCCTTGACTCCTGTGAGAAAAAGGTTTCCAACATTGTATCTCATACATTATATGGATAATATACTTTTAGCCACTGATAATATTTCTTTCTTAGAGACTGCTTTTCAATTTTTACAACAATCCTTACAATCGTTTGGCTTGGTCATTGCCTCAGAAAATGTTCAAAGACAATCTCCATTTTTATATTTGGGAAAATATATTGATAACACTACCATTAGGCCTCAAAAACTGAAAATTTGAGTGATAATTTAAAAACATTAAATGATTTTCAAAAATTACTTGGAGATATTAATTGGCTAAGGCCTTCCTTAAAACTTACTACTGCTCAATTACAGCCTTTGTTTGATATTCTTAAAGTTGACTCAGATCCTTCTTCTTCATGCTCTATGACTCCAGAAGGATTTCAAGCTTTACAAATAGTTAATAGAGCTATCTGCACGATTAACTCGAATACATACTCACCTGCCAATTTCTTTAATTGTCCAACACCTCATGTGCCTAGTGCCATCTTATGGTAAACTGTTGGAATTATTGAATGGATTCATATGAAAACTACACCCTCTAAAGTTATTAACCCTTATTATTAACTTATTATTAACTTATTATGAACTTATAATAATGCAAGGTAGAACTAGATGCTTACAACTTATAGGTATAGAACCTTCTCAAATTATTGTCCCTTATTCAGTTAGTCAACAAAATTGGCTTTTTCAACATAGTAATGAATGGGATCTTGCTCTTGCAGGATTTTCAGGTACCTTGGAATTCCATTATCCTGCTGATAAATTGATCCAATTCAGCAAACTTAACTATTATATATTTCCTTCTATAATTAGGCAACAGCCTATTCCTCATGTATCTTTGGTTTTTACAGACGGTTCTTCTTCAAGAGTGGTTACTGTAATCCCTGACGATGGAACAAAACTAATTAAACAAACTTCCTTGACTTCAGCTCAATGTGTTGAACTATATGCTGTCATTATGGCTTTTAAACATTTGCCTTCTATATCTTTTAATTTGTTTTCTGATAGTAAATATCTTATTAGCTTATTTTTTCCGCTGGAGACTGCAACCATAGGACATACTAATGACCCTGAATTATCATCCTCTTTTCGTTTGCTTCAACAGTTTATTCATTCCCACGATGGTCCTGTTGCAGCTCTGCATATCTGTGCTTATTCTAACTTGGCTGGTCCATTGACTAAACTTAATGCAACTGCAGATGTTTTAACTCGATCTAAACATATTTTTATTCTGTGCATTTTCCTCCCAAAAATAAAGTTAAAGTTATTCTTCCCCTCAATCTCTTCCACAAAGCAGGACATATCCCAATTTACCGTACTACTCCTTTCCATTCGTCATGCTATCAAGAATGGCTAATATATTGCATTCATTCTCTTCATACTGTTGATACTCATGGTCCATGTCCTGCACACCCTCATATTATGGTAAGCTATGATCAAACTGCTTCACAAGCAGCACAACAATCGCATGCTTTAAGCCATCAGTAGGCGGCTACATTATGCAAACAATTTTCCCTTACTCGTGAAGCCGTCCAACAAATTGTTAAGCAATGCCCAAAAGGCTTACCTCACCTTCCTGTTCCACATTATGATGTTAATCCTCGTGGATTATTACCTAGTCATTTATGGCAAATGGATGTTACTTATATCCCGTCTTTTGGTAAATTACAGTGTGTTCATGTCACTATATCATTTTTTTACATCTTTATTGGAGTATAATTCCTTTCCACTGGTGTGTTACTTTATCCTTTATAACAAAGTGAATCAGTTATACATATATTCCCATACCTCTTCCCTCTTGCATCTCCCTCCCTCCTACCCTCCTTATCACACACCTTTAGGTGGTCACAAAGCAACAAGCTGATCTCCCTGGGCTATGTGGCTGCTTCCCACTAGTTATCTATTTTACGTTTGGTAGTGTATATATGTCCATGCCACTCTCTCGCTTTGTCAGGGCTTATGCTTCCTCCTCCTCATATAGTCAAGTCCATTCTCTAGTAGGTCTGTGTCTTTATTCCTGTCTTACCCCTAGGTTCTTCATGACATTTTTTCTTAAATTCCATATATATGTGTTAGCATATGGCATTTGTCTTTCTCTTTCTGACTTACTTCACTCTGTATGACAGACTCTAGGTCCACCCACCTCACTGCAAACAGCTCAATTTGGTTTCTTTTTATGGCTGAGTAATATTCCATTGTATATATGTGCCACATCTTCTTTATCCATTCATCCAATGATGGACACTTAGGTTGTTTCCATCTCTGGGCTATTGTAAATAGAGCTGCAATGAACATATTAGTACATGACTATATTTGAAATTTTGGTTTTCTCAGGATATATGCCTAGTAGTGGGATTGCTGGGTCATATGGTAGTTTTATTTGCAGTTTTTTAAGGAACCTCCATACTGTTCTCCATAGTGGCTGAACCAATTCACATTCCCACCAGCAGTGCAAGAGTGTTCCCTTTTCTCCACACCCTCTCCAGCATTTATTGTTTCTAGATTTTTTGATGATGGCCATTCTGACTGGTGAGAAATGATATCTCATTGTAGTTTTGATTTGCATTTCTCTAATGATTAATGATATTGAGCACTCTTTCATGTGTTTGTTGGCAGTCTGTATATCTCCTTTGGAGAAATGTCTATTTAGGTCTTCTGCCTATTTTTTGATTAGGTTGTTTGTTTTTTTGTTATTGAGCTGCATGGGCTGCTTGTAAATTTTGGAGATTAATCCTTTGTCAGTTGCTTCATTTGCAAATATTTTCTCCCATTCTGAGGGTTGTCTTTTGGTCTTGTTTATGGTTTCCTTTGCTGGGCAAAAGCTTTGAAGTTTCATTAGGTCCCATTAGTATATTTTTGTTTTTATTTCCATTTCTCTAGGAGGTGGGTCAAAAGGGATCTTGCTGTGATTTATGTCATAGAGTGTTCTGCCTATGTTTTCCTCTAAGAGTTTGATAGTTTCTGGCCTTAAGCTTAGGTCTTTAATCCATTTTGAGCTTATTTTTGTGTATGGTGTTAGGGAGTGATCTAGTCTCATACTTTTACATGTACCTGTCCAGTTTTGCCAGCAACAATTATTGAAGAGGCTGTCCTTTCTCCA
This sequence comes from Stenella coeruleoalba, assembly GCF_951394435.1. Classification (NCBI taxonomy): domain Eukaryota; kingdom Metazoa; phylum Chordata; class Mammalia; order Artiodactyla; family Delphinidae; genus Stenella; species Stenella coeruleoalba. The sequence goes on from NC_137152.1 coordinate 63,038,081, forward strand.
CTGTACATTACTGCCTCCTTTGTCAAAGATAAGGTGACCATATATGTGTGGGTTTAACTGTGGGCTTTCTATTCTGTTCCATTGATCTATCTTTCTGTTTTTGTGCCAGTACCATACTGTCTTGATTACTGTAGCTTTGTAGTATAGTCTGAAGTAGGGAGCCTGATTCCTCCAGCTCCGTTTTTCGTTCTCAAGACTGCTTTGGCTATTCGGGGTCTTTTGTGTTTCCATACAAATTGTGAAATTTTTTGTTCTAGTTCTGTGAAAAATGCCAGTGGTAGTTTCATAGGGATTGTACTGAATCTGTAGATTGCTTTAGGTAGTAGAGTCATTTTCACAATGTTGATTCTTCCAATCCAAGAACATGGTATATCTCTCCATCTATTTGTATCGTATTTAATTTCTTTCATCAGTGTCTTATAATTTTCTGTATACAGGTCTTTTGTCTACTTAGGTAGGTTTATTCGTAGATATTTTATTCTTTTTGATCCAATGGTAAATGGAAGAGTTTTCTTGATTTCATTTTCATATTTTTCATCATTAGTGTATAGAAATGCCAGAGATTTCTGGGCATTAATTTTGTATCCTGCTACTTTACCAAATTCATTGATTAGCTCTAGTAGATTTCTGGTAGCATCTGTAGGATTCTGTATGTATAGTATCATGTCATCTGCAATCAGTGACAGCTTTACTTCTTCTTTTCCAATGTGGATTCCTTTTATTTCCTTTTCTTCTCTGATTGCTGTCGTTAAAATTTCCAAAACTATGTTGAATAAGAGTGGTGAGAGTGGGCAACCTTGTCTTGTTCCTGATCTTATTCGAAATGCTTTCAGTTTTTCACCATTGAGGATGATGTTGGCTGTGGGTTTGTCATATATGGCCTTTATTATGTTGAGGAAAGTTCCCTCTATGCCTACTTTCTGCAGGTTATTTTTATCATAAATCAGTGTTAAATTTTGTGAAAAGCTTTCTCTGCATCTATTGCGATGATCATATGGTTTCTCTCCTTCAAATTTTTAATATGTTGTATCATGTTGATTGATTTGCGTATATCGAAGAATACTTGCATTCCTGGAATAAACTCCAATTGATCATGGTGTATGATCCTTTTAATGTGCTGTTGGATTCTCTTTGCTAGTATTTTGTTGAGGATTTTTACATCTAAGAACATCAGTGATATTGGCGTGTAGTTTTCTTTCTTTGTGACATCCTTGTCTGGTTTTGGTATCAAGGTGATGGTGGCCTTGTAGAATGAGATTAGGAGTTTTCCTCTCTCTGTTATATTTTGGAAGAGTTTGAGAAGGATAAGTGCTAGCTATTCTATAAATGTTTGATAGAATTCCCCTGTGAAGCCATCTGGTCCTGGGCTTTTGTTTGTTGGAAGATTTTTAATCACAGTTTCAATTTCAGTGCTTGTGTTTGGTCTGTTCATATTTTCTATTTCTTCCTGATTCAGTCTTGGCAGGTTGTGCGTTTTTAAGAATTTGTCCATTTCTTCCAGGTTTTCCATTTTATTGGCATAGAGTTGCTTGCAGTAATCTCTCATGGACTTTTGTATTTCTGCAGTGTCAGTTATTACTTCCTTTTTTCATTTCTAATCCTATTGATGTGACTCTTCAACCTTTATTTCTTGATGAGTCTGGCTAATGGTTTATTGATTTTGTTTATCTTCTTAAAGAACCAGCTTTTAGTTTTATTGATCTTTGCTATCGTTTCCTTCATTTCTTTTGCATTTATTTCTGATCTGATTTGTATGATTTCTTTCGTGCTGCTAACTTTGCGGTGTTTGTATTCTTCTTTCCCTAATTGCTTTAGGTGCAAGTTTAGGTTGTTTATTTGAGATGTTTCCTATTTCTTAAGGTAGGATTGTATGCGTATAAACTTCCATCTTAGAACTGCTTTTGCTGCATCCCATAGGTTTTGTGTCATCGTGTCTCCATGGTCATTAGTTTCTAGGTAATTTTGATTTCCTCTTTGATTTTTTCAGTGATCACTTCGTTATTAAGTAGTGTATTGCTTAGACTCCATGTGTTTTTATTTTTTACAGATCTTTTCCTGTAATTGATGTGTAGTCTCATAGCATTGGGTTCGGACAAGATACATGATAAAATTTCAATTTTCTTAAATTTACCAAGGCTTGATTTGTGACCCAAGATATGATCTATGCTGGAGAATGTTCCATGGGCACTTAAGAAAAATGTGTATTCTGCTGTTTTTGGATGGAATGTCCTATAAATATCAGTTAAGTCCGTCTTGTTTAATGTATCATTCAAAGCTTGTGTTTCTTCATTTAGTTTCATTTTGGATGATCTGTCCATGGGTGAAAGTGGGGTGTTAAAGTCCCCTACTATCAATGTATTACTGTCCATTTCCCCTTTTATGGCTCTTAGTATTTGCCTTATGTATTGAGGTTCTCCTATGTTGGGTGCATAAATATTTATAATTGTTATATCTTCTTCTTGGATCGATCTCTTGATCATTATGTAGTGTCCTTCTTTGTCTCTTCTAATAGTCTTTAATTTAACGTCTATTTTGTCTGATATGAGAGTTGCTACTCGAGCTTTCTTTTGGTTTCCATTTGCATGAAATATCTTTTTCCATCCCCTTACTTTCAGTCTGTATGTGTCTCTAGGTCTGGAGTGGGTCTCTTGTAGACAGCATATATATGGGTCTTGTTTTTGTAACTATTCAGCAAATCTGTGTCTTTTGGTGGGAGCATTTAATTCATTTACATTTAAGGTAATTATCAATATGTATATTCCTATTCCCATTTTCTTAATTGTTTTAGGTGTGTTATTGTAGGTCTTTTCCTTCTCTTGTGTTTCTTGCCTAGAGAAGTTCCTTTAGCAGTTGTTGTAAAGCTGGTTTGGTGGTGCTGACTCTCTCAGCTTTTGCTTGTCTGTAAAGTTTTTAATTTCTGCATCAAATCTGAATGAGATCCTTGCTGGGTAGTGTAATCTTGGTTGCACATTTTTCTCCTTCATCACTAAATAAGTCCTGACAGTCCCTTCTGCCTTGCAGATTTTCTGCTGAAAAATCAGCTGTTAAGCTTATGGGGATTCCCTTGTGTGTTATTTGTTGTTTTTCCCATGCTGCTTTTAATATGTTTTCTTTGTATTTAATTTTTGACAGTTTGATTAATATGTGTCTTGGTGTGTTTCTCCTTGGATTTATCCTGTATGGGACTCTCTGTGCTTCCTGGATTTGATTAACTATTTCCTTTCCCATATTAGGGAACTTTTCAACTATGATCTCTTCAAATATTTTCTCAGTCCCTTTCTTTTTCTCTTCTTCTTCTGGAACCCCTATAATTAGATTGTTGCTGCATTTAATGTTGTCCTAGAGCTCTCTGAGACTGTCCTCAGTTCTTTTCATTCTTTTTTCTTTATTCCCCTCTGCAGTAGTTATTTCCACTTTTTTATCTTCCAGGTCACTTATCTGTTCTTCTGCCTCAGTTATTCTGCTATTGATCCCATGTTGAGTATTTTTTATTTCATTTATTGCATTGTTCATCATTGCTTGTTTCATTGTTAGTTCTTCTAGGCTCTTGTTAAATGTTTATTGCATTTTGTGTATTCTATTTCTAAGATTTTGGATCATCTTTACTATCATTATTCTGAGTTCCTTTGCAGGTAGGCTGCCTATTTCCTCTTCATTTGTTAGGTCTGGTGCATTTTTATCTTGCTCTTTCATCCTCTGTGTGTTTTCCTGTCTTTTCATTTTGCTTATATTACTGTGTTTGGGGTCTCCTTTTTGCAGGCTGCAGGTTCATAGTTCCATTGTTTTTGGTGTGTGTCCCCAGTGGGTAAGGTTGCTTCAGTGGGTTGTGTAAGCTTCCTGGTGGAGGGGACTAGTGCCTGTGTTCTGGTGGATGAGGCTGGATCTTATCTTTCTCATGGGCTGGTCCATGTCTTGTGGTGTGTTTTGGGGTGTCTGTGGACTTATTTTGATTAAGGCAGCCTCTATGCTAATGGGTGGTGTTGTGTTTCTGTTTTGCTAGGTGTTTGGCAGAAGGTGTCCAGCACTGTAGCTTGCTGGTCATTGAATGAAGCTAGGTGCTGCTGTTGAGATGGAGATCTCTGGAAGAGTTTCATTGTTTGATATTATGTGGAGCTGGGAGGTCTCTTGTTGACCTGTGTCCTGAAGTTGGTCTCCCACCTCAGAGGCACAGCACTGACTCCTGGCTGCAGCACCAAGAGCCTCTCATCCATACAGCTCAGAATAAAAGGGAGAAAAAGAAGAAAGAAAGAAATAAAGAAAGAAAAGATAAAATACAGTAAAGTAAGATGAAATAAAATAAAGTTATTAAAATAAAAAATAATTATTAAGAAAAAAGTTATTTTAAAAAAATGGACGGAAAGAACCCTAGGACCAATGGTAGAAGCAAAGGTTTACAGACAAAATCTCACACAGAAGCATACACATACACACTCACAAAAAGAGGAAAAGGGGAAAAAATCATAAATCTTGCTCTCAAAGTCCACCTCCTCAATTTCGGATGATTCGTTTTCTATTCATGTATTCCACAGATGCAGGGTACATCAAGTTGATTGTGGAGTTCTCATCCGCTGCTTCTGAGGCTGCTGGGAGGGATTTCCCTTTCTCTTCTTTGTTCTCACAGTTCCAGGGGGCTCAGCTTTGGATTTGGTCCCACATCTGCGTGTAGGTCGCCAGAGGGCGTCTGTTCTTTGCTCAGACAGGACGGGGTTAAAGGAACAGCTGCTTTGGGGACTCTGGCTCACTCAGGTCTGGGGTAGGGAGTGGTATGGAGCGCGGGGCAAGCCTGTGGCTGCAGAGGCCGGCATGACGTTGCACCAGCCTGAGGTGCGCTGTGCATTCTCCCAGGGAAGTTGTCCCTGGATTCCATGACCCTGGCAGTGGCCAGCTGCACTGACTCCCTGGAAGGGGGTGTGGATAGTGACCTGTGCTCGGACACAGGCTTCCTGGTGGCGGCAGCAGCAGCCTTAGCGTCTCATGCCCAGCTCTGGGGTCCGCATTGTTAACAGCGGCTCACGTCCGTCTCTGGAGCTCCTTTAAGCAGTGCTCTTAATCCCCTCTCCTAGCGCACCAGGAAACAAAGAGGGAAGACAAAGTCTCTTGCCTCTTCGGCAGGTCCAGACTTTTCCCTGGACTACCCCCCGGCTAGCCGTGGTGCACTAACCCCCTGCATGCTGTGTTCACGCCACCAACACCAGTCCTCTCCCTGTGCTCTGACCGAAGCCCGAACCTCAGCTCGCAGCCCCGCCCTCCCCGTCGGGTGAGCAGACAAGCCTCTCGGGCTGGTGCGTGCTGGTCAGCACGGATCCTCTGTGTGGGAATCTCTCTGCCTTGCCCTCCACAACTCTGTGGCTGCGCTCTCCTCCATGGCTCCGAAGCTTCCCCTCTCTGCCACCTGCAGTCTCTGCCCACGAAGGGGCTTCCTAGTGTTGGAAACGTTTCCTCCTTCACAGCTCCCTCCCACCGGTGCAGGTCCTGTCCCTATCCTTTTGTCTCTGTTTATTCATTTTTCTTTTGCCCTATCCAGGTACGTGGGGACTTTCTTGCCTTTTGGGAGGTCTGAGGTCTTCTGCCAACCTTCAGTAGGTGTTCTGTAGGAGTTGTTCCATGTGTAGATGTATTTCTGGTGTATCTGTGTGGAGGAAGGTGATCTCTGCATCTTACTCTTCTGCCATCTTCCCCTCCAGGAATCCATGTCACTATTGATACTGATTCTGGTTTCCTCTGTGCTACAGTACAGACCAGAGAGGTTACTAAACATGTTATTACTCATTTATTACATTGTTTTGCATTTATAAATATTCCTAAAATTATAAATAGAGATAATGGGCCCACTTACACTAGTGCTGCTTTTGCAACATTTTGTAATTCATTACAATTTACACATATTACAGGCATTCCGTATAACCCTCAAGGACAAGGTATTATAAAATGTGCAAATAGATCTTTAAAGCTAACTATTAAAAAAAGGGGGAAATTATATAGAACAGCACCACATAACTTTATAAATCATGCTTTTTTTATTTAAATTTTCTCACTGTTGACAAATTTGGCCACTCTGCAGGGGAGAGGTTTGTGGCTGAGCCACGATTGGCCTCTCAATCTACGAAGGTCCTCTGGAAATATCCGTTAACCAGCACTTGGCATCTTCCTGATCCTGTGTTGATTTGGGGACGTGGTCACATGTGTATCTTTCCCAGATCAGTGCCTGAACCTCCCTGGCTTCCTGAGCGCTTAGTCAAGCAAATAGATGGCTCATCACAGCTCACAACTAGTTCAGAAGATGAAGAAGCTCTGCATCTCTCCCAAAAATTTGACAATGTTGATTCAGAAAAAGAAGAAATCACTTGCCAGGATGACTCAAAGGAGTAATGTTCCAACTTGGGGACAAACTAAACAATTGGTTTCACAAGCTCAAGAGTTAGTGAAACAACAGAATAATCCTGTTACACCTGTAACTTTAGTTTTGGCTATGTTGGCAACAATTTCATGTGTTCCCTCTGTTAATGCAGCAACTTACTGGGCCTATGTACCTGATCCTCCACTATTATAACCCATATCTTGGTTTGAAGCAGAGTTTCCTATATTTTATAATGATACTGTTTATGAACCTCTTATTGGGAATATAAAACAAATCAATATGTCTGTAAATTATACTAACTGGTTTAATACCTATCCTGTCGGTCTTAGCCCATTGAATCTGGAAACTGGTTGTGTAAAGGCTATTAGTTATGAGCATACAGATGTTTATGAGGGAATGGATCAATCAATTAGTTTGTCAGGCTCTCCAGGCATCCTTCGTTTTACAGGAACCAATATTACTCTTACATGCCCGGCTACCAGCCGACGAGAGGATCTTAAGGATACCATCAAAAAATGGGCAACCTATTAATATTAGAGGTCAAATCTCATACGCCTCACCACTTAGGGATTCTGCTGTTACTATAGCCAAGGTTACAGGTGAAGATTCAGGAAATTATTTCTGTATGAAGCGTTTACTTGGAGGACAAGTGATACTTATAGCTGGACATAAGGTTACTATTCTTAACAGAAAATCAAAAAATCAATTTCCTCCTTTTATGACCATTAACTTTCCTAAATCCAATTTTGAACATTGCAATGCATCTTGGAATAATAACCAAATATGGTGTACTATAGATTATACCAAGGGGTCAATTCTTATCTCTTCTATTCCTGTCATAGATAGGTTTATCACATTTCTAAAGAACTGGGATATATGGAAACCAGCTCTAACTTATTCCAATACACCTGTTATAACTTGTGTTGCTCCTCCATATACACTTTTGATTGGTTCTATTAACACTGGTAATTCTTCCAAAGGAGGCTATAATATTAGCTGTGTTAATTGTATTTTTAACAGTTGTATGTTCCCTTCTGCAGGAACGCAATCTGTGCTTATACTAAAGCAACCCATGTATGTTATGGTGCCTGTACATCAGAAAGAACCTTGGTATGAAAATACTGGAGTACAGGCATGGGTGGAACTCTCTAAAGCCTTGCAGAGAAGGAGACGCTTTATTGGGTGGCTAATAGTAAGTTTACTTGCCTTGGCTGCTCTCTCTGCTACTGTGGCTACTGCCAGTCTTGCTCTTTCACAGAGTATTAATAATGCTCACTTTGTTAATCAATTATCTCAAAATACCAGTCTTGCTTTATCTTTACAAAGTCACATAGATTTACAGATTAATAGCAAGTTAGATGAATTTAAAAACGCAATTTTGGGGATTAGAGATCAGATGGCAGCATTAAAATTGAGGATGCATTTAGCTTGTCATGCAAAGTATATATGGATTTGTGTTACTCCTTATAAGTATAATGACTCTATTTGGGAATGGGAAAAAGTAAAAATGCATCTGCTCAGTGTTTGGTCAGATAATATTAGTCTTGATCTTAAGAAGTTAAATGCTGAAATTCAGGATATGCAAAATGCACATCTTGATGATATTTCACCAGAAGATGTAAATCAAACTTTACTGGATCATTTAAAGTGGTTAAACCCTCAGTCTTGGATTACTGGAAGGTTGTCAGGATTTATTACCCTGGCCATAATTTGTCTATTATTGATAATAATCTTCTCATGTCTGTTTTGTATCCTCATGCAACAATATACTACTCTCGGCACTAAGCTTCATGGAATTATTTTGCAACAAAAATTAAAAAAATAATAAAGTGGAACCTGTGGGAAACAGTCAGCCTTGAGAGCAGGCTGCAGACATGCCAGGCATGCCACTGCTGCTTGAAGGGACTGTGCCTTCTTGTTCCCCTCCTTGTTCCATTCCATGGGAGATAAATTACCAGGGCCCAGAGATCAGAAAGAATGTAAACTGAGATAAGCAAAGCTGTCTCCCTCCTGCACGTGCAGGTTATTTTGGATGATTCTGGGTTTATGAGTTTTCTCCCAGGGAAGTTAACCTTGAGCTGAGACACTCTGCTGATAATGTAAACCACCATCTGGCAACCTTCTTTTTCTAGTCTATATAATCTGCAACTGTAGCATAATAAAATTTGCCTTGCAACCATCAGTTGTCTTGGTCCTTCTGACTCCATTCGTCGGTGCTACTTCAGTTCCTTACCCCTTCCCTTCTAACCCTGGGCGGTGAAATCCTCTTTCTTCAGCTGGTTCGCAGCACTCTGGTGGGCAGAGCTCAGTGAAACTTTAATTCACTTGACTGTTGATGGGTGGAACTGGGTTCCCTCCCTGTGGTTGTTTAACTGGAGGCAACCCAACACTGGAGCCTACCTGGGTCCTTTGGTCTGGCTAATGACAGACTCTGGGAGGGCTCACGCCAAGGAGTACTTCCCAGAACTTCTGCTCTCAGTGTCCTTGTCTCCACAGTGAGACACACCCCCCACCTCTGCAGGAGAGGTGACCCTCCACCACTAGCAGGTAGGTCTGGTTCAGTTTCCTATGGGTCACTGCTCCTTCCCCTGGGTCCCGAACGCACACTACTTTGTGTGTGCCCTCCAAGAGTTGAGTCTCTGTTTCCCGCAGTCCTGCCGAAGTCCTGCAATCAATTCCCACTTGGCTTCAAAGTCTGATTCTCTAGGAATTCCTCCTCCCGTTGCTGGACCCCCAGGTTGGGAAGCCTAACGTGGGGCTCAGAACCTTCACTCCAGTGGGTGGACTTCTGTGGTGTAAGTGTTCTGCAGTCTGTGAGTCACCCACACACCAGTTATGGGGTTTGGTTTTACTGTGATTGCACCCCTCCTACCATCTCATTGTTGCTTCTCCTTTGTCTTTGGATGTGGGGTATCTTTTTTGGTGAGTTCCAGTGTCTTCCTGTCAATGATTGCCCAGTAGCTAGTTGTGATTCTGGTGTTTTCGCAAGAGGGAGTGAGAGCACGTCCTTCTACTCCACCATCTTGGTTCCTCCTCCTCTCATTTTTTGTTGAGTTGTCATTAGAATAGCAGAGAAGAATACTGCAGAGGTATTGAATTTGTCTCCACTGACTCACCACCCCACAGTGCCCACAATATCTCTGACAGTCAGAACACATGCATCTGAGAGAAGGAAATGTCCATATTAACAATTTAGTTGTGCGTCAGGAACAGAACAATGTTAACTCATCCAATCATAGATGGACCCAAGGTTTTGGCCTTATAAGCTCTATTCTGACTCACTGAGCTAACCATTGTATGCTTGTTGTCTTACTAGCTATAACTTATTGTTTTGTTATTTTATTATTTGCTGGGGTTATAATATGCATCTTTATCACAACCTATTTTCAGGTGATATTATACCACTTAACATATAAGAATCTTACAACTGTATACGTCTTTTTTCCCTTCTTGGCTTTTGTGTTTGGTTGTCATTACACATGGTATATTTACATATTTGCACATTTACATATGTACATATATTCACATATTACATATATATTTACATCTGTTCTAAAGCCCATAATTCATTGTTTATATTTTTGTTTACAGAGTCAATTATATTTTAACAATATTTAAATAATTTATAAAACTGGCACCCATGTATTTATTATTTCTGGTGCTCTTCATTTCTTTGTGTAGCTTCAGATTTCCCTGTAGTGTAACTTTTTTCTTCTTGAAGAACATCCTTTAACATGTCATGTAATGTAGGTCTGCTGGTAATGAATTATTTTACTTTTTGTATGCCTACAAATCTCTTTTTTGCGGTTGTTTTTAACAGATCTATTAATATATAATTCATATGCCTTTATGGATTTGCCAATTTAAAATATAAAACTGAATTAATATTAGAACATTTTTATTATCCATGAAGGGAAATTCATACCTATAAGCCATGGTTTTCCATTTCCCCCCAATTACCCCAGGCTTGGCAACCACTAACTTATTTTCTTTATAGAGTTGCTTATTCTGTACATTTAATATAAATGAAATCATACGTGCTTTCTATATCTGGCTTCTTTCATATAACAAAATAATATTAAGGTTCATCCATGTTTATCATGTATCAGCAATTCATTATTTTATGGCTGTAAGATATTCCATTGTATGAACCTACTACATTTTGTTGACCCAGTCATTAGTTGATGGTCATTTGGTTTTTAACAATTTTTTGTTATTATGAATAATTCCACTATGAACATCCATGTATAAGTGTTTGTGTAGATATATGTTTTCATTTCTCTTTGGTATATACTTAGGAGTGGAATTACTGGATCATATGGCATCTCTATGTTTAACATTATGAGAAATTGCAAAACCATATTCCAAAGCAGCTGTACCTACATTCTCACCAGCATGTGGAAGTTCCAATTTCTCCACATCTTCACCAACACTTGTTACTGTTTTTAAAAAGTATAGCCATCCTAAGTGGTGTGAAGAAGTATCATATCCGCTAGTGGTTCTGATTTGCATTTCCCTAATAATTAATGATGTGGAGCATCTTTTAATTCACTAAAAATTAATTAAATTGAAGTATAGTTGATTTACAGTGCTAGTTTCTGATGTAGAGCAAAGTAATTCAGATATATATGTGTGTGTGTGTGTGTGTATATATATATATAGTGTATATATATATAGTGTGTATATATATATATATATATATATATATATACATACACTGTTTTCAGATTCTTTTCCATTATAGGTTGTTATTACAAGATACTGAATATTGTTCCCTGTGCTATAGAGTAGGTCTTTATTGTTTATTTTACATACAGTAGTGTGTATCTATTCATCACAAACTCCTAGTTTATCTCTCCCCACTTTTCCCCTTTTGTAACTATAAGTTTGTTTCTTATGTCTGTGAATCTGTTTCTGCTTTGTAAATAAGTTCATTTGTATCATTTTTTAGATTCCACATATAAGTGGTATCATATGATATTTGTCTTTCTTCTACATACTTCACTTAGTATAATAATCTCTAGGTCTGTTCATGTTGCTGCAAATGGCATTATTTCATTCTTTATGACTGAGTAATATTCATATATATATATATATACATACATACATACATATATATCACAACTTAGGTTGCTCCCATGTCTTGTCTATTGTAAATAATGCTGCTATATACATTGTGGTGCATGTATCTTTTTGGATTAGAGTTTTCCTCTTTTCTGGATATATGCCCAGCAGTGGGATTGCTGGATCATATGGTAACTTTCTTTATAGTTTTTTAAGGAACTTCCATACTGTTCTCCATATTGGCTGCACCAATTTACATTCTCACCAACAATGAAGGGGGTTCCCTTTTCTCCACACCCTCTCCATCATTTATTATTTGTAAACTTTTTGGTGATGGCTGTTCTGACCAATGTGAGATGATACCTCATTGTAGTTTTGATTTGTGCTTCCCTAATAATTAGTGATGTAGAACATCTTTTTATGTGCCAGTTGGCCATCTGTATGTCTTCTTTGGAAAAATGTCTATTTAGATCTTCTGCCCAGTTTTTGACTGGATTGTTTGTTTCTTTGATATTGAGCTGTATGAGCTGTATGTATATTTTGGAAATTAAGCCCTTGTCAGTTGCATCATTTGCAAATATTTTCTCCCATTCGGCATGTTGTCTTTTCATTTTGTTTATGGTTTCCTTTGCTGTGCAAAAGCTTATACATTTTATTAGGTCCCATTTGTTTATTTTTGCTTTTATTTCTTTTACCTTGCAAGGCTGACCTAAGAAAACATTTGCTATGATTTATGTCAGTTAATTTTTTTGTCTATGTTCTCTTCTTGTAGTTTTATGGTGTCATGTCTTATGTTTAAGTCTTTAAGCAATTTTGAATTTATTTTTGTGCATGGTGTTAGGGAGTATTCAAACCTCATTGACTTACATGTAGCTGTCCAGCTTTCCCAACACCACTTGCTGAAGAGACTGTCTTTTCTCCATTGAATATTCTTGGCTCCTTTATCATAGATTCATTTACCATAGGTGTGTGGGTTTATTTCTGGGCTCTCTATTCTGTTCCATTGATCCCTATGTCTGTTTTAGTGTTGAGCATCTTTTTTCTTGCACTTATTGGCCATTGCGTACCTTCTTTTGAAACACGGCTATTCAATTCCCTTGCTCATTTTAAAAACTGAGTTGTTTTCATTATTGAAAGCTGTTTTCACTGTGCTTGGGCTGATGGATTTTTGAAAGCTGTTTTCACTGTTTGGGCTGATGGAGTATTTTCTTTCACTACTATTTTTTTTTTCAGTACTATTATTCTTTCAGATGTGTTTCCTGTCTGCTAGGTTGTATTGTTTCACAAGAAATCTGCTATCATATTTATATATGTTTCTCTGTGTGTAAAGTATCTTTTTTCCTCTGGCTGCCTTGGGACATATATTTTTATTGCTAGTATTTTAAGCAATTTGATTATGATATGCATTGGTACTGTTTTCTTCGTGTTCCTTGTATTTGGGAATTATCAGTTTTTAGATCTGTGATTGATGTTTCCATCAACTTTAGGAAACTTTCAGTCATTATTTCTTCAAATATTTTTCTACCCACTTTTCAAGTTTTCCTGAATTACAGGTATACTAAGCCACATGAAGTTGTTTCAGAACTCAGTGACTCTTTGTTCATTTTTAAAAACTTTTTATTTTGGAACAAATTTAGATTCATGGGAAATTACAAAGGTAATACAAAAAAGTCTCGTGTACCCTTCATCCAATTGTCCCAATGGTTCCATCTTAAGTAACTGTTGCACAATATCAAAACAAGAGAATTAAAAATGTACAATGTGTGCATAGTTTTATTCCACTTTATCACATGTATAGGTGTGTGGAACCACCACTGTAGTCAAGATATATCATCTCAGAATGTTCCTCATGCTAAGTGTTTATAGTTATATCCATTCCATATGCCCTACCATATGATAAAATGAAATTATATAGTATATGACCTTTTGGGATTAGCTTTTTTTTTTCACTCAGCATGATACAATGTGTTTGTGTTTACTCATTCACACACTGGAGGACACTTGTGTTGTTTCCAGTGGTTACCTATCATGAATAAAGCTGCTGTGAACATTTGTGTGTAGATTTTTTGTGTGAACATATGTTTTATTTCTCGAGGATAAATGCCCAGGAGTGCATTTGCAGTGTGGTATGGTAAGTGCATGTTTAGTTTTATAGGAAACTGCCAAACTATTTTCCAGAGTGATACTGATACTCTATTATTACGATTATTTTATTTTTATTTTTTTGCAGTACGCAGGCTTTTCATTGTGCAGCCTCTCTCATTGCAGAGCACAGGCTCCAGACGCGCAGGCTCAGTGACCATGGCTCATGGGCACAGCCACTCCGCAGCATGTGGGATCTTCCCAGACCCGGGCATGAACCCATGTCCCCTGCACTGGCAGGTGGACTCCCAACCACTGTGCCACCAGGGAAGCCCCTCTGTTTATTTTTAAGTCTTTCTTTCTGTATTTCATTTTGGGTAGTTTCTATAGTTATACCTTCAAAGTAAGTAATTTTTTTCTTTTGCAATGTCTAATGTTCTGTTAATCCTATCCAATGTATTTTTCATTCCAAGTACTGTAGTTTTTATTTTCAGATGTTAGATTTGACTTGTTTTTGTATATTCTATGTTTCTACTTACATATTTTAACATTTGGAGTACAGTTATAATAACTATTTTAAATATCTTGTCTGTTATTTCTGACATCTGTCTCAGTTCTGGGCCTGTTTTGATACACTGATTGTTTTCTGCATTATGGGTCATATTTTTTCTTTGCATGCCTAATATTTTTTTATTGGATGCAAACATTCTAAATTTTATCTTCTTGGGGCTCAAATTTTTGTATTTTTATAAGTACTCTTGAGCTTTGTTCAAGGATACAGTTAAATACTTGGAAACTTTTTGATCTTTTTGGGTATTCCTTTTTAAATATTTTTTTAGGTGGCACCAGAGCCAAGTTTAGTCTAGTGTTGTTTCCCACTACATAGGTGAGACCCTTCTAAATTCTCTATGCCATGTCTTAAGAATAATGAAGTTTCCAGTCTAGATTGTTGGAACAGGTTCTTTCACTAGCTCTGATTATTATTTCCTCTAATCTTTTCAGGTGGTCCTCTCCTTATCTTCAGATAGTTTACTTACATGGATACAGTAATTAGTAGTCTTCTGAATACTTGAGGAAGACCCTTTAAATATGATTACTCTATCTCTGAACCTCTCTCTTCTCCAGCGCTCTGCTCTGTGAACCCTGGCTACTTTGGAGTTTCACACTCTCAACTTTGTCTCTTCAACTCATCACATCTGCTGGACTCTCCCTGAGTTCCTGCTCCCTGTGCTGTGGCCTTTAAACTCTCTCAGTGCAGTAAACTGAGGCATTTATTGGGCTCACTTCATTTTTTTCAGCATCTCTTAGAAATCAGTCCTTCCTTGCCTGATGCCCAGTGAATTGAAAGCTGATGTTTGTATCTATCTATATCTATGTTTATGTCTATATCTTATGGTCTTTATTTTTGTCATTTCTGGTGGGAGAATAAAACTGGTCCCTGTTACTCCATGTTGGCCAGAAGCCATGCTAAACATTATGGAAGCACGGTGGACAGAATTAGCTTGGTTCCTTCAGCCCCTTACTTGGGCCAGATATTTTGCATACCAAGTCAGCAGCCACAAATTCACTTACTTCAGGACAAGGCTATTAAGGCAATAATTTATTATTTCAGCTGTGTTCAAATGGCATGATTGGTGCTTTTAGAGCCCAAACTCTATTATTAAGCTGCTGTGTGTCTTGTGGAAACTGAGAAAAATTGCCACAAAATAACCTCTCTTTGTTCTAATTCTGCTTTGGATCCTGTTTGACTTCATTTGATGTTGTGTTTTTCAAAGTTTCATTGTGCTCATTTCTTCTCCATTGTATGATCTCTGGTTTTCTGTTAAATACATTTTTTCTCTTGTGACCACTGAAACAAAACACACTCAGTTGATTATTTTACTAATATCCATCACTCTGTACAACGATTCCCCCTGCCAACTTTTAGACCTTCTTATGATTTGAATGAGGAGTTTGGTAGTAGTAAATTTGGCTGTCAGGAAATTCTAAAAGTCTTGTTGAATTGACTTTTCAAAAAAACCTTATTTTGAATTAATTATAGATTCACAGAAGGTTGCAAATAAATGTATAGGGAAGTCTTATGCACCCCTCACCACCTCATACCAACATCTCACAGAACTACTGTATAATATAAAAACCAAGAAGTTGACTTTGGTACATTGATTTTGCTTTTTATACATACACTTGTGCATGTGTGTGTAAGTATGTGTGTAGCTCTATGTGACTTTGTTACATTGGTAGCTTTGTTTTACCACCACCACAATAAATACATGATTTTAATTTTTATTCTTATGACTTTTCCTATTTTGATAGTTCAGCAGCATTACAACTCTTACTAGTCCTGTGTTACACAACACTATCCCTTAAGTATAAAACTCATTTACACAGGATAATTAGTTGTTAGACCCAGAAGTTGAAGAAAAGGTATGACCTTTTTATTGAAAAGAATAATTTTTAAAGCTCTTTCATCTCTTCTTTCTAAAAAATAAATGTATTTATTTATGGCTGCATTGGATCTTTGTTGCTGCATGCAGGCTTTATCTAGTTGTGGTGAGTGAGGGCTACTCTTCCTTGTGGTGGACGAACTTCTCATTGTGGTGGTTTCTCTTGTTATGAAGCACGGGCCTTAGGCACGTGGGCTTCAGTACTTGTGGCACGTTGGCTCAGTAGTCGTGTCTTACAGGCTTAGTTGTTCTGCTGCAGGTGGCATCTTCCCAGACCAGGGCTCGAACCCATGACCTCTAGCATTGGCAAGCAGATTCTTAACCACTGGGCCACCAGGGAAGTCCCTGTTTCATCTCCTGCATTAAGACCTTTACATTTTTTAAGAGGAAATTATTTCCTATATGGATTTGGAGAAACACAATATTAACTGAATGAAGATTTATGATTAGTGAGATTTGACAGTAATTTGTTCTCAATGAATGGAGCACTTGTTGCATACTGGCTAACATTTGTGAATATGCAATTTAAACTCTAGTTCAGTCTTGTCCATTTAAAAATACTATACCTTTTAAGTCTCTTTCAGTCTACATGTTTCCACCCCATCCCATTCTTTTCCTTACAATTTATCTTTTGAAGATCTTGGACTATTTAACCTGTAGAGTTTCCTACAGTCTGGTGGAGGAAAGATATATATATATGGGATATACTACAGTAAATTGTAGAATGCTTAGCAGCATTCCTGGCCTCTACTTGTAGATGCCAGTAGCATCTCAGTCTATAGGCATTGCCAAATGTCCACTGGAGGCAAAATTAACACTGGTTAAGATTCACTTATCTAGATTCCAACAGAAAATTTAATTATCTTAATAGTCCAATAATTCTAAAAGAATACAATGCCTCTTGGCCTTGATCAATCTGGGTTTATGTTTTCATTTATGTGATGTTATTTTAAGATCTAGCTTGAAATTTCTTTTCATTTCGGGAAAGAGTTCTTCAATTACAGTATTTAGAATTTATTCTTTTCTTTGGGAATATCTTCTTAAAGAATTATTATTACCTGTATATTTGTTCTTCTTTGCCTATAATTACAATTTATAACCTTCTATTGCCTTCTATTTATCTCTTTCCACAACTTTTTTATTTGCAAGATTTTCCTCATTTTTGCCTTCTATTTCTTTTAAAGTACAATCTACATTCTTTACTCAATATTGTGTTCCTTCTTATTCTGAAATACTTTTTTCTTTTTAATCCAATACTTCACTGAATTCTGTAACTTAATTTCTCTGATTATATAATCCTAATTTACATTGCTTTATTGTTTTCAACATTTTGTATCATGTTCTTTTTAAAATTTATTTATTTATCTATTCATTTTTGGCTGCATTGGGTCTTAGTTGCCATAGGCAGGATCTTTATGGTGTGCGGGCTCTTCATTGTGGTGCACAGGCTTCTCTCTAGCTGTGGCATGCGGGCTCCAGAGTGCGCAGGCTAAGTAGTTGGGACACATGAGCTTTCTAGTGACATGGACTCCAGAGCACATGGCCTCTGCATTTATATCACGCAGGCTTAATTGCCCTGCAGCATGTGGGATCTTAGTTCCCCAACCAGGGAGCGAACCCACTTCCCCTGCATTGGAAGGTGGATTCTTAACCACTGGGCCACCAGGGAAGTCCCTATATCAAGTTATTAATGTTGTTTTCCTCCTTTGGAAATAGGAGGTTACAATTTGATTTGTTCTATCAACATGAGTTTCTGGCAAACTTTTACAGTCTGTGGCAATGTATTCAGATCTTTTTTCTTAGAGCAACTTTGTGTGAATTTTTTTTCATCATTCTTGGAGTATAATTGCTTTAAAATGGTGCATTAGTTTCTGCTTTATAACAAAGTGAATCAGTTATACATATACATACGTTCCCATATATCTTCCTTCTTCTCTCTCCCTCCCTCCCACCCTCCCTATCCCACCTCTCTAGGTGGTCACAAAGCAACAAACTGATCTCCCTGTGCTATGCGGCTGCTTCCCACTAGCTATCTATTTTACGTTTGGTAGTGTATATATGTCCATGCCACTATCTCACTTTGTCGAAGCTTACCCTTCCCCCTCCCCATATCCACAAGTCCATTCTCTAGTAGGTCTGTGTCTTTATTCCTGACTTAGCCCTAGGTTATTCATGACATTTTTGTTTCTTAAATTCCATATATATATGTTAGCATACGGTATTTGTCTTTCTTTTTCTGACTTACTTCACTCTGTATAACAGACTCTAGGTCTATCCACTTCATTACAAATAGCTAAATTTTGTTTCTTTTTATGGCTGAGTAGTATTCTGTTGTATATATGTGCCACATCTTCTTTATCCATTCATCCAATTATGGGCACTTAGGTTGTTTCCATCTCCTAGCTATTGTAAATAGAACTGCAATGAACATTTTGGTACATGACACTTTTTGAATTATGGTTCTATCAGGGTATATGCCCAATAGTGGGATTGCTGGGTCATATGGTAGTTCTATTTGTAGAATTTTAAGGAACCTCCATACTGTTCTCCATAGTGGCAGTACCAAATCACATTCCCACCAGCAGTGCAAGAGTGTTCCCTTTTCTCCATGCCCTATCCAGCATTTATTTTTTCTAGTTTTTTTGATGATGGCCATTCTGACTGGTGTGAGATGATATCTCATTGTAGTTTTGATTTGCATTTCTCTAATGATTAATGATGTTGAGCATTCTTTCATGTGTTTGTTGGCAATCTGTATATCTTCTTTGGAGAAATGTCTATTTAGGTCTTCTGCCCATTTTTGGATTGGGTTATTTGTTTCTTTGTTATTGTGCTGCATGAGCTGCTTGTAAATTTTGGAAATTAGTCCTTTGTCAGTTGCTTCATTTGCAAATATATTCTCCCATTCTGAGGCCTGTCTTTTGGTCTTGTTTATGGTTTCCTTTGCTGGGCAAAAGCTTTGAAGTTTCATTAGGTCCAATTTGTTTATTTTTGTTTTTATTTCCATGCCTGTAGGAGGTGGGTCAAAAAGGATCTTGCTGTGATTTATGCCATAGAGTGTTCTACCTATGTTTTCCTCTAAGAGTTTGATAGTTTCTGTCCTTACATTTAGATCTTTAATCCTTTTTGAGCTTATTTTTGTGTATGATGTTAGGGAGTGATCTAATCTCATACTTTTACATGTATCTGTTCTCTTTTCCCAGCACCACTTATTGTAGAGGCTGTCCCTTCTCCACTGTACATTCCTACCTCCTTTTTCAAAGATAAGGTGACAATATGTGTGTGGATTTATCTCTGGGTTTTCTATCCTGTTCCGTTGATCTATCATTCTGTTTTAGAGCCAGTACCATACTGTCTTGATTACTGTAGCTTTGTAGTATAGTCTGAAGTCAGGGAGCCTGAGTCCTCCAGCTCCATTTTATATTCTCAAGATTGCTTTGTCTATTTGGGGTATTTTGTGTTTCCATACAAATTGTGAAATTGTTTGTTTTAATTCTGTGAAAATTGTCACTGGTAGTTTGATAGGGATTGCATTGAATCTGTAGATTGCTTTGGGTAGTAGAGTCATTTTCACAATGTTGATTCTTCCAATCCAAGAACATGGTATATCTCTCCAGCTATTTGTATCATCTTTAATTTCTTTCATCAGTGTCTTATAATTTTCTGCATACAGGTCTTTTGTCTCCTTAGGTAGGTTTATTCCTAGATATTTTATTCTTTTTGTTGCAATGGTAAATGGGACAAAGGTGAATATCATCATTACTGTATAGGAATGCCAGTGATTTCTGTGCATTAATTTTGTATCCTGCTACTTTACCAAATTCATTGATTAGTTCTAGTAGTTTTCTGGTAGCATCTTTAGGATTCTCTAAGTATAGTATCATGTCATGTGCAAACAGTGACAGCTTTACTTCTTTTCGGATATGGATTCCTTTTATTTCATTTTCTTCTCTGATTGCTATGGCTAAAACTTCCAAAACTATGTTGAATAAGAGTGGTGAGAGTAGTCAACCTTGTCTTGTTCCTGAACTTAGTGGAAATGGTTTCAGTTTTTCACCATTGAGGATGATGTTGGCTGTGGGCTTGTCATATATGGCCTTTATTATGTTGAGGAAAGTTCCCTCTATGCCTACTTTCTGCAGGGTTATTATCATAAATGGGTGTTGAATTTTGTCAAAAGCTTTCTCTGCATCTATTGAGATGATCACATGGTTTTTCTCCTTCAATTTGTTAATATGGTTTATCACGTTGATAGATTTGCGTATATTGAAGAATACTTGCATTCCTGAAATAAACCCCACTTGATCATGGTGTATGACCCTTTTAATGTGCTGTTGGATTCTGTTTGCTAGTATTTTGTTGAGGATGTTTGCATCTATGTTCATCAGTGATATTGGCCTGTAGTTTTCTTTCTTTGTGATATCCTTGTCTGGTTTTGGTATCAAGGTGATGGTGGCCTCGTAGAAGGAATTTGGGAGTGTTCTTCCCTCTGCTATATTTTGGAAGAGTTTGAGAAGGTAAGTGTTAGCTCTTCTCTAAATGTTTGATAGAATTCGCCTGTGAAGCCATCTGGTCCTGGGCTTTTGTTTGTTGGAAGATTTTTATTCACAGTTTGAATTTCAGTGCTTGTGATTGGCTTGTTCATATTTTCTATTTATTCCTGATTCAGTCTTGGCAGGTTGTGCATTTCTAAGAGTTTGTCCATTTCTTCCAGTTGTCCATTTTATTGGTATTGAGTTGCTTGTAGTAATCTCTCATGATGCTTTCAATTTCTGCAGTGTCAGTTGTTACTTCTCCTTTTTCATTTCTAATTCTATTGATTTGGGTCTTCTCCCTTTTTCTTTTGATGAGTCTGGCTAATGGTTTATTGATTTTGTTTATCTTCTCAAAGAACCAGCTTTTAATTTTATTGATCTTTGCCATCCTTTCCTTCATTTCTTTTTCATTTATTTCTGATCTGATCTTTATGATTAATTTCCTGTTGCTAACTTTGTTTTTTTTTGTTGTTGTTGTTCTTCTTTCTCTAATTGCTTTTGGTGCAAGGTTAGGTTGTTTATTCGAGATGTTTCCTGTTTCTTAAGGTGAGATTTTATTGCTATAAACTTGCTCTTAGAACTGCTTTTGCTGCATCCCATAGGATTTGGGTTGTCGTGTGTCCATTGTCATTTGTTTCTAGGTATTTTTTTATTTCCTGTTTGATTTCTTCAGTGATCACTTCATTAATAAGTAGTGTATTGTTTAGCCTCCATGTGTTTGTATTTTTTACAGATCTTTTCCTGTAATTGATATTTATTCTCATACCACTGTTGTTGGAAAAGATACTTGATACAATTTCAGTTTTCTTAAATTTACCAAGGCTTGATTTGTGACCCAAGATATGATCTATGCTGGACAATGTTGCATGAGCACTTGAGAAAAATGTGTATTCTGTTGTTTCTGGATGGAATGTCCAATAAATATCAATTAAGTCCATTGTATTTAATGTATCAATTAAAGCTTGTGTTTCCTTATTTATTTTTATTTTGGATGATCTGTCCATTGGAGAAAGTGGGGTGTTAAAGTCACCTACTATGAGTGTGTTACTGTCGATTTCCTCTTTGATGGCTGTTATTATTTGCCTTATGTATTAAGGTGCTCCTATGTTGGGTGCATAAATATTTACAATTGTTATATCCTCTTCTTGGATTGATCCCTTGTTCATTATGTAGTGTCCTTCTTTGTCTCTTCTAATAGTCCTTATTTTAAAGTCTATTTTGTCTGATATGAGAATTGCTACTCTTGCTTTCTTTTGGTTTCCATTTCCATGGAATATCTTTTTCCCTCTTCTTACTTTCAGTCTGTATGTGTCTCTAGGTCTGAAGTGGGTCTCTTGTAGACAGCATATATATGGGTCTTGTTTTTGTATCAGTTCAGCCAATCTGTATCTTTTGGTGGGAGCATTTAGTCCTTTTACATTTAAGGTAATTAAGGATATGTATTTTCCTATTCCCATTTTGTCAATTGTTTTTGGTTCGTTACTGTAGATCTTTTCCTTCTCTTGTGTTTCTTGCCTATAGAAGTTCCTTTAGCATTTGTTGTAAAGCTGGTTTGGTGGTGCTGAACTCTCTCAGGTTTTGCTTGTCTGTAAAGGTTTTAATTTCTCCATCAAATCTGAATGAGATCCTTGCTGGGTAGAGCAATCTTGCTTTCCGGTTTTTCTCCTTCATCACTTTAAATATGTCCTGCCAGTCCCTTCTGGCTTGCAGTGTTTCTGCTGAAAGATCAGCTGTTATCCTTATGGGGATTCCCTTGTGTGTTATTTGTTGTTTTTCCCTTGCTGATTTTAATATGCTTTCTTTGTATTTAATTTTTGACAGTTCGATTAATATGTGTCTTGGCATATTACTCCTTGGGTTTATGCTGTATGGGACTCTCCGTGCTTCCTGGACTTGACTAACTATTTTCTTTCCCATATTAGGGAAGTTTTCATCTATAATCTCTTCAAATATTTTCTCAGTCCCTTTCTTTTTCTCTTCTTCATTTTGGGACCCCTATAATACGAATGTTGGTGTGTTTAATGTTGTCCCAGAAGTCTCTGAGAGTGTCCTCAGTTCTTTTCATTCTTTTTTCTTTATTCTGCTCTGCAGTAGTTATTTCCACTATTTTATCTTCCAGGTAACTTATCTGTTCTTCTGCGTCATTTATTCTGCTATTGATCCCACCTAGAGTATTTTTCATTTTATTTATTGTGTTGTTCATTATTGTTTGTTTCATCTTTAGTTCTTCTACTTCCTTGTTAATTTTTTCTTGCATTTTTTCTATTCTATTTCCATGATTATGAATCATTTTTACAATCCTTATTCTGAATTCTTTTTCAGGTAGACTGCCTAGTTCCTCTTCATTTTTTAGGTCTTGTGGGTTTTTATCTTGCTGCATCATCTGCGGTGTGTTTTTCTGTCTTCTCTTTTTGCTTATCTTACTCTGTTTGGGGTCTCCTTTTTGCAGGATGCAGTTTCATAGTTCCCATTGTTTTTGTGGCTGTCCCCAGTGGCTATGATTTGTTCAGTGAGTTGTGTAAGCTTCCTGGTGGAGGGGACTAGTGCCTTTGTTCTGGTGGATGAGGCTGGATCTTGTCTCTCTGGTGGGAATGTCCACATCAGATGGTGTGCTTTGGAGTGTCTGTGGACTTAATATGATTTTAGGCAGCCTCTCTGCTAATGGGTGGTGTTGTGTTTCTGTCTTGCTAGTTTTTTGGCATATGGTGACCAGCACTGTAGCTTGCTGGTCATTGAGTGAAGCTGGGTGCTTGCGTTGAGATGGAGATCTCTGGGAGATTTTCGCCATTTGATATTATGTGGAACTGAGAGGTCTCTTGTTGACCAGTATCCTGAAGTTGGCTGTCCCACCTCACAGGCACAACACTGACTCCTGGCTACAGCACCCAGAGCCTTTCATCCACACAGCTCAGAATAAAAGGGAGAAAAATTAGAGAGAAAGAATTAGTAGAAATAGGAAGAAAGAAAGAAAGAAAGAAAGAAAGAAAGAAAGAAAGAAAGAAAGAAAAAGAAAGAAAGAAAAAAAGAAAGAAAGAAGGGAAGGAAGGAAGAAAGAAAGAAATCAGAAAAGAAAGAAAGAAGGAAAGAAAGAAAGGAAGGAGGAAGGGATGGTGGGAGGAAGGAAGGAAGGAAGGAAGGAGGGAAGGAAGTAATAAAGAAAGAATGAAGATAAAGTAAAATAAAGTAAAATATAATGTTATTAAATTAAAATATAATTATTAAGAAAAAAAATTAAAAAAAATGGACAGATAGAACCTTAGGACAAATGCTGGAAGCAAAGCTATACAGATAGAAACTCATACAGAAGCATACACATACACACTCACAAAAATGAAAAGGGGAAAAAATCATAAATCTTACTCTCAAAGTCCACCTCCTCAATTTGGGATGATTCTTTGTCTAAAGAAGGGAAGGAAGGAAAGAAAGAAAGAAAGAAGATAAAGTGACATAAAAGTAAGTTATTAAAATTAAAATTAATTATTAAGACAAAAAATTAAAAAAAACCCGGCCAGATAGAATCCTAGGACAAATGGTGGAAGCAAAGCTATACAGACAAAATCTCACACAGAAGCATACACATACACACTCACAAAAAGAGGAAAAGGGGAAAAATCATAAATCTTGCTCTCAAAGTCCACCTCCACAATTTGGGGTGATTTGTTGTCTATTCATGTATTCCACAGATGCAGGGTACATCAAGTTGATTGTGGAGCTTTAATCCACTGTTTCTGAGGCTGCTGGGAGGGATTTCCTTTTCTCTTCTTTGTTCTTACAGCTCCAGGGGCTCAGCTTTGGATTTGCTCCCACCTCTGCATGTAGGTCACCGGGAGGGTGTCTGTTCTTCACTCAGAGAGGACAGGGTTAAAGGAACAGCTGCTCTGGGGACCATGGCTCACTCAGGCAGGGTAGAGGGAGTGGGATGGATCACGGGGTGAGTCTGCGGTGGCACAGTCCAGCATGACTTTGCACCAGTCTGAGGTGCACCATGCATTCTCCTGGGGAAGCTGTCCCTGGGTCCCAGGACCCTGGCAGTGGCCGGCTGCACAGGCTCCCTGGAAGGGGTGTATGGATAGTGACCTGTGCTCACACACAGGCTTCTTGTTGGCAGCAGCAGCAGCCTGAGCACCTCATGCCCATCTCTGGGTTCTGCGCTTTTAGCCGCAGATTGCCCCCTTCTCTGGACCTCCTTTAAGCAGCACTCTTAATACCCTCTCCTCACACACCAGGAATCAAAGAGGGAAGAAAAAGTCTCTTGTCTCTTCAGCAGGTCCAGTCTTTTCCCCGGACTCCCTCCTGGCTAGCCATGGTGCACTAACCCCTTCAGGCTGTGTTCACGTTGCCAACCCCAGTCCTCTCCCTGTGCTCCGACCAAAGCCCGAGCCTCAGCTTGCAGCCCTGCCTGCCCCAGCGGGTGAGCAAACAAGCCTCTCGGGATGGTGAGTGCCGGTCGGCACCGATCCTCTGTGCGGGAATCTCCCCGCTTTGCCCTCTGCACCCCTGTTGCTGCGCTCTCCTCTGCGGCTCCGAAGCTCTCCCCCTCTGCAACCTGCAGTCTCCGCCTGTGAAGGGGCTTCCTAGTGTGTGGAAACCTTTCCTCCTTCACAGCTCCCTCCCACTGGTGCAGGTCCCGTCCCTCTTGTTTTGTCTCTGTTTTCTCCATTTTTCTTTTGCCCTACCCAGATACGTGGGGATTTTCTTGCCTTTTGGGAGGTCTGAGGTCTCTGCTAGCGTTCAGTAGGTGTTCTGTAGGAGTTGTTCCACGTGTAGATGTATTTCTGGTGTATCTGTGGGGAGGAAGGTGATCTCCACGTCTTACTCTTCTGCCATCTTCCCCTTGTCCTCGTCTCTAAATGTTTGATAGAATTCGCCTGTGGAACCATCTGTTCCTGGGCTTTTGTTTGTTGGAAGATTTTTAATCACAGTTTCAACTTCAGTGCTTGTGATTGGTCTGTTCATTTTTCTATTTTTTCCTGATTCAATCTTGGCAGGTTGTGCATTTCTAAGAATTTGTCCATTTCTTCCAGGTTGTCCATTTTATTGGCATACAGTTGCTTGTAGTAATCTCTCATGATGCTTTCAATTTCTGCAGTGTCAGTTGTTACTTCTCCTTTTTCATTTCTATTTCTATTGACTTGAGTCTTCTCCCTTTTTTTCTTGATGAATCTGGCTAATGGTTTATCAATTTTGTTTATCTTCTCAAAGAATCAGCTTTTAGTTTTATTGATCTTTGCTCTCATTTCCTTCATTTCTTTTTCATTTATTTCTGATCTGATTTTTATGATTTCTTTCCTTCTGCTGACTCTGAGTTTTTTTTGTTCTTCTTTCTCTAGTTGCTATAAGTGCAAAGTTAGGCTGTTTATTCGAGATGTTTCCTGTTTCTTAAGGTAGGATTTTATTGCTATAAACTTTCCTCTTAGAACTGCTATTGTTGCATCCCATAGGTTTTGGGTCTTCTTGTCTCCATTGTCACTTGTTTCTAGGTATTTTTTGATTTCTTCTTTGATTTCTTCAGTGATCACTTCATTATTAAATAGTGTGTTGTTTAGCCTCCATGTGTTTGTACATTTTTACAGATCTTTTCCTGTAATTGATATCTAGTCTAATAGCATTGTGGTCAGAAAAGATACTTGATACAATTTCCGTTTTCTTAAATTTACCAAGGCTTCTTTTGTGACCAAAGATATGATCTATCCTGGAGAATGTTCCATGAGCATTTGAGGAAAATGTGTATTCTGTTGTTTTTGGATGGAATGTTCTATAAATATCAATTAAGTCCATCTTGTTTAAGATATCATTTAATGCCTGTGTTTCCTTGTTTATTTTCATTTTGGGTGATCTGTCTATTGCTGAAAGTGGGCTGCTAAAGTCTCCTACTATGAATGTGTTACTGTCAAGTTCCCCTTTTATGGCTGTTAGTGTTTGCCTTATGTATTGAGGTACTCCTATTTTGGGTGCATAAATATTTACAATTGTTATATCCTCTTCTTGGATTGATCCCTTGATCATTATGTAGTGTCCTTCTTTGTCTCTTCTAATAGTCTTTATTTTAAAGTCTATTTTGTCTGATATGAGAATTGTTACTCCAACTTTATTTTGGTTTCCATTTGCATGGAATATCTTTTTCCATCCCCTCAGTTTCAGCCTGTATGTGTCTCTATGTTTGAAGTGGGTCTCTTGCAGACAGCATATATATGGGTCTTGTTTTTGTATCCATTCAGCCAGTCTGTGTATTTTGGTGGGAACATTTAAACCATTTACATTTAAGATAATTATCTATATGTATGTTCCTATTACCATTTTCTAAATTGTTTTGTGTTTGTTATTGTAGGTCTTTTAGTTATGTTGTGTTTCTTGCCTATAGAAGTTCCTTTAGCATTTGTTTTAAAGCTGGTTTGGTGGTGCTGAACTCTCTCAGCTTTTGCTTGTCTGTAAAGGTTTTAATTTCTCCATCAAAACTGAATGAGATCCTTGCTGCATAGCGTAATCTTGTTTGCAGGTTTTTGTCCTTTAACTCTTTAAATATGTCCTGCCAGTCGCTTCTGGCTTGCCGAGATTCTGCTGAAAGTTCAGCTGGTAACCTTATAGGGATTCCCTTGTGTGTTATTTATTGTTTTTCCCTTGTTGCTTTTAATATATATTTTTTTGTATTTATTTTTTGACAGTTTGATTAATATGTGTCTTGGCATGTTTCTCCTTGGATTTATCCTGTATGGGACTCTGTGTGCTTCCTGGGCTTGATTAACTATTTCCTTTCCAATATTAGGGAAATTTTCAGCTGTAATCTTTTCAAATATTTTCTCAGTCCCTTTCTTTTACTCTTCATCTTCTGGAAACTCTATAATTTGAATGTTGGTGTGTTTAATGTTGCCCCAGAGGTCTCTGAGATTGTCCCTAGTTCTTTTCATTCTTTTTTCTTTATTCTGCTCTGCAGTAGTTATTTCCACTATTTTATCTTCCAGGTCACTTATCCGTTCCTCTGTCTCAGTTATTCTGCTCTTGATGCCTTCTAGAGTATTTTTAATTTCATTTATTTTGTTGTTCATCATTGCTTGTTTCTTCTTTAGTTCTTCTAGGTCCTTGTTAAATGTTTCTTGCATTTTGTCTATTCTTTTTCCAAGATTTTGTATCATCTTTACTATCATTATTCTGAGTACTTTTTCAGGTAGACTGACTAATTCCTCTTCATTTATTAGGTCTGGTGGGTTTTTACCTTGCTCCTTCATCTGCTGTGTGTTTTTCTGTCTTCTCATTTTGCTTATCTTACTCTGTTTGGGGTCTCCTTTTTTCAGGCTGCAGGTTTGTAGTTCCCGTTGTTTTTGATGTCTGTCCCCAGTGGCTACAGTTGGTTCAGTGTGGTGTGTAGGCTTCCTGGTGGAAGGGACTAGTGCCTGTGTTCTGGTGGATGAGGCTGGATCTTGTCTTTCTGGTGGGCAGGTCCACATCTGGTGGCATGTTTTGGGGTGTCTGTGGACTTATTATGATTTTAGGCAGCCCCTCTGCTAATGGGTGGTGTTGTGTTTCTGTCCTGCTAGTTGTTTGGCATAGGTTGTCCAGCACTGTAGCTTGCTGGTCGTTGAGTGAAGCTGGGTGTTGGTGTTGAGATGGAGATCTCTGGGAGATTTTCGCCATTTGATATCACATGGAGCTGGGAGGTCTCTTGTGGACGAGTGTCCTGAAGTTGGCTTTCCCATCTCAGAGACCATCACTGACTCCTGGCTGCAGCACCAAGAGCTTTTCATCCACACGGCTCAGAATAAAAGGGAGAAAATGTAGAAAGAAAGAAAGAAAGAGGATAAAAGAAAATAAAGTAAGATACAATAAAATAAATTTATTAAAATAAAAAATAATTATTAAGAATTATTTTTAAAGTTAAAAAAATAACAAAAAAAAACCCGGAAGGATAGAACCTTAGGACAAATGGTGAAAGCAATGCTATACAGACAAAATCTCACATGGAGGCATACACATACACACTCACAAAAAGAGGAAAAGGGGAAAAAATAAAAATCTTGCTCTCAAAGTCCACCTCCTCAATTTGGGATGATTTGTTGTCTATTCAGGTATTCCACAGATGCAGGGTACATCAAGTTGATTTTGGAAATTTAATCTTATCCTCCGGAGGCTGCTGGGAGAGATTTCCCTTTCTCTTCTTTGTTCATACAGCTCCCTGGGCTCAGCTTTGGATTTGGCCCCGCCTCTGCATGTAGGTCGCCGAAGGGCGTATGTTCTTCGCTCAGACAGGACAGGGTTAAAGGAGCAGCTTATTTGGTGGCTCTGGCTCACTCAGGTCAGGGAGAGGGAGGGGCATGATGCAGGGCGAGCCTGCAGCAGCAGAGGCCGGCATGACGTTGCACCAGCCTGAGGCGCGCCGTGTGTTCTCCCAGGGAAGTTGTCCCTGGCCCCTGGGACCCTGTCAGTGGTGGGCTGCACAGCCTCCCTGGAAAGGGGGTGTGGATAGTGACCTGTGCTCGGACACAGGCTTCTTGGTGGTGGTAGCAGCAGCCTTAGCGTCTCATGCCCGTCTCTTTGGTCCGCATTGTTAGCCATGGCTCGCGCCCGTCTCTGGAGCTCCTTTAAGCAGCACTCTTGTTTCCCTCTCCTCACACACCAGTAAACAAAGTGGGAAGAAAAAGTCTCTTGCCTCTTCAGCAGGTCCAGACATTTCCCCAGACTCCCTCCCGGCTAGCCGTGGTGTTCTAACCCCTTCAGGCTGTGTTCTGACCATCAGCCTTCTCCCTGCCATCCGACCAAAGCCCAAATCTCAGCTCCCAACCCCCGCCTGTCCCGGCGGGTGAGCAGACAATCCTCTCGGGCTGGTGAGTGCCGGTCGGCACCGATCCTCTGTGTGGGAATCTGTCCGCTTTTCCCTCCGCACTCCTGTTGCTGTGCTCTCCTCTGTGGCTCCGATGCTTCCCCCCTCTGCCACCCACAGTCTCCTCCCGCGAAGGGGCTTCCTAGTGTCTGTGTGAAACTTTTTATAATAATCATATGAAGTGAGTTTTTCTTTCCAAGAATTTAAGTTAATTTTCACAAAAAGAATTTTTTTCCATTCAGCCTAAGTTCATCGGCAAATATGGTGTTTATTTGTAATTAAAAATAAAATATCTAATACAATTAGCATATTTAGGCTTCAGAGCAAACATAACTGATCTTTGGCAAGAATTTCAAGTAGGAGAAATAACATGTGTAAAGGCACATGGAGAGGGTAAAACATTTTGTGAAGCACAGATTTGCTAAGTATGGAGCATTATCTTTTTATTCCTAAATCTTATATTTTACTAAATTTTTAATATTTTTATTTTATATTGGAATATAGTTGATTTACAATGTTGTGTTAGTTTCAGGTGTACAGCAAAGCATTCCAGTTATACATATATCTTTTCTTTTTCAGATTCTTTTAGCATATAGGTTATTACAAAATATTTTTATATTAATTTTTAATGGAGTGTAGCTGCTTTACAATGTTGTGCTAGTTTCTTGCTGTACAGCAAAGTGAATCAGTCATACATATACATAATTCCACACTTTTTTAGATTTCCTTCACATTTAGCTCACCACAGAACACTGAGTAAGTTCCTTGTGTTATCAAGGAGGTTCTTATTGGTTATCTCTTTTATACAAAGTAGTGTATATATGTCAGTCCCAATCTCCCAATTCATACCACCGCTCTCTACCCCCTTGGTAACCATAAGTTTGTTCTCTACATCTGTGACTCTATTTCTGTTTTGCAAGTAAGTTCATCTCTACCATTTTTCTAGATTCCACACATAAGCAATATTATATGGTATTTGTCATTTGTAACTTACTTCACATTGTATTACAATCTCTAGGTCCATCCTTGTCTCTGAAAATGGCACTATTTCATTCTTTTTTATGGCTGAGTAATATTCCATTGTATATATGTACAACATCTTTTTCATCCATTCCTCTTTCAATGGACATTTAGGCTGTTTCCATATCCTGGTTATTGTAAATAATGCTTCAATGAACATTGGGGTGCATGCAGCATGCATATTTTCATATTATGGTTTTCTCCAGATATATACCTAGGAGTGGGATTGCTGGATCATCTGGTAACTCTATTTTTAGTTTTTTTAAGGAACCTCCATACTGTTCTCCACAGTGACTGTACAAATTTACATTCTCACCAACAGTGTAGGAGGGTTCCCTTTTCTCCACACCCTCTCCAGCATTTATTGTTTGCAGATTTTTTTTTACTTGCATGGCTGTAGTTTATTTAAAAGTTGTCACACTTCATGTATACACAGTGATGATTAACTTGATCCATAAAAATAATAAATGTGCAGATTAGCATACAGTGGAAGTAAGCCCTCTGTGGGAATATTGGCTACTTTTTAGAATTGGTACTGCAATCGAGTTGGTCCTTAGGTTCTGCTAGCATCTACTTGGTTCTGTGCTTTGATTTGTTGAATTCTGTTTTTCCTTTCATAGACCTTTTCAAGTAAGTGGCCCGTTAAATGGGATTTTGTGACCAGCACAGACTGTGCCTCCTTCTGCATGATTCTATCCAAATCCCAAGACAGTTGGGTGAAATTGCATTCTTTGGGGCAGTAACATTGAGCTGAGTATCAGGAGCTCCTTCCAATTTGTAAGTTATTCACCTTCTTAAGTAACATATTTATTCTTTTGTATTTTAGAAATTAATTTAAAAACCACAGAACTGTAGTTTCTCACATTAGATCTCCCGTAGGCAGGTAGGTATGGGATTTTTGATATTTGAAACCTCCATAGGCAGTGGCTTCTGTAACCGTGGGTTTCAGGAGAGAGGACAGTGCAAAGGAAGGGAAATAAATCTCTATCTGCATCCAGAACCCCACGGTTCCTAAGATGTTGGGAGGGAAGGGAGACTGCATGGTTTAGTGAGGGAGGAAATAAATCTCCAGCCAGATAAATCCTTTGTAAAAAAGAAAATGACTTTTGTAGGTGCTTCTCTTAGTTCTTTTTCCTAACCTAATTCTGTCATCGTAGCCTTCATTTCAGTAGCTGTTGGTAAATAGTTGACACAACTATCATTTTTTTAACTGTTTCCTTTTACAGCTTTGGCATTCTTCTACTCTTCCAAGGCCTGGATGGTGATTTCTCATAAGCTTACAGCCAGGTCAGAGGTTTGTACTCTCTGCTTATGCCCATCACTAGCTCCACACACTCCTGTCCATTTTCTTTCATATTCTTCCCCAGTGCCTTTTCTTTTCTTAGTTTTCCTTAATTAAATTTTATTGGCGTATGGTACCTTTACAATGTTGTGTTAGCCTCCACTGCACAAAAAATGAATCATCCATACACACACAGATATACCCTCCCTTTTGGACATCCCTCCCACTTAGGTTACCACATTATATTAGTTAGAGTTCCCTGTGCTACACAGTATGTTCCCATCAGTTGTCTATTTTATACATAGTATCAATAATGTATATGTGTCAATTCCAGTCTCCCTCACCACCCCTTTCCCCCCTGGTATCCATACATCTGTTCTCTATGTCTATGTCACTATTTCTGCTTTGCAAATAAGATCATCTATGTCATTTTTCTAGATTCCACATATATGCGTTATTATATGATATTTGCTTTCCTCTTCCTGACTTACTTCACTCTGTATGACACTCTCTAGGTTCACCCACGTCTCTACAAATGATCAAATTTCATTATTTTTCATGGTTGAGTAATATTCTATTGTATATATGCACCACAGCTTCTTTATCCATTCCTCTGTCGATGGGCATTTAGGTTGCTTACACATCCTGGCTATGGTAAATAGTGCTGCAATGAACATTGTGGTGCATGTGTTTTTTTGAATTATGGTTTTCTCAGGGTATATGCCCAGTAGTAGGATTGCTAGGTCACATGGTTGTTCCATTTTTAGTTATTTAAGGAACCTCCATACTGTTTTCCATAGTGGCTGTATCAATTTACATTCCCACCAACAGTGTATGAGGGCTCCCTTTTCTCCACACCCTCTCCAGCAATTGTTATTGGTAGATATTCTTGATGATGGCCACTCTGACCTGTATGAGGTTTTTTATTCACATTTCTCTAATAATTAGTGATGTTGAGCATCTTTGCATGTGTTTGTTGGCCATCTGTATGTCTTCTTGGAGAAGTGTCTGTTTAGGGCTTCCCCCCCTTTTCATGGTGGGGCCGTTTTTTTTTTGATGTTGAGCTACATGAGGTGTTTGTATGTTTTGGAGATTAATCCCTTGTC
Organism: Stenella coeruleoalba; assembly: GCF_951394435.1. Lineage (NCBI taxonomy): Eukaryota > Metazoa > Chordata > Mammalia > Artiodactyla > Delphinidae > Stenella > Stenella coeruleoalba. The sequence continues at coordinate 63,070,784 of NC_137152.1, forward strand.
AGTTGTTTGGTTTGCAAATAATTTTCCCCATTCTGAGGGCTGTCTCTTCATTTTGTTTATGATTTCCTTTGCTGTTCAGAAGCATTTAAGTTTATGCCCCCATTTTTTTAAACATCTTTATTGGAGTATAATTGCTTTACAATGGTGTGTTAGTTTCTGCTTTACAACAAAATGAATCAGTTATATATATACATATGTTCCCATATCTCTTCCCTCTTGCATCTCCCTCCCTCCAACCCTCCCTATCCCACCCCTCCAGGTGGTCACAAAGCACCGAGCTGATCTCCCTGTTCTATGCGGCTGCTTCCCACTAGAAGGGTAAGCTGTGATAAAGCGAGAGAGAGGCATGGTCATATATACACTACCCATTTATTTTTGTTTTTATTTTTATTGCTATAGGTGGTGAGTCAAAAAAGATTTTGCAGTGATTTATGTTAAAGAGTATGGCTATATTTTCCTCTAAGACTTTTATAGTATCCAACATTAGATTTAAGTCTTTAATCCATTTTGAGTTTATTTTTGTGTATGGTATTAGGGAGTGTTTTAAATTCATTCTTTTACATATAGCTGTGCAGTTTTCCAGAACCACTTATTGAAGAGACTGTCTTTTCTCCATTGTATATTCTTGTCTCCTTTGACATAGATTACGTGGCCATAGGTGCATGGGTTTATCTCCGGATTTTCTTTCCTGTCCATTGATCTATATTTCTGTTTTTGTGCCAGTTCCATACTGTTTTGATCACTGTAACTTTGTAGTGTAGTCTGAAGTCAGGGATCCTGATTCCTCCAGCTCTGTTCTTCTTTCTCAAGATTGCATTTGCTATTTGGGGTCTTTTGTGTTTCAATTCATGTTGTAAAATATTTGTTCTAGTTCTGTGAAAAATGCCTTTGGTAATTTGATAGGAATTGCATTGAATATGTAGATTGTTTTGGGTAGTATAGTCATTTTCACAATATTGATTCTTCCAATCCAAGCACATGATATATCTCTCCATCTGTTTGTGTCTTCTTTGATTACTTTCATCAGTGTCTTATAGTTTTCTGCATACAGGTCTTTTGCCTCCTTAGGTAGGTATATTCCTAGGTATTTTATTCTTTTTGATGTGATGGTAAATGGGATTGTTTCCTTAATCTCTCTTTCTGATCTTGTTAGTGTATAAAAATGCAACAGATTTCTGTGTATTAATTTTGTATCCTATAACTTTACCAATTTCATTGATGAGCTCTAGTAGTTTTCTGGTAACATCTGTAGGATTTTCTATGTTTTACTTATTTTTTTTCCAGTTTGTGCTATTTTATTTCTTTTTTGTCACTGATAGCCATGGCTAGGACTTCCAAATATATGTTGAATAAAGTGGTGAGAGTGGACATCCTTGTCTTGTTCCTGATATTAGAAGAAATGCTTTCAGCTTTTCACCATTGAGTATGATGTTAGCTGTAGATTTGTCATACATGGCCTTTATTATGTTGAGGTCTAAACCTACTTTCTGGAGAGTTTTTATCATAAATTGGTGTTGAACTTTGTCAAAAGCTTTTACTGAATCTATTGAGATGATATGGATTTATCCTTCAGTTTGTAAATATGGTGTATCACATTGATTGATTTGCATGTAATGAAGAATCCTTGCATTCCTGGGATAAATCCCACTTGATCTTAACGTATGATCCTTTTACTGTGTTGTTGGATTTGGTTTGCTAGTATTTTGTTGAGGATTTTTGCATCTATATTCATCAATGATATTGGCTTGCACTTTTCATTTTTTGTGATGTATTTGTCTGGTTTTGGTATCAGGGTGATGGAGGCTTCGTAGAATGAGGTTGGGAATGTTCCTTCCTTAGCAAATTTTTGGTAGTTTCTGAAGGTTAGGTGTTAACTATTCTCTAAAAGTTTGATAGAATTCACCTGTGAAATCATCTGACCCTGGACATTAGTTTGTTGGAAGATTTTTAATCACAGTTTCAATTTCAGTACTTGTGATTAGTGTGTTCATATTTTCTATTTCCTCCTGGTTCAGTCATGAAAAGTTGTATCTTTGTAAGAATTTTCCTAATTTTTCCAGGTTGTCCATTTAATTTGTGTATAGTTTCTTGTGGTAATTTCTTATGATCCTTTGTATTTTTGTAGTGTCCCTTGTAACTTCTCATTTTTCATTTCTAATTTTATTGATTTGAATTCCCTGCCTTTTTTCTTGATGAGTCTTTCTAAAGGTTTATCAATTTTGTGTATCTTCTCAAAGAAACAGCTTTTACTTTCATCTTTTTTTTTCTTAACATCTTTATTGGAGTATAATTGCTTTACATTGGGTTAGTTTCTGCTGTATAACAAATTGAATCAGCTATATGTATACATATATCCATATATCCCCTCATTCTTGCATCTCCCTCCCACCCTCCTTATTCCACCTCTCTAGGTTGTCACAAAGCACTGAGATGATCTCCCTGTGCTATGTAGCTGCTTCCTACCAGCTATCTATTTTACATTTGGTAATGTATATATGTCAGTGCTACACTCTCACTTTGTCCCAGCTTACCGTTCCCCCTCCCCATGTCTTCAAGTCCATTATTTACATCTGTGTCTTTATTTCTGTCCTGCTCCTAGGTTTTTCAGAAGCGTTTTTTTTTTTGATTCCATATATATGTGTTAGCATACAGTATTTGTTTTTTTCTTTCTGTCTTACTTCACTCTGTATTACAGACTCTAGGTCCATCCACTTCACTACAAATAACTCAATTTCATTTCTTTTTATGGCTGAGTAATATTCCATTCTATATATTTGCCACATTCTATATATGATAACCTTATGTGGATTCCCTTGTATGCTATTTGATTATTTTGCCTTGTTGCTTTTAATAATTTCTCTTTGTCTTTAATTGTTTTCAGTTTGATTAATATGTGTCTCAGTGTGTTCCTCCTGAGTTAATCCTGTGTGGACTTGGGTGACTGTTTCCTTTCCCAAGTTCAGGAAGTTTTCAGCTATTATCTCTTCAAATATTTTCTCAGGCCCTTTCTCTCTCCCCTCCTTCTGGTACCCCTATAATGTGTATGTTGGTGTGATTAATGTTGTCCATGAGGTCTCTTACACTGCCCTCATTTCCTTTCATTCTATTTTTTTAAATTCTGTTCCATGGCAGTGATTTCCACCCTTCTGTTTTCCAGCTCACTTATTCATTCTTCTGCCTTTTATTCTGCTATTGATTCCTTCTAGTGTATTTTTTATCTCTGTTATTATAGTCTTCAATACTGTTGTCTTTTGTTTATGTCTTCCAGCTGTTTGTTAATCATGCTTCATATCTTCTCAGTCTGTTCCTTCATTCTTTTTTGGAGATCTTGGATCTTCTTTATTATTATTACTCTGAGTTCTTTTTTTAGTAGATTGCCTATTTATACTTCATTTAATTGTTCTTATGGGGTTTTATCTTATTCCTTCTTCTGGAACATATTCCTCTGCCATCTCCTTTTGTCTAACTCTCTGTGTTTGCAGTCTTCATGCTACAGGATACAGGGTTTTTGCTCCTCTTGCTTCTGTTGTATGCCCATGGTGGGAGAGGCTGATCTAGAGGTTTATGCAGGCTTATTGGTGGGAGGGACTGTTTCTTTGCCACTGTTGTGCGGATCTGGATCTTGTCCCTCTGGTGGGCAGGACCGTGTCAAGAGGTGTGTTTAGAGGTGGCTGTGGGCTCAGGGAGACTTTAAGCAGCCTGTCTAATGATGAGTGTGGCTGTATTCTTGCCCTGTTGGTTGTTTGGCCTGTGGTGTCCCAGCACTGGAGTCTAGAGTCTGTTGAGTGGGGCCAGGTCTTTGTGTCAAAATGGCAGCCTCCAGGAGAACCCATGACAATTAGTGCTCCCTGGTATCTTCACCACCAATGTCTTTGTCCCCACAGTGAGCCACAGCTGCTCATCACTTCCCCAGGATTCCCCCCTAGAGCAGCAGGTAGGTCTGGCTCAGGTTCCTATGGACTCATTGCTTTTCCCTGGGTCTCAGTGTGTGTGAAAAGTTGTGTGCACCCTTCATGAGTGGAGTCTTTTTTCTCCCAGTCCTGTGGATTTCTTGCATTCAAGCCCTGGTGGCCTTCAAAGCCAAATGCTCTGGGGGAGGGGCAGTCTTCCTCCTGATGCCAGATCCCAGGCTGGGGAGACTGATGTGGGGCTCATATCTCTCACTCCTGTGGGAGAACCTCTGTGATATAATTATTTTTCAGTTTGTGTGCTGACCATCTGGTGGGCATATGATTTGATTGCATTGTGAACATGCTCCTTCTACTGTCTCATTGCTGCTTCTTTTTTGTCTTTTGATGTAGAACATCTTTTTTGGTAGGTTCTTGTCTTTTTTGCCTGTGGTTGTTCAGCAGTTAGTTGTGATTTTGTTTTTGTGAGGGGAGGTGAACTCACATCTTTCTACTCTGCCATCTTTCTGGAGCATTTTCTTTTATATAAACTTGGACATGCCCTTGGTCTTGTTTTCTATTAATAGCTTGAACAATTATCTCAAAATCATTAATAAAATATTAGCAAACCCGATTCTACAATACATCAAAAAATCATACACCATGGTGAAATCAGCTTTATCACAGGGATGCAAGGATGGCTCAATATCTGCAAATCAGTAAATGTGATACACCACATTAATAAACTGAAAAGTAAAAAACCATGACTATCTCAATAAATGCAGGTAAAGCTTTTGACAAATTTAAATATACATTTATTTTAAAAATTCTTAACAAATTTGGTATAGAAGGAACATACCTCAACATAATAAAGGCCATACGTGACAAATCTACAGCCGACATCATACTCAATGGAAAAATCTGGAAGCATTTCCTCTAAGGACAGGAACAAGACAAGGAAGCTCACTCTCGCTATTTTTATTCAACATAATATTGGAAGACCTAATCACAACAATCAGACAAGGAAAAGAAATAATAGGAATCCAAACTGGAAAGGAAGAAGTAAAACTGTCATTGTTTGCAAATGACATTACACTTTATATTGAAAATGCTAAAGGTTACCACAAAAAACAGAACTCATCTATGAATTTGATAAAGTTGCAGAATTCAAAATTAGTATAATAAAATCTATTGAATTTCTGTACACTAACAAGAAAGTATCAGAAAGACAAATTAAGGAAACAATCAAATTTAAAACTGCATTAAAATAATGAAATACATAGGAATAAATCTGGGTGCAAGATGGATAAATTAGAAGTTTGGGATCAACAGATACAAACTACTATATATAAAATAGATAAACAACAAGGTCCTACTGTATAGCACAGGAAACTATAGTCAATATCCTATAAAAAAAAACCACAAAGGAAAAGAATATTTTATATATATATGAATTACTTTGCTGTGCACCAGAAATGAATGCAACATTTTAAATCAACTATAGTTCAACAAAAAATAAAAACAAAAAAGATTGTCACCTGCCATTTCAGTAAACAAAGATGTTGTAGCCATGAAGCCATCAGCCACTGTAGCCACCCCTGGCCATGTGCCCTGAGGGGAATTCAGAATGGAGCAAAACAGGATACTGGCCTTAGATAGTTAAGATGCATATCAAAGGAATAATTTCAATGAACCCAGTCTCTTGCATTTTCCCATACAAATAAACGCACTAAAATCATTAACTTGAAATGTCTTTTTTTATGATTAACAGTAATCTTTTTATGTTTCACTATATTTTTTTTTCAGCAAAAACTCTTTTTATTCTTGTTTCCCACTTACCTCTTTGGAACATTCCTTTAGAGCTATCTGAAATGCTGCCTTCCCTGGCTGTAGTCCTCAGTAATGCCTAGAATAAAAAAAAAAAAATTCTGAACTTTTAGGTAGTGAGTATTTTTTTTTAAGTTGACAGTACCCTAAAAAGCTGAACTCTTTCTCAAAATAGATTTGAGCATGTATTGCTGGAATTTGTGGGCCTTTTCCCCAAGGTATGTCTGCCCAAGGATTTATAAAGTCTGTGATGTGCACATTCCTGGGCCTGAGTGGTGGCCAAGAGGTGGATGTTTTCTAGTGGTGTAAAAGATTTGTACATATATGTTGGAGTATCTATATTATATGTGGTAGTACTCTTGTTGTGCAGGATGGCTAATTTGGTATTGCCTTGAACACTTGAAGGTCTCTTCTGACCACACCTAAGGGAAAGCCACTGTGTTTTAAGGAGAGAGGTAAGTTAATGCCCGTTTTTTTATACACAAGTACAATCCTTGGATTGTACATGATGCCCCTGAAAATAAAGTGTTGTTTACAATTGTTGTCCCCCTCCAAGTGGGACCAACATCAGTTAGGGGCACAGGTTGACAGGGGTTCCAATGTGTTCTCCTAGTTGGCTTTGTAGACCTTAGGTTTCTCTGTTCAGTTTGAATAATTACACTTAGTCCTTGTTTTTGGAGGAACTTTTTGAGGGTAGTCAGCCCAATCTGTCCTGTTTGTCCATGCCACCCACAAAGTGGAATTCATTTGTCCCATGAAATGACTGAGAATGGGAGTGGGGAGAACATCTGGGGTGTTGACAGGGGTTTTGCATCGGAGGTACAGAAGCTAAGGTCAAACTCTGCTATTTCTAATAGACTTCACAGTGAGGTTAATGGTAATAGCAATCTAATCATGATTAGAACTCTCTGGCAGGGGATGGAAGACCTGTATTCATTTAATTTAAGGCACTTGCAATAGTTTTGGAAAGTTGCACCAAAATGTTTCCCTTTATTAGAAATGCCCCAGGGATGCACCAGAAGATAAATATCATTAATGATCCTCCCTAACCCATACTTCTCAGGGTCTAAAGTGTTTTCTTCCCAGGTGCCAGGTTGTTGTTCTCACTCTATTATCACAAAAAAATCAGTGCATCCCATTCCAGTAGCTACAACTGTACCTTGCTTCCAATCATCCCCTACTCACACACAGACTATTTGTCTTGAAGGATTAAGTGCAAGACAGTCAAGGGCATTTTTAATATCTATTTTCAAAATAGGTCTGCATAGTGCCCAATTCTTTTCATCTGATTATTACCTAAGTGGCAAAAAGAAAATGCTCCCTTTCTAAGGACAGCTACATTTAATGACCAGACTGCTTTACTAAACTATATGGACCAGAGAAGTACAGACAAAATTCTCTTTGAATCAGTTTTTGAAGTGGCCATGGCAATCCTCAATAACATTAGATTCCTGTGATAGAAGGTAGCATGTAAGTTCTATTACATTCCTTCACCATAGTCTAATTGTTGAGTAGCTTTGGCAATAAAAGGTGCATGATTGTTAGTCTGCAAATGGTCTGGAAAGACAAAAACATGACACAGGTTAGTTTCATGGGCTTCAGTGATGTAGCTAGAGTCAAATGAGTATGCTGATTCACTGTCATAGATTGTGGCAGAAGACATGAGGTTTCTGGGTCAGAGGCAAAGGAGCCAAATTTCATGTTCCTGTTGGAATTTTCTGCGAGAAAACTCCCTATGAGTTTCTCACACTCTGCCTGTCTTGTGAGCAAAGACACTGACAGCTTTGTTCTGGACTACCTTTTCAAGGATGTTTGTATAGCAAGGAGCCTTAGAAGATATAGTGTCTCCTTGTGGCAAAGGAGAAAGATGTGTGTACTGATCATCATAATAAAAATAATTTCTTCTTTCAGGGACAAAGACTAGGCAAGTTTCCTTGAAACCGTTTTAAAAGATAGGTGTTTCCTAAGCTCAGGGTTCCTTGGCTATGATGCAAACCCATTACATGCACTATAACAACCTGAGTCAACCTCCATAATGCCCCAGTGGACCTAGGGGGGCAATGGGAACAAATACAAACATGATGCTCATGCTACCTTCTCTTCCTTGAATAATAAAGTCCTCTCTCTCTTTTTTCTGTCAGTATTCCTGAAATAAAAGTAAAATTCCAGGTACTTCACGGTTCTTGACAGACTTCTGAGGCTTTTTGGATGACTACACTTTGGCCAAGGGAAAGTTAAATCTTGTAGACCTTGGGCATCTAGGATACTCTTTTCCGTTGACTCCTTTTATTTGGACTGAAAATGCCTTCTTCTTTGATTACAGATAGAAGAATCAAGGTGAGGCACAGAGAGGGGAAGTAGGTTTAAGGGAGAGAGAAAGTTATAGATGTCCTTCAGGTTTCCATTAGATGACTCAGACCAGCTCACCAAGGTAAAAATGGTAGCTCTGATAAAGAAAGAAAAAGTGTCAATTTGACTGGTATACCTTTTATACCTTATCTCTGGGAAGTGAATGCAGTGAATAGAATGGAAGAAAGTGAGGAGTCCTCCAGATGGTTAGAGTAGAATGACCACTAAGATACTTTTCATCACTGTAAGTCTTGAAGTTGACATTTGTTTTAGTATTTATTGGGAGCTATAATAAAATAACACAGATTGGGTGGCTTATAAACAGCAGAAATTTATTTCTCACAGCCCTGGAGGCTAAGTCCAAGATCAGGGTGCCAGCAGATTTAATGTTCAATAAGAAATTCCTGGTTCTTAGACAGCCATCTCTTTACTGTGTCCTCACATGGCATAAAATGTTAGGAAGTTCTGTGACATCTCTTTTATAAAAGCAGTAATCCCATTCATGAGGGTCGGCCCTCATGACCTAATCAACCCAGAGGCCCCACCTCCTAATACCATCAACTTGGGGGTTAAGATTTAAAAATATAAATTTTGGGGCAACACAGACATTCAGACCACAGCATTTTACTCCTGGCCTTCAACATTTATATCCCTCTTGCATGCAAAATACATTCATTCTATCCCAATAGCCCCAAAAGTCTTAAATAATTCTAGCCATAAACTCAAAAGTTCAAGTCCAAATTCTCATGTAAATATCTAAATTAAGCATAACTAAGACTCAAATTATAATTCATCCTGATTAAAATTGCTCTCCAGTTCTGAACCTAAGAAATCAAACATGTTATATGCTTCCAAAATACAATGATGGGACAGGCATAGATTAAACACTTTCATTCAAAAAGGGAGAAATAAGAAAGAAAGGGGTTGACAGTTTCCAAGCAAGTCCAAAACCCAACAGGGCAAACAACATCAAATCTTAAGACTTGAGAATAAACTTCCTTAACTTGATGCTCTGCCCACCAGGTCCACTGGGGAAAAGGTTCCACCGTTTGGATACAATAGTGTGCGTCCCCACTTCCTGACACACTGGGGTGTCTCCACACCCATGGCATTGCTGGGTACCCACACCCACAGCTCCACTGGGCATTGCCTTAGTGAGGTCTTACCTTCACATTTACCCTCTAACTGCTCATGTGCTCAAGCCTCTGGGTGGCTCCATGATTTGAATTCTCTCCTGAACAATTCTTTTCATGCCTTTCAATATGAAGAGGCTAAGAATTTTCCAAATTGTTAAGTTCTGATTCCTTTTGGATTAACAATTTCACACTTAAGTACTTTCTCTCTTTGCATTTTACTATAAGCATTCAAGAGAAGGCTGCTTCTTCATCTTTTGTTTAGAAATTTTCTCATCCAAATGTCCAAATTCATCATTCACAAGTTCTACCTTCCACAAAATACTAGGGCACAAACACAGTTCAGCCAAGTTCTTTGTCACTTTATAATAAAGATTGTCTTTCCTCGAGTTTCCAATAACATGTTCCTCATTTCCATCTTATATCTCACCAGGATGGTCTTTACCATCCATATTTCTATCAACATTTGTTAATGACGACTTAGTTATTCTCTGAGAAGGTTGAGGTTTTCCCTACAGCTCCTCTTTTCCTTCTGGGCTGTCACCAGAATTGCCGCTAGAGTTCTGTTCACATCATCATAGGCTTTTTAAAATATGCACACCCAAATTATTCCAGCTGCTACCCATTACCGAGTTCCAAAGCCACTTCCACATTTTTAGATATTTGTTCTAGCAGCACTCACACTTCTAGATACCAATTTTCTGTCTTAGTCCATTCAGGCTGCTATAACAAAATACCACAAAATCAGTGGCTTATAAGCAACAAAAATTTATTTCTTAAGTTCTGGAGGCTGAGAAATCCAAGATCAATTTGCCAGCAGATTTGCTTTCCAGTGAAGACTTCCTGGTTCATAGACAGTTGCCTTTTTGCTGTCTTTTCACATGGTGGAAGAATTCTGTGAGGCCTCTTTTATAAAAGCATTAATTTCACCTAATCGCCTCCTAATAATATCACCTTGTGGATTTTAATTTCAACATATGAATTTGGATAGGAGACACAAACATTCAGACAATAGCAGATTTTCATTACATATTTTCAACACTTGATTATGAATATTTTCAAATATACAGAAAATTTGAAAGGACACCACAGTGAAAAACCAAATAGCCATCACTTAGAGACTACAGCTAACATTTTAATATACTTGCTTTAGTACATATCCATTTCTCATTCTTTTATCCATTCATCAATTCAAATTATCTTTGATGCATTGGAAAGTAAATGGCACATATCAGTATTTTTGCTCCCAAACACCCCAGCATTTATATCATTAACTACAATTCAATATTTAGTTAAGTTTTTTCCTTTTAAGTTTGTATTAGTTTTCTATTGCTGCACTAAAAATTATCACAAATTTAGAAGCTTGAAAGAATACCTGTTTATTAGATCACAGCTCTGTAGGTCAGAAGCCCAGCATGGTATACCTGGATTCTCTGCTCAGGGTAACAAAACACTGAAATCAATGATAAGACAGACCAAGTTCTCATCTGAAGCCTCTGAGGAAGAATCCACTTCCAAGCTCATTCTGGCTGTGGCTGAATTCAGTTCCATGCAACTCTTAGACTGAAGTCCCAGTAATTACTAGCTATCAGTCAGGGGCTGTTATCAAGTCCCAGAGACCACCCATATTGCGTGTGATGTGACCTTCACTATTCAGCAGGAGAGAATATCCCTTGCACCAAATCTCTTTACTGCTTTCATTCTTTCTGACTCCTCCATTGTTTACATCTAGACCCAGATTTAAAGAGACCATGTGATTAGGTCAGGCCTACCTATGTAATCTCTCTTAAAGTCAACTACTATATGATATAACCTAATCACAAGAATGAAAGACATAATATTCGTATTTCCAAGGATTATATAGTTCATGTACATCAGGAAGCAATGAATTTTGCATATCATCTTAAAATTCTGCCTACCATAGAAGTAAAATTTACATGACTTAAAAGATAGATCATGAATGTATCATTCCATGAATTCTAACAATTGCATTCACCCCATGAAGTTCCCTTATGTTTTTTCTCAGTAAATACCTACTTACACATCCCTCAGATAAAACCATTATTCTGATTGTATTCTATCAGATTAGTTTTGTTTCTTCTAGGTCAGAAGTTGGCAAACTCTACAGCTCATGGGCTTAACTTTACACACTGTCTACTTTTGTAAATAAAGTTTTATTGGAATATGGGCATGCTTATTCATTGACTTATTGTCTATGACTGCTTTCTCACTACAACAGGAGATTTAAGTTTTTGCAACAGAGACCACATGGCCCACAAAACTTAAAACATATGCTATCTTACCCTTTACAGATAAATATTGTCAATTCTTATTCTAGATTTTCATATGAATGGAATCTTACAGTATGTATTTCTTTGTGAAAGGCTTCTTTCACTTACCATGTTTTTGAGATTCTTCCATGTTGTTGCATCTGTCAGTAGCTAATTTATATACTAATTAATAGTACTCTATTGTAAGGCTACACCACAGTTTATTTATTCTTCTACTGTTGAGCACTTGCCCTTTTTCCAGATTTTAACAGTTATGAATAAAAATACTAAAAGCATTTTGGTATACATCTTTTTGTGGATGCATGCTTTATTTCTCTTGTGTAAATACATAGCAGTAGAATTGCTAGGTCATAAGGAAAACATATATTTAGTTTTATAAGAAACTGCCATAGTCCTGCCTACCCATGAACATAGCTCCCAGTTCCATCTGACCAGGAAGCCTAAGCAGAACACCCAGGAAGCTGTGTAGCCCATTTTAGAGCCCCATGTACAGTAGCAAATGGGCATAGAACCCAGCCAACATATCTGTCCATCTGCGGCACAAAGCCAGTGGAATTGTCTGACCAGGGAGCTCGGTGGGCAGTTCTACCTGATTTGGGTACTCAGACATTGAGCAGTAATGGCTGTGGAGCTTGTTTCATGGACCTGCCTGAGCAGGGAAGCAAAGTTGCAGCCTTATCCAACTGCTGAGTGTAACATCAATCCCCACCTGGCTAGGAACTTGACCAGAGAATCCAGGTGACCACAGAGCTCATATTACAGCTGTGCTTGGGCAGGAAACCAACCCAGTTTTCCTATCCAACTGTTCTCAAATAGTGGCATCCTTCTGACTTCAGACTTCAGGTAGTGGCCTCACCCAAACTGAGGCATGAATTGCAAGACTAATCTGGTAAATGTGCTACCCAGTGACCTGTCCAGAGCCCCAAGCTGAGTGAAGAACCATCTCTGACAGAGTAAATCTGTAAAATCCTGAAGAGGAGACCACTTATTCATATGAACATATAACAATGCAAGGAATCAAGGATCACAATGAATTAGATAAACATGACATCACCAAAGGAAACTAATAAAGCTCCAATAAGTCAAATGAAGGAACTGACCTTATGAACAGAATGATTCTCTTAAAGAAGTTTAGTGAAACAGAAGAAAACACAGATAGACAAATAAAATTAGAAAAACAATGCATGAAGAAAATGAGAAGTTCAAAAAGAAATGGAAATCATTAAAAAACCCCAAAATTTTAGATTTGAGGAATACAATGACATAGAGAGCTTCAAGAACAGACTCAATTAAACAGAAGAAAGAATAAATGAACTAGAAGAAAAGTCATTTTGAAATTATCCAGTCAGAGTATCAAAAAGAAGGCAGAATGAAAAAAAGTGGACTTATGTGATATTATCAAACAAAACAATACATGCATTACGAGAATTCCAGAGGGAGAAAAGAAAGATAAAGGGACAAAAGTTATTATTTAAAGCAATAATGGCTGAAAACTTCCCAAATGTGGGGAGAAAATAGACATCCAGATTCATGAGGTATGAAAGGCCCCAAATAGTTTGAAAATGAAGGGAGCTGTATTGAAACACAATTAAATTGTCAAAACTCTAAGAAAAAGAATTTTGAAAGAAGCAATAGAAAAGTGACTCATCACATACAAGGGAACCCTCATAATAGTATGAGTGGATAATTCAATAAAAACTTTTATGCCAGGAGAGAGTGGGATGATATATGTGAAAATATTGAAAGAAAAATATTGTCCACAAAGGATGTTATACCCATCAAAACATTCCTTCAAAAATGAGAGATAAAGACTTTCCTGAAAAAACAAAACTAAGGAAGTTTATCGCCACTAGACCTGCCTTACTAGAAATGTTAAAGGGTGTTTTTCAAGAAAAAAAAATGTGAATTAACAACATAAAAACATGAATGTATGTATAAAACTCACTAATAAAGGTAAATATATAGTAGTCTAAGTCAGATTCCCTAATATTGTAATGGTGGTGCTCTAGTTTAGCAACTAGTTTTACAACACTAGTTTAAAAGATTTTTTTTAAGTTATTAAAAATAACAATAACAACAATTTGTTATTAGATACACAAGATAAAAATATGTAAATTGTAACATCAATAACAAAATGTAGCAGGGGGAGTAAAAGTTTAAAGTTTACATATATTATCGAAGTTAAGTTGTTATCAGCTTATAATAAGGCATTATATATATATATGTGTGTATATATATAATTTATATAATATATAATTATATATACAATTAATTTTATATAAGCTTCATGGCAATCACAAAGGAAAATCTGTAGTAAATAAACAAAACATTAAGATAAAGGAGTCTAAGCATACTGCTATAAAAAATTATCAAATGATAGGGTTTCCCTGGTGGCGCAGTGGTTGAGAGTCCACCTGCCGATGCAGGGGACATGGGTTCATGCCCCAGTCCAGGAAGATCACACGTGCCATGGAGCAGCTAGGCCCATGAGCCATGGCCGCTGAGCCTGCGCGTCCAGAGCCTGTGCTCCACAACGGGAGAGGCCACAACAGTGAGAGGCTCGTGTACCACAAAAAAAAAAAAAGTTATCAAATGATAAAAGAAGACAGCAAGATTGGAAGGAACAAATGAACTATAAAACATTCTGAAAATAATAAATAAAATGGCAATAGTAAGTTATTACATATCAATAAGTATTTTAAATATAAATGGATTAAATTCTCCAATAAAAAGACATATAATGTCTGAATGGATAAGAATATGAAATCCAACAATATGCTGCATTTAAGACACTCACTTTGGTTTTAAAGAACACATAGACTGAGAGGGAAGGGATGGGAAAAGATATTTCAAGCAAATGATAACCAAGAGAAAACAGGGTTAACTAAACTTTCATCAGACAAAATACACTTTAAGTGAAAAATGGTAACAAGAGACAAAGAAGAAGAGACAAAGACAAGAAGACAAAGAAGATCAGTCATAAGCAGGAAGTAACAATTGTAAGTAATTTTGCACACAAAAGTTTAGCATCAAAATATATAAAGCAAATACTAACAGAACTAAATGTAGAAGTAATCAGCAGTACAATAATAGTTGGAGACTTTAATACCCAACTCTCAACAATGGAAAGATCATCCAGACAGAGAATATATAAGAAAATAGCAGATTTGAAAATCCCTATAAACCAAACAGATATATAGAGAGCATCCCATCTAATAACAACAGAAAACACATTCATCTCAAGTACGTATGGACCATTTTCTAAGGTAGATCATATTTTAGACCACAAAACAAGTTTTAGTAAATTTAAGACTGAAATCATACCAAGTATTTTTTTCCCACCACAATTGTATGAAACTAGAAATAAATAAGAGGAAGAGGACTGACAGGAAGATGGCGGAAGAGTAAGATGCGGAGATCACCTTCCTCCCCACAGATACACCAGAAATACATCTACACGTGGAACAACTCCTACAGAACACCTACTGAAGGCTGGCAGAAGACCTCAGACCTCCCAAAAGGCAATAAACTCCCCACGTACATGGGTAGGGCAAAAGAAAAAAAGAAAAAACAGAGACAAAAGAATAGGGATGGCACCTGCACCAGTGGGAGGGAGCTGTGAAGGAGGAAAAGTTTCCACACACTAGGAAGCCCCTTCACGAGCGGAGACTGCGGGAGGCGGAGGGGGGAGCTTCGGGGCCGTGGAGGAGTGCACAGCAATGGGTGCGGAAGGCAAAGCGGGGAGATTCCTGCACAGAGGATCGGTGCCGACCTGCACTCACCAGCCCGAGAGGCTTGTCTGCTCACCCCCGGGGAGGACGGGGCTGCGAGCTGAAGTTTGGGTTTCGGTTTCAGACGGAACGCAGGGAGAGGACTGGGGTTGGCGGCTTGAACATAGCCTGAAAGGGTTAGTGCACCACGGTTAGCCGGGAGGGAGTCCGGGGAAAAGTCTGCACCTGCTGAAGAGGCAAGAGACATTTTCTTCCCTCTTTTTTTCTTGGTGCGCGAGGAGAGGAGTTTAAGAGCGCTGCTTAAAGGAACTCCAGAGAAGGGCGCGAGCCACGGCTAAAAGCACGGACCCCAGAGACGGGTGGGAGACACTAAGGCTGCTGTTGCCGCCACCAAGGGGCCTGTGTGCGAGCACAGGTCACTCTCCACACCCCTCTTCCACGGAGCCTGTGCAGCCCGCCACTGCCAGGTTCCCGGGATCCAGGGACAGCTTCCACGGGAGAACGCACGGCGGGCCTCAGGCTGGTGCAACGTCACACTGGCCTCTGCCGCCGCAGGCCCGCCCCGCACACAGTGCCCCTCCATGCCCCCCCACGCCTGAGTGCGCCAGAGCCACCGAATCAGTGGCTCCTTTAACCCCGTCCTGTCTGAGCAAAAAACACACGCCCTCCAGCGACCTACATGCAGAGGCAGGGCCAAATCCAAAGCTGAGCCCCTGTAAGCTGTGAGAACAAAGAAGAGAAAGGGAAATCTCTCCCAGCAGCCTCAGAAGCAGCGGATTAAAGCTCCACAATCAACTTGATGTACCCTGCATCTGTGGAATACCTGAAGAGACAAGGAATGATCCCAAATTGAGGAGGTGGATTTTAGGAGCAAGATCTATGATTTTTTTCCCCTTTTCCTCTTTTTGTGAATGTGTATGTGTATGATTCTCTGTGAGATCTTGTCTGTATAGTCTTGCTTCCACCATTTGTCCTAGGGTTCTATCCATCCATGGTTCTTTAAAATTTTTTTTCTTAATAATTAATTTTAATAACTTTATTATTCTTTCTTTCTTTCTTTCTTTCTTTCTTTCTTTCTTTCTTTCTTTCTTTCTTTCTTTCTTTCTTTCTTTCTTTCTTTCTTTCTTTCCTTCCTTCCTTCCCTCCTTTAGACAACGAATCATCCCAAA
This sequence comes from Stenella coeruleoalba, assembly GCF_951394435.1. Lineage (NCBI taxonomy): Eukaryota > Metazoa > Chordata > Mammalia > Artiodactyla > Delphinidae > Stenella > Stenella coeruleoalba. The sequence goes on from NC_137152.1 coordinate 63,087,171, forward strand.
TTGACGAGGTGGTCTCTGAGAGCAAGATTTATGATTTTTCCCCCTTTACCTCTTTTTGTGAGGGTGTATGTGTATGCTTCTGTGTAAGATTTTGTCTGTATAGCTTTGCTTCCAACATTTGTCCTAAGGTTCTATCCGTCCCTTTTTTTTTTTCCTTTTCTAAATAAGTATTTTTTAATTCAATAACTTTATTATACTTTATTTTATTTTTACTGTCTCTTCTTTCTTTCTGTCCTTTTTCCTTCTTTCTCTCCTTCCTTTCTTCCTCCATCCCTCCCTCACTCCTTTATTTCCTTCTCGCCTTCTTTCCTTCTTTGCTTCTTTCTTTCTTTCTTTCTTTCTTTCTTTCTTTCTTTCTTTCTTTCTTTCTTTCTTTCTTTCTTTCCTTCTTTCTTTATTCCTTCCTTCCTTCCTTCCTTCCCTCCTTTCCTTCTTTCTTTCCTCACACTTCTACTAATCCTCTCTACTTTTTCTCCCTTTTATTCTGAGCCATGTGGATGAAAGGCTCTTGGTGCTCCAGCCAGGAGTCAGGGCTCTGCCTCTGAGGTAGGAGAGCCAACTTCAGGACACTGGTCAACAAGAGACCTCCCAGCTCCACATAATATCAAATGGCGAAAATCTCGCAGAGACCTCCATCTTAACACCAGCACCCAGCTTCACTCAACGACCAGCAAGCTACAGTACTGGACAACCTATGCCAAACAACTAGCAAAACAGGAACACACCCCCACCCAGAGCAGAGAGGCTGCCTAAATTCATAATAAACCCACAGATACCCCAAAACACACCACCAGACGTGAACCTGCACACTAGAGAGACAAGATCCAGCCTCATCCACCACAACACAGGCACTAGTCCCCTCCACCAGGAAGCCTGCACAACCCACAGAACCAACCTTAGCCATTGGAGACAGACATAAAAAACAGCAGGAACCACGAACCTGCAGCCTGCAAAACGGAGACCCCAAACACAGCAAGATAAGCAAAATGAGAAGACAGAAAAACACACAACAGATAAAGGAGCAAGATAAAAATGCACCAGACCTAACAAATGAAGAGGAAATAGTCAGTCTACCTGAAAAAGAATTCAGAATAATGATAGTAAGGATGATCCAAAATCTTGGAAATAGAATGGACAAAATGCAAGAAACAGTTGACAAGGACCTAGAAGAAATAAAGATGAAACAAGCAATGATGAACAACACAATAAATGAAATTAAAAGTCCTCTAGATGGGATCAATAGCAGAATAACTGAGGCAGAAGAACGGATAAGTGACCTTGAAGATAAAATAGTGGAAATAATTACTGCAGAGCAGAATAAAGAAAAAAGAATGAAAAGAACTGAGGACAGTCTCAGAGACCTCTGGGACAAGATTAAACGCACCAACATTCGAATTATAGGGACTCCAGAAGAAGAAGAGAAAAAGAAAGGGACTGAGAAAATATTTGAAGAGATTATAGTTGAAAACTTCCCTAATATGGGAAAGGAAATAGTTAATCAAGTCCAGGAAGCACAGGGAGTCCAATACAGGATAAATCCAAGGAGAAATACGCCAAGACACATATTAATCAAACTGTCAAAAATTAACTACAAAGAAAGCATATTAAAATCAGCAAGGGAAAAACAACAAATAACACACAAGGGAATCCCCATAAGGTTAACAGCTGATCTCTCAGCAGAAACACTGCAAGCCAGAAGGGACTGGCAGGACATATTTAAAGTGATGAAGGAGAAAAACCGGAAACCAAGATTGCTCTACCCAGCAAGGATCTCATTCAGATTTGATGGAGAAATTAAAACCTTTACAGACAAGCAAAAGCAGAGAGTTCAGCACCACCAAACTAGCTTTACAACAAATGCTAAAGGAACTTCTATAGGCAAAAAACACAAGAGAAAGAAAAGATCTACAGTAACAAACCCAAAACAATTTAGAAAATGGGAATAGGAACATACATATCGATAATTACCTTAAATGTAAATGGACTAAATGCTCCCACCAAAAGACACAGATTAGCTGAATGGATACAAAAACAAGACCCTTATATATGCTGTCTACAAGAGACCCACTTCGGACCTAGAGACACATACAGACTGAAAGTAAGGGGATGGAAAAATATATTCCATGCAAATGGAAGCCAACCGAAAGCTGGAGTAGCATTCTCATATAAGATAAAATAGACTTTAAAATAAGGACTATTAAAAGAGACAACGAAGGACATTACATAATGATCAAGGGATCGATCCAAAAAGAAGATATAACAATTGTAAATATTGATGCACCCAACATAGGAGCACCTCAATACATAAGGCAAATACTAACAGCCATAAAAGGGGAAATCAACAGTAACATATTCATAGTAGGGGACTTTAGCACCCCACTTTCACTAATGGACAGATCATCCAAAATGGAAATATATAAGGAAACACAAGCTTTAAATGATACATTAAACAAGATGGACTTAATTGATATTTATAGGACACTCCATCCAAAAACAACAGAATACACATTTTTCTCAAGTGCTCATGGAGCATTCTCCAGGATAGATCATATCTTGAGTCACAAATCAAGCCTTGGTAAATTTAAGAAAATTGAAATTGTATCAAGTATCTTTTCTGACCACAATGCCATGAGACTAGATATCAATTACAAGAAAAGATCTGTAAAAAATACAAACACATGGAGGCTAAACAATACACTACTTAATAATGAAGTGATCACTGAAGAAATCAAAGAGGAAATCAAAAAATATCTAGAAACAAATGACAATGGAGACACAACGACCCAAAACCTATGGGATGCAGCAAAAGCAGTTTTAAGGGGGAAGTTTATAGCAATACAAGCCCACATTAAGAAGCAGGAAACATCTCAAACAACCTAACCTCGCACCTCAAGCAATTAGAGAAAAAAGAACAAAAAAACTCGAAGCTATCAGAAGGAAAGAAATCATACAAATCAGATCAGAAATAAATGAAAAAGAAATGAAGGAAACAATAGCAAAGATCAATAAAACTAAAAGCTGATTCTTTGAGAAGATAAACAAAATAGATAAACCACTAGCCAGACTCATCAAGAAAAAAAGGGAGAAGACTCAAATCAATAGAATAAGAAATGAAAAATGAGAAGTAACAACTGACACTGCAGAAATAAAAAAGATCATGAGAGATTACTACAAGCAACTCTATGCCAATAAAACGGACAATCTGGAAGAAATGGACAAATTCTTAGAAATGCACAACCTGCCAGGACTGAATCAGGAAGAAATAGAAAATATGAACATACCAATCACAAGCACTGAAATTGAAACTGTGATTAAAAATCTTCCAACAAACAAAAGCCCTGGACCGGATGGCTTCACAGGCAAACTCTATCAAACATTTAGAGAAGAGCTAACACCTATCTTTCTCAAACTCTTCCAAAATATAGCAGAGGGAGGAGCACTCCCAAATTCATTCTACAAGGCCACCATCACCTTGATACCAAAACCAGACAAGGATGTCACGAAGAAATAAAACTACAGGCCAATATCCCTGATGAACATAGATGCAAAAATCCTCAACAAAATACTAGCAAACAGAATCCAACAGCACATTAAAAGCATCATACACCATGATCAAGTGGGGTTTATTCCAGGAATGCAAGGATTCTTCAATATACGCAAATCAATCAATGTGATAAACCATATTAACAAATTGAAGGAGAAAAACCATATGATCATCTCAAAAGATGCAGAGAAAGCTTTTGACAAAATTCAACACCCATTTATGATAAAACCCTGCAGAAAGTAGGCATAGAGGGAACTTTCCTCAACATAATAAAGGCCATATATGACAAGCCCACAGCAAACATCATCCTCAATGGTGAAAAACTGAAAGCATTTCCACTAAGATCAGGAACAAGACAAGGTTGCCCACTCTCACCACTCTTATTCAACATAGTTTTGGAAGTTTTTGCCACAGCAATCAGAGAAGAAAAGGAAATAAAAGGAATCCAAATCGGAAAAGAAGAAGGAAAGCTGTCACTGTCTGCAGATGACATGATACTATACATAGAGAAACCTAAAGATGCTACCAGAAAACTCCTAAAGCTAATCAATGAATTTGGTAAAGTAGCAGGATACTAAATTAATGCACAGAAATCTCTGGCATTCCTATATACTAATGATGCAAAATCTGAAATTGAAATCAAGGAAACACTCTCATTTACCATTGCAACATAAAGAATAAAATATCTAGGAATAAACCTATCTAAGGAGACAAAAGACCTGTATGCAGAAAATTATAAGACACTGATGAAAGAAATTAAAGATGATACAAATAGCTGGAGAGATATACCATGTTCTTGGATTGGAAGAATCAACATTGTGAAAATGACTCTACTACCCAAAGCAATCTATAGATTCAATGCAATCCCTATCAAGCTACCACTGGCATTTTTCACAGAACTAGAACAAAAAATTTCACAATTTGTATGGAAACACAAAAGACCCCGAATAACCAAAGCAATCTTGAGAACGAAAAACGGAGCTTGAGGAATCAGGCTCCCTGACTTCAGACTATACTACAAAGCTACAGTAATCCAGACAGTATGGTACTGACACAAAAACAGAAAGATAGATCAATGGAACAGGATAGAAAGCCCAGAGATAAACCCACGCACATATGGACACCTTATCTTTGATAATGGTGGCAGGAATGTACAGTGGAGGAAGGAGAGCCTCTTCAGTAACTGGTGCTGGGAAAACTGGACAGGTACATGTAAAAGTATGAGATTAGATCACTCTCTAACACCATACACAAAAATAAGCTCAAAGTGGATTAAAGTCCTAAATGTAAGGCCAGAAACTATCAAACTCTTAGAGGAAAACATAGGCAGAACACTCTATGACATAAATCACAGCAAGATCCTTTCTGCCCCACTTCCTAGAGTAATGGAAATAAAAACAAAAATAAACAAATGGGACCTCATGAAACTTCAAAGCTTTTGCACAGCAAAGGAAACCGTAAACAAGAGCTAAAGACAACCCTCAGAATGGGAGAAAATATTTGCAAATGAAGCAACTGACAAAGGATTAATCTCCAAAATTTACAAGCAGCTCATGCAGCTCAATAACAACAACAAAAAAACAACCCAATCCAAAAATGGGGAGAAGACCTAAATAGTCATTTCTCCAAAGAAGATATACAGACTGCCAACAAACTCATGAAAGAATGCTCAACATCATTAATCATTAGAGAAATGCAAATTAAAACTACAATGAGATATCATCTCACACCAGTCAGAATGGCCATCATCAAAAAATCTAGAAACTATAAATGCTGGAGACGGTGTGGAGAAAAGGGAACACTCTTTCACTGCTGGTGGGAATGTGAATTGGTTCAGCCACTATGGAGAACTGTATGGAGGTTCCTTAAAAACTACAAATAGAACTACCATATGACCCAGCAATCCCACTACTGGGCATATACCCTGAGAAAACCAAAATTCAAAAAGGGTCATGTACCAAAATGTTCATTGCAGCTCTATTTACAATAGCCCGGAGATGGAAACAACCTAAGTGCCCATCATCGGATGAATGGATAAAGAAGATGTGGCACATATATACAATGGAATATTACTCAGCCTTAAAAAGAAACAAAATTGAGCTATTTGTAATGAGGTGGATAGACCTAGAGTCTGTCATACAGAGTGAAGTAAGTCAGAAAGAGAAAGACAAATACCGTATGCTAACACATATGTATGGAATTTAAGAAAAAAAATGTCATGAAAAACCTAGGGGTAAGACAGAAATAAAGATGCAGACCTACTGGAGAACGGACTTGAGGATATGAGGAGGGGGAAGTGTGAGCTGTGACAGGGCGACAGAGAGTCATGGACATATACACACTAACAAACGTAAGATAGCTAATTGGAAGCAGGCGCATGGCACAGGGATATTGGCTCTGTGCTTTGTGACCACCTGGAGGGGTGGGATAGGGAGCGTGGGAGGGAGGGAGATGCAAGAGGGAAGAGATATGGGAACATATGTATATGTATAACTGATTCAGTTTGTTATAAAGCAGAAACTAACACACCATTGTAAAGCAATTATACCCCAATAAAGATGTTAAAAAAAATAAAACAATAAGAGGAGGAAAGCTGAAGAATATGCAAATACATGGAAATTAAGCTATATATTCTTGAAGAACTAACAGATATAAGAAGTCAAAAGGGAAATTTAACAAAATATCTTGAAACAAATGAAAATGGAATCACAATGTACCAAAACTTATGGCAGGCAGTAAAAGCAACCTTAAGAGGAAAGTATATAGCAAGAAACAGATACATAAAGTGAAGAGAAAGATCTCAAATAAACAACCAAATTTACACATAAAGGAACTAGAAAAAGTAGAACAAACTATGCTCAAAATTAACTAAAGAAAATAAATAATATTAAAAGAAATAAAAATAAAAAAGAAACTGGAACTATAATAGAAAAATGATAAAAATATGAGTTGGCTTTTGAAAAGATAAGATTTGCAAACTTTTACCTAGATTAACTAAGAAAAATAGAGAAAGATTACTGAAATTAATAAAATTATAATGAAAGAGGACAAATTACTATTGATACCACAGAAATAAAGATCAGAAGAGACTACTATGAACAATAATACACCAACAAATTAGATAGTTTAGAAGAAATGGATAAATGTGTAAAAACACACAACCTCCCAAAACTGAATTATAAAATAACAAAATATGAACAGACCAATATTGAACAGGAAAATTAAAGCAGTAATCAGAAAATTCCCAACAGTGAAAAGCCTATGACCAAATGGTTTCACTGGTAAATTCTGCCAAATATTTAAGCGGAATTACTGGCAATTCTAAAGTTTTTCCAAAAAATTAAAGACACTCCCAATCTCATTTTACAAGGCTAGCATTACTCTGATCCTAAAGAGTGATAAAGACACTGCAAGGAAAGAAAACTACAGGCCAATATCCTTAATTAATTCAGATGCAAAAATTCTCAACAAAATACTAGCAAAACGAATTCAACAGCACATGACACACCATGAGTGATTAGGATTTATCCCTGGGGCACAAGGATGGATCAACATACACAAATCAATAAATATAATATATTGCATTAATAGAATAAAATATAAAAATCATTTGATCATCTCAATAGATGCAGAAAAGCATTTGACAAAATTTAATATCCATTAATGATAAAAAAACTATCAACAGATTGAGTATAGAAAGAATGTTCCTCAACAAAATAAAAATCATATGTGACAAACCTCAGGTAACTTCATACTCAATGATGAAATGTTGCATGTTTTGCCCCTAAGGTGAGGAATAAGACATGGGTGACCACTCTTATCACTCCTATTCAAAATAGGGCTGGAAGTACTAGCCAGAGAAATCAGGCAATAAAAAGAAATAAAAGGCATCTGAATCAAAGAGGAAGAAGTAAAATTGCCTCTGTTTGCAGATAACATGATATTACCTATAGAAAAGCCTAAAGACTCCACCAAAAAACACTAAGAACTAATGATGAATTAAGTACAGTTGCAGTATACAAACAAGATACAAAAATCAGTTTCATTTCTATACACTAACGATGAATTATTTCAAGAATAAATAACCAATTCAATTTACTCTAGCATCAGAAAAAAATACTTAGGAATAAATTTAGCCAAGGAGATGAAAGTTCTGTACACTGGAAACTATAAGATATTGATGAAAAAAAATCAAAGAAGGCACAAATAAATGGAAAGATATTCTGTTATTGTATTGAAAAAAATAATATTGTTTCGATGTCCATACAACCTAAAACCATCTATAGAATCAATGAACTCTCTATCAAGATTTCAATGGCATATTTCAAAGATACAAATGACAACCCTAAAATATGTTTGAAAACATGAAAAATCTTAAAGAGCTAAAGCAATTCAGAGAAAGAAGAACAAAGCTGGAGACATCACACTTGCTGATTTCAAACTATATTACAAAGCAATAGTAACCAAAACAGTATGGTATTGGCATAAAAACAGACACATAGATCAATGGAACAGAATAGAGACCAGAAACAAACCCATGCATATATGGTCAACTAATCATTTACAAGTTCACTAAGAACACACAAAGAGGAGAGGATAGTCTCTTCAACAAATAGTGCTGGGAAAACTAGACATCCATATACAAAACAAATGGAATTAAACCCTCATCTTATGCAACACAAAAAAAAATTCTCAAAATGGGTTAAAGACATAAATGTAATATCTGAAACCATAAAACTCCTAGAAAAAAATAGGACAAAACTCTTTGACATTGGTCTTGACACTGATTTTTTGGGTATGACACCTAAAGCACAAGCAAACAAGTGAGACCTCATCAAATTAAAAAGCTTTTTCACAGCAAGAAAAGATCAACAAAATAAAAGGCAACATACAAAATGGGAGAAAATATTTACAGATCTTATATCCAATAAGGGGTTAAAATCCAAAATACATAAGGCACTGATACAATTTAATAGGAAAAAAATGCAATTGTAAATGAGCAAACCTCTTGAATACATATTTTTCCAAAGAAGATATTCAAATGGACAATAGGTACATGAAAAGGTGCTCAATATTCCTAATCATCAAGGAAATGCAAATCAAAATCACAATGTAATACCACCTCACATCTGTGAGAATGGATATTATCAAAGAGACAAGTGATAACAAGCTCTGGTGAGAATGTGGAGAAAAGGAAATCCTTATGTACTATTGGTAGGAATGTAAATTGGTGAAGACAATGCGGAAAAAAGTATGGAGGTTCCTCTGAAAATTAATAATAGAACTACCATAAGAGGCGACAAATCCCACTTCTGGGTATATATCTGAAGGAAATAAAATTACTAAGTCTAAGAGATGTCTGCACTCTCACGTTCCTTGCAGCATTATTTAAAATAGCCAAGACATGGAAACAATCTAAGTGTCTATCTAAGTGTCTATGGATAAATAAGGAAAATGTGGTATATATGGAATATTATTCCATAATGTAATATTATTCATCCATAAAATATGGAAGGAAACTTGTTTTTTGCAACAACATGGATGGACCTTGAAGACATTATGCTAAGTGAAATAATTCAGACATGGAAAGACTGTATGATCTCACATATATGAAATCTAAAAAAACTCATAGAAACAGAGAGTAGATTGGTGGCTTCCAGAAGAGGGGTGGTTGGAAATGGGGAAATGGTAGAAGGTAGTCATAAGTTATTTACAAACCTCCAGTTGTAAGATAAATAAGTTCCTAGGATATAATGTACAGCATATTGTCTATATTTAATAATACAGTACTGTAAATTTGAGAGTTGCTAAGAGACTAAATCTTAGGAGTAATCAAAAGAAAAAAAAATTGTAGCAAATGTGAGTTGATGGATGCTAACTAAATTTATCATGGTAATTAATTCACAACATATACGTGTATAGAATCATTACGCTGTACACCTTAAACTTATACAATGTTATATGTCAATTATATCTACTGAAACTGGAAAAATAAAAATTAAAATATAAAATAATTACAACTGGCAGAGCTTTTCCCAGAGTAGATGTATCATTTTATATTCCCACCACGAACGTCAGTTGCTTTATACTCTTTGCTAGCAACTTATTGTCAGCCTTTTTAATATTAGCTATTCTACTAAGTGTGTAGTAGCATTACATAGTGGTTTTGTTTTTCATTTCTATGATGAATACTGATGTAGAGAATTTTTTCATATGCTTATGATCATTCATATATGTTCCTTTGTGATGTATCTGCTCAAATATTTTGCCCATTTTAATTGCCTTTTTATTATTGATTTGGAGGATTTTTAAATATATTCTGGATTCCAGTCCTTTTTCGTATATATGTTTTGCAAATATTTCTCCTAGTCTGTGGTTTGGTTATTTATTTTCTTAATGATGTCTTTTAATGAACAGTTTTAAAGTTAGACAAAGTCTAATTTTTTTTTCAGAAAAATGCCACTGTTGGTCAGGAGGGAAAGGGTGGGCATCAACAGGAAACAAAATGTTACTAGCAGGGACAGAAAGTAACAGCAGTGATGAGGCAACTTTGTGCCACTTTGAGGAATATCACCCAAAATTACAAGTTCAAATATTCAGTCATAATTCCAGAAATAAAAGAGCACATATTAGAAATTAGAGGAGTGTTGCAGAGGCTCGGGTCCTTTAAAGGTCATATGGAAAAACTGAAGAAAACTTATTACATAATTATCTCCTGACAGCTTAAATTTCGTCTTATGTAAATTGTCTTTATATCATATAGAAATTCTCTACTTTTGTTTAGTAACTTTTCAGAGGTAGGCAGCCAATTTTAAGTACTGATCTTTGTCACATGTTAGCATGACACACAGATGAAAAATAATGAGTTAAGTTTTTCTGCTTGTTGAAAGAAAATTTCTATAGTCAGTCGAGGTACACTTAATCCTACTTATTATTAACTGATGTCACAGAACAGAAGCAATATATTAAGTCCATAAATACAGTAATAATACCATATTTCTCTGTTGTGTATTTATGTACATAATATTCAAAATATTTTATGGACATAAACTTCAAAAAGAAATTGTTTCCTCAGTTGTAGAAAGACTTTTAAGGATCCTGAAACACTTCCAAGTGATCCATGAATAGAACCCTTATCTTAATCATTCTCTGAACTATTTGTCATTTTTATTCCCATCATCAGTTTACACTGGTGTTCTCCAAAGGTTACAAAATGCATGATGTCACAACAGATTGCTTGCAGAAGCATATTGAAAACTCAGCTATCTTTCATTAAGCTAAATATGAAGGAACTTTGCAAATATGTAAAATGATGCTGCTTAGTAATTTTTTTATTTTGGACTATAATTACTTATCTTAAAAATATAATTCATCTTACCATGTAATGAATGTATTATTGCTATTTTAATGGAATAATACATAATTATTTTAAAAAATTCTCATCAGTTTTAAACAAAAGCTTTTTGTTTAATCATTCAATTTTTTTTTTAATGTAAAGGAATCCTGAGACCAAAAATGTGAGAACTGCTGAACTATATCATCTTATAAAACTTGTTTAGGTAAAATATTCTATGATGACTGACTCAGAACAGAATTCAGCATTAGGCCCATAAATATAATAATATTCCACTGATGGATTTTTTTCTGCTTTGCCTGCTAATTTTCAAAGAGCTCAAAAACACTGTATAAAGGAGAAGGTCTTCATTTCTTTATCTGCAGGAAACTAACTACACTAATGCCTTTTAAATCCCTTGTATTTACTCTATGTTTCCAATTTTCCCTAAGTTTCTTTTCTCCCTCTTCTTCTAACCTTTATATTTGATTGACCCTTATTTGATATTTAAAGGCTGCATATAGATCAATTAAAATGTAAGACCCTATAGGAAAATTCTCTCTGAAAAAAGGATAAAACTGGGAAAGAGGCCTCTTCTGTACTTTGGTCATCTTTAAAATCTGGTCAGAATTAGCAGATTTGGGCCTTCCCTGGTGGCACAGTGGTTGAGAGTCCACCTGCCGATGCAGGGGACACGGGTTCATGCCCTGGTCTGGAAAGATCCCACATGCCGCGGAGCGGCTAGGCCCGTGAGCCATGGCCGCTGAGCCTGCGCATCCGGAGCCTGTGCTCCACAACGGGAGAGGCCACAACAGTGAGAGGCCCACGTACCACAAAAAAAAAAAAAAAAAAAAGAATTAGCAGATTTGTATTTGAATTGGCAGGTACATATTCTCCAAGGAGAAAGTCACTATCTGGAATAATATGATTAAAAGAACACATTTTATTTCCTTTACAGTAAGCACATGCTTGCTTTAATATATAATATTTGCAATTCTCTGATTAGATAAATAAAATATGTATTATCTGTGACTTTAAATGTATTAAGCACGCAGTATTGATTTTGGTTGCATATCTTACTTCAACATTTGACAAATGTCCTGAGATGTGTCTATGAATAAACAGTGCTTTATAAGGGTGTCGAATGAATACACATGTATGTAAATTCTCAGAGACTGTGCTGCTGGTTTCTTTAAATATGGTGGTTATTCTCAAGGTTTATGTTATCCAACAATGCTGCCATTTTAGCCAAATGGTAACCTAATTAAAGTAGTAAAGATTTAGGAATACAAACGTACTTCATAGATATTGTGGGTTCAGTTCCAAACCACCTCAATAAAGTGAATATCACAATAAAGCAAGGCAAATTTTTGGCTTCCCATATAAACGTTATGTTTACACTATATTGTAGTCTATTGAGTATGCAATAGCATTTTGTCTAAAAAACAATGTACATACCTTAATTAAAAATTACTTTATTGCTGAAAATGGTAACCATCTGAGCTTTTAGCAAGTCATAGTCTTTTTGCTGGTGGAGGGTCTTGCCTCAATGTTGACAGCTGCTGACAGATCAAGGTCATGGTTTTTGAAGGTTGGGATGGCTGTGACAATTTTTTAAAGTAATACAATAAAGTTTGATTCATTGATGGACTCTTTCTTTCATGAACAATTTCCTGTAGCATGTAGTGCTGTATGACAGCATTTTACCCACAGAAAAACTTCTTTCAAAACTGGAGTCAATACTCAAACTCTGCCTTTGCTTTACCAACTAACTTTATGTAATATTCTAAATCCTATGTTGTCATTTCAACAATCTTCACATTATCTTTACCAGGAGTAAATTCCATCTCAAGAAACCCCTTATTTGCTCATCCATAAGAAGCACCTCCTCATCCACTAAAGTTTTATCATGAGATTGTAGCAATTCAGTTACATCACAGGCTCCACTTCTAATTCTAGTTTTCTTGCTATTTCCACCACACCTGCAGTTACTTCCTCCACGGAAGTCTTGAATCCCTCAAAGTCATCCATGAACTTTGGAATTAGCTTCTTCCAAACTCCTGTTGATGTTGACATTTTTACCTCTTCCCATGAATCGCAAACATTCTTAATGGCATCTAGAATAAGAAATTATTTCCAGAAGGTTTTCAATTTACTTTGCCCAGATCCACAGAGGAATCATTGTCTATGGCAGCTATAGCCTTACAAAATGTATTTCTTAAATTAGACTTGAACATTGAAATCACACCTTGATCCGTGGGTTGCAGAATGTATGTTGTGTTAGCAGGCATGAAAACATTAATCTTGTTGTACATCTTCAGCAGAGCTCTTGGGTGACCAGGTGCATTGTCAATGAGCAGTAATATTTTGAAAGAACTTTTTTCTGAGTAGTACATTTCAGCAATGGATTAAAACATTCAGTAAAACATGTTGGTTTACATGTGCTGTCATCTATGCTTGTTCCATTTACAGAGCACAGTCAGAGTAAATTTAGCATACTTCTTAAGGGCCCTAGGATTTTCAGAATGGTAAATGAGTATTGGTTTCAACTTAAAGTCACCATCTGCATTAGCCCCTAACAAGAGAGACAGCCTGTCCTTTGAAGCCAGGCATTTACTTCTCTCTAGGTTTGAATTCTCTAGATGGCACTCTCTTCCAATATAAGGCTGTTTCATCTACGTTTAAAATCTGTTGTTTTGTGTAGCTAACTTTATTAATTATCTTAGCCGTATTTTTCTGGGTAACTTGCTGCTGTTTCTACATCAGCACTTGCTACCTCACCTTGCATTTTTATGTTATGGAGATGGCTTCTTTTTTAAACCTCATGAACCAATCTCTGCTAGCTTCAAACTTTACTTCTGCAGTTTTCTCAACTCTGTCAAACTTCATAGACTTGAAAGAGTTAGGACCTTGCACTGGATTAGGCTTTGGCTTAAGGGCTTAATATTGTGGCTGGTTTGATCTTCCATCTGGACTGCTAAAACTTTTTCCATATCAGCAATAAGGCCATTTTGCTTTCTTATCATTTGTGTATTTGCTAGAGTAGCACTTAATTTTTTTCAAAAACTTTTCCTTTGCATCCATAACTTGGCTAACGATTTGACACAAGAGGCCTAGCTTTCAGCCTGTCTTGGCTTTTAACATGCCTACCTCACTGAGCTTAAATTATTTCTAGCTTTTGACTTAAAATGAGAGATGTGCAACTCTTCCTTTCCCTTAAACACTAAGATACCATTGTAGGGTTATTAATTGGCTTAGTTTCAATATTTTGTATCTTAGGGAATACAGAGGCCTGAGGAGAGGGAGAGAAATGGGGGAACAGCTGGTCAGTGGAGCAGTCAGAACACACTAACATCCAGTTTACTACAGTGTGCCAAGCGCAGCCTAGTTACTTTTTATATGTTCCTAATTTAATTCTCATAGAAACCCTAAAGAGCTGTTATAAGTATCCTTATTTTTCAGTTGATGGAACTATGATTCAGAAAGATTAAATGACTTGCCCAGGGCCACTCAGCTAGTAAGCGGCAAAACTAGGATTCAAATCCATTTTGCTTGACTAATAGGAGAAGATAATCTGCATTCCATTTATATTTAGATTTTTGAACACATTATCATTTATGCCAGTGTGTCTCAATACCTTACACAATCTCAGGCACACAGTAGTTAATATGTTTCTTTTAGGAAATTCTAAAATGGCTTCAATTATATAAGCACAGTGGAGAATGGTAGCCTAAAAATATAGAGATCTTCTTCAAATTATGATAGGCTTACATCTTGATAAACCCATAATAAGTTGAAAATATCATAAGTCAAAAATGCATTTGGGCTTCCCTGGTGGCGCAGTGGTTGAGAGCCCGCCTGCCGGTGCAGGGGACACGGGTTCGTGCCCTGGTCCGGGAAGATCCCACGTGCCGCGGAGTGGCTGGGCCCGTGAGCCATGGCCACTGAGCCTGCGCGTCCGGAGCCTGTGCTCCACAACGGGAGAGGCCACAACAGTGAGAGGTCCACGTACTGCAAAAAAAAAAAAAAAAAAAAAAAGTACATTTAATACACCTAACCAACTGAACATAATAGCTTAGCCTAGCCTACCTTACATTAGCCTAAAGTTGGGAAAAATCATCTAACACAAAGCCAGTTTTATAATAAAATGTGGAATATCTCAGGTAATTTATTGAATACTATACTGAAAGTGAAAACAGAATGTTTGTAAGGGTACAGAATGGTTGTAAGTAAATCAGTTGTTTACCCTCACAATCACATAGTTGACTGCGAGCTATGGCTTGCTGTTGCTACTCAGCATCATGAGAGAGTATCCTACTGCATGTCACTAACCCGAGAAAATATCAAAATTTAATATTCGAAGTTTAGTTTCTACTGAATGCATGTCTGTTTGGCACTATTGTAAAGCCAAAAATATTGTAAGTTGAAACATCATAAATCAGGGATCATCTGTACTGGGGAAAGATTAATTCTGCTTGACATTTTGGGACAGGATTGCCGTTCAATTTCAATATCTAAGAATTGAGAGAGTTAGCTTCCAATTCCTTTTGCACCAATTTGGTATACTTTTCTATTTGCTTACTTGTAAAGCTTGGATGCAAACATAGCAACAGTAATCATGCTTTACTTCTAACTTCTAATTGTCTGTAAACCAATAATAGCATACTTTATTGACTGATTCTTATAGAGCATACTTAGCATTCCAAAGCATTCCAGTCCTCCTATCACAGTACCACCTGCAGCACCTTTCCTACTCTTATCAGTGAAGTCATTCTATTCTCATGTACATGACTTGCAGTTTCAGTTTTAGATGCACCTGTTTCTATATCATATCCCTAAGACGCTGTGTGAATTACATTATCTTTCTTTCCCAACTGGGTTACCAGCCTTGAAACTGTTAAGTGCATTCTGTTCCTTTTCTCTTGCCCACATAGGTTGCCATGGATTTTTTTTAATGTTATGTATTAAGTCATACAGGGATAATTGAAATCTGTCTGTATATGCTTCATTCAAACCCTATCCATAGTTGGCTGAGTGAGTATTAAGAAGCACTAAGGGTACTCTCAGTGGTAGCCCAAAGTCACCAGACTTGGCATTGGAAATGCTGAATTCTAGTCCAGACTGACATTTACCATTTCTTTTTACTTTGGACACGTCTCCTAACCTCTCTGATTCTCATTTTATTTATCTAATAAATTAATTTTAGAGACTACAAATCTCTCACAGGACCTTTGCCAATGCATGTATACATGTATGTAGACATACATATGTACTTATTAATTTAATAGTTGTTGATTTCTTCCCCTGCCCACCCCCTCCCCGACTTAAGACAGAACTTGCAACAAGTAGATTTGTAAGGAATTCACACATAGTTTGAGATAGAATTAAAATGACGGTATCTAGGAAACCAATTACTAGAAACCTAAAATAAAGGCGAGAAGTACACTTGTGTTTTCACTGATCTCAGAGGTTGTGAAACAGTAGTAGAATGCTAACAATCACATATTTTCAAAGAATGTGGGGGAAAATTAATAAGGCCATGTCCTTAGGCACTTTGAATACCTGGTAACATAGTCCTTGAGATGACAAAATATTGTGTTTATTTTCATTGAGCTACCTTTCTGTTTTTTAGAGATTTACAAGGTTGTAAAAAAGTATTTTCTTCTCTAGAAGATTATCAAAATCAGTAAAAATGCACAATTCTCAGATAACAAGATGCTACCTCAGATGCAAGAATCAGTCCTCTGTTATTTCAAACTTGAAAGTTTTTCTAGTTAAATATGTTTTGTTAACGGATTTTTTTCATGCTGAAAATCATTTCCTCATCTTTGCAAACCATTGTGTCATATTGGCTACTCAGCATGGTAACTGATTAAAAACTACTAGGTGAGAAACTGTGAAATGTCTTTATTAATGATATTAGATCTAAATAATAAATTTCAAACTCAGTACATAGGTAGATGGCATATCATCTCTTTTGCTGATTGGAGAAGACCCATCATGTTATTATTGGAACATATACTAGTCATCAGAGTCCAGACTTAATAAGTGACAGGAAGTGGGGAATTATAGCAATTGGCCACTTAGGGCTGGGAGAAATTCTTGCCTTAATTATCTGGCAATTTCAGATAAAGGATTTTTCCTCTGAATAGTGAGAAAATTACTTCATTTCTCCACTTCTCTCTGAAGGTAGGGAATTAATCTGTCTGAAATTTTAACTTAGTTCAAATACTTGGTATATGATCTATTTAAAACCTAATTTACTTTATGAAAATACTAGATTGCAGGATGGCCACTCTATTATCCTTGGCCAGTTATTAAATCAAATGAATTGCATGATGCATCTGGTTTTGTGAGAAATAATTGTTTAGCTGAAACAGCCCAAGACTTGGCTAAACAATGCTAAATCATTTATTCATCACAATAGCCATTAATTGAGAGAACAATGGACTGGGAATCAAGAAGTCAGGCTTCAAGTCTCCAGTGCTGCCATTTAAGAGCTGTAGAATCTTGGACAATTTATTTAATCTCAGTTACCTCATTATAAAATAATATATTGAATTAAATGTCTTCAGTCTTAGTCTGTTCAAGCTACTATAACAAAATTCCAAAGACTGGGAAACTTAAGAACAACAGATATTTATTTCTCACAGTTTTAGAGGCTGAGAAATAAAAAATGAAGGTGATAAAATCATGGTTTCATTCTGGTGAGGGCCCTCTTCCTGTTTCATAGCCAGGACCTTCCTACTGTGTCCTCACATGGTGGAAGGGACAAGAAATCTCTCTGAAGCCTCTTTTATAAAGGCACTAATCCCATTCATGAGGGCAGCCCTTATGACCTAATCACTTCCCAAAGGCCTCCACCTCCTAATATCATCTCATTATGTATTATGATTTCTACCTGTGAATTTTAGGGAGATGCAAACTTTTAGACCATAGCATTCCACCCATGGTCCCCCCAAATTCTTGTCCTTCTCATGTGTCATCAACTCAAGAGTATACATCCAAAATCTCATCTAAATATGATTTTAATCAGATATGAGTGACATCATTCATCCTGAGGCAAGTTGCTCTCCAGCTATAAACCTGTAAAAGCAAGCATGTTATGTGCTTCTAAAATAAAGTGATGTGACAGGCATAGGATGAACTCTCCTATTCTAAAAGAGAGAAATAGTATTCCCACCACAAAAAAGAAATGATAATTATAAGATGTGATAGAGGTGCTAGTTAATGCTACACTGCCAATAATATTACAGTATATAAATGTATCAAATCAACATGTTTGTTGTACACCTTAAACTTAGACAATGTTATATGTCCAATATATTTCAAGAAATAAGAAAAAAATTAAAAAACACAAAAGGGAGAAATAGGAAAAAGTAAAGGGATAATGATTCCTGAGCAAGTCCAAAACCTTAAGATCCACTGGGGTTGTGGTCTTGTAAGCATATAGGGTAAGGGGTCTCCAGAGGAAAAGAACCAGATATAACTTTCTTAACATGAGAGAAGCCATTTTAGGCCTAATCCACTTTGTCATCTAAGCATAGCCACAATGCTTGCAGAAGAATAGGTCTCAGTAGTTAATAATTTTAAGGGAATAAAAGAAGGTAAAAACAGCTATTACCAGGCCAGGGAGATAATGTAACCATATCGGATACAATATATCAGTTGTAAAGACACCCAGTTCTGTTTCAAAGGTAAAGATTAGCCCAAAGCACATTCTTGAGCTGTTTTGCAAAATTCAAACCCCCTCGAGCACTCAACCACCAGATTAACTGGAAATTAAGGAATGGTAATACTGACCTTTTCTGACCCTTGTGACTTCAATCAACTAGAGCCTGGACACTGTCAACCTTTGCCTCAATTCTGTGCTGAATTCTCCTTTGCTTAAGCCCCCCCATGAATATGCATACACTCTTAGCTTAAAATTTCCCCAATTATGTTTTACAGGGAGACACTGCTTTGGGAAATATCCCAGGTGTTCTCCTTACCTGCTGCAAGTAATAAACCCTTCCTTCTCCCACTCTTTGGCTTGGTTGTGTCTTTTGGCTCAACACCCACCAAGAGGCAAATCCAGATTTTAGATAACAGTCCCAACTTCCAGATACTCTGGGGTGGTGGTGGGGCCCACAAGTTTTGCTGGGTGCACATACCAGTTATGGGTTGTAGTCCTGTGCCTGTGACTCTCCCAGGTTGCAATTGCACAGGTGGCTCTACTGGTTTGTTGTCTCAGAGGTTGACCTGCCTGCTTAGCTCTGGATCCTCTGGGCATTGATCTAGTGGGAGTTCTCTGTGGTAACCCTGTCCCTATAGTGGCCCTCTGCCAGTGTTGTGTGCCTGGAGCCCTTTGTGGCTCTATCCTTTGAGATCTAAGATGAGATAGCCACACTCCTGGCCTTTGAAAGCTGCACCTGGGATAATTGAGGAGGCTGGAGCTGGAATTTAAGGAGCAGAAGTCACAATGTGAGGTGGTACATGGCAGAGACAGCCTATTCTTTGAAATCATTCTGCCCTGCAGGCCCTTGCACTATGGATCTGCGGTAGAAGGGGTAGTCCCAAAGATCTCTGAAATGCCCTAAAATAGGTCATTTTTCCATTGTCTTGGACAATAGGTCCTGGATTCTGTTTAGAAAGCCAGTCAATCTCTGCATTGTCTTGATGAATAGCTCCTAATTTCCACTGAAACGATCAATCCATACCAATCTCTTCATCAAATTTGGCACGCCACTTGTGTTCTCTCTGAACAAGTTTTCTTATTTCTTTCAACATGAATAGCTCGAGAATTTTCCAAATTTTTAAAGTCAACTTCCTTTTTGATTAACAATTCCACCTTCAAATCATTTCTCTTTTCTCAAATTATAATATAAGCATTCAAGAGAAACCAGACCCCTCCTTCAACACTTTGCTTATAAATTTCTTCAGTCAAATAGTCAATTTTATTGATCACAATTTCTACTTTCCACAACACACTAGGACATGAACACTATTCAGCCAACCTCTTTGCCACTTTATAACAAGGATTGCCTTTTCTCCAGTTTCCAATAAAATATTATTCATTTTCATCTGAGACCTCATCAGAATGGCCTTTACTATCCATATTTCTGTAGCAGGAAGAGGGACCCCTTCCAGGGCCCGAGAGTGGACTCTTGTCTAGCACTCAAAAATGAATTGTTGGAGGATACACATGAGCCGACAAAGCAAGAGACTTTATTGGGAAGGGGTGCCCAGGTGGAGAGCAGCAGGGTAAGGGAACCCGGGAGAACTGCTCTGCCACATGGCTTGCAGTCTCGGGTTTTATGGTAATGGGTTAGTTTCAAGGTTGTCTCTGGCCAATCATCCTGACACAGGGTCCTTCTTGGTGACACGTGCATCACTCAGCCAAGAGGGATTCCAGTGATAAGGATTCTGGGAGGTATGGACATATGGACTTGTGTCTGGAACCAATCTCCTGCAGATATCAAGGAATGACAAAATTCTTCTAGCCTCTGCCCATTGCCTAGTTCCAAAGCTGCTTCCACATTTGTAGGCATTTGTTACAGCAGCAACCCCACTTCTTGATACCAATTTTCTGTCTTAGCCTGTTCAGGTTGCTATAGCAAAATACCACAGACTGAGTAGCTTATAATAAATAGAAATTTATTTCTTACAGTTCTGGAGGCTGGGAAGCCCACAATCAAGGTATTACCATGGTTGCATTCTGGTGAGAACTGTAAACAAAAATTTTGCCCACCATTCCAGTTCTACAAGGATCAAGTCATTAGTCACTGCAGTTGCCCACTGAGAGTGTATCCTGAGGGGAATTCAGGATGGAAGAAACAGGATGAAGCATTGTGTGCTTTTAGATATATGGACCCCTAGATAGTTAAGATGCATGTCTAGGGAAGCAATTCAATGACCCCAGATTCTTGCATCTTCCCATACACAGAAAAGCACTAATATTATTAACTGAGATATCTGATCCTTGTGACTAGCAGTAATATTTTACCAAGATGTATGCTTGACTACATGCATTTCCCAGCCAAAAAAAAAATATATATATATATGTATACTAGCTACTCCCCTAGTTCTTTGGGGTGGTTCCTCAGAACAATCTGAGAAACTTTCTCCCAGGCTATAGTCTTCAGTAAGTGCCCAAATAAAACTGAAACTTACAGCTCTCATGTTGTGCTTTTTTTTTTTTTTTCCGGTTGACAACTTTGGAGATCACAAAGGGACCCGGAGAAGACTTCTCGCCTTCGCCTGAAGTCTACGAGGACTTGGAGCCTTGGTACTAGCAAAGGGTCCTTGTGCCTGTCCACCTCCTCAGTGAGTTTGGACAAATATGGGTAAAACTCTCCTGGTCTTGTATCTTCCAATTATTGGTTAATGATTCTGAGCTTCATTTGGTGATAAATAAAAAGGTAACTGACTCCTCAGTTGAGAGACACCGAGTAGGATTTGCTCGGATAAAAGACATTGAATGGTTTGGACTAGGTAAGAGGTTGGCTTAGTGTCTTTCCTCAGTTTGGCTACCTTAACAGCATTCGTTGAAATAAAAGTGGAGATACCATATGAGAGCTCTCTGATCCAAAGAAAAGGGACACAACTCCTCCTGGCCAGTTACAGATTTTTCAGGCAACTGAGAAATATACAGGAATGGTAGAAGTGAGTCCTCATTCTGTGCAGCAGTCCCATAGGGAAACCTACTCATTAATTTAAAACTTACCTATTCAGCGTTTCTCTAGTGGTGCAGTGATTAAGAATACACCTGCCAATGCAGGGCACATGGGTTGGAGCCCTGGTCCGGGAAGATCCCACATGCAGCAGAGCAACTATTCCCATGCACCACAACTACTGAGCTTGAGCTCTAGAGCCCATGAGCCACAACTACTGAGCCCGTGTGCCACAACTACTGAAGCCCTCACACCTACAGCCCATGCTCCACAACAAGAGAAGCCACCACAATAAGAAACCTGCACACCACAATGAAAGACTGGACCCCGCTCGCTGCAACCAGAGAAAGCACACACACAGCAACAAAGACCCAAAGCAGCCAAAATAAATAAATAAATAAATTTATTTAAAAAAGAACAAAAAACAACTTAGCCATTCAGGGATGTACAATATAAGAGTTGGCCACTCAGTACTTCGAGCACCCATGGTGATTTTAGACTGCTGGAGAGGGAAGCTGAGACACATAAAAGCTGAAATGACTCTAGGGTGATATCTAGAGGAGTTAAGCTCACAAACAGCATACTGGGACCACACACAATTTTATGAGCAATTTTATTCCAACAAACAAATGTTAAAATGGGGAATAGAGTTTCTCAAACAGAGAAATGAGGGGCGCTAGATAACCTATGACTAATGCCCCAGCCGGGTTTATGTATGAACAGAACTTATACTTGCAAGTACTTACTTAAACGGGAATTAAAGGAAGTCATGTCCTGAAATGGCCAAGATAGGGCTCTTTTGACATTCCAAAAACTGTTTGTGTGTGTGTGTGTGTGTGTGTGTGTGTGTATGCGTGTGTGTGTGTGCACGCACAGTTAGAGAAAGCCGGAAGAAGGTAAGAATTCTTACCATGTCAGTCAGTCTCCTGGATCTCTACCCGCAGGGTCTGTTGGGAACAAGAGTGTTAAGAGTTTTTCATCTTTTCTAAAATTAGATTAGTGGGAGAAAATATTTGTAGGGCTAGCTCCTTGGGCTCAGCAATTCTTGGTTTGAAATTTGGTAGAGTACTCTAGGTTCGTTGATCCTTTTCCTCCCAGAAGAGGTCACTGTTTTTCTTTGTATCTGTATTTTGTGTCCTTTGTTATGAGGAGGAAAACCATTGGTCTGATTAGGTTTTCCTTTTGCCTTGTTATGTATCCTGAGAACACGACTTATTGACCAGTGAGAATATTCTCTGGTCTCCACCATCTAAGAGGCACATATACTGGCATGCATTTAGTGGTCAGTTGAATACACTGGGATTCCAAGCTGAGCATTCTTTGTCCAACAGTGTCACTTCTCAGGGGAGTTTGTCATAAGGGCTCTCAATGTATAAGAGGGCTTTATCATCTCAACCTTTGTTGTTTCTGCTGTAAAATGAAGTTCTTTTTCTTAGACTATCCTTGGGAGTGAACTTTCTGCATCTTGTGAGAGCTGCATCCTTTCCACTTTCTTGTGGGACACCACTTACATCCTTGGTTAAGCCATAAAAAGGCTTCTTGGTTTGAGTTGCTATTGAGATCCTACTGGTCAATGGCCAAACAATGGATCCTTTGAATCGGAAAGACGTCTAAATCATTAAAATTTTAGAGAGTGCTCATCTTAAATAATTGTACGTATTTAATTGGTATGCAAAAGCCCCAAAAGCCTTCAAAATAATTTCATTAAAGGATTTTTTATACAAGGCTAATGCAAGATTAAAGATATAAATGTACCTAAAACAAAAGACAATAAGGTTGACATAGCTCTTACTGCTCCACTCTATCCTCCTTTATCTGAGTGCTTATTCTAGTAATCCTCTGTCTGGATTGCCTTTCCAAGCTGAAGAGACTATTAAACAGTTACCTTTAGAAACAGAACCACCTGAGTCTGGTCCTCTTCAGGTCAAAGGCCAAACTGAGGGCCATAATTAAAGAATTTCTTAAACTCATATGTTTTTGCCAATGGATTTCCAAGATAAGAGGCCACTGGTCTGACTAAACTTGTGACCATAGCTAATCTTCAGAGCTAGATAGGAATGTTTTGGTCCTCTCCCTTAAATTAAATGTACCCAGAGGGAAAGAAAAACATGCCAATATAGGTGGATGCGTATGGCAGTCCTTCAATATCATTTAGGTGGTCACCCAACTCTTTGTAGAATTAAAAACAGCTGGCCTTGATTTTACAAATCTAGTATTTATAGGACCAAAGACGTGTCTTAAGAAACAATGTGTATGTGTCTATATGTGTGCGTGTGTGTGTTGTAGATGTGTGGTATTGCCAAAATTAATTTGTAAAAGAGCTTTATTTAGTTGGCTTAAAGAAAATTGAGTGCTTGTATAAATTCTCAGAAATATAAAAGAAATCGATAGATGAATGGATAAAGAAGATGTGGCACATATATACAATGGAATATTACTCAGCCATAAAAAGAAACAAAATTGAGTTATTTGTAGTGAGGTGGATGGACCTAGAGACTGTCATACAAAGTGAAGTAAGTCAGAAAGGGAAAAACAAATACCACATGCTAACACATATTTATGGAATCTAAAAAAATGGTTCAGAAGAACCTAGGGGCAGGGCAGGAATAAAGATGCAGACATAGAGAATGGACTTGAGGACATGGAGAGAGGTAAGGGTAAGCTGGGACGAAGTGAGAGAGTGGCATAGACATATATACACTACCAAATGTAAAATAGATAGCTAGTTGGAAGCAGCTGCATAGCACAGGGAGATCAGTCTAGTGCTTTGTGACCACCTAGAGGGGTGGGAGAGGGAGGGTGGGAGGGAGAAGCAACAGGGAGGAGATATGGGGATATATGTATATGTATAGCTGATTCACTTTGTTATATAGCAGAAACTAACACAGCATTGTAAAGCAATTATACTCCAATAAAGATGTTAAAAAAATAGATGAATTTAAAGTTAATGTTATCTCGGAAATACACAGTATTAAATTATTACTTGGTATTAAATTAGTTTAAATTTCTTGGTTTAATACAGACAAGTCTTTAGAGTCATCAACATTAAGTATAATACTTTTATTGTGCTTAGCTTTACTAGAAGTCAAAAAGATCTTATATTTGTTGCAAAATTCGTCAGCAAGAGAAGCGACTTGATATGATGAAATGCTTATAAGTAAATTAAAAATGTATTAAGAGATTTTAGGTGAACTCTTTAAGAATAATTATGTTTTATGGTATGTCTACTTAAAAATACTTACACCAAATCTTTTTGATAACTTGAAACTTTAGAGTTTTGCTAAATTAAGTTAAATGATGAAAGTTTATTGAATAACTAGGTAATTCTCATATAAATGAGATTCTAAAGCATTAATTACTGAACACAGGTTTCCTTTTATAGAGAAACTAAAGATATTTAGGACTAAATATCTAAGGATATTTAATAAATATGTTTGGTGCTACACTAAGGCATTTTCTATAAGAAAGCATGTTTTTTAAAAAACTATAAATAGCATTTAGAAGTTTGCCAATCTACAGAATGCTAATATAAAAAAAGTTCACAATTGTTTACTTCTTAGATTTTGCTAGAAATTAAGGCTTTTAAGAGTTGAGAATTGTAATTAAAACCACAAATATTAATAAGGAAAACATATTTGTATGTAAAGAAAAAGAAGGTATAAAGAATGGAAACACAGTTAAGTGAAGAGAAAGCAATTTTGTCCTAAAGAAAGGTTAAAAAGAGGGAGAGAGAAAAAGGGGAAACATAGGACAAAATCTAAAGGTAAAAAAAAGTGAGTTATAGAAGGTTTGTGGATAAGAAACCCTGAGAAAAAAGTTCTGTACATGATCAGGACTGGCTAAGATTAGAACAAATTTAACTGAGTAAATGAATTTTAGTATTAAAGGTAAGATGGTGCAAAATCTGAATCTGGTTTTCTCTGTTAAGAGAACAAAGTTTGGGGCGGAGAGGAAGATGGTGGAAGAGTAAGACGCGGAGATCACCTTCCTCCCCACAGATACACCAGAAATACATCTACACGTGGAACAACTCCTACAGAACACCTACTGAAGGCTGGCAGAAGACCTCAGACCCCCCAAAAGGCAAGAAACTCCCCACGTACCTGGGTAGGGCAAAAGAAAAAACAGAGACAAAAAGATAGGGACGGGACCTGCACCAGTGGGAGGGAGCTGTGAAGGAGGAAGGGTGCCCACACACTAGGAGCCCCTTCGTGGGCGGAGACTGCGGGTGGCAGACGGGGGGAGCTTCGGAGCCGCGGAGAGCACAGCAACAGGGGTGCAGAGGGCAAAGCGGGGAGATTCCTGCACAGAGGATCTGTGCCGACCGGCACTCACCAGCCCGAGAGGCTTGTCTGCTCCCGCGCCGGGGCGGGCGGGGCTGCGAGCTGAGGATCGGGCTTTGGTCGGAGAGCACAGGGAGAGGACCGGGATTGGCTGCATGAACAGAGCCTGAAGGGGTTAGTACACCACGGCTAGCCGTGAGAGAGTCCAGGAAAAGGTCTGGAGCTGCCGAAGAGGCAAGAGACTTTTTCTTCCCTCTTTGTTTCCTTGTGCACGAGGAAAGGGGATTAAGAGTGCTGCTTAAAGGAACTCCAGAGACGGGCGTGAGCCGCGGCTAAAAGCGTGGACCCCAGAGACGGGCACGAGCTGTGGCTAAAAGCGCGGACCCCAGAGACGGGAGGGAGATGCTAAGGCTGCTGCTGCCACCACCAAGGGGCCTGTGTGGGAGCACAGGTCACTATCCACACCCCTCTTCCAGGGAGACTGTGCAGCCCGCCACTGCCAGAGTCCTGGGATCCAGGGACAACTTCCCCGGGAGAACGCATGGCGGGCCTCAGGCTGGTGCAATGTCACGCCGGCCTCTGCCGCCGCAGGCTCGCCCCGCACTCCGCGCCCCTCCCTCCCCCCGGCCTGAGTGAGCCAGAGCCCCTGAATCAGCGGCTCCTTTAACCCCATCCTGTCTGAGCATAAAACAGACGCCCTCCAACGACCTACACGCAGAGGCGGGGCCAAATCCAAAGATGAGCCCATGGGAGCCGTGAGAACAAAGAAGAGAAAGGGAAATCTCTCCCAGCAGCCTCAGAAGCAGTGGATTAAAGCTCCACAATCAACTTGATGTACCCTGCATCGGTGGAATACATGAATAGACAGCGAATCATCCGATATTGAGGAGGTGGACTTTGAGAGCAAGATTTATGATTTTTTCCCTTTTCCTCTTTTTGTGAGTGTGTATGTGTATGCTTCTGTGTGAGATTTTGTCTGTATAGCTTTGCTTCCACCATTTGTCCTAGGGTTCTATCCGTCCGTTTTTTTTTTTGGTGTTGTTGTTGTTGTTTTTTGAATATTTTCTCTTAATAATTAATTTTAATAACTTTATCTTCTCTCTTTGTTTCTTTCTTTCCTTCCTTCCCTCCTTTACACAAAGATTCATTCCAAATTGAGGAGGTGGACTTTGAGAGCAAGATTTATGATTTTTTTCCCTTTTCCTGTTTTTGTGAGGGTGTATGTGTATGCTACTGTGTGAGATTTTGTCTGTATAGCGTTGCTTCCACCATTTGTCCTAAGGTTCGATCCGTCCGTTTTTTTAATAATTACTTTTTAATTTAATAACTTTATTATATTTTATTTTATTTTACTGTATCTGCTTTCTTTCTTTCTTTTTACTTCCTTGCCTCCTTCCTTCCTTCCTCCCTCCCTCCTTTCTTACTTTCCATCTTTCCTTCTTTCCTTCATTTCTTCTCTTTCTTTCTTTCTTTCCTTCCTTCTTTCTTTCTTCCTTCCTTCCTTCCTTCCCTCCTTTCCTTCTTTCTTTCTTTCTTTCTTTCTTTCTTTCTTTCTTTCTTTCTTCCTACTTCTACTAATTCTTTCTCTCTACTTTTTCTCCCTTTTATTCTGAGCCGTGTGGATGAAAGGCTCTTGCTGCTGCAGCCAGGAGTCAGTGCTGTGCCTCTGAGGTGGGAGAGCCACATTCAGGACACTGGTCAACAAGAGACAACCCAGCTCCACATAATATCAAATGGCAAAAATCTCCCAGAGATCTCCATCTCAACACCACCACCCAGCTTCACTCAGTGACCAGCAAGCTACAGTGCTGGGCAACCTATGCCAAGCAACTAGCAAAACAGGAACACAACCCCACCCATTAGCAGAGAGGCTGTCTAAAATCATAATAAGTCCACAGACACCACAAAACACACCACCACACTTGGACCTGCCCACGAGAGAGACAAGATCCAGCTTCATCCACCAGAACAAAGGCACTAGTCCCCTCCACCAGGAAGCCTACACAACCCACTGAACCAACGTTAGCCACTGAGGACAGACAACAAAAACAATGGGAAATAGGAAACTGCAGGCTGAAAAAAGGAGACCCCCAAAACAGTAAGTTAAGCAAAATGAGAAGACAGAAAAACACACAGCAGATGAAGGAGCAAGATAAAAACGCACCAGACCTAACAAATGAAGAGGAAATAGGCAGTCTACCTGAAAATGAATTCAGAATAATGACAGTAAAGTTGATACAAAATCTTGGAAAAAGAATACACAAAATGCAAGAAACATTTAACAAGGATCTAGAAGAACTAAACATGAAACAAACAATGATGAACAACACAATAAATGAAATGAAAAATACTCTAGATTGTATCAATAGCAGAATAAGCACGGATAAGTGACCTGGAAGATAAGATGTGGAAATAACTACTGCAGAGCAGAATAAAGAAAAAAGAATGAAAAGAACAGAGGACACTCTCAGAGACCTCTGAGACAACATTAAATGCACCAATATTCGAATTATAGGGGTTCCAGAGGAAGAAGAGAAAAAGAAAGGGACTGAGAAAATATTTGAAGAGATTATAGTTGAAAAGTTCCCTAATATGGGAAAGGAAATAGTTAATCAAGTCCAGGAAGCACAGAGAGTCCCATACAGGATAAATCCAAGGAGAAATATGCCAAGACACATATTAATCAAACTGTCAAAAATTAAATACAAAAAAAAATATTAAAAGCAGCAAGGGAAAAACAACAAATAACACACAAGGGAATCCCCATAAGGTTAACAGCTGATCTCTCAGCAGAAACTCTGCAAGCCAGACAGGAGTGGCAGGACATACTGAAAGTGATGAAGGA
Organism: Stenella coeruleoalba; assembly: GCF_951394435.1. Taxonomy (NCBI): domain Eukaryota; kingdom Metazoa; phylum Chordata; class Mammalia; order Artiodactyla; family Delphinidae; genus Stenella; species Stenella coeruleoalba. Next base: position 63,115,828 of record NC_137152.1, read on the forward strand.
GAAAAACCTGCAACCAAGATTACTCTACCCAGCAAGGATCTCATTCAGATTTGATGGAGAAATTAAAACCTTTACAGACAAGCAAAAGCTGAGAGAGTTCAGCACCACCAAACCAGCTTTACAACAAATGCTAAAGGAACTTCTCTAGGCAGGAAACACAGGAAAAGGAAAAGACCTACAATAACGACCCAAAACAATTTAGAAAATGGGAATAGGAATATACATATTGACAATTACCTTAAATATAAATGGACGAAAGGCTCCCACCAAAAGACACAGATTGGCTGAATGGATAGAAAAACAAGACCCATATATATGCTATCTACAAGAGACCCACTTCAGACCTGGAGACACATACAGATTGAAAGTAAGGGGATGGAAAAATATATTCCATGCAAATGGAAACCAAAAGAAAGCTCGAGTAGCAATTCTCATAACAGACAATATAGACTTTAAAATAAAGACTATTAGAAGAGACAAAGAAGGATACTACATAATGATCAAGGGATCGATCCAAGAAAAAGATATAACAATTGTAAATATTTATGCACCCAACATAGGAGCACCTCAATACATAAGGCAAATACTAACAGCCATAAAAGGGGAAATTGACAGTAACACATTCATAGTAGGGGACTTTAACACCCCACTTTCACCAATGGACAGATCATCCAAAATGAAAATAAATAAGGAAACACAAGCTTTAAAGGACACATTAAACAAGATGGACTTAATTGATATTTATAGGACACTCCATCCAAAAACAACAGAATACACATTTTTCTCAAGTGCTCATGGAACATTCTCCAGGATAGATCATATCTTAGGTCACAAATCAAGCCTTGGTAAATTTAAGAAAATGGAAATTTTATCAAGTATCTTTTCTGACTACAACACTATGATACTAGATATCAATTACAGGGAAAGATCTGTAAAAAATACAAACACGTGGAGGCTAAACAATACACTACTTAATAACGAAGTGATCACTGAAGAAATCAAAGAGGAAATTAAAAAAAACTGGAAACAAATGACAATGGAGACACGACGACCCAAAACCTATGGGATGCAGCAAAAGGAGTTCTAAGGGAAGTGTATAGCAATACAAGCCCACCTCAAAACATCTCAAATAAACAACCTAACCTTGCACCTAAAGCAATTAGAGAAAGAAGAACAAAAAAAACCCGAAAGGTAGCAGAAGGAAAGAGATCATAAAAATCAGATCAGAAATAAATGAAACAGAAATGAAGGAAACAATAGTAAAGATCAAAAAATTAAAAGTTGGTTCTTTGAGAAGATAAACAAGTGAGATAAACCATTAGCCAGACACATCAAGAAAATAAGGGAGAAGACTCTAATCAATAGAATTAGAAATGAAAAAGGAGAAGTAACAACTGACACTGCAGAAATTGAAAGCATCATGAGAGATTACTACAAACAACTCTATGCCAATAAAATGGGCAACCTGGAAGAAATGGACAAATTCTTAGAAATGCACAACATGACAGGACTGAATCAGTAAGAAATAGAAAATATGAACAGACCAGTCACAAGCACTGAAATTGAAAGGGTGATTAAAAATCTTCCAACAAACAAAAGCCCAGGACTGGATGGCTTCACAGGCGAATTCTATGAAACATTTAGAGAAGAGCTAACACCTATGCTTCTCAAACTCTTCCAAAATATAGCAGAGGGAGGAACACTCCCAAATTCATTCTACGAGGCCACCATCACCTCGATACCAAAACCAGAAAAGGATGTCACAAAGAAAGAAAACTACAGGCCATATCACTGATGAACAAAGATGCAAACATCCTCAACAAAATACTAGCAAACAGAATCCAACAGCACATTAAAAGCATCATACACCATGATCAAGTGGAGTTTATTCCACGAATGCAAGGATTCTTCAATATACGCAAATCTATCAATGTGATAAACCATATTAACCAATTGAAGGAGAAAAACCATATGATCATCTCAATTGATGCAGAGAAAGCTTTTGACAAAATTCAACACCCATTTGTGATAAAAACCCTGCAGAAAGTAGGCATAGAGGGAACTTTCCTCAACATAATAAAGGCCATATTTGACAAACCCACAGCCAATATCATCCTCAATGGTGAAAAACTGAAACCATTTCCACTAAGATCAGGAACAAGACAAGGTTGCCCACTCTTGCCACTCTTATTCAACATAATTTTGGAAATTTTAGCCACAGCAATCAGAGAAGAAAAGGAAATAAAAGGAATCTAAATCGGAAAAGAAGAAGTAAAGCTGTCACTGGTTGCAGATGACATGATACTATACATAGAGAATCCTAAAGATGCTACCAGAAAACTTCTAGAGCTAATCAATGAATCTGGTAAAGTTGCCAGATACAAAATTAATGCACAGAAATATCTGGCTTTCCTATACACTAATGATGAAAAGTCTGAAAGTGAAATCAAGAAAACACTCCCATTTTCCATTGCAACAAAAAGAATAAAACATCTAGGAATAAATCTACATAAGGAGACAAAAGACCTGTATGCAGAAAATTATAAGACACTGATGAAAGAAATTAAAGATGATACCAACAGATGGAGAGATATACCATGTTCTTGGATTGGAAGAATCAACATTGTAAAAATGACTCTACTACCCAAAGCAATCTACAGATTCAATGCAATCCCTATCAAAGTACCACTGGCATTTTTCACAGACCTAGAACAAAGAATTTCAAAATTTGTATGAAAACACAAAAGGCCCCGAATAGCCAAATCAATCTGGAGAACGAAAAACGGAGCTGGAGGAATCAGGCTCCCTGACTTCAGACTATAATACAAAGCTACAGTAATCAAGACAGTATGGCACTAGCACAGAAACAGAAAGATTGATCAATGGAACAGGATAGAAAGCCCAGAGATAAACCCACGCACATATGGTCACCTTATCTTTGATAATGGAGGCAGGAATGTACCGTGGAGAAAGGACAGCCTCTTCAATAAGTGGTGCTGGGAAAACTGGACAGATACATGTAAAAGTATGAGATTAGATCACTCCCTAACACCATACACAAAAATAAGCTCAAAATGGATTAAAGACCTAAATGTAAGGCCAGAAACTATCAAACTCTTAGAGGAATACATAGGCAGAACACTCTATGACATAAATCACAGCAAGATCCTTTCTGACCCACCTCCCAGAGAAATGGAAATAAAAACAAAAATAAACAAATGGGACCTAATGAAACTGCAAAGCTTTTGCACGGCAAAGGAAACCATAAACAAGACCAAAAGACAACCCTCAGAATGGGAGAAAATATTTGCCAATGAAGCAACTGACAAAGGATTAATTTCCAAAATTTACAACCAGCTCCTGCAGCTCAATAACAAAAAAACAAACAACTCAATCCAACAATGGGTCAAAGACCTAAATAGACATTTCTCCAAAGAAGAGATACAGACTGCCAACAAACACATGAAAGAATGCTCAACATCCTTAATCATTAGAGAAATGCAAATCAAAACTACCATGAGATATCATCTCACACCAGTCAGAATGGCCATCATCAAAATATCTGGAAACAATAAATTCTGGAGAGGGTATGGAGAAAAGGGAACCCTCTTGCACTGCTGGTGGGAATGTGAATTGGTTCAGCCACTATGGAGAACAGTATGGAGGTTCCTTAAAAAACTACAGATAGAACTACCATATGACCCATCAATCCCACTACTGGGCATACACCCTGAGAAAACCAAAATTCAAAAAGGGTCATGTACCAAAATGTTCATTGCAGCTCTATTTACAATAGCCCAGAGATGGAAACAACCTAAGTGCCCATCATTGGATGAATGGATAAAGAAGATGTGGCACATATATACAATGGAATATTACTCAGCCATAAAAAGAAATGAAATTGAGCTATTTGTAATGAGGTGGATAGACCTAGAGTCTGTCATACAGAGTGAAGTAAGTCAGAAAGAGAAAGACAAATACCGTATGCTAACACATATATATGGAATTTAAGGAAAAAAATGTCATGAAGAACCCAGGAGTAAGACAGGAATAAAGACACAGACCTACTGGAGAACGGACTTGAGGATATGGGGAGGGGCAAGGGTGAGCTGTGACAAAGAGAGAGAGGCATGGACATATATACACTACCAAACGTAAGGTAGATAGCTAGTGGGAAGCAGCCACATAGCACAGGGATATCAGCTCGGTTCTTTGTGACCGCCTGGAGGGGTGGGATAGGGAGGTTGGGATGGAGGGAGACTCAGGAGGGAAGAGATATGGGAACATATGTATAACTGATTCACTTTTTTATAAAGCAGAAACTAACACACCATTGTAAAGCAATTATACCCCAATAAAGATGTTAAAAATAAAAATAAAAAAATAAAAGAACAAAGTTTTTATTAGTTATCTTTTTATAGCACAGGGGACTCCACTTCTCTGTACAGTAGAAATGAACACAACCTTGTAAAACAGCTATAACCCAATTAAAAAAAAGAGAACAAAGTTTCATTTTTTAATTTTTAAAATTAATTAATTAATTTCTTTTTGGCTGCATTGGGTCTTCATTGCTGCTTGTAGGCTTTCTCTAGTTGCTGCAAGTGGGCGCTACTCTTTGTTGTGGTGTGCAGTCTTCTCAGTGCAGTGGCTCCTTTTGTTGTGGAGCACGGTTTCTAGGCGCGAGGGCTTCAGTAGTTGTGGCTCGCGGGCTCTAGAGTGCAAGCTCAGTAGTTGTGGCGCACGGGCTTAGTTGCTCCACAGCACGTGGAATATTCCCGGACCAGGGCTCAAATCCGTATCCTCTGCATTGGCAGGCAGATTCTTAACCACTTCGCCACCAGGGAAGTCCAAGAACAAAGTGTTAATGGAATATTGATATGGTCTTCACAACAGATTTAAAAGTTTCTTTACCTTTTAAGGTATGTGTTGTAACATTCTGTATTTGCCTTTGAAATCTTTTGTCACTTTACTTGGGTGGATAACTAAGTATTGGTTCACAGTGGACTATGATCCTATTTGACCAAGTGTTTCTAAACTTTGATATCTTTGATTATCTTTCCAAATCAAATTCTAAGTGAAGTTCTTTTGACCTCTAGCTAATTTTGTGATGCTACAGAGGGCCCTGGAAACATCTGAAAGAGAGATACTAAACTAATTAGGCTTATTTGTGTTGTCAAATTACATGGGAAATGTTCAATGAATGATGATAAACCTTCTTAGGTTATGTTATATGGATAGATGTCATTAATATAAATGTTCTAGAAATTATATGAAATTTCTAAAATTTAAATGTGTCCTGATATAATGTCATCAGTTTTAATTCTAATTATTATTTTAATATTGTGTGTCACAAAAATTACCGAATTTCTTTGGCACTTGCATTGTAATCAGATCTTTAATGGTGTGTTTTTAAGTATTCTGTCATTTATAGACAGTTATTGTTTTACCTCTGATGCTTTTACAAAAATTCTTAATCTTCAAAAACATTCAAAAAAGGACTCATTGACAAGAACAAGTTTCTGATAACTTTTGGATCATACCACTGAACTGGGTAAGAAATTAAAGAATTCTAATGAAAAATCTGATGGCAAGTCCTCTGTGTGGCTTTCCCGGCCTTGTGAAGCATTTTAAAAGTTCAGTCTGAGATTCCTTATGAGAATTTCCAGCACAGCCAATTCAAAAGAGCCTATATGGTCAATTACATTTATAAAAATTATCAGACCAAGTTTATTGAAACCAGACATTTTGAAAACAAAATAGTCTTAATTTGGCTACATTTGGTAGAAATAAGGGTAACTTTAGAGAGAAAAAGTACTTATGTTTCAGTAGATATTAAGTTCTAGTGTTCTTAATTTCTTTGACATTTTTTATTTACTTCCTAAGACTCACTTCTAAGATGGCTGTATGTTGCCATGTAACATTATTGTAAAGTTTAATTGAATTATTAAAGAACATTCTAAGTTTCTGAAGCTTATCACAGTAAACTATTTTTTGGATGAGAATCAGGTGCTTCATGTCCTGCAACAGGAGATTATGCATACTGGAAAATACATCATTTAAAGCGCTCTCTCCAGCCTTTTCACATGCTTGTTGGCCATCTGTATGTCTTCTCTGGAGAAATGTCTATTTAGGTCTTATGTTCATTTTTTGATTGGTATGTTTTTTTGATATTGAGTTGTGTGAGCTGTTTGCATATTTTGGATATTAACCCCTTTTTGGTTACATTGTTTGCAGATATTTTCTCCCTTTCTGTAGGTTGTCTTTTCTTTTTTTTATGGTTTCCTTTGCTGTGCAAAATCTTTTAATTTTAATTAGGTCTCATTAGTTTTTTGCTTTTTTTTCTCTTGCCTTGGGAGACTGATCTAAGTATTGCTATGATTTATGTCTGAGAATGTTTTGCCTATGCTCCCTAGGAGTTTTATGGTGTCATGTCTTATATTTAGTTCTTTAAACTGTTTTGAGTTTATTTTTTGTATATGGTGTGACAGAGTGTTCTAACTTCATTGATTTACATGTAGTTGTCCACCTTTCCCAACACCACTTGTTACAGAGATTACCTTTTCTCCATTGTATATCATTGCCTTTAAAGAAAGGGATTGGTATGGGACAGACTGTGTCAGATGATTGGGGATATACTGGGCACACCTGATGGAAGTTCTTGGCTTAAATATTTACTTATGACCTTACAAGTTCTACTAACTATATTACTTATACACTGTCTATTTTATAAGATTATTGTTTCTTACATTACCCATTGTGCATACAAGTCTCTCACAAAAGTAATGATGGCTGAATGTATAAATGATGAACATATATATGAATGTATATATGATAGTGAACATATATAGTCCTATATATAATTAATTGTAATAGTGCAATTCTAGATATGGAAGAATCAACAAGGGAAAAGTTTCTGGATAACAATGGACTAGTAAGAGAGATGATCCAGATACTTTTTAAGTTTAAGATAGTGAACATATATAGTCCTATATATAATTAATTGTAATAGTGCAATTCTAGATATGGAAGAATCAACAAGGGAAAAGTTTCTGGATAACAATGGACTAGTAAGAGAGATGATCCAGATACTTTTTAAGTTATTAACAGGGCTTAATCCAGAAATAGCCCATTGTGTGGCATATCAAATTAATCCTCATCTGACCTAGGAATGAGCTTTCCTAGCACCATGGGACAAATTAGTCATGAAATGCCTCCCAAATTTCGGTGAAATTTATCACAAACAGGGGGCACTGTAAACAAAAATGTTACCTGCCATTTCAGTTCTACAAGAATCATATCATTAGCCACTGCGATCACCCACCAACAGTGTACCCTGAAGGAAATTCAGGATGGAAAAAATAGGATGAAATATTCTGTGCTTTTGGATATACAGGCCCCTAAATAGCTAAGATGCATATCTATGGAAGCATTTCGATGACTCCAGATTCTTGCATCTTCTCATACATAGAAAAGCACTAAAATCATTAACTGAGATATCTAATCTTCATTACTAGCCATGACATTTTACCAAGATGTATTCTTGACCCCAGGTATTTCCCAGCCAAAAGAAACTTCTCTATATACTGGCTCTTCCCTTACCTCTTTGAAGCAGTTCCTCAGAGCTATCTCCCATCTATAGTCGTCAGTATGTCCCCCAATAAAATTGAATCTTACAGCTCTCATGTCTTGCATTTTTTCAGTCAATGTAATTCTCTTCCTGGTTCATAGATAGGGCATTCTTTTTGTGTTCTCACATGGTGGAAAGGAAAGCGATCTCTCTGATGCCTCTTTTATAAAGACACTAATCCCATGCATAAGGGCTCCATTCTTATGACCTGATTACCTTCCAAAGGCCCCACCTCCTAATATCATCATATTGGACATTAGGATTTCAAGATACGAATTTTGGGAGGATACAAACTTTCAGACCATAGCATCCTCCAACTTTCTTTATAGCTCTAAAAATCTATCTCTAAATACAAAAATGAAATCAAGTAAATGTGTTCCTGAATTCCTGAAACTTTAAACACCTTTGGATTGTGTAGTCTCATGCTTATTTTACTCTAAAAGCTCTTTAAAATAGGATGCCGTATTCAGTGAGTTCAAATTTAACATGTAATATGGGCAGTATGCAGTTGATGCTACTTCCATACCTTCAAGCCTTGGAAAAAATAAAATTCCAAAGACAAGCCTAAGCCACATTCTCTGTTCCTGCCTAGAACAGAGCCAGAGCAAATGACACGAACACTCTGTGTTGAGAACAGAGGTCTCATTCAACTATAAAATGTCATTGGGGATTCTTTGCTCTACCTTCTTGACCTTCCCAATGCAAACCTCTTCCTAGCTGATCCCTGGGATTAGTCAGGTGGATAGAGACAGGACTACTTCTTTCCAAAGACAGAATGAGCAAGCCCATCAGTCCTCAGGGGCTTGCAGCTAAAGGATGAAGACCCTTTTACTTTTGGCGAGAGGGCAACTCAGGCTTCTTTGTGCCTCTGGTTCTTTGAAACCTGGGTAAAGCTGTGTTGTGTTATTCTACTTTCCTGGGAAACCTACCCACCTTTCCAGCCAAGCTCCTATTTTTTAATCAACCAAGCTATATCTCCACTGGGCATCCCTGGATATGACTTAGCTCTGTATGTCTGGACTTAAAGGGTTAAGCTCACACTTTTCTCTCTTACAATTAGACCTCTCACACCACTCCCACAGGAAATAGCATGTGCCAATAAATGGACTCAATCTTTTTCAAAAAACAAAATTAACATGTCAAATAAATGTGTAAGTACACAGAACTGAATGAATATTTTGATGTTTCAAACATAGTAAATATTTTTTTTCTTTTCTGTTTAGATACTTCAAAAGCAATTGTCTCTAAAAGTTATTAATTTTTAAGTCATATAGTATGTATTAATTTCAAATTTACTCATCAGTGAAAACAAACTGATCCATAACTGTGCCTTGTCAAACAAATGACTGAAAATATTTTAAAATTGAAGGCTGAACATTAAGAGAACATTGTCTTTATGCACATTTAAGCAAATGTGTTGTATGTATAAACAGCTGTAAAGAGGTAAGACTATTTGAGAATAAGTAATACTGTTAGCATGTATCTCATGGAAAATCTGTGGACTTTCAGAAGACTTTTATACTTTTAGTAAGAGTAATTTCAATCTTTATTTCTTTTCCATTTGTCTCCTGCATAACAATTTATTAAGTGTTTAAGCAAATGATGTAAAAAGGAAAAACAGTGCTACTGCAGCTACGTGGATGCACCATAGGATGAATAAATTCTGGTGTCAAAATATGTTATAATGAAGAGATATCATATTGAGTGTTTCAAAGCATATTATCTATACTAGCATCAAACATGTGAAAACTGAAATAAAATACACAGTACTATACACTTTCACTCCAAAAAATTAAAAGTAGATATCAATCTAATAAAACATGTACAGGATCTGTATGCTGAAAAGAAGAAAATGCTGATGAAATAAATCAAAGAAGATAAATGGAGAGACATATTGTGTTCATAGACTGGAAGACTCAGCATAGTAAAGATGTCAATTCTCCCCAATGTAACCTGCAGGTTTAACGTAATGCCCATTAAAATCCAAGCAAATTTTGGTAGACGTTGAGAAGCTTATTCTAAAATTTATGCAAAAAGGCAAAGGAATTAGAATAGCCAAAATAATTTTGAAAAGTAAAATACAATGGGAATAATCACCCTATCTTATGTTAAGAATTACTTATATTGCTACAGTAATCAACAGAGTGTGATATTGTGGAGGGATAGACATATTGATCAATGTAACAAAAGAGAGAACCGAGGACTAGAACTAAAATGATATGCCCAGTCGATTTTTTTTTTTACAAAGGTGCAAAGCAATTTAATGTAGGAAGGATAGTCTTTTTCAAGTGGTGATGGAATAATTGGACACTATAGGCAAAAAAAAAAAAAAAGAACCTTGATTCAACCTCACATCTCATACAAAAATTAGCCTAAAATGTATCACAGACTTAATTATAAAATGTTAAACTATAAAACTTTTAGAAAAACTGGGACACATTTTTCAGGATCTAGGGCCATGCGGAGTTCTCAGACTTGATATGAAATGGATGATCCATAAAAGGTAAAATTAATAAGTTGTACTTCATCAAACTTTATAACTTTTGCTCTGTGACTTTGTTAATGGGGTGAAAAGATAAGCTATAGACTGGGAGAAAAATGTTTGCAAACCATATATTCATAAAAGTTCTTATTCTTAGAACATATAAAGAACTATATAAAGACTCAAATGCTTAAAAAAGTCTAATTAGAAATGGTCAAGACATGAAGAGATATCTCATAGGATAACATACAAAATTGAAAATAAGCACATGAAGCATTGTTCAACATCATTAGCTAGAAGAGAATTGTGAATTAAAACTACAATGAAACATCACTGAATGCATATCAAGGTGGCTTTGAAAAAAAAGTGACAACACCAAATTGTTGGAAGGATGTGGACAAACTGGATAACCCATACTTTACAGATGGTGAATGTAAAATGGTATAGCCACTCTGAAAAATAGTTCGTCAGCTTCTTAAAAAATTAAATGTGCAACCACCATACAACCCAGCAATCACACTTTTGAACATTTGTCCCAGAGAAATAAAAGCCTATGTTCACACAAAAATATGTATATGAATATTTATAGCAGCTTTTTTCATAATATACAAAAGGTGGGAAAACATAAAAATGAATGTCTTATTTTTAAAATTTCTATTCAATTTATTTAAACTAAACTAAAAAGAAAAGTTTAGCCATTTCTCCCATCTCTCCCATCACCCCCCAACCTCTTAAAACCACTAAGCTGTTCTCTGTATCTATGTACTTGCTTTATTTTTAGTTTATTTTTTTTTAATTTCACATTTAAGAGAGATCATATGGTATTTATTTTTCTCTGTATGACTTAGTTCACTTAGTATAATGTCCTCCTGGTTTATCCATGTTGTTACAAATGACAGGATTTCCTTCTTTTCTATGGCTGAATAATATTCCACTGTATGTATATGTGTGTGTGTGTGAATATATATATATATATATATATATATATATATATATATCACATCTTTTTTATCCATTCATCCATCAGTGGACACTTAGGTTGTTTCCATATTTTGACTATTATAAATAATGCTGCAATGAACATGTCGGTGCATATATATTTTTGAATTAGTGTTTTAGATTTTTTTGGATAAATACCCAGAAGTGGAATTGCTGGATCATATGGTAGTTCTATTTTCAACATTTGGAGGAAGCTTCATCCTGTTTTTCATAGAGACTGCACCAATTTATATTCCCACTAACAGTGTACTAGGGTTTTCTTTTCTCCACATCCTCCCCAAACATTTTTTTTTTATCCTTTTGATGGTTGCCATTCTCACAAGTATTAGGTGATATCTCATAGTTTTGATTTGCATTTCCCTGATGATTAAGGATGTTGAGCATCTTTTCATGTGTCTGTTGACAACCTGTATGTCTTCTTTGGAAAAAAAATGTCTATTCAGATCCTCTCTCCATTTTTTTAATTGGATTGTTGTTTTTTTGATATTGAGTTAAATGAGTTATGAACATATTTTGCATGTTAACCTCTTATCAGATATATCCTTTGTGGGCTTCCCTGGTGGTGCAGTGGTTGAGAATCCGCCTGCTGATGCAGGGGACACAGGTTTGTGCCCCAGTCCAGGAAGATCCCACATGCCACGGAGTGGCTGGACCCATGAGCCATGGCCGCTGAGCCTGCAGGTCCGGAGCCTGTGCTCCGCAACGGGAGAGGCCACAACAGTGAGAGGCCCACATACTGCCAAAAAAAAAAAAAAGATATATCCTTTGTAAATATTTTTGAACATTCAGTAAGTTGCCATTTTGTTTAGTTTATAATTTCCTTTGCTTTGCAAAAGCTTTTTAGTTTGATGTAGTCCATTTATATTTGCTATTGTTGCTCTTGCCAGAGGAGATAGATCTCAAAAAAACAAAATGACTGATGTTAAAGAGTGTCCTGCTTACGTTTCCTTTTAGAAGTTTAAGGTTTCATGCCTTACATTTAAGTATTTATATTTAAGTAATATGATTATAAAAATCATTTATGTGGTCTTTGTTGTTCCTTACAAATTTTAGGAATATTTGTTCCAGATCCATGAAATGTGCAATTGGTATATATATATACATATACATATATATATGTATATATATGTATATGTATATATATATAAACATCTTTATTGTAGTATAATTGCTTTACATTGTTGTGTTAGTTTCTGCTGTATTACAAAGTGAATCAGCTATACGTATACATGTATACACTCCCTCTTGTGTCTCCCTCTCACCCTCCCTATCCCACCCCTCTAGGTGGTCACAAGAACCAAGCTGATCTCCCTGTGCTATACAGCTGCTTCCCACTAGCTATCTATTTTACATTTGGTAGTGTATATATGTCCATGCCGCTCTCTCACTTTGTCCCAGCTTACACTTACCCCCACCCCATGTCCTCAAGTCCATTCTCTACATCTGCATCTTTATTCCTGTCCTGCCCCTAAGTTCTTCAGACCATTTTTTTAAAGATTCCATATATATTGCACTGAATCTTTAGATTGCTTTTTGTAGTATGAACATTTTAACAATATTAATTCTTCCAATCCATGATATGGTATATCTTTCTATTTATTTGCATTGTCTTCAATTTCTTTCATCAATGTCTTATAGTTTTTGAGTACAGGTCTTTTAATTCCTTGGTTAGATGTATTCTGAGGTATTTTATCCATTTTGATGCAATTGTGAATGAAATTATTTTACTAATTTCTCTTTCTGATACTTTGCTGTTAGTGTATAGAAATACAACATATTTTTGTATATTAATATTGTACCCTTTGACTTTACTGAATTCTTCATTAATTATAAAAGGATTTTTGCTGGAGTCTTTGGGGTTTTGTATATATAGTATCATGTCATTTGCAAATAGTGACAGTTTTGCTTCTTCCTGTCCAAATTGGATGCATTTATCTCTTTCTGTTGTCTGATTACTGAGGCTACAACATCCAATACTATTTTGAATAAAAGTGGCAAGAGTGGGCATCCTTGTCTTGTTCCTGATCTTAGCGGAAAAGCTTTTGGCTTTTCACCATTGAGTGTTATGTTAGCTGTGAGTTTGTCATATATGACTTTTATGATGTTGGAGTATATTCCCCCTATACTCATCTTGTTCAGTTTTTTTTTAATCTTAAATTGATGTAGAGTTTTATCAAATGCTCTTTCTACATCAATTGAGATGATTACATGATTTTACTTAAATTGAAATATAGTTAATTTACGATGATGTGTTAGTTTCAGGTGTGCAGCAAAGGGATTCAGTTTTATATATATATATATATATATATATATATATATATATATTCTTTTTCAGATTCTTTTCCCTTATAGGTTATTACAAAATATTCAGTATAGTTCCATGTATTATACGGTAGGTCCTTGTTGGTTTTCTATTTTATATGTAGTAGTGTGTATATGTTAATCCCAAACTCCTAATTTATCCCTCCACTTTCCTCTTTGGTAACCATAAGTTTGTTTTCTAAGTCTGTGTGTCTATTTATGTTTTATATTTAAGATCTTTTGTAACATTTTTTTAAGATTCCACATATAAGCAATATCATATGATATTTGTCTATGTCTGGCTTACTTCACTTAGTATGATAATCTCTAGGTCCATCCATGTTGCTGTCAATGGCATTATTTCATTCTTTTTTATGACTGAGTAATATTCCATTGTATATATATGTACCACATCTTCTTTATCCATTCATCTGTTGAGGGACATTTAGATTGCTTCCTTGTCTTGGCTATTGTAAATAGTGCTGCAATGAACAGTGGAGTGCATGTCTCTTTCAAATTATGTTTTTCCCCATATATAGGCCCAGGAGTGGGATTGCAGGATTACAGTAAGTCCCCTACATATGAATGAGTTCTTTTCTGAGAGTGCGTTCATAAAACCAACTTGATTGTAAGTCCAACAAAGTTAGCCTAGGTACCCAACTAACACAATCAGCTATATAGTACTGTACTGTAATAGGTTTATAATACTTTTCACACAAATAATACATAAAAAAACACAAAAAATAAAGAAAACATTTTTAATCTTACAGTATAGTACCTAGAAAAGTACAGAGGTACCAGCTACATCACCGCTGCTTTTACCCTTGCTTTGGGACATCCTGGGCTTGAAATAAAGATACTGTACTACTGTACTCTATACAGTACTGTACAGTAAAGTACATAAAAGCACAACCATGTGTGTGTAGAGGGTACACACACATGACAATGTAAGCCAGATATATGAACTAGCTTACGTGATTTGACATGTGAACACAGGTTCACATCTTTGAAAGTTTGCAACTTGAAAGTATGTGTGTAGGGGACTTACTGCATATGGTAGCTCTAGTTTTAGTTTTATAAGGAACTGGATACTGTTCTCCATAGTAGCTGCACCATTTACATTCCTGTCAACAGTATAAAAGGGTTCCTTTTTCTCCACACCCTCTCCAACATTTACTTTTTGTAGACTTTATGATGATGGTCATTCTGATTGGTGTGCGGGGATGTTGAGTGTTTTTCATGTGCCTGTTGACCATCTGTATGTCTTCTTTGGAGAAATGTCTGTTTAGGTCTTCTGCCCATTTTTTGATTAGGTTGTGTGTGTTCTTTTTTTTTTTTGGATATTGAGCTATATGAGCTGTCTGTATTTTTTGTATATTAACCCCTTTTAAGTCACATGGTTTGCAAATATTTTCTCCCATTCTGTAGGTTGTCTTTTCATTTTGTTTATGGTTTCATTTGCTGTGTAAAATCAATTAAGTTTAATTAGATCCCATTTATTTATTTTTGTCTTTATTTTCACTACTCTAGGAAGTATATCCAAAACAATATTGCTGTAATCTATGTCAAAGAGTGTTTGGCCTATGATTTCCTCTAGGAGTTTTAGAGTATCTGGTCTAACATTTAGATCTTTAATCCATTTTGAGTTTACTTTTGTGTGTGGTGTTAGAGAATATTCTAATTTCATTCTTTTACATGTAGCTGTCCAGTCCCAGCACCACTTATTGAAGAGACTGTCTTTTCTCCACTGTATATTCTTGCCTCCTTTGTCATAAATTAATCGACCATAGGTGTATGGGTTTATTTCTGGGCTTTCTATCCAGTTCCATTGATCTGTATTTCTGTTTTTGTGCCATTACCATACTGTCTTGATGATTGTAGCTTTGTAGTATAGTCTGAAGTTAGGGATCTTGATTCCTTCTGCTCTGTTTTTTTTCTCAAGTTTGCTCTGGCTATTCGGGGTCTTTTGTGTTTCCATACAAATTGTAAATTCTTTATTTCTAGTTCTGTGAGAAATGTCATTGGTAATTTGATAGGGATTGCATTGAACCTGTAGATTGCCTTGAGTAGTATATTCATGTTGACAACATTGATTCTTCCAATCCAAGAACATGGCATATCTTTGCCCCTGTTTCTGTCATCTTTGATTTCTTTCATCAGCGTCATATAGTTTTTGGAATCACATGTATTTTACCTCCTTAGGTAGGTTTATTCCTAGGTGTTTTATTCTTTTTGATGTGACAGTAAATGGGATTATTTCTTTAATTTCTATTTCTGATCTTTCGTGGTTAGTGTATAGAAAGGCAACAGATTTCTGTGTATTAATTTTGTATCCTGCAATTTGACCAAATTCATTGATTAGCTCTAGTAGGAGGATTTTCTATGTATAGTATCTCGTCATATGTAAACAGTTACAGTGTTACTTCTTTTCCAATTTGAATTCCTTTTTTTTTCTCTTTTTTCTTCTCTGATTGCTGTAGTTAGGACTTCCAAAACTACATTGAATAAAAGTGGTGAGAGTGGACATCCTTGTCTTGTTCCTGGTCTTAAAGGAAATGTTTTCAGCCTTTCACCATTGAGTATAATATTAGCTGTGGGCTTGTCATATATGGCCTCTATTATGTTGAGTTATGTTCTCTCTATGCCCACTTTCTGGAAAGGTTTTGTATCATAAATGAATATTGAATTTTATCAAATGCTTTTTCTGCATTTATTAAGATGATCATATGGTTTTTATTCTTCAATTTGTTAATGTGGTGTGTCACACTAACTGAATTGTGGATATTAAAAAAATCCTTGCATCCCTGGGATAAATCCCTCTTGATCATGTCGTATGATCCTTTTACTGTATTGTTTGGTTCAGGTTGCCAGTAATTTGTTGAGGATTTTTGCTTCTATATTAATCAGTGTTATTGGCCTATAATTTTCTTTTCTGTGTGTTATCTTTGTCTGGTTTTTGTATCAGGGTGAGCGAGGTCTCATAGAATATGTTTGGAAGTGCTTCCTTCATCCTCTGCAATTTTTTGGAGTAGTTTCTGGAGGATAGGTGTTAACTATTCTGTAAGTATTTGGTAGAATTTGCATGTGAAGCCATCTGGTCCTGGACATTTGTTTTTTTAGAGTTTTACCTCAGGAAACAAGAAAAATGTCAAATAAACAACCTAATCTTTTACACCTAAAGTAATTAGAGAAAAAAAGAACAAACAAAGTTAGTAGAAGGAAAGAAATCATAAACATTGGAGCAGAAATAAATGAAATAGAGACAAAAAAAACAATAGAAAAGATCAATGAAACAAAAAGCTGTGTCTTTGAAAAGATAAGAATATTTCTAAACACTTAGCCAGACTCATCAAGAAAAAAAGAGAGAGCTCAAATCAATAAAATTAGAAATGGAAAAAGAGTAGTTACAACCGACACCACAGAAATACTAAGGATCATAAAAGACTACTACAAATAACTATATGCCAGTAAATTGGACGACCTAAAAGAAATGGAGAAATTCTTAGAAAAGTACAATCTCCCAAGCCTGAATGAAGAAGAAATAGAAAATATGAACAGACTAATTACAAGTACTGAAGTCGAATCTGTTATTACAAACTTGATATAATTATCTTCCTTATTAGATTTCTGAAAGAGTGCACAGGAGATTAAATTTTTGACTTTTCACATATGGAAGCATGCTTATTTTACTCCCATACTTGACTGATAAATTGTCTAGATATAGACTTCTAGGTTGTAAATTAATAATTCTGAAGTCATGATTCATTGTTTTCCAGCTTCCAGTGCTGTTGTTCAGAAGTCCTTTGTCATTCTTATTCCTTCTCTTTTGAATGTGAACTGGTTTTTATATGTGTGTGTGTGTGTACACACACGCACGTGTGCTCATGCAAACAGGCATGCATGCATGTATGCATGCACCTGCACAAAAGACAGAAAGGGGGTAAGGAGAGAAGGAAAGGAGAGGGAATGAGAATTGTAAGTTTGAAGGTGTCCTTTTTTTTTTTTTTTTTTTTTTTTTTGCGTTACGCGGGCCTCTCACTGCTGTGGCCTCTCCCGTTGCGGAGCACAGGCTCCGGACGCACAGGCCCAGTGGCCATGGCTCATGGGCTGAGCTGCTCTGTGGCATGCGGGATCCTCCAGGATTGGGGCACAAAACCGTGTTCCCTGCATTGGCAGGCGGACTCTCAACCACTGCACCACCAGGGAAGCCCTGAAGGTGTCCTTTTAATCCATAATATACTAAAACTTCCAGATGATGTCCTTTGACATTTTTCTTTTTTAATTCATTATGATGGGCACTTGATAGATCATTTGAATCCAGAAATTTAGTCCTACAAATGTTCTTGCATTGTTTCTTTGATAATTCATGTTCCATTTCTTTTTTAACAAAGCATCCCCAAATTCAATAGCATAAAGTAAATATTTATTATTATTCCTGAAGTTTTTGTGAGTTTGCAGAGATCACTTGAGTGGTTCTCAGGAGTCTTTCATGTGGTTACAGTCAAATGGTGGTAGGGGTTGGAGTCATCTGAAAACTTGACTGGCTTACTGTCCATGATGACTTCTTCATATATGTGTCTGGCAACTCAGCTGAGATGGCTGAAATATCTGAGGGTCAGGCAGTCATTTCCTTCCATACACAGGCTTCTTCAAAGCATGGTTATATCGGGGTAGTCAGATCTCTCACATGGAGGCTGGATTTCCCCAGAGCACACATTCCAAAGGTGAGCGTTCCAAGAATTAGGAAGCAAAAGACACTCATCTTTTTAAATCAGTTGTTCTCAGCTGGAGGTTATTTTGCCCTTACCCCAGGGGATATTTGGCTATGTCTGAAGATATATTTAGTTGTCACAAGAGTAGGGGGGAGGGAGGGTACAACTGGCTTCTGGCTAGCAGAGGCAAGGGATGCTGTTAAACAGCCTATGGTATACAGGACAGCATCATACAACAAAGAATTATTCAACCTCAAATGTCAAAAGTGCCAAATTTGAGAAACTTCATCTTAAAATTTAGGCTCAGAACTGGCACAGCATCACTTCTGCCACATTCTATTGGTTAAAGCAGCCATAGGCTAGAAGTTGGGTCACTAGAGACTTTGGCACAAAAGGGGTCTGAATTCAGTGATACCAGGTACAACTAAGGATGAAGGTAAGGTGCTTTTTGAAAACATCACAGTGAATTAATTGAAAGGGTACATAATAATCAATGAGACCATTATATTTAATTTTATCTGTCAAATTGGAGAGTATTTTGGATGAGCTTAACATTAAACCCATGAACTTTGAGTTAGCAGATTGCCCTCCATAATGTGAGTGGGCTCATTGCAATCAGCTGAAGAAAAAAAAAAAACACCATCTTCCCTGGGGAAAAGGGAATTTTCTAACTGACTGCCTTCATCTGAACCATTGGTTTTCCAGGTTTTCCAAACCTCTGGTCTTCAGGCTGAAACTGCAATGTCGACTCAGATCTCGAGCCTATCAGCCCATATGACAGATTTAGAATTGCCAGTTTCCATAATCATGTGAATCAATCCCTTATCTCTCATTCCCCCCTCTTTCTCTTTCTCTCTCTCTCTCTATATCTATCTATCTATCTATCTATCTATATATATATATGCTTCCCGTTGGTTTTGTTTCTCTGGAGAATCCTGACTAATACAGAAACACACAGCGCCCATTTTTCTTGGGTTTTCAGAATACCTGTAGTTAAACTTACACATCCAGACAGGAGTTTGAATGATTTCTCTCCAGAGAAACTCATTAGCTGAAGAGAGAAGGCTCATAGAGAATGACATTGGTAGATCTAGCTCATGAAATGGCCAGACTCCTACATATCATCTCATAGTGCCATTAATTGACAAGCTCCACTTAACCAGCTTTTTTAGCATCTCATTCTTAAATTTGAATGTTACATATTTTAAATCACCAGGAATTTGAGGAAAGACACTAACATTAAAGGCAGATACTAAAATAAGCCAAAAATGAGAAGGGGAGGACCTTGGAGGGAATATAGCAACCCAAGAAGTAGAAGAAAACTTAAACAAAACAAAAACCAGAAACAAATTGTTGTAAAATTGATACCAGAAGACAGAAGAGAGAAAATGTTACATCAAGAAATAAGAACAGCGTGATATGCAAAAAAGAAATAAAAAAGTATAAAATTCAATAGACATTTTGATGAAAATATAAAGACATATCCAAGAAAGAAGAAAAAGACAAAGAGAAGAAAGATAGGAGAGAAAAGGTTTGTTTTTTTTTTAAATAGGGGATCAATCCAGAAGATCCAACATCCATGTAGTGGGAAGTCTGAAAACAGAGAATGAGGAAATGGAGAATTATGGTAGCTAATCTCCAAAGATGGCTCCCCCATGAGCCATGCCCCCCTGTATTCATGTCCTTGTTTATATTCCTTCTCTTGGATTTGGGTTGATTTTTTCATTTTCTTTTTGACTAATAAAATGGGGAAGTAATACATGGCTTCCCAGGCTAGGTCATTAGAAAACTTGTAACTGGTGTCTGGGTTTCTTGCAACACACATTTTAGGGGTATCCAGCCACCAGCCACCTTATAAGAAGTTAGACCACCCTGAGACCACCATGCTGCATGGGTTAAAAAAAACATCCCAATAAGTTAGCCATGTGAAAAATCATCCAAGCAGTATCCAAGCTGAAGTGTAGACAGGTGATTGAAGAAACCATCCTAAATTCTGCTCAGTTAAGCTTTCGGTTGACTCCAACCCCAAACACTATGTGTCTATAATTACATGGGAAATCTTAAGTGAGAAACTCCCAGCTGAGTTCAATCAACCTAAGTGTCTAGGTAAGTGGATTGACACCTCTAATCACCTACAAGTACTAGCTTCTCCCAGGTCTCTGTCTTTCCATCTTTTAGCCACCTTACTATTCCTCTATAGCATTAACAAAAATTATAATTATATAATTATTTATGTGATTGAAAAATATATTGGTTTCTTCTGGTGCACTGTAAGATCTATGAGGGCAAGGAAGATCCCTATTTTCTTCACAGATATAACCCCTGTAACCTAATTGACACATAGTAGGTACTCAACAAATATTTATTGACTAAATGAATTAAAGAATCTAAGTTGTAACACTGGTGAGTGACGTCATTTCTCATTGAATTTCTAAGAGTATTTTTACAAAACAAACAAAAAATCCTACTGTGTGGAAAATGCTTGTGGATTAAGCCTATTTGAGAGATGGTATAACTTAGTTCAAATCCTGGAAACCATGGATTTGCCACAAATAAAATAAATTGATCAGCCTTTGTGCTTAGTTTCCTTATCTATGAAAATGAAGATAATAATAGTACCTGCCTCATAGGGTTGTTATATGTAAATGTTTCTTTACATATATGTGTAACATATGTAACATGCTTAAGAAAGTGCCTGGCACATAGTAAACACTTTTATATGTGTTAAATATTTGAAGAAGTTATTTCAGCCTTGGTCAGAATTCCTAATCTATGTGAAAAAATAGCCTTTTAAGCCACTGATACTAAAATATTTTGAAATCATTCATCTCACTTTGTGATTTCCCCTTCCTCTCTTCTCTAGAAAACACACATATGTGCGCACACACACACACACACACACACACACACCCTCCCCCATTATCTGATCTGGAACTCAATTTCTATAACCACTGGAGTTCATTCATATTATTTAGTAAATTACACCAAGCCTGAACTGCAGAGTGCAGTTACTAAGGAATTAAATGCATATGTTGTCAAGTAACATAGTAAATCATAGTTTAGGTTTTTAAGGAATAATTAATTTTTATGAATTTAATTTTTAACTTCTAAAGAAAGGAAAACCATTTTGATCAACACTATTATGTTGTACTTGATATAAATATGTAAAGATAATGTTCATGGGAAAAACAACATTTAAAAAAAGAGAGTTTATAAAATATGTAATAAACAACCAGAATGAGCTGTAGTTACAGAGAAAATATGTGAAAGAAAATGATTGTTACTCCATATAAAGCTGGACTTTTTCCTACTTACTATTTTCCAACCTAAGAAAGTCAACATAATCTGAAAGACTATTCACGTCAGGCAAATAAATTGATAGTTAATAATATTAAATCCATGTATTTTAAGATAAAAAACAATCATATCTATTGTGTAAATATCACATTAAAAAACCTCTTCTGTATTCTAGAAAAATACCTTCACACAAGTCACTTACCTACTGCACGGTTTAGATTTAACTTAATTTTAGCACAGGAGGTTGTAAACTGCAGCCGATTTGGTGGGCTTTTTCTCCGTTCCTTATATGCTAAGCAACTTGTTCCAACAGTTCTGCTTTTAAATTTTGGACAATTGCCACAATTGTATCTTGAAGACAATTAAATTTTTAGGACCAAAACATTATTATTTGAGGATTTTCAAAACCCAATTTTTAAAGATAATATCAAGATTTATCTGTGTGATCTCAGTAGGTAATTAATAACACCTATGATTTATGAGATTAGACTCCAGCTCTGACATGCCTTTGTTCTATGTCTCCCTTTCTTCATACCACCCTAAACATGGAATTTTTATAAGAATTAATAATGTTCAGCATGAAACATTTTAAATATTAATGGGAAGCATTAAGGGCAGTCCTTATACAGCAGATATTCCCCTGAAGAACTGTGTATAAATACTCATGTTTTTTTTCATGGTACAACAATAAACTGAATCAGCTTCCCATCTAATTACAATATAATTTCAAAGTTTATTCCCATTAATTTTTTTTTATTCTGAGGCATGCCCTCAAGCTTATGAATGGGGCAAGCCCTTTAAAGTAACAACAGAAAAGTTTAGATGAAAACTTCAGCACTACATACTCAGAAAATCAATTATTGTGTTGAATCAATAATATGCTACCAAAAACTTGTGCTGCCAATCAGATACTTAACAAAAGATGCTTCATATTACTGAAGAAACTCCAAAAGTACTTCTTGAACACCATTTCTCTGTGGGGTTCCCTGAAGATTTTTTATACCCTTATTTATTTCTCCCCATCTTTAGTGAAGATTGTTCTGTTTTGTAGATTTATAATTTATATTCGCTTTCACTTATAGTCATGGTGTGCTGTCTCTATAAATTAGCACTCCCCTACTCCACTCCTCCCCCCACACCTTACTATCATTGAGTTTTTTAGAAGAGAAATTGTGTGAAGCAAAGTTTTGATGATAAAGGGAAAGTAGGATCCAATTAAAACATCAAGAAATAAAACAATACAAGACCAGAGGAAGAAAATTTACTTTAGTATCATAGTGTGAAACAATGATCCTCCTATAGTATACCATGGCATTTTGTCATATGAACACTTTATTATAGAGTTAAGATAATGTTGTAAGGTGAAGGCGCCTACCTTCTTTATGTAGAGGGTATAATTTCACAGGAAAATTAAGATTACTCATTACCACAGTTCTGCCTGTCACCTGGGATGTGTTTTTAAAGAGGAATGCAGGATTGTTACTTTAATTTTAGCCTTAGCAGTGAAGGGGATCAAGGTGCTTAAAACAACACATTTCTGTGCTGGAAGTTGAGTACAATTTTTGTGGTTGCAGAATATGGCTAGAAACTGGGGGATCCAGGCAAGTTACCTAGATATTTAACCAGCCCATTTAAGTTGGTTTTTATTACTGTAGCATTGTAGTAAGTTCTGAGACAGAGTAGGAAATGGTGCAGGGCCTGCCAGCCTTGGGAAAGAGGTAGAAGCAGAAGTCTATCCTTTGAAAACTGGACTTCTGAACTTGTGTATTTCCTTTTTTTATTATTAATATTTGAGAAGCCAGGGAAATTAGGCAGAAAGAAAGAAATAAAGGCATCCAAATTGGAAAGAAAGAGGTAAAACAATCTCTATATACAGATGACATGATCTTACAAATAGGAAAAACTCTGAAGAAAACACAAAATACCTGTTAAATATAATATACAAGTTCATGAAAATTGTAGGATATAAGATCAATATTCAAAAATCAGTTGTATTCTGCACACTAGTAATGAACAATGCTAAATTAAAATCAAGAAAATAATTCCAGTTACAGCTTCAAAATGGATATAATACTTAGGAATAAATTTGATCAAGGAAGTGCAAGATGTGTACATGAAGAACTACAAAATATTGTGGAAAGAAATTAAAGGCACCCTAAATAAATGGAAAGACATCCTGTGTTCATGGATTGGAAGACAATTTTGTTAATATGGCAATGTTCCCCAAATTTATCTGCATATTTATTATGACCCTTATCAAACGCCAAATGCCTTTTTCCTTTTTTTTTTTTTTTGGTAGAAATGAACAAGCTGATCCTAAAACTCATAAGGAATTGTAAAGGACTGGGAACAAACTTGGAGGACACATACTTTCTGATGTCAAAACTTACTCTAATGCTATGGTAGTCAAAAGTGTGATACTGACATGAAGAAAGACTTATAGATCAATGGTATAGAATTGAGAGTCCAGAAATAAACCCATACATTTGTGGTCCATTGATTTCTGAACAGTGCCAACACCATCAAATGGGGAAATAGTCTTTTCAAGAAATGGTGCTTGTAAATGAATGAATATGGGACCCTACTTCATGCCATACACAAAATTTAACACAGGATGGATCAAAAGCTTAAATGCAAGAGATAAAATTATAAAACTCTTCATACGGGTATACATCTTTGTGACCTGGGGTTTGGTAACAGATTCTTAGATATGTCACCAAAAACACAAACAGAAAAAGAAAAAGTAGATAAATTGGATTTAATCAAAATAAAAAAAATCTCTGCATCAAAGGATACTATCAAGAAAGTTAAAAGACAGCACATAGAATGGGAAAAATATTTTGCAAATTATTACACCTGATAAGGGACTTGTATCTAAAATATATACATGTCTTACAACTCTGTACTAAAAAGACAATACAAGTGAAAAATGGGTTAAGGCCTTGTTAGACATTTCTCCAAAGAAGTTATCCAAATCACTAATAAGCACATAAGACGATGCTCAACATCACTAGTTATTAGAGAAATGCAAATCAAAACTACAATGAGGTATCACCTCACACTGGTCAGAATGGCCATCATCAAAAAATCTACAAACAATAAATGCTGTAGAGGGTGTGGAGAAAAGGGAAAGCTCTTGCACTGTTGGTGAGAATGCAAACTGATACAGCCACTATGGAGAACAGTATGGAGGTTCCTTAAAAAACTAAAAATAAAATTACCATATAACCCAGCAATCCCACTACTGTGCAAATACCCAGAGTAAACCATAATTCAAAAAGATACATGCACACCAATGTTCATTGCAGCACTATTTTCAATAACCAGGTCATGGAAGCAACCTAACTGCCCACTGACAGATGGATAAAGAAGACGTGATACATACATACAATGAAATATTACTCAGCCATAAAAAGGAACTAAATTGGGTCATTTGTAGAGACATGGATGGACCTAGAGACTGTCATACAGAGTGAAGTAAGTCAGAAAGAGAAAAACAAATATCATATATTAACACATATATGTGGAATCTAGAAATATGGTGCAGATGAACCTGCTTGCAAGGCGGAAATAGAGACACAGACATAGAGAACAAACATATAAACACTAGGAGGGAAAGGGAGGTGGGATGAATTGGGAGATTTGGATTATACACTAATATGTATAAAATAGATAACTGATGAAAACCTGCTGTATAGCACTGGGAACTCTACTCAATGCTCTCTGGTGACCTAAATAGGAAGGAAATCCAAAAAAGGTGGGATATATGTATACATATAGCTGATTCACTTTGATGTACAGCAGAAACTAACGCAACATTGTAAAACAAATATAACCCAATAAAAAATTTAAAAATAATAAATAAAAGATAATACATAGAATGGGAAAAAATTTTGCAAATTATTACATCTGATAAGGGACTTGTATCTAAAATATATACATGTCTTACAACTCAGCACTGAAAAGATAGCCCAAGTAAAAAATGGGTTAAGACTTTGTTAGATACTTCTCCAAAGAAGTTATCCAAATCGCCAATAAACACATGAGAAGATGCTCAACATCATTAGGGAAATGCAAACAAAAATTACCATGATTTTGATCACCCCCAAATCACCCCACTAGGATTTCTATAATAAAAAAGACAGACAATAACAAGTGTTGGCAAGGATGTGGAGAAATTAGAACACTCACACGTTGCTGGTGAGAATACAAAACGCTGAAGCCACTTTGGAAAACTGGAAGTTCCCCAAAAAGTTAAACATAGAATTACTAAAATAATCCAGTGGTTCTACTCCTAGGTATATAACCAGGAGAAATGAAAACATACATGTACACAAATGTTCATAGCATTATTCCTAATTGACAAAACATGGAAACAACTCAAATATTCTTCAACAAACAATGTAGTACAATATATTATTCAGCCACAAAAAGAAATGGAATACTGATACATGCTACAACATGGGTGAACATGAAAAATTATGCTAAGTGAAAGAAGCCAGACACAAAAGGCCACATGTCACATGATTCCATTTATATGAAGTGTCCAGAATAGGCAAACCCATAGAGACAGAAAGTAAATTAACAGTTGCCAGAGACCAGTGGTGGTGCCGGTTGTGGGGAATGGACAGAGACAGCTAATTGGTACTTTGTTTCTTATTTTGGTGATGAAAATATTCTGTAACTAGATAGTGGATAGTGATAGTGGTTGCACAACATTGTGAATATAGTAAAACCACTGAATTGTATATTTTGAAACGGCTAAAATGGTGAATTTTATGTTATGTTTATTTTATCTCAGTGCAAAAAATTTTTTAATGTCTTTGTGAACCTCACAATAGAAAAACTGAAGCATTATAATATTTCACTAATTACATTTTTGGAGTTATAACAAACTACAATAATCTTTGAAGAGAACTTTTATTAAGATAAATCCAGTAAAATTTTTTGAATACACATATTGTCAGAACTGCCCTTCTGAAATAAACATTTGTATTTCTTTTAAAAATGGAATTACAATTTTATTTTTTCCCAAGCTAATATCAAAGTTATATTTGGGAAAGATAATTCTAATTCTTAGCATTACATGAAAATAGTTCACCTTCTTTATAAAAGTAACCTAGAGAACCACAAGAATGTTTGAGGAAACTCTTTTGGGATCTCTCCATTTTGTGAAATTATCATATATAGGAGTAAAATTAAAAGTCAAAGATTTAACACATAACTTACAGAAAAAGTGTATTCACGGACAAAGTTGAAAACATATTTTTTCTATATATTCCACTATTATAATTACAAAATTTATAGATAAAGGTTTCATGTTAGAAACTTTGTGACTAATAACCAGTATGAAGATGTTTTGAAATTAAATTGATGCTAAAGAAAAGCTGTGTTTATAAAATATTTGATAAAAATATTCATCTCTCTTAACATTACAACATGAAGGTACATATTACCAAATTATGAAACCATATAGGGCAGCTTTAAAAAACACTCTGAAACTCTACTTTTTTTCCATCTTCTTTTTTGACCTCTTTTCTTTCGGCTATTTCTTTTCCAATTTCAGCCTTGCTTTCATCTTCTTTTCCATCTCCTCCATCTTTCCTGTCTCCTTTTCCATTTTCTTCCTCTTTTCCTTCTTCCTTTTTTCCATCTTCTCCTTTCTCCTTTTCATCTTCCTTCTCATTTACACCCTTATCCCCCTTTCCATCTTCATCCTCTTTTCCATCTTCATTCTCTTTTCCATTTCCTTTCTGTTTTCTAACATCTCCCTTTTTTTCATCTTCTCCTTTATCTTTTCCATCTTCAGATTCTTTGCCATCTTCTCCTTTCCCTTTTCCATCTTCACCCTCCTTTTCATCTCCTGTGTCTTTCTTGTCTTCTTCCTCTTTTCCATCTTCTTCTTTCTCTTTTCCACCTTCATCTTCTTTTTCATATTCTTTCCCTCTTCCATCTTCTCCTTTCTCTTCTTCCTTGTTTTGATCTTCTCCATCTCCTTTCTGATCTTCTTTTTCATCTTCTTTTCCTTCTGCTGCCACTGTTCCTTTCTTTTCTCCTCTTTCTTCTTTGATATCTTCAATTTTTTCTTCTTTTATTTCCTCTATTTCTTTTTCAGAAGCTGATGTCTATATATAGAGAGAAAAAAACCAAGATTATATTTGTAAATTTGGAACCATTTTCCCTAAATACTTAGGATTATATCTGTTTTATGGAAAAAAATATACTTCATCTATAAGAAAGTAATTTTCCTGTGGAAAAGGCCTCCTAAACAACACATCATAAGGAAACCTTATAAGAAATAGGATTAATTAAAGTATCTCCACACAAACATACACAAATAGATATTTGGAACAATAAATTCGGGGAAACTTATTCATATAAATGATTTTCATTACAAATATGAGGAAACAGAGTAAATACAGAAAAAATGAGTAGCATGCATGTAAACAAAATATATTCCTTGAAGAAATAATACATTTTATTTCTATAATGGTGAGATTTAGGTTTACTTTGTAAAAAGTTATGTGAAAAGTCTTCTACCATATATCATAGGATCACTTAGAAAAGATTTTCCCTACATGCATAGGTCTGGTTTATAGATTTGGCACTAAATCCCATTTTCATTTTTTTAACTACAGTACCTAGAAACATGGTATGCTAAATATGTAAAGCAAGACCTATTGGAAACATACATAATGATTTGTTTTGCAATCTGAAGAGGAAAGAAGAATCATATATGATCTTGCAAAGATATTTACAAATAGCCCATGTGCTGACAAAAGCAATAGAGGATTGGTCTATATTTTATAAGACAGTCATTAGATTATTAATAAGTCATAATCTCTGGCATTGTTCTATTAATATCAATGCTAACACACTGCTCTCACTACCCATACCTATAAATTCTCAATTTTAAATTTGTTTTGTTTCTTTTCCCCTTATATACCATTATACTAGATGCTATAAACAGAATGTTTGTGTCCTCCAAAATTCATATGATGAAACCTGATTTCCAATGTGATGATATTTGGAGCTGGGGCCTATGGGAGGTGATTAGGTCATCAGAGTAGAGCCCTCATGAAAGGGATTTATGTCCTTATAAAAGAGACCCCAGAGAGCTCTCTCACCCTTTCTATCATGTCAGGACACAGCGAGAAAACTGCCATCCATAAACCAGGAAGCAGGTCCTCATCAGACACCGAAAATGCTGGTGCCTTGATCTTGGATTTTCCAGCCTTCATAACTGTGAGAAATAAATTTCTGTTGTTTATAAGCCACCCATCTGTGGTATTTTGTTACAGCAGCCTGGACAGACTGACACTATGAAGCCATACTCATTTAATGTTTCTCAATGTTTAAACTACAAGACAAACAAGATTTCTTCCAGTGGCACCCATTGTTAAACATCCAAATGGACAAAACTGTTAATATTGGAAGATACCTCTATAAGGTTGGCTTCTCCATTTTCAGCAGTTTCACTGTTGTATTCTTCTTTAACAACTTCTTTCTTGGTTTCAGCTATGGCTTTGGCTATGGCTTTGGCACTTGCATCTGTGTTTTTTCCCATCATATCATTTTTTGCCTTCATTTTCTGTCCAGCAAAACAAAACAATAAAAAAATAAATACACAATTTAACTGAGGTGTTGATTAAATGGCCTGTTATTTTACCAGCTGTTGTAATAATTTACGGAAAAGCTTTAAAATATCCATATAAACTTAATATCAACAAAATTATCACTTGACACTTTCAGTGTCATTATAAACCTGAAATGGTATTAAAATGAATAATATTCCTGACATGAATCAAAGAAAGTTTCTTTTAGGTGAGAAACAACAAGTTAGAATGCTGACCAGTGGCCAATTGCTAGCATCAGGTTACACTTTGGTAAATTAACTTTCTTTGACTAGAGGGGACCAGTTTATCCCTGTCATGTCTAATAATTAGCAACAGGGTTTTTGACTGCTGAGCCTCCATTGGTAATAATTAAGAGAAATACTATGTTAGGGAGAGCAGCAATTTAGATATATTTGAAAGAGGTCACCTGGGGACATTAATGATTCAATATTTGGGTCTACAAGTTTCTGAATGACTTGAATCATAATTTCTTTACCAAGAAAGCTCTTTGCCTAAGTGTGTATGTAGTAGAAAGAGCACTGGGTTCAGCATCCAGCAAACATGTGTTTTAAATCTGGATCTGTTTCTTACTTGATGTGATCTTGAGCAAAAGCAGAAATCTCTTTGTGTTTATTTCTTCTTATGTAAAAGAGAGTAATACCACCTACCTACAAGGATGTAATAAGGAGCAAATGATAAAATATATGTGAAATTACTTTAGAAACTGTAAAATGCAATATAGATATGTTATTATTCTTTGAATACATGAGAAACTGAGAGCCAAGGAGCGTAAAGTGTTTTAAAGTCCATGATTCTATATTATCTGTTTTATTCTATCACTGTCTTTTATTTTGAAAGGAAATAAACAGTGTTTACTATTTTAACAACTTATAAATTGAGTACTTAATTTTATAAATAGTGACCAGGAAATGCAAAATAGAGAAAAACCAAAAAGAACTTTTCTCTTCAGTTGTCACTTACTATGATTACTAAACCTATGGCCATAGTTTTAGCAATATCTTTTTTTTTTTTTTTTTTTTTTTCCGTACGCAGGCCTCTCACTGTTGTGGCCTCTCCCGTTGCGGAGCACAGGCTCTGGACGCGCAGGCTCTGTGGCCTCGGCTCACGGGCCCAGCCGCTCCGCGGCACGCGGAATCCTCCCGGACCGGGGCACGAACCCGCGCCCCCTGCATCGGCAGGCAGACTCTCAACCACTGCGCCACCAGGGAAGCCCCCTCCTAGCTTTAACATTTTATGATGTTAAGAATTCAACTTATCCTTAAAACATCAATCATATCTCAATAAACCAGTTCTAAAAATGAAATACGATCATATTATATTCACACATATTTACACATAAATAAATAAATATAAATATAGGGGGAAAGTGAACTTAATATTGAGGCTATTTCTAATGTCTTTAACCACAACATTAGAGTACAGAAGCCTATATGAGATCAACTATGTGAATTTGAAAATAATGTATGTGAAAGCACTTTGCAAACTGTAAAGTATTATCAAATGTTAGTTACTATTATTATCACAAAGCATTACTTTTGTTACTAAAGTTTACACCTTTTGTTTCCCCAGGAGTACTGGTATTATGACTATATGACGTCAAAAGCACGTATGTTTTATGGATCTAGCCAACTAAAATTTTGTTTTGTCTCTTCCTAATGAAAATGCCGAAACACAGCAGACAACCACAGAACACAAACAAATATTTCTGACTCAAAGGGCTGACATGTACCATATGGTATAATGTATAATGTAATATATCACTAACTGAAAAGAAAATAAAGCAAAATGATCAACTATATGCCTTTCCGAAAAACTATTTCTGAAGAAAAGCAAGTTTCTCTCAACATTGTATGCTGAATATTTACCCTTGGAGTTGATGTTCTTTTGGACTTCAACTCTGGTGTAATGGGCACAGGCAACTGGGGGAAAAGAAAGAAGAAATCATAATTGAAGACAGATCACTAACAATGAAGTTCAGCCTCATAATTAAAATAAATGGGTATAGTTTAAATTGAACACTAACATAAAAACATTTCCTGGTGAGAAAGTTTTTCTTAAAACATCAAAAACAAATCTTGTATTAAATAACTAGTATTGTCTAGGACTCTCTGAATTTTAAAATTACATTTTACAATACATGGGCAGCTTTTTAAAAAGACTACTTACAGCAGACAGTCTGGCTGATCTTCTCTTTGGCTATAAGTTAAAAATAATTATTAGTTAAGAGAATTATGGATACAGAAAACTAGAAATATTTATATTGTGAAAATATTTAGTGTACCACTAAGTACACATTGTCATTAAGAAGCATTGTGTACTTGATTTAAAAATATCATAGTAAAAATATAAGTTTTGATTTTTCCCTCCTCTGGACCCTTCATACAGCTAAGGAAAAAAGAATCCCAAACTAAATTTCAATTGCTAGGCTAAAGGAACACAAAATGGCTAGTAACAAGGAGTATATTTATAAATGAAAATACAGCCCCTTCTTGCAAACTGACAAAGCAATTCTTTGGCTTAAAAGGAAGAAGCTCTCTCCAGATCTTAAGCACAAGGTCCTAAGTTCCATGGAGTTTGGAGTTTTCAATACCTACTATATTTCTGAGAGAGTTCACTGGCATACCATATTGGTACTCATATGGTACAAATATACTAACCAGCATTTAGTTTTTAGCTGCTTATGTGTCAAGTTTATAAACCAGGTGAATTTTTTCAGATTCTAAAACTAAAGAAACTCACCTCCTGCCTCATATCACCTTGATCTGCAGCCTATACAGGGGAGAAAACCACACAGAAATAAGGTCATCGATATAAACATATACTGATATATCCGAAAATATTGCCTATAGATTGCAGTTGCAATATAACAGCTTTACTTTTTCCTGGATTCCTGCTCAAG
The DNA here is from genome assembly GCF_951394435.1 of Stenella coeruleoalba. Taxonomy (NCBI): domain Eukaryota; kingdom Metazoa; phylum Chordata; class Mammalia; order Artiodactyla; family Delphinidae; genus Stenella; species Stenella coeruleoalba. The sequence continues at coordinate 63,147,782 of NC_137152.1, forward strand.
TAGCCACATGTTAGTGCCTAGTAGCCTGCTGTCTACTAAAGTGCAAATTTGCACCAAGATGTAAATGAATTCCCAAGACATAAGTTTATACAACTGATAGCCAATTTCATCATTTTGTGTAAATTGCATTTCCTAAAAACAAACCTTTTTAATTTTAAAATCCACCTGTTGTAGCCAGGGTTAAAGCCAAAAAGTGTGGGAGCGGGCAGAATGAAGGCGGAGCTTCATGCAATCTCCCTGTCCGTTTAGCTTTATGCTCGAGATGCAATTGTACTTATCTGATCCTCTCTTCTAAATGGACTATTCTCCCCTCCAAGTTGTGCATACAACTACAACCCCCACAATGCCCTGGTGTGGGGGAACCCTCTTTGTTACAACGTCAATGCGTTATTCTGAGAAGCCGGCTGCGGATTTTAAAACTTCCCGCCACTACCTGCTACAAGGTTGCTGTCAGCTCTGTAAAATAGCAAGACCCATTGCACAAGCCTAGAAAAGGGCAGCGGCGGGAATCTCAGGCAGGGGGATGCTGATTATAAACCATTGCTTTCCGTATCTGAGCAGCCCTTTAGCCTGGGAATTATCGAGCTATTGCACGAGTCATACAGCCCCAGAGGACCGGGGAATTTCAGTCTTGTTCCTATGTTCTAAAAATATGGAAGGCGGACGAATAGATAGGAATAGTACCAAAACAATCATAACGCCTTACTTAACACAGTGTTTTACAATTTTATCAAGCAACGAAACAGCAGTCGATTTCACTTCTAAGGGAACTCCCCCCCACCCAAAAAAAAAAAAAAAAAAAAAACACCGAGCGTGAATTTATTTCCCGTCCAAGAGAGAAACCACGATCTTTTAAGTGAGGGTTTGCAGGAGACTTGTAGCCCTTGAATAGCTCATATCAATTCTGCGCGTCCAAAGTGAACAAATCCATGCTATCCTAACATCAGCAATAGTTTATCTGACGCATTTCCCTTGTCATCCTTCCATCTTTAGACAGTGAGTGAGCTTGGAGAGTCCCAGATCTCTCAGCTCCAAAGTTGCTAATTACAGCTGTGAATCTCTCCCTTCTCTAGGACAGTTTGAAGTCTGCGCCGCCTAATGGCACAGGATTACCATTGCATAGCCATCTGGCATGACAAGAAGCGGAGGAGGGAAAAAAAGGAAAAAGAAAACGGGAAGAACAAAGGCAAATACGGGAGAAAGCCATGGCTTTCGTTCCCCCAAACTGGACGGTTCCCGGAGAAAAGCTGGAGGCTGAGGAGGAAACTAGTGCCTGGAAGTGTGGTTGGGAGAAGTCTTCTCCAATAGGGTAAACGGAGGAAGGGGGAGTGGGGTAGGAAGCGACAGCACAGCGCTATGACTGTTTGTAATTCAGCATGGAGACACCTCTCAAGTGATTCTTACCCTTAAACAAAATAAGTCAAAAGTGAACTACTAGTTGCGTGAGAGACCATCCTCAACCTTACACCAACCGATACCTGCCCTTCCCTCCCCTTCCATTCAGCACATCACAAAATCAAACTAGAAGTCAAAATGCTTTTTAAAAAAAATCTCTGCCGATTAGGAAATATGTATTTCAGTCTCTAATCCCCCTTCTATCTTCCTATTTCACTTACCTTTCTTTTGGGCATTGTTGCAGCTCTCTAGAGGAGATCTTAACAGCAGGAAAAAAGCCGAAAGCAGTCTCTACCCGACAGCTCAGAGAGCAACTGAGTTTTCAATGAATGAACTAATTGCAGCACGACCTGTGCTCGCCTCCAAAAAAAAAAAAAAAAAATCCCTCGTTATTGGCAACATTAAACGCACCAGACGCAACCAAACTACGTGAATGGTTAGTAGGAGTGGGAGCCAAATTGGAGTGACAGGCTGTCAGGCCAATAAGGGGAGGTGACCATCCCAGGGGGCGTGGCCCACGGACTTGCCCGAAGCCCTTGTACGCTGCCAGCTCCGACCGCTGGTGGGGTAGAGGAGCCCCCAGACTTCGTGGATGCAAAGTGCTGAAGCATAAAACCGGCGGGAAAGCTGGAATTGTCTTGATCGGTTTTTTGTTGTTGTTGTTGTTTTCCTTTTATGTAGTAATGACAGGCGAAAGTCATTGCACTTGCTTTCTCCACGGTCTCTAAAAGCCCCACTTTACTTCCTGGAGACAAAGTGCTTTAGAGACATTATTGAACCTAGGCTCCAGTCTTTCCATTCTACCTTTGGCAGAAGGATGTAGATGAACTGAGAGGAGCACTCATTCAGAAAGTAGAAAAGAGTGGAGCTGTTTCTCAGGTTGTGGGAACTTTCCGCCAAAGCAGAATTGTAGTACTGGCAGGATCAGGGTGCCAAACGGCGCGTCTCCCGCAGATGGAGAGCAACAAACTGGGAGCTGTAAGAGGAGGAGGAACCTGAAGGTGGGGACATTTAATAGATACCTTTATCCCACTTGGTGGTAGTCCACCAGGAATTCAATGGGACCCCGCGTGAGGTTTGTAATACCAGAGGTCTATCCCGAGGAAAAGTGCTGATACAATGGCTTATGAATCCAAAGGTGGCATTTAGTGAAGGGATTAGGGAAGGTGCCATACATGAAAATGTTTGGGACTCAAGAGCCTGGACTCGGATAAAGCAATTAAAGCACTCACCTCTGGTGCAAATTTAAGAATGTGCCCCAGACTCAGGAGATTAGGATGAGGCAATTGAGGTGAATCATGCAAGTGCAGGGCAGGATCTTGATTTTATTTAAAATTGATATTTTGTTCATCATGGACTTTTTTTTCCATTAGTTAGGTTTTAAAATAGTGCCTTAAAAATTTATCTTCATTATCGAGTTTTGGGGTGACTCATAACTTGTGCCTAAGGAGAGTGCCCCCTAACATCACCCTAGTCCTAGCCATCATTAGGTGGCTTTCTACTCTAAAAGAGGCTTCTATCTGCGTTCCCAAGTTAGTTCCTGAGACCTAAAGTTTGTGAGAGTGGGAGTGAGGATTCGTGAATGAAGTACTTGAGGATATTTATGCGTAAAAATGTAGGATCCTGAAGCACCTTTTCAGAATGCCTTACTTTGGATTTTGTAACAGCTAATTGGGTTTAAACTTGTTTCAACCACAGCCGAAATCCCTATGCTGGAAGGTTAATCAAAAAAAGGAAATTAACCCTTTGAACAGTTACTTAAAGGAATAAACTCATTTGTGTTCATGTGGATTAAAACATTGCAATCATCAGTTTTAAAACTATTCATAGCTGTTTTAGAATACCAAACCATCCCTTCAAACTAAAATACAGCCTAACAGAAGAACCCATCATTTTTACCTTTACACATTCTTCCCCAGCACCTACAGTGTGGAATTAAACAGATCAGGTAGTAGAGACTGTTTGCAGCTCAATTTCCCTCCTCCAACCTCATATTACATTCTGATTCAAGTAGGTAAATCAGAAAGACATTTAAATGGCTTCCTTTTCCCACAGTTATTGGGATCATCCCTAGATTCCCTAGATGCCTCTTTAACTCTTATGGTGAAGGCATTACTGAGTGAGACTAGATATGTTTCAATCGTTTTATTTTCCAAGAGTTAGAAAGTAAACATAAAATTTGGGTTCAATATAAGAATTGCTTCATAAGGATAAGAAGAAACATGAAGAGAATGAAAAATGTGTCAACACTGGAACACACTCAACAAATTCGTATTTAGCATTATTTTGTGAGTTGGATTTTGTTTTTGTAGCCTAGCCTATGAAACTGCAAAACGCTGTGGTATGCAAAGTTGCATTACATGGTTTCTGCCCTTAAGAATTTTTATAATTGTGTAGGATAAAGCAAGCAGATGCAAACATTTGTAAATCAAGGTTGCTTGCATCATGTGAGTGGTACAATCTAAGTTCAATAATAAAACAGACGAGAACTATGGTTTAGGACTGACATCACTGGAGAAGGTTTTTGTTGAGGAGGTAGTATTTGACTTGGCTCTGAACAGTTGGATAGACTGTTATAGCAAATGCAGAGGCAGGAAAACTTTGTACTTTTTCAGGGAACAGAATGACTAGTCCAGGTGGATTGAAATAAATGATCGTGAGGAGTCTTGGGAGGTAAGGCTTAGTTTGGAGGCAAAGAAGAAACGTGCAGGTCAGTGGGGTCTAAGATTCCTCTTAAGTTTGTGAGCAATTTTCTTTTTTGGTCCATTTGCCTTCCTTGCAGTCTAACCTGTTGCATCTGTGATTTATGTCCTATTAGATTGAAACAATAGTCATGCATGCATACAAAAATTTTCTAAGGTTGAAACGTTTCTCTAATTCCTGACCCCCACCACCATGTTCTTTTTTCCAACCATTAACCAGGATAGTCTTTTGTAGAAACCAACCTGCCCTAGGCTTTTTGCCTTTGCTATATTTTTACCTCCGATTGCAGCCCCATTGTCTTATATCTCTGCTTATCAAATGTCTATCAAACTGTTCAGACCCAAGTCAAATATCACTTCTTTGACAAAAGCCTTATCCAATCATTTCAGCCCTAAAAGATTCTATCTTCTTATTACACTATAGAATTTAAATTGTACCACTCATATGACACAAGCAAGCTTTGATATTTTCTATTTTCTCCCCAACCACTCAGTCATATAACTTCACGTTGATTTAAAATTTTATATACTTATTTTCCCTTACCTAAATATTTTCTTAGCACATTACACTCTACATATCTCCTATAGAATTTACTAACTTTAAAAACTATTTTTCTAAAATTGATAAATTATTCCTTAAGTAATTTTTTGTTTAATTGTCAAAGAGAGAATTTTTTTGGCTCATTAAAAAAATACATTGGCTTATTTCTCTTTTTTTTAAAGTATAATTTCCACTTTATTGTCTTTCCAGGGAATAGTATTTCTTTAGTCTTTAAGGACTTAGCTCCTTACATGGGCTTTGGTGAAGGTCGTGGGGCTGCACCTGCAGGTCTAAATCGGGATGGAGGTGTTCGGTCCTTCCGGGCTTTCCGAGAACGATTCCTGACTACCTTGCTGTGAATGGCACAACTCACGCAGTAATGCAGTTTCACATACAGCTTGGGAAGCACATAGGCGTCGAAAACAATCGCTTCGGAAATGTCCCTAAAGGCTGTGGCCTCTATGATGTTCCGAATGACGAACTTCTTAATAGCCTTAACCTTGGGTACGCAACGGGCACAGTTGGTACAACGAATAGGCTGCACGTGGCCGCGGCCCTTTTTGGCATGACCATTGTTCCTTCTTTTCTTGGTCATCTTGGAAGCGAGGAGGCGACAGAGGAGCTATTTCTCTTTTTTAAATTATTTATTCATGACTATGAATGTTAATTGCTGGATAATTCTCTACAGGGCTCTCTAATTTCTCCTGGGTATTAAGAATGCCTACTGCCATCCTCAAAACTTACAGAGACTGTAGCATGCCCATTTAGTAACCACTGGGAAATGACACAGGAAGATATGAACAATTATAAATGGAAGACACCAACATTAAATTGTTTGAGACAGAGAATCCAAAAGAAAGTAGTATTTATGAGAAAAGGGATGTTAGGCAGTTAAGGTAAAAGAGGTCATCAAATGTTCTATATATTCTAGCTTAAAATGATATATATGTTGCATAATTCAAAGTATTTCTCCATATACAGCTTTGCATGCAATGGGATCTCAAAAATACTGATTGATTAGTAATGAATATCTTCTTTTCCATATTAAATTATGTTTAATTTTGGCCTCATCCATTACCATTATTATTATTATATTTCTAAAAAATGAAAAAAAGTCAGAAAACTACCTACTATTGTTTGAAAATAATGAGGTAAGGCTTCCATTATATATTTAAAATCTGGTTTTTAAATACATTGTCACTTGGTATTTTCACAGGGAAAAATAAATGGTAAGACTACAGTGAGCCAAAATACATAAATACACTTATTTTGAGCCTTATATAAGATTGATCTGAGGAATTTGCTTAGATTGATGACAGCACTTACCTGAGACTCTGGAAAAATTATAATCCTGAAGACCCAAAGCTTCCCGTATCCTATGTTTATTCACAGCAGGCTAGAGATTAATAAAATAGTGAATTATTGAACAATCCCTGATATGAAGGATCTGGAAAGTATGTTTCCAAAGGTAAAAATAAATAAGGCTGCTTTCTAGGGGAAAAAGGAATATAATACACTTTTATGATTTTAATTGCAAAATGTCTACCTATTTTTAAAATAATTATTTGAGGAAATCCTATTTTTAGGCTCTCAGATCTTAAAGCTTAAAGGAGGCTGTTGAAGATTTTTTAGTTTAATGCCCTTGGAATACAGATGAATAAACTGTAGTCCAGGGAGTTAAATAACATGCCCAATTTCATCTATTGAATGCACAGCAGGCTTTTTTGGTTTTGTACTAAAAAATGTATCTATGGTTGTGATATTAACAGTTATACAACTTATATAGAAATGTTAGTAACTATGTGGCATATTTGGTAAATATAAATTTTGTTCAATTGCTGGCCATCAGCCTACTTCAGATACTTTTTGTATGCTTATTCACTGGATCCTCCATTCATCTATAATCTTAAACTTGAATTCTCTAGTAATTTTCAATTACCTCAAGAAAATAGAAAACTTAGGGAAGAGAAATTCTACTTTCACATTTTCTTCTTTTTCCTTTTTGGTCTAAGGTAATTCCAAGGAATGTGGGTTTTTCTCCTAGAACTTGACAAATACTTGCCTATGCTATCCTCTTTCTTTTGCCAGCAAAGAAGTTTTCAAATAAAATTGCAGATGAGCTTTCTCTTTGACTAAAATTATTAAAAGATTTCCAACTTCCAGTAGGTGTCCTCATTTATTTGAAGAGTTTCAAAGTTTCTCACTTTAGGGATAAAGGCTTCTGGTTCCCTTAAACTTACTAAATTCCATCTATTGAACTTTTTTTTTAATAAATTTATTTAGTTTTGGCTGTGTTGCGTCTTCGTTGCTGTGCGCGTGCTTTCTCTAGTTGCGGCGAGCAGGAACTATTCTTCGTTTTGGTGTGCAGTGGCTTCTCTTGTTGCGGAGCATGGGCTCTAGGCGCACAGGCTTCAGTAGTTGTGATGTGTGGGCTCCAGAGCGCAGGCTCAACAGTTGTGGCACAGGGGCTTAGTTGCTCCACAGCATGTGGGATCTTCCCCATCCAGGGGTCGAACCCATGTCCTCTGCATTGGCAGAAGGACTCTTAACCACTTCCCATCCAGGGAAGTCCTATCTATTGAACTTAATTTGTGGTTTGGTATGGTTAATATCTGTTTTTGCATGAAATATGAAACTTTTAAAATCTTAATTATTTTTAAATATTTTACCATCAGCTTTATATTACAGAAGCATAGATGTTAGTCCATAGCCTATAAACTACTAAATGTATATTGGGACACTTCTACAAGTTGTGTGAATATCATGGTATGCTAACACAGTGGCGTCTTTAGTTTAAAACAATTATCTTTTGGCTTTATGTAATTTAATTTATCTTAATGCTCCAGGCTTCTTCTATCTCATTAGAAAGCTCACTAATGCTGGTTATCCTTGTAAAAATAATTTATTAAAAAAGAATTAACAGGGAATCCTCGGAAGTCCCGTGGTTAAGACTTGGAGCTTTCACTGCCGTGGGCTAGGGTTGGATCCCTGGTTGGGGAACTAAGATCCCAGAAGCCATGCAGCACGGCCAAAAAGAAAACAAAATTAATAAAAAACTTGATAAATACTCCACGCTGCCCATATGAGACTACAACCTATTTTCAAGAAGAGATAGATCAGTTTTTTGGTGTAGTCCAACTGTCCATCAATGAGGGTTGATTAGAAACAATCACCTTTCACAGAGAAAATAGTGGTGACCTGTCAAATAGGTTGTGCATCGAAAACAAATGTATTCACTACTAAAAAATTCAATTTAGTATACTGATACCATTTTAATCAGAGGTTAAAGTTAAATTCTGGATTTTTAAGATGCTCATAGAAATGATTCTCTTAACTTTGTGTCATGCTAGGTTTTTTTCCCTCACTTTTCTGTTTCTGGCCTTATATATCAGATTGCTCTATAATGAGCACCATGTAACCCTCCAAATTGTTTTATTTTATTGTAAATTACTTGAAGCCATCAACTAAAACTCATTTAAATTTAGACATATTTGAAGTGTGATAACATAAAGTTGAAACTAGTTTTCTTCAATTTTCAAACTGTAGATATAAATGTTCTGATGAAGTAGTGAACATCAAGTCAATTTTTGTTTTGGGAAATTGGCAACTATGTTATTGTACTCACTAAATGTATATGCCTTCAAGAGGATAAATGAACAAATAGCTGTACAACAAAGGTGCTAAAATGCTTTACAGCATACAGCAAAGGAAGAAAGAGTGCAGGGAGGAAGAGAGAAAAGAAGATCCACTGGAGAAGAACCATTAAAAAATTACCTCTTAAGAGTCATTGTGGGAGAATTATTTATACACATCTCTGTGTTCTTAAATTCTAAGGACATGGTGGAAAACATTTAATGCAAGGTTTTCCCTATTATTTTTAAAGGAATCATTCTTTGTTTTTGTTTGTTTGTTGCTATCTTGTTTTTATTGTCAGTCTATGTTCAGTTAGTTTGTCAAACAATAGCTGACATGCTTCATTCATTTCCCATTTACTTAAAACCTAGGAAATTATAATTTATATTGAAGTGAATAACCATTCAAGCAAATGGGCATGCTCAATTTTTACACATTTTAGTGACAATAGTGTAAGTTTACATATATTCATTATTTTAAATAAACTAAACATATCTTTGGAATTTCTTCCCTTGGTTTCAGGGTTAAATTGTCTAAATGAAAATAAGAAGATATTTTTAAATATATGCCCATAGTTATTTGTTGGATTATATATTGTTTAGTCTATTTCATGTATGGATTCATTGCTGATTCAAATTGAAGGGAAAATAGAATTATTTCTTCAGTCTCCTTTTTTTTTAATGTTCTAGTCCACTTCTAAATATACTGTAACATTAATTGCCATTCAGCACTTGATTTCTCCTGTATAAGGTCCACACTGGAGATTTTTAGAAAGTAATAAAATACATGCTATTTTGGTTCATGTGATATGTTTTGTTCTGTGAAAAATATTATTTGTGTAACTCTTAAAAACAGAAACATCGGGCTTCCCTGGTGGCACAGTGGTTGAGAGTCCATCTGCCAATGCAGGGGACACGGGTTCGTGCCCCGGTCTGGGAAGATCCCACGTGCTGCGGAGCGGCTGGGCCCGTGAGCCATGGCCGCTGAGCCTGCACATCCGGAGCCTGTACTCCGCAATGGGAGAGGCCACAACAGTGAGAGGCCCATGTACCGCAAAAAAAAAAAAGAAACATTATTTTTTGAGTTTATGCTAATTTTTACCCATAAAAGTACTATCCTGTTATATTTAATCATATTAATTTCATATTTAAAATAACTGTGGCAGGATAATTTCTTTAAATATTAATTTGTATTTTGTTTCCATTTCAAGAATTTAGCAAAATCTTTGTTTCCTCCCCTCAGCCATTTGCTGATGGCTATGCTTTGAGAATTACACTGGCTGAGATCTCAGAATTTGTGGAACTTGTTTATCAAAGGGAGGAAGGGGTCCCAAAGAATAGAAGAGAGAGAAAGAACCATACTGTAGGAGACTTTGAACTTTCCTCAAAGCAGAGGCGGTGACAGGGGATGGAATAGTGAGACCAGACACTATTTGAACATAGTGTCCCAGATTAAAATGTGGCTGTGGGATGCCCAATTAAGTAGTAGGAATACTGTAAGAGGGGTATTTCTGAGAATGGTTGGAACAGAAGCTCCTCAGAGACAGGCAGCAAGAATCAGCACTGGAGAGCAGCACCACTTTATACTCTCACCAATGCAGACGCATGACCACTTCTTTTACTCCCAAACTTATACCAACCTTGATAAGGATATCTTAGGAGTTTTATGACTTGTTGAATTTTCCTAGATTCAGGGATATTTGTGATTTATTGAAGGACATCATTCTAGATACAAGATCAATAGAAATGCCATAAAGTTCACTATCAGCATCTTAGGAAGACCATGTGGTAATGTTGTCCAGAAGCATTTAACTTGAGTGCAAAGTTTTTGAGCTGACATTTTCAACCAATTATTCTGTACAATGGGCTCCCAGTTTACTCTACAACTTTGGTGTCCTTCACAGAGTGTCTCACACAAGGCTATGTGTAACCATCTGCCATTCATTCATATCTGATAAGTTATTTCCAACTACTGATGGATGACTATAAGGTTTCCGTGGTGGAAGATCTCTTGGGGTTAAGTGGCCTCTGCTACCCCATATCATCCAGGTTTGCATGACAATGTGTCCATCCAGAGGCTCTGATTACCTATTACATGGATGTTTTGTACGTGGATTGCCACCAGAACACTGCCTAATGCATCAGAGATGAGCTGCACTTTCTGATTGGTCTGATTATTCCAAGTTGTAATGACTGGTCCCTTGGACACAAGGTGATGGGTGCCTTCAAGCTTATCTCTCTAAATAAAAAGAATTCTCCAAGTAGCCCCATGGAGAAGCCACTTCTAGGAGTTCTGATCAGCAGCCTCTACTGAGGCCCCAGCCAATAGCCAGATATGTGAATGAATGAACCTTCAAATGGTTTTACCCCCCAGGCTTTGAGTATTCCAACTGAGGCCTTAAACATTTTTTAACAAAAACAAGAAATTCTTGTTCTGTCCTTTCCAAATTCCTAACCCTAGGAGTCTGTGAGAATAATAAAATGGTGGTTGTTTTGTGTCTCCAAGTTTGAGGGTATTTGTTACTCAGCAAGAGTTAACTATAATATAAGTTGGTACCTATAAGTGGAGTGCTGCTATAACAAAAAACAAAAATGTATGGCATAGGCTTTAAGACAAAGCAGTAGATGGAAGGGCCTTGGAGAGAGTAATAGAAAAAGCATACAGGGCCTTAAAGGGGCTGTTGGTAAAGGCTTAAAGAAAATCAGAAGCTGATGGAAAAGGAGCTCTGCTTATGTATTAGCAGAAAGTCAGCGATGCTCTTCTATGGTAACATGGAAAATAGGAAATATACCTAATAAACTTGATGATCTATGTACATATAGAGATATACAGGCAAATAATTGAAAGGGCCTTCTGCCTTTTTTCACTGAATATAAAACATGTGGAAGGGGAGATGTGAGCTAAAGAATTAACTTTTATTATAAAGAATGTAGGACTTCTTGAATTTGAAAATAATAGTCTATTTTGTCCAGCTTCTCCAGTGAGTCTCAAATTAGTAAAGGCTTTAGGCCAAAGATCAAAACCAGATTGGAAGTGTTAACTCTGTTGTTAGAACTTCAAAATGAAGTAAGGCAGCTCCTCCTAGAATCTTTCAGATAGACAAAGGCCTTCTAAGAATCTTAAGGACATACCTTACAGACCCTTTTTGCTAAACAATAAGGCATATAAGAATTTTAAGGTAGTTACCCCACAGCAGTCTTTAGAGGGAGCCAAAGCTAGAGAAATCTCTTTTGTTATGGCTTTTGTTTAATGGAGTGGTTTATAAATTAGTATAAAAAAGCCCAGAGTTTTTCAAGGAATTGTATCAGCTTCGATTGAAAGGGATAGAGAGAGTAGTACAAAATGAAGTCCTTTGGACTCCATGAGGAAGCAGGCTGAGAAAACTACTCAGCTGCAAATATGAGCTTTTTTGTTTTTTTAATGAAACAAGAAAAGATGACTCAGAGGGTTGAACCAAGCAACCAGAGGGTAGAATGATGAGTGGTAGAGAGCAATGTCAAAGCAGCAGGACAGAAGAAGGAACTGGCAACATGTTCACATTAGATTCCAGAGTTGTTAAGGACCAGTGATTGCTGAATTCTTTTCATTTCTCCCTCCTTTCATTTCCATCAGAATGTCTATAGTGATTAGGCTAGTCCTCCCCCACAATTGTATGTTGGGTATATGGAGTAGATAACTTGTAACTTTAGTTTGCATATCTTCATTACAAGAGATACTCAAGGAACTATACCCAAAAAACCAAACCTGAGGATCTTCATCTATACCTGGACCTGATTTAGAGAAAGAAATCTTGTAGTTAACCTGCTGTCATAATGGGATTAGATTTGGAGAAGAGGATTAGTATATTTTGCATGTGGGAAAGATGTTAATTGTTGTAACCAGTGGGCAGATTGTGGCAGATTGTATTTTCCAAAGTTGACTAGAGCAATATCTCCCATACTACATACTCTTCCTAAAATGTGACTTTGATATTTCTTCCATCAAGAGCTGGGTCTAAGATACCTTCTGGTATCACTTACATGTGAAATCTTTAAAAAAAGAAAAGCTGAACTTTTAGAAACAGTGAGTAGAATGGTGGTCATCAGGGGCTGCTGGCAGTGCGTGAGGATGAGGAGATGCTTGTCCAAGTGCAGAAACTTCTGGTTATTAAGATGGATAAGTTTTAAGGATCTAATGTCCAGCATGGTGACTATAGTTAATAATACTGTGATGTACACCTGAAATTTGCTAAGAAAGTAGATCTTAAGCATTTTCACCAAAAAAAGGTAACTGAGCAGGTGATGTGTGTTAATTAACTTGATTGTGGTAGTAATCATTTAGCAATGTATAGATATATCATATCATCACATTGTATACTTTAAATATACAATTTTGTTAATTATATATCAATAAAGCTGTGGGGGAAGGGTGAAAAAAAAGAGCTGGGGTCTATGCTTCCTCCTATTTAATCTGAGTGAGCTTGTAACTATAGCACAAGTGATGCTGTGTGACTGCCAAGGCTAGAACATAAAAGGTGATAGAGCTTCAACTTGTGACTTTTGGGACACATGCTCTCGGAACCCAGCCACCATGCTGTTGATGTAATCTAAGCAGGTACATGAAGAGGTTACACGTTCTAGCAGGCAATCCCAGCTGAGATCAGAGGTCACAGTCCGTGTCAATTGCCAAGCATGGGAGTGAGTGAGGCTTCAGGTGATGTTAGGCCTCAGCCTTTGAGTCTTCCCAGCTGATGCTCCAAACACTGTGGAGCAAAGATAATCCATCCCTGATGTATCTTTTCCAAATTCCTAAATCACAGAATCTGTGTACATAATAAATAAGTTGTTGCATACCATTAAATTTGGATTGTTTGTTACATAGCAACAGTGACTGGAACAGGACCTATCAATAGCCAGTACTCTTTATTCCTAAACCAGGTTCTAGCCAGGCAGGTAGAAAGTTCTACCAGAAAGTTCTGTCTGAGCAATTTCATCTCTAGACTTTTGAAATGTGTTTTAAAATTTTAGTCTGGAAATAGTACAACTGTGGAAAACTCATTACTGCTTGGACTAGGAGTTCATTACAGAGATATATTTGTAGACTGTATTAAATATATCAGACAGGTCAGTCTTCTTCAACCTTTCTATGCTAACACACCTGAGGGATGAGTCCCTTTATTATAAGTAACAGTGTCTCGCCAAAGCAGTGACTTTTTGATATAAGAGTAGGAAGTATGTATCATAATATACAAGTGGTAAGAAGAGGGAATGTGTAGTTTGAAAAAGCCCCTGACTCCTGGAGATTCTTATGAGTTCTCCGTTTGAGATTCAATTATTGGTATAGTAATATCCCTCTGAGAACTGAGACAGATTTCCATTTCTTAGCAGCCAGGGCCATTGAAAAGGACAAAGGAAGTCATTAGGAACTGAAATTAGTTTACAAATGCCCTTGGATTGCCACATAAGGCTCTGGAGATTCATATTTGTTTATTTTTTTTTCTTTTTTCATATTTGTTTAAAAATGGCCCTTTGGTTGGTATAAAATTTCAGAGATGCAGATAGAGGCTTCACACAACTAAAGCTATTTTAAAGAGAGGCAGAAAAGCTGTCATTAAGTGCTACTGGGCTCTTTCTCTCAGTGAGTCCCCTCCCCTATGATAATATGGTTATTTCAAAAGTGCTGAGAAAGTGTAAAATTTTATCATCAAATTTTGATTCAAGGCATTTATTATGTGGTCTGACTCAGATCAATTTGTTGTCCGATGGGGGTCAAACTCAGTCCAAGATAACAAGAGCAAAGATACAGAATTAGAAAGATGATTGTTTCAGTTGACTTCTCTTCCCTGGCATTTTCAAACCAAGCTCATTACTTTACCCTTACTCCCAGTACTTTGTAGCTATATTGTCCCATCTTTGTTATACTTTGTCAATCTTTGTCCGCTTATCTTAACTTGGGTCTATAATGTTATTTATTTCATTATGAATGCCTCTCATTCTTTTTTTTTTTTTTTTGCGGTATGCGGGCCTCTCACAGTTGTGGCCTCTCCTGTTGCAGAGCACAGGCTCCGGACGCGCAGGCCCAGTGGCCATGGCTCACAGGCCCAGCCGCTCCGCGGCATGTGGGATCTTCCCGGACTGGGGCACGAACCCGTGTCCCCTGCATCGGCAGGCGGACTCTCAACCACTGCGCCACCAGGGAAGCCCCCTCTCATTCTTTTTGATGTGACATTCTTTCTCCTTCCTTTTGCCCAAGGTCAATGACTTTCTGATTTCCAGATTGTTCTATTTCACTTGTTCAAAGCAACCAGCAAATTTACAGGAAAATTAAAGTCACATGCAACATTGAACAAAAATGCTGGAGTGGGGAAAATGGGAGAATAGGGTGGTATCTAGATTTCCTTCTAATATTGAAGGTGGGGATTGAAGTTCTCAGAGAACCAGAGGCTTTATGACTGGGAAGACATCCAGAACCCTTGTTTCATTATAAAGAAGCTTATTATACAATAAGCTCCCTAAGATCTGGGATTTTTGTCAGTTTTGTTCACTGATGTATCCAAGTGCCTACAATAGTTCCTGGCATATAATAGGTGCTTAATATAAAATTTATTGAATGATTAAATGCAATTTCCCTTATGTCTGGAACACAGCCTGATATAGAGGAAATACCATTGGCTCTGAATTAATCCTTTATCTGACATAAAATGTTGGATTTAAGAGTTCGGTTATGGAACTACTTCCTCTTTTAAATCTATACTCTTTCCTTAGTTGTTATCACCTACTCTTGTGGCTTCAATTACCACCTATAAATGTTGATGCCCACATTTCTATTTCTACCTCCAATTCCATATAGTCAAGTACCTACTTGACATTTCTGCTTGAATGACCAACAGGCATCTCAAACTCATCATATTTAAAACTGAACTCATTATCTTCCCCCCCATATCAGCTACTAAGTTGAATCAACCCTCCTGTGGTGTACATGGCATTGATTGAGCCTAGTTTTAGCCTTTTAAAGTCTCAGAATATTATTTCCAGCAGTAGACTCCTGATATATCCTTAATAAAATCCCCTTACTTATCTTATTTGCACCAGCGCACCAGAATTGGAGAGAAATAGAAAGGAAAACAACTCTCAATCTCTCTTCCTTCTGGCTATCATCCTAGAAAATTTCAAGTTTAAGATTTGAGTTAATTTTGAGTTTGAGATCTATTCAAGTTCTGAAACATAGAATAAGAGGTTGAGAAGGAAGACCAGGATTAAAGCTATAGTATAGTCTCCATGTAAATGAAGGGGTATATAAAAGGAAACGCTCATTATAACTTTGAACAACACAAGAAATGTTAAGGTCAAATATCAGGGTCAGGACAGAGTTTCTTAATATTAACATTAGCATTTTGGCCCTACTGACACTTTGGGCCAAATAATTCTGTGTTGGGGGGGTAGATGAGGGGGCTTCCCTGAGTGTTTTATGATGTTGAGTGGCATTCCTGGCCTCTACTCATTAGACACCAGTAACAACAACCCCACAGTTTTGACAACCAAAAACTTCTTCAGACATTGCTAAATGTCCCCTGAGTGGCAAAATTTCCCCCAATTGATAGCCATTGATCTGGAGAATTGTTTTATCAGAGATTAATGATCTGAGAAATCATATTAAAGAACTATCAACTAATGGAGTTATTACCGAATCCTTCTGTCCATACCCTTTACCTATTGCGGTAATGAGAAAAAGTGAAGTTTTGAATGGGCATGGATTATCACTCTCACAATTACTATTACAAATTATAGTATGGTTTATTAGGAAGCCAGTAAATTACTCTGTTATATTTGTGAAACATGAATAATAACATTTCAATAATTGATGAAGATAAAGGGAAATATCTTTATCAGTTTAAAAGACTACTTCAGAGAAAAACAAGTTTCTGATACCTCTCAGCACCTGATGGAAAGGTAGTAGATTACATGAACTAACAAGAAGTATTGCTAGTTCTAAATGACAGCATTGCCTTTGTCAGGCACTGGCAGAACATGGATGCTGGCTATTTAAAGAATCAAGCCACCTGAATTTAGCCAATTTGAAAAAATATCTAGAAAAGTACTAGTACTGTGGTAATGCTATTCAAGAGGGACTCATGCAAAGAAGAATCTCAGAGAAGTCCAGACAAAGCCTCATACATTCTTGTCCTTAGCCAACCCAGCTGTATGAGCAACAAGATCCCAGTCATTCCTGTATCATTGCTGACACTAATTTCTAAGATACCATATTCTTCCTTGGTCTTCACTGTCTCCAACCTCTGGCTTCTCTTGGAGAAGGGATTGAATAACACTTTCAGATTAGATGTTACCAGGCATAAGTAGGTAGTGGTTTTCTTAGATTATAATTTAAAGATTTCAAGCTATGCTACAGGGCCAAGATTTACAGTAAAGTTATGCCATCTCAGGTACTCAACTTGTAGGAAATGGAAATTATTTATCTCCATGGAGGAAATTAGGTCTGTTTGGAATTCCCAGAGTACCTGATACTCTGTTTTAGCAAACATGTCTGAAAACTTGTTCCCATCTCTAGACAGTATCTATACCAGCTATAGCCAGCTATGTTGTCCTACATAAATCTTTGCTGACTCAATTTATGGGGTAGGGGATAGATACAGAGCATGGTGAGCTAAGAGAAAAGGGCCCTCCAACCAAGAGACTCATCTATGACATGAAAGAGACTTTATGGTTCTATACACAACCATATATACATACATATACAACATATACAACAAAAGCTTCACACAATAATTATTTTTTTAAATGACATATATTTTTATATTTCTTACTCCATCCTGTTCTTCTTCATTTTATAAAAATGCTGTTTGTGACCTGCTGACTTGATTTCAGTACTTAATGGGCTATGATCTGCAGTTTGAAAAATATTCTTTTAGGGTAACTAAGATTTACTTTAAGAATGACATAATTTGGAAGTAGTCAGTCAGGTATTATGCCAAGTGTTTCACTGATCTGTGCAAGGGAAATAGAATCATGTGGGATTGTTTTACATATTTGACTTTTCTCAGAGGATCAGGAAATATTTGTGAGAGCATTAGCAATGACTGTGATTATTAAAAGAGAAAAGACCTTAGAACTAATTTGGACCTGGATTTTCTTTTGTTTTGTTTGCCAAGTGTGACTGAAGGCATTAAATCCACTGTGAAACTTCTGCATACTTCAAAAGATGTCCAAATTTGGCAGCCTGTCTGGAAACAATCCATAATGGCAAGCCATAGTATTAATGAACTAAGTATCTTGTTTTTAAAACCAGAGAGCAGAACTCATAGGAACGGACTCCTGGAAACCAAATCTTTTACCCATGATACCTAAAATTAAAGGGCTCTAATCATGGTTGCTTAGATTTTGTGGAAGACCTGTTTCTCTCTACATAAGCTATTCTGCAAAGTAGTCCAGGTGATGGGCACACAAAAATTCAGAACCCCCCCCCATCATGACTCTCAGGAGATTCACAACCTAAAATATTTGATTACCTTGCTGAAAATGCCAGGAAATGGGGAGTGGTAGCAGAGCAAAAGGGTTAAGAGTCAGACATGTCATTCTTAGCACTTGTCTACAAAGACTCTAAGAAAAACGCCACATTCTTTACCCTTCATTTTACATATTTAGCAGGTATCCTGATGTCCACAGATGACCAACTTGGAATGGGTGTTGAGGCTGGAAATTCAGTGAGCCTGACCTATCATGTAGATAGATAAAGTGAGAAAAAACAGGATGTTACCAGATGAAACATTAATGTGGCTCACAACAGTGGTGGCAATGCTGAAGTGTGGTGCCAGGGACTCCAATATGGATGATGAGTACTGTTGTAGACTTTGGGCCTCCTTGTCCAATATAAAATGAATGACAGGTGAATACATATATCCCATCTAATGAGACTAAAGTTTGAAGCCACTACCTGTGTAAAAAGAGCTGGCAGAAAATGGGGTGCATACCCGCGGGTGGACAAATATGATCTATTGCCTAAGGATGAATTGGAGAAAGATAATTTTCCTCCATCTGTGAGCCCAGTGCTTGGAAACTAAGGCAAGAATATGAAGCTTCTGTCCTTTGCCTAGGAAAAGTTTACAGTTGACTGTGCCTGATTTCCATGGGAAACAAAAGAAGCTAGGATAGAGAGTGGGTCAGAAAATGAGGTTGGAGTGGTTGCCTTTATAAGATAGGGAATCTGTCTACTTACAACCATAGGTTTTCTAATGGGTAGTGTTTTTTGAGCATGTAGCTCCTCCAGGGAGGTCTCAGGAAGTTCCAGAAGACACAAAGAGCCTGAGGGCCTACTCTCTAGGGTGGAAGGGATCAGAGATAGAAAGGAAAATGCTAATCTTGAAAAAGAGTACTAATTCACAGGAAAGGTAATTTGTAATCTGCATTATAGCCCAGCTTTATACAATCACCTTGTTTTCTGCCAGGAGAGGATGTCACAAAGTCCAGGGTTGTTTGGTATGTGAGAATCTGGGCCTGTGAGCCAAGCGTAGAGTGCTTAGAAAAAGAATTGATTATTCTGCTCCTGGGTCCCTCAGGGGGCCACCCCCATGGGCACATGCACTTGTGCTGCTCTTGCCCTGCGCTCCCTCCCTCTGCCTTTCACTTCCCAGCTGTCAAGATATTGGAAGCTTTGAAACTCAGCAAAGAAAGGATACTTATTGAGAACAGTCTGTTAAGTGTCAAGCAATATCCAGATATTACCTGTACTATGCTTGTCCCCTGTCTGAAGCTGGGATTCTTCCACTGGGTGAGTGGTCTTGGGCCCCACATTATCATTACTCATTTGGTTGATGAGGACATATTTGATGAAGACAGTTGTTGCTGGTATCCCAGGACTGCCTGCTTGCTGAAACATTCTGTAAAAGCTCTGTGCACCCTGCAGTTGAGTGCTCCAAAGAGGTAACAGTACTCAGAGAGGAAAAGTAGTGCTGCACAAAATTAAAATAGAATGGCCATGGTTCTACCAATTTAAAGAAAAAAGAATACTTATAGTTAGAAGACCATGCTTGGGGCAGAGTCAAGACGGCAGAATAGGAGGACATAGAATTTGTCTCTCCTTAGAAGTACATCAAGAATACATCTACAAATGAAACAATTCTCATGGAGCACCTGCTGAACACTACTGAAAGACCTCAGACACCTAAAAGGATGAGAAAAATCCCCACTCAAATGGGTAGGACAAAAGAAAGAAAAAAAGAAAAGAAGAAACTGGAAGGGACCAGCAACCCTGGTGGAGACATGAAGTTTGCTCTCATTCAGATTTGATGGACAAATCAAAAGATTTAAAGACAAGCAAAAGCTAAAAGAATTCAGCACTACCAAACCAGCTTTACAACAAATGCTAAAGGGAACTTCTCTAGGTGGGAAACAAAAGAGAATAAAAAACGATTATGAAAACAAATCCAAAACATTAAAGAAAATGGAAATAGGAATGTGCATATTGATGATTACCTTAAATGTAAATAGATTAAATGCTCCAACCAAAAGACACAGACTGGCTGAATGGATAGAAAAACAAGACCCATATATATGCTGTCTACAAGAGACCCACTTCAGATCTAGGGACACATACAAACTGAAAGTGAGAAGATAGAAAAACACATTCCAAACTAATGGAAATCAAAAGACAGCTGAAGTAGCAAAACTAATAACAGACAAAATAGACTTTAAAATAAAGATAGTTACAAGAGACAAGGAAGGACACTACATAATGATCGAGGGAAAATCCAAGAAGATATAACAATTCTAAATATTTATGCACCCAATAGAGGAGCACCTCAATACATAAGGAAAACTCTATAGCCATAAAAGAAGAAATCAACAGTAACACCATAATAGTGGGGGACTTGAACACTCCACTTACATCAATAGACAGACCATCCAGACAGAAAAATTAATAAGGAAACACAAGCCTCAAGTGACACATTAGACCAGACAGACTTCACTGATGTTTATAGAAAACTCCATCTGAAAGCAGCAGAATACACTTTCTTCTCAAGTGCACACAGAACATTCTCCAGGATAGATCACATCCTGGGTCACAAATCAGGCCTTGGTAAATTTGAGAAAAATTTGTGTCAAACATCTTTTCTGAACACAATGCTGTGAGATTAGTAATCTATTACAGGAAAAAATAGTAAACACCACAAACACATGGAGGCTAAATAAGGTGCTACTAAACAACCAATGGATTACTGAAGAAATCAAAGAGGAAATCAAAAAATGCTTAGAAACAAATGAAACAAAAACACGAAATGACCAAAAACCTATGGAATGCAGAGAAAGCAGTTCTAAGAGGGAAGTTTATAGCAATAAAATCCTACCTCAAGAAAGAAGAAAAATCTCAAATAAAAAACCTAACATTACACCAAAGCAACTAGAGAAAGGAGGACAAACAAAACCTAAAGTTAGCAGAAGGAAAGAAATCATAAAGACCAGAGCAGAAATAAATGAAATAGAGATGAAGAAAACAATAGCAAAGGTCAATGAAATTAAAGCTGGTCCTTTGAGAAGTTAAACAAAATTGACAAACCTTTAGCCAGGCTCATCAAGAAAAAAAAGGGAGAAGACTCAAAAGAACAGAATTAGAAATGAAAAAGGAGAAGTTACAACTGACTCTGCAGAAATACAAAGGATCATGAGAGACTACTACAAGCAGCTCTATGCCAATAAAATGAACAACCTGGAAGAAATGGACAAATTCTTAGAAAAGTACAACCTTCCAAGCCTTAACCAGGAAGAAACATAAAATATAAACAGACCACACACAAGCAATGAAATTGAAACTGTGATTAAAAATCTTCCACCAAACAAAAGTCCAGGAACAGATGACTTCACAGGAGAATTCTATCAAACATTTAGAGAAGGCTAACAACTATCCTTCTCAAACTCTTCCAAAAAATTGCAGAGGGAGGAACACCTCCAAGCTCATTCTATGAGGCCACCATCACCCTGATACCCAAACCAGACAAATATCATAAAAAAGAAAATTACAGAACAATATCACCAATGAACATAGACATAAACTTCCTCAACAAAATACTAAGAAATAGAATGCATCAGCACATTAAAAGGATCATACACCATGATCAAGTGGGATTTATCCCAGGGATGCAAGGATTCTTCAATATACACAAATCAGTCAATGTGATGCATCATATTAAAAAACTGAAGAATAAACACCATATGATCATCTCAGTAGATGCAGAAAAACTTTTCAAAATATTCACCACCCCTTTACTATAATTTTTTTCCAGAAGTGGGCATAGAGGGAACCTACCTCAACATAATAAAGGTCATATATGGCAAACCCACAGCAAACATCATTCTCAATAGTGAAAAACTGAAAGCATTTCCTCTAATATCAGGAAAAAGGCAAGGATGTCCAGTCTGACTTCTTTTATTCAACATGGTTTTGGAAGTCCTAGCCACAGCAATCAGAAAAGAAAAAGAAATAAAAGGAATCTAAATTGGAAAAGAAATAAAACTGTCACTGTTTGCAGATGACATGATACTATACATAGAAAAGACACCACCAGAGAACTACTAGAGCCAATGAATGAATTTGGTAAAGTCGCAGGATACAAAATTAATGCACAGAAATCTTTTGCATTCCTATACACTAACAATAAAAGATCAGAAAGAGAAATAAAGGAAACAATCCCATTTACCATTGCAACAAAAAGAATAAAATACCTAGGAATAAACTTACCTAAGGAGTTAGCTTCAAGAAGGTGGAAGAGTAACACATGAAGATCAACTTCCTCCCCACAAATACATCAGAAATGCGTCTACATGTGGAATAATTCCTACAGAACAACTACTGAATGCTGGCAGAAGACCTCAGACCTCCCAAAAGGCAAAAAAACTCCCCACGTACCTGGGTAGGGCAAAAGAAAAAAAGAAAAAAACAGAGACAAAGGAATACGGACAGGACCTGCACCAGTGGGAGGGAGCTGTGAAGGAGTAAAGGTTTCCACACACTAGGAAGCCCCTTCGCAGGCAGAGACTGCAGGTGGCGGAGGGAGGAAGCTTTCAGGCCACAGAGGAGAGCGCAGCAACATGGGTGTGGAGGGCAAAGCAGAGAGATTTCCGCACAGAGGATCAGTGCCGACCGGTACTCACCAGCCTGAGATGCTTGTCTGCTCATCCGCCGGGACGGGTGGCGGCTGGGAGCTGACAATTGGGCTTCGGTCAGATCCCAGGGAGAGGACTGGGGTTGGCTGTGTGAACACAGCCTGAAGGGGCTGGTGTGCCACAGCTAGCAGGGAGGGAGTCCAGGAAAATGTCTGGAGCTGCCGAAGAGGCAAGAGGCATTTTCTTGCCTCTTTGTTTCCTGGTGCGTGAGGAGAGGGGATTAAGAGCACCGCTTAAAGAAGCTCCAGAGACGGGCGTGAGCTGTGGCTATCAGCACAGACCCCAGAGACGGGCATGAGATGCTAAGGCTGCTGCTACTGCCACCAAGAAGTCTGTGTGCAAACACAGGTCACTATCTACACCTCACCTTCAGGGAGCCTGTGAAGCCCACCACTGCCAGGATCCCGTGATCCTGGGACAACTTCCCCAGGAGAACGCACGGTGCACCCCAATCTGGTGCAATGTCACGCCGGTCTCTGCCATCACAGGCTCCTCTGCAATCCATACCCCCTCTCTCCCTGGCCTGAGTGAGCCAGAGCCCCCGAATCAGCTGCTTATTTAACCCCATCCTGTCTGAGTGGACAACAGATGCTCTCAGGCGACCTACACAAAAAGCGAGTCCAATTCCAAAGCTGAACCTCAGGAGCTGTGAAAACAAAGAAGAGAAAGGGAAATCTCTCCCAGAAGCAGCAGAAGCAGGGGATTAAATCTCCACAATCAACTTGATGTACCCTGAATCTCTGCAATACCTGAATAGACAACAAATCATACCAAATTGAGGAGGTGGACTTTGGGAGCAATGATATATATATATTTTTCCCTTTTTCTCTTTTTGTGAGTGTGTATGTGTATGCTTCTGTTTGTGATTTTGTCTGTATAGCTTTGCTTCTACCATTTGTCCTAGGGTTGTCTGTCTGTCATTTTTTTTTTAGTATAGTTTTTAGCACTTGTTATCATTGGAGGATTTGTTTTTTGCTTTGGTTGCTCTCTTCTTTTTTCTTTCTTATTTTTATTACTTAAAAAAATAATAGTTGTTTTTATTTTGTATTTTAATAACTTTATTTTATTTTTTTATTTTATATTATTTTATCTTCTTCAATCTTTCTTTCTTGCTTTTTTCTCCTCCCTTTTATTCTGAGATGTGTGGGAGACAGGCTCTTGGTGCCCCAGCCAGGTGTCAGGGCTGTGCCTCTGAGGTGTGAGAGCCAAGTTCAGGACACTAGTAAAAAAGAGACCTCCCAGCTCCATGTAAAATCAAATGGTGAAAATTTCCCACAGACCTCCATCACAATGCCAAGACCCAGCTCCACTCAATGACCAGCAAGCTACACTGCTGGACAAACTACGCCAAACAACTAGCAAGAGAGGAACACAAGCCCATCCATTAGTACAGAGGCTGCCTAAAGTAATAATAAGGCGACTGACAACCCAAAACACACCACAAGACGTGGAACTGCCCACCAGAAGGACAAGATGCAGCCTTATCCACCAGAACACAGGCACTAGTCCCCTCCACCAGGAAGCCTACACAACCCATTGAACCAACCTTACCCACTGGGGGCACACACCAAAAACAACAGGAACTACAAACGTGCAGGCTGCAAAAAGAAGAACACAAACACAGTAAGTAACGCAAAAAAGAAGACAAAGAAACACACAGCAGATGAAGGAGCAAGGCAAAAACCCACGAGACCTAACAAATGAAGAGGAAATAGGCAGTCTACCTGAAAAAGAATTCAGAAAAATGAGAGTAAAGATGATCCAAAATCTTGGGAATAGAATGGAGAAAATACAAGAAATGTTTAACAAGGAGCTAGAAGAACTAAAGAGCAAACACACAGTGATGAACAAAACAATAAATGAAATTAGAAATTCTCTAGAAGGGATCAATAGCAGAATAACTGAGGAAGAGGAAAGGATAAGTGACCTGGAAGATAAAATAGTGGAAATAACTACTCTAGAGCAGAATAAACAAAAAAGAATGGAAAGAATTGAGGACAGTCTCAGAGAACTCTGGAACAACATTAAACACACCAATATTTGAATTATAGGGGTCCCAGAAGAAGAAGAGAAAAAGAAAGGGACTGAGAAAATATTTGAAGAAATTATAGTTGTAAACTTCCCTAATATGGGAAAGGAAATAGTTAAGTCCAGGAAGCACAGAGAGTCCCATTCAGGATAAATCCAAGGAGAAACATGCCAGGACACATGTTAATGAAACTATCAAAAATTTAATACAAAGAAAAAATATTAAAAGCAGCAAGGGGAAAACAACAAATAACACAAAAGGGAATCCCCATAAGGTTAACAGCTAATTTTTTTTTAACATCTTTATTGGGGTATAATTGCTTTACAATGGTGTGTTAGTTTCTGCTTTATAAAAAAGCGAATCAGTTATACATATACATATGTTCCCATATCTCTTCCCTCTTGTGCTTCTCTCCCTCCCACCCTCCCTATCCCACCCCTCCAGGCGGTCAAAAAGCACCGAGCAGATAGCCCTGTGCCATGCGGCAGCTTTCCACTAGCTACCAACCATAAGTTTGTTAGTGTATATATGTCCAGGCCTCTCTCTCACCCTGTTACAGTTCACCCTTCCCCCTCCCCATATCCTCAAGTCCATTCTCCAGTAGGTCTGTGTCTTTATTCCTGTCTTAGCCCTAGGTTCTTCAAGACATTTTTTTTCTTAAATTCCATATATATGTGTTAGCATACGGTATTTGTCTTTCTCTTTCTGACTTAACTTCACTCTGTATGACAGACTCTAGGTCTATCCACCTCATTACAAATAGCTCAATTTCGTTTCTTTTTATGGCTGACAAATATTCCATTGTATATATGTGCCACATCTTCTTTATTCATTCATCTGATGATGGTCATTTAGGTTGTTTCCATCTCCGGGCTATTGTAAATAGAGCTGCAATGAACATTTTGGTACATGACTCTTCCTGAATTTTGGTTTTCTCAGGGTATATGCCCAGTAGTGGGATTGATGGGTCATATGGTAGTTCTACTTGTAGTTTTTAAGGAACCTCCATACTGTTCTCCATAGTGGTTGAACCAATTCACATTCCCACCAGCAATGCAAGAGTGTTCCCTTTGCTCCACACCCTCTCCAGCATTTATTGTTTCTAGATTTTTTGATGATGACCATTCTGACTACTGTGAGATGATATATTATTGTAGTTTTGATTTGAAGCAAATGAGTCCAGACTTATAGAAATACTATTTGATGATTGTTAAAATAACTATATCTTACATCTGATGATGTGACCCAGGAAATGAAAGTCATTTATGGTTATATTACTATTCTAGTAAGAAAATAAATTATAACAGAAAAAAGAACTATGTTAAAAAATGAAGAAAAAACAGGCAAAATAATTTTGTCTAGTAATGTTAATGGCTTAATTTATTAAACGAAAAGTGGATGAACTAGGGGCATAAAGAGTGAAATCAACAATCCCTCAAACAATATAAATGAGTGATTATCAATGAAATATATCAGTGATGAAATGTATCAATTATCAGTGAGATGTTATCAGTTAACTGGTAATATGTGTATACTGAGAAATGCTAATACATCTCAACTTCTCCAAATCAAACATTAGGAGTATATTAAATATCACAATACAACAACATAATTATATTGAGTATCTACTAGGTGCCATATGCTTTATATAAACTAGTTCACTCAATCTTCACAGCAACTCTGCATGTTAGGTACTGTTATTCCCATTGTGCTGATGAAAAAACAGACTCAGAGAGCCTGTGATTTGGCCAGATACACTACAAATATGTGGTGGAACTGGGATTGCAATCCTGTTTTGATTGACTTCAAACTTGATGTTTCCTCTGCTACAATATGCTGCCTTCCAAGAGGTTGATTTTAAATATTGAAATGAGCATGGAAAAATGTATAACACTGTCACAAGAATAGCACATTGTTATTGTGACTCAGGGAAATCTGCTTTTTTTTTTTTACATCTTTATTGGAGTATAATTGCTTTACAATAGTGTGTTAGTTTCTGCTTTATAACAAAGTGAATCAGTTATACATATACATATGTTCCCATATCTCTTCCCTCTTGCGTCTCCCTCCCTCCCACCCTCCCTATCCCACCCCTCTAGGTGGTCACAAAGCACCGAGCTGATCTCCCTGTGCTATGCGGCCGCTTCCCACTAGCTATCTATTTTATGTTTGGTAGTGCATATATGTCCATGCCACTCTCTCGCTTTGTCACAGCTTACCATTCCCCCTCCCCATATCCTCAAGTCCATTCTCTAGTAGGTCTGTATCTATATTCCTGTCTTACCCCTAGGTTCTTCATGACATTCTTTTTCTTAAATTCCATATATATGTGTTAACATACCATATTTGTCTTTCTCTTTCTGACTTACTTCACTCTGTATGACAGACTCTAGTTCCATCCACCTCATTACAAATAGCTCAATTTCATTTCTTTTTATGGCTGAGTAATATTCTATTGTATATATGTGCCACATCTTCTTTTATTTAACATCTAATTTGTATTACAAGTAACAAGTCTCATTTGGTGAATATTAAGTGACTGACAAAATGTGTTTTGGAGATCTGCTTATGAGGAAACTGGATTTTATAACTGAACCAACCAATGGTGATGAAACTGTAGCTTTCATCACAGAAAAAACATGCATCTTAGGCAAGTGGGAGGGGAAATGAATGACAGTGAAGTAACATCAGAAAAGGTAATGACTGTACGACTTTTCTTTTTTCACAAGTATAATTTATTTTCTCTTCAAAAAGAAACTTTGAACCCTGAATTCTTATGTGTCAGGTAGCAGGTCAGTTCTGGTTATGCATAAACTTTGGGAGTTGATGGAAATGTGAAGAGAAATGTAATGGCATGTTTCCAGTCTTGACAACATAATTTACTCAGTTTTGACTCACATGTTGGTAGATGAGAGCCAGACAACTTCACATTTCCTTGTATAAATTTTGTGTGAGCTAGTTAATCAGCATACAGATATTCAGAATTTTCCTGAGCTGAAGATGTACAACTGAAAAATTAAAACTATTCAATGACTTCCCATTGTTCTCAGGATAAAAGCCAAAATCATTAATGGGCCTAGAAAGCCCTGCATGGTTTGGCGTCTGCCTCTTTCTTTGCACTTCACCTCTAGTCACTCAAACCCTTGCTTACTACACTCTGGCCACACTGCTTCAGGGGCATTGTACATACTGTACCCAAATATGATACATTACTAAAATTATTTTGCCCTCCCATTAGAAAATATTTCAAATATAACAATAAGTATATAAAATGCTAACTGATAAAATATGCTCACAAGGGAACTATTTGAGGAATTCTGGATTAATGCAATAAAGTTTACATTTATCAAAAACAAATTACTTTTTATGAATCACATGTCTTGATAAAATTAAACATGCTGGGCAAAGCTAAATGTTATTTGCTTTTTAAAATACAATATTATTATTTTATCCAAAAAATTTGAGGAAGCTCTAAAGCCAGTTTTAAAGAGTGACACTACACTCTTCTGGTTCCCCTCTGTCTGCTCCTTAAATGTATGTACATAACAGGGGGAAAAAGCAGGGAGATGTAGAATAAAACAAACTTAAGAGATATAACAACCAAACATGATGTGTGGACCTTATCTGGATACTGACAAGAAAACAATAAATGAAAGTCATCTTTGTGGTAATCAGGAAAAATTTAATGTAGCCTGGGTATCAGATGGCTTTAAGGAACTACTGTTAATTTTGTTAGGTATGATAATGGCATGATAGTTACATGAAAAAATAAGTCCTATCAGTTAGACATGCACGGTGAAGTATTTAGGAGTGAACAGACATGATATCTGGATTTGCTTTAAGATATTCCAATAAAAGGCAAAGAAAGAAACAGATACAAGGGGATTATACTAATGTACATTGAACACCCAGAATAAACCCTGAATGTTAAAAAAAAGAAGCTACAAAAAGACAAAAAGAAAACACCAGTGAATGTTTTTTATAATCGAGGGATAGGAAAGGCCTTTTTAACTATGGCTTAAAATGCAGAAGCCAAAAAAGAAAAGATTGATTATGTCGACTACTTAAAAAATATCTTCTGCATGACAGGGAAAAAGCCATGAAAAATTTTTTTTTTCAAATGAGTAATGAAAAGCTGGAAAAATACTTGCAACTGATAGAAGAGAGCTAATCTTCCTAGTTTATTAAGAGGCCTTAGAAATTGATATGAAAAAGACAAGTAATCCATTAGAAAAAGGAGAAAAAGACATAAATGCACAGTTCAGGGAAAAAGGAATATGAATTCCCCATATATATAAAAAATGCTCAACCTCACTCATAATAAGAGAAATATACATTAAGATACAAATAGAATTTTTACCAATCAGCTTTGGGAAACAAGCATTCTCATATATTTTGGTAGGTTAATTCCTATGGATAATTTGGTAATTATCAAAAATACAAATGAATTTATTCTTTGACTCAGTACTCCTAATGAGAATTTATGTCTACATATATACTTGCATATGTATACAAGGATATTTATTGGTATACTGTTTGTAATTAATAAAAGATTGGAAATAGCCCAAATGTCCATCACTAGTTTAGTAAATTATGGGATACCAATACAATGGAATACTATGCATCTGTTTACAAAACAAAGGAACCTCTCTATATATACTGATATGGGAAGACCTCCAGGATACATAGTTAAGTGAAAAAAAAGTAAGAAAAGGAATAATTCATCCTTTTGAATAAATAAAGGTTGGAAGTGATAATGACATATATCTTCGTTTTCTTGTATTTACATAAACAATGGAAGTATACACAAGAGCTAATAAAAGTAGTTACTTGGAGGATAGGGAAGAGTGGTGTAGATAGGGAGGGGATGGGACTTAATATAAACCTTGATATATTGTTATATTTTTGAACCATTTGAGTATATTACATATTCAAAACAATATAAATAAATAAAATTTTAAAAGTTAACTCCTCAGCAAAACTTCTTCATTTTATATCATACAAGATTAAGTCTTTTCCTTTACTGTTCTCCCACATTATTTTATATGCAGTTTTTTATAACACTCCACAGTTAGCAGCATAATTTTTGTTTATTTTCAGTCAATCCTACAAAGGTATGAACTTAAGTGTAGAAATCTTATGTTAATGCATCTCTGTCTGTTTCATAATGTGCACAGTGCCTGGCATGTGATAGTTGCCCAATAAATTGTCTTTTGAATGAATATAACTTTTTCAGGTACACCTTGTCTTAATGAATCTTTTCCTATAGCATCTTGCTTTTGCCTCTTTTATTGCATTTGTAACTCCCTTGTAGTAGAATTATTTACTTAGATGTGTTTGTCTTTATGAGATTGTGAATCCCTGAAGTATAGTAGGTATTCAATTAGGATGGTGAACTTAGAGACCTTGAAAAATTAGAAATAATTTTTCCATAACTATTAACAAATGATACCAATACTATCATAATATGTAGTGATATCTAAGATGAGCACTCTCCAGTAAAGTAATAGAGTCTTGGTAGTGGAAAATAAGAATCTAAACTTTGAGAAAATCTTTGTTCATTACACTGATACCTTTATCCATGGAGACTTCACACATCCTGCAGTCCTTTATTCAAGGGTATGCAAAATCTATTAAGCTGTTTTTACAATCTATTTTTGGTTTAATTTCCAGAATTTCAATGATTAATTTTGAAATACATTAGTGGCATTTAGTCAGACTTTATAGAAGAACAACATTACATAGAACAACACTAATGAATTGGAATTGAAATTCCAAGAATGATAGGGATATTATCCTAGAGCACATAAATTACTTGAATGCATGAAAGTCCCTTGACCTAGCTGAAATGTAGTTATTTATATATTCATTCATTCAGCAAATATTTTTTGAGCAACTACTATGCTAGGTATTCTGAAGTATCACAATATAAATAAAATATGGTCTTTGTCCTCAAGGAGGCATTATAGCATAGTGGTTAAGAACACATTGACAAAAAAAAATTATAAATCACTATATTGTACTCCTGTAACTTATATAATATTGTACATCAACTATACATCAATAAATAAGAATGTGAAAAAAAGTGCACGTGAAATCAAATAAACCTACTTTTGAAATATTGCTTCTCTCTTTACTAGTTACATTAACTTGAGCAAGTTATTTAAACACTGTGCTTAGTTTTCTGTCAAACAGGGACAATAATAGTTACTTCAGAGGATTTTCATGAAGGTTGAAATGAAATAATGGACATATAGTGGTATACACAGTTGTTGGCACATAATAACCACTCCCAAAGTGTTTCTTTTCAGTCTTATCGCCTAAAAATAGAAGTGTTCTTTTCTCCAGTCAACCTTTTCATAATATTAGCATTCATCTGCTTTATTATAGTATATCACCCCATTCCAAATACTTACAGGTAGACTTGGTATTCACACATGGTACGCTTATCTTAATTCTCAGGCTCTATGAGGCATGGGGGAACAACTTCCTAGAGTAGTGAGGATTTTAGTGAATGGAATTGATGAATGATTATTAGTAATCTTAAGAAGAATAAAAGAGGTTCCATAAGACTGATGATGGGAGGATATCATGTTATTTATTTGAGTGAAACAATGGAATTCTAAGAAAGATTCTAAATGTACTAAAAGGTACTTTGAAAGGAAATGGTGATCACTAAACGTCAGTATGGCTTCACTAAGAATATATTATATATATTATGCTACTCCAGTAGACCACTGTTACCTAACTGGTATCCTTCAGAACATTGAATGTTAATAGGATAGTGCTGCTAAAACAAACATACAATAAAAACACACACACACACACACCAAACTTTTATATGACCAAATAAATTTAGGAAACATGAGATTAAGCAAAGTTAAACATGCCTTCACATGTATTTACTGTAGGACTTTTCAGTGTCTTAATACACTAAAGTGTGTTATACTTTTCCAGTAGCATAACATAGTACATAGTATTTCCCAAATGGTAACATAGAACTATTTTGTGGGGTGTGTGTGTGTGTGTGTGTGTGCACATTACTTATCAACATTACCCAAACTAATATATATATATATATATACTTTTATATATTTATATATATATATATATATATATATATATATATATATATATATATATATATACTTTTTTTTTTTTTTTGCTGTACGCGGGCCTCTCACTGTTGTGGCCTCTCCCGTTGTGGAGCACAGTCTCCGGACGCTCAAGCTCAGCGGCCATAGCTCACGGGCCCAGTCACTCCGCGGCATGTGGGATCTTCCTGGACCGGGGCACGAACACGTGTCCCCTGCATCGGCAGGCGGACTCTCAACCACTGCGCCACGAGGGAAGCCCCCAAACTAATATTTTATAAAATTGTTTTGGAAACATAGGTCTAGTTTTTTTCTTTATAGTTACTAGAGTAGTAGAAAGAATAATGAGCAGACATATTTCAGTTTTTAGAGGGCTGAAAAAATTAATTTTATGAATCTAAGATGAAAACCTGTCTTCTAGATGAGTCAGCTTTAAACATTTTTCTTGCATAACCCCTGAAAGAATTTTGAAAATACATTATCCTCTCACACATTTTTAAGTTGACATCAAATGTTTTTCATCATAATTTAAAATTTATTTTTTTTAGTCTGTATTTTTTTTATTGGAGTATAATTGCTTTACAATGGTGTGTTAGTTTCTGCTTTATAACAAAGTGAATCAGTAATACATATACATATGTTCCCATATCTCTTCCTTCTTGCGTCTCCCTCCCTTCCACCCTCCCTATCCCACCCCTCTAGCCAGTCACAAAGCACTGAGCTGATCTCCCTGTGCTATGCAGCTGCTTCCCACTAGCTATCTACCTTACGTTTGGTAGTGTATATACGTCCATGCCTCTCTCTTGCTTTGTCATAGCTTACACTTCCCCCTCCCCATATCCTCAAGTCCATTCTCTGGTAGGTCTGTAAAATTTATTTTTTTAAAAAGTTGGATCACAGGACATTCCTGGTGTTGCAGTGGTTAAGAATCCGCCTTCCAATGCAGGGGACACAGGTTTGAGCCCTGGCTCAGGAAGATCCCACATGCCGCAGAGCGACTAAGCTCGTGCACCACAACTAATGAGCCCACACGCCACAACTACTGAAGCCTGCATGCCTGGAGCCTGTGCTCCATAATAAGAGAAGCCACTGCAATGAGAAGCCCGTGCACTGAAATTAAGGGTAGCCCCTGCTCGCCACAACTAAAGAAAGCCCACGTGCAGCAACAAAGACCCAGTGCAGCCAAAAAAAAAAAAGTTGGATCACAGATGCTCAGAATTGCCTTCATTATAAACATTTTTAATGGCATACTCTATTTATTGGTCTCATACATAGAGTACTTTTAGTTATATATTTAGTAAATCAGTATTTATAATATAATAGCATGCACAAACCCAACACTCAAAAGGAAACTTTGGTCTTGACAGTAATTTGACTTTTAACCATATATTTTCCCACTGCTGTTCCATTCCCCTGGGACACCTATCCTGAATCCTGTGTTCACTGTTCCCTGGCTTTCTGTTTTATTTAGCTTTATTGCATTTGTTTTTATTCTGAAGATATATATCTTATATATTATATATGTTATATATATATATAATTTTTGATGTTTTAACTTTATAAAAAAGGCTTAATGCTATCTATAACCTTCTGGAAATTAATATTTTCATTCAACGTTATTTTTCTAAGGTTCATGCATATTTTTGGACATCTTTGTTTATTATTTTAAAAAAATATTTTATTCAAGTATATAACATATGTAAAACATATATACCCCAAAAAAGTGTGCAAATCATAGGTACAACTTGACGAATTGAAATAAACAAAACTGTCTTACTACTACCTATATCAAGAAATAGATTTATGTAGGTATTTGATATATTTTATATTATTTAAATGATGTTTCAAAAAGTTCATTTCCGAAGTTTGTTGTTAATATGTTGGAATAGTATTTTATTTATGTATTGATCTTGCAACCAGCTATTTTGCTAAATAAATTCATTTATTATTTAAAGTAGTTTATCCATACACTTCTTGGATATTCTATATACATGTATATTATTTATAAAAAATACATTTAGATTTCTTCCCTCCTAT
This sequence comes from Stenella coeruleoalba, assembly GCF_951394435.1. Lineage (NCBI taxonomy): Eukaryota > Metazoa > Chordata > Mammalia > Artiodactyla > Delphinidae > Stenella > Stenella coeruleoalba. The sequence goes on from NC_137152.1 coordinate 63,181,363, forward strand.
AATTTATGTCTTTTTTCTTAACACCTTTATTGGAGTATAATTGCTTAACAATGGTGTGTTAGTTTCTGCTTTATAACAAAGTGAATCAGATATACATATACATATATCCCCATATCTCTTCCCTCTTCCATCTCCCTCTCTCCAACACTTCCTATCCCACCCCTCTAGATGGTCACAAAGCACCAAGCTGATCTCCCTGTGCTATGTGGCAGCTTCCCACTAGCTATCAGTTTTACATTTGGTAGTGCATATATGTCCATGCCACTCTCTCACTTTGTCCCAGTTTACCGTCCCCCCTCCCTGTGTCCTCAAGTCCATTCTCTAGTATGTCTGTGTCTTTACTCCCATCATGCCCCTAGGTTCTTCATGACCATTTTTTTAAGAGTATATATATATATATATATATATATATATATATATATATATATATATATATGTTAGAATACAGTATTTGTTTATCCCTTTCTGACTTACTTCACTCTGTATGACAGTCTCTAGGTCCATCCACCTCACTACAAATAACTCAGTTTCGTCTTTTTTATGCCTGAGTAATATTCCATTGTATACATGTGCCACAACTTCTTTATCCATTCATCTGTTGATGGACACTTCGGTTGCTTCCATGTCTGGGCTATTGTAAATAGAGCTGCAGTGAACATTGTGGTAAATGACCCTTTTTGAATTATGGTTTTCTCAGGGTATATGCCCAGTAGTGGGATTGCTGGGTTGTATGGTAGTTCTATTTTTAGTTTTTTAAGAAACGTCCATACTGTTCTCCATAGTGGCTGTATGAACTTATATTCCCACCAGCAGTGCAAGAGGGTTCTCTTTTCTCCACACCCTCTTCAGCATTTATTGTTTGTAGATATTTTGATGATGGCCATTCTGACTGGTGTGAGATGATATCTCATTGTAGTTTTTATTTGCATTGCTCAAATGATTAATGATGCTGAGCATTCTTTCCTGTGTCTGCTGGCAATCTGTATATCTTCTTTGGAGAAATGTCTATTTAGGTCTTCTGCCCATTTTTGGATTGGATTGTTTGCTTTTATAATATTGAGCTGCAATGAGATGCTTGTAAATTTCGGAGATTAATCCTTTGTCAGTTGCTTCATTTGCAAATATTTTCCCCCATTCTGAGGGTTGGCTTTTCGTCTTATTTATGGTTTCCTTTGCTTTGCAAAAGGTTTTAAGTTTCATTAGGTCCCATTTGTTTATTTTTGTTTTTATTTCCATTTCTCTAGGAGGTGGGTCAAAAGGGATCTTGCTGTGATTTATGTCATAGAGTGTTCTGCCTATGTTTTCCTCTAAGAGTTTGATGGTGTCTGGCCATACATTTAGGTCTTTAATCCATTTTGAGATTATTTTTGTGTATGGTGTTAGGGAGGGTTCTAATTTCATTCTTTTACATGTAGCTGTCCAGTTCTTACAGCACCACTTATTGAAGAGGCTGTCTTTTCTCCACAGTATATTCTTGCCTCCTTTACCAAAGATAAGGTGACCATATGTGTGTGGGTTTATCTCTGGGCTTTCTCTCCTGTTCCATTGATCTATATTTCGGTTCTTGTGCCAGTACCATACTGCCTTGATTACTGTAGCTTTGTAGTATAGTCTGAAGTCAGGGAGCCTGATTCCTCCAATTCCATTTTTCTTTCTCAAGATTGCTTTGGCTATTCTGGGTCTTTTGTGTTTCCCTAAAAATTGTGAAAATTTTTGTTCTAGTTCTGTGAAAAATGCCAGTGGTAGTTTGATAGGGATTGCATTGAATCAATAGATTGCTTTGGGTAGTAGAGTCATTTTCACAATGTTGATTCTTCCAATCCAAGAACATGGTATATCTCTCCATCTATTTGTATCATCTTTAATTTCTTCCATCAGTGTCTTATAATTTTCTGCATACAGGTCTTTTGTCTCCTTAGGTAGGTTTATCCCTAGATATTTTATTCTTTTTGTTGCAATGGTATATGGGAGTGTTTTCTTAATTTCACTTTCACATTTTTCATCAGTAGTGTATACAAATGCAAGCAATTTGTATGCATTAATGTTTTTTTTCTTACTTAACCAAATTCATTGATTAATTACCTCTACTAGTTTTCTGGTAGCATCTTTAGGATTCTCTATGTATAGGATAATGTCATCTGCAAACAGTGACAGCTTTACTTCTTCTTTGCCAATTTGGATTAATTTTATTTATTTTTCTTCTCTGATTGCTGTGGCTAAAACTTCCAAAACTATGTTGAATAATAGTGGTGAGAGTGGGCAACCTTGTCTTGTTCCAGATCTTAGTGGAAATGGTTTCAGTTTTTCACCATTGAGGACAATGTTGGGTACAGTTTGTCATATATAGTTTTTATTATGTTGAGAAAAGTTCCCTCTATGCCTACTTTCTCAAGCGTTTTTATCATAAATGGGTGTTGAACTTTATTGAAAGCTTTCTCTGCCTCTACTGGGATGATCATACGGTTCTTCTCCTTCATTTAGTTAATATGGTGTATCACGTTGATTGATTAGCATATATTGAAGAATCCTTGCATTCCTGGGATAAACCCCACTTGATCATGGTGTATGATCCTTTCAATGTGCTGTTGGATTCTTTTTGCTAGTATTTGGTTGAGGAGTTTTGCCTCTATGTTCAGCAGTGTTGTTGGCCTGTAGTTTTCTTTCTTTGTGACATCTTTGTCTGGTTTTGTTATCAGAGTGATTGTGGCTTCGTAGAATGAGTTTGGGAGTGTTCCTCCCTCTGCTATATTTTGGAAGAGTTTGAGAAGGATAGGTGTTAGCTCTTTTCTAAATGTTTGTTAGAATTCACCTGTAAAGCCATCTGGTCCTGGGATTTTGTTTGTTTGAATATTTGTAATCACAGTTTCAATTTCAGTGCTTGTGTTTGGTCAGTTCATATTTTCTATTTCTTTCTGGTTCAGTCTCGGAAGTTGTGCATTTCTAAGAATTTGTCCATTTCTTCCAGCTTGTCCATGTTATTGGTGTAGAGTGGCTTACAGTAATCTCTCAGGATCCTTTATATTTCTGCAGTGTTAGTTGGTACATCCCCTTTTTCATTTCTAATTCTATTGATTTGAGTCTTCTCCCTTTTTTTCTTGATAATTCTGGCTAATGGTTTATCAATTTTTTTTTATCTTTTCAAAGAACCAGCTTTTAGTTTTATTGATCTTTGCTATCGTTTCCTTCATTTCTTTTTCATTTATTTCTCATCTGATCTTTATTATTTCTTTCCTTCTGCTAACTTTGGCATATTTTTTTGTTCTTCTTTGTCTAACTTCTTTAGGTGTAAGGTTAGGTTGTTTATTTGAGATGTTTCTTGTTTCTTAAGATAGTATTGTATTGCTATAAACTTCCCTCTTTGAACTGCCTTTGCTGAATCCCGTAGGTTTAAGTTATCGTGTTTTCATTGTCATTTGGTTCTACGTATTTTTGATTTCCTCTTTGATTTTTTCAGTGATCTCTTGGTTATTAAGTAGTGTGTTGTTTAGCCTCCATGAGTTTGTATTTCTTACACATTTTGTCCTGTAATTGATATCTATTCTCATAGCGTTGTGGTTGGAAAGATGCTTGATACGATTTCAAATTTCTTAAATTTTCCAAGGCTTGATTTGTGACCCAAGATATGATCTATCTTGGAGAATGTTCCATGAGTACTTGAGAAGAAAGTGTATTCTGTTGTTTTTGGATGGAGTGTCCTATAAATGTCAATTAAGTCCATCTTGTATAATGTATCATTTAAAGCTTGTGTTTCCTTATTTATTTTTATTTTGGATGATCTGTCCATTTGTGAAAGTGGTGTGCTGAAGTCCCCTACTATGATTATGTTACTGTCAATATCCCCTTTTATGGCTGTTAGTATTTGCCTTATGTATTGAGGTGTTCCTATGTTGGGTGCATAAATAATTACAATTGTTATATCTTCTTCTTGGATTGATCCCTTGATCATTATGTAGTGTGCTCCTTTGTCTCTTTTAATAGTCTTTGTTTTAAAGTCTATTTTGTCTGTTATGAGAATTGCTACTCCAACTTTCTTTTGGTTTCCATTTGCATGGAATATCTTTTTCCATTCCCTCACTTTCAGTCTGTATGTGTCCCTAGGTCTGAAATGGGTCTCTTGTAGACGGCATATATACGGGTCATTTTTGTATCCAGTCAGCCAATCTACGTCTTTTGGTTGGAGCATTTAATCCATTTACATTTAAGGTAATTATCAATATGTATGTTCCTATTACCATTTTCATAATTATTTTGGGTGTATTATTGTACGTCTTTTCCTTCTCTTGCATTTCCTGTGTAGAAAACTTCCTTTAGCATTTGTTGTAAAGCTGGTTTGGTGGTGCTGAATTCTCTTTGCTTTTACTTGTCTGTAAAGGTTTTAATTTCTCCATCAAATCTGAATGAGATCCTTGCTAGGTAGAGTAATCTTGGTTTTCTATTTTTCTCCTTCATCACTTTAAGTATGTCCTGCCACTCCCTTCTGGCTTGAAGGGTTTCTGCAGAAAGATCAGCTGTTAAACTTATGGGAATTCCCTTATGTGTTATTAGCTGTTTTTCCCTTGCTGCTTTTAATATTTGTTCTTTGTATTTAATTTTTGATAGTTTGATTAATATGTTTTGGCGTGTTTCTCCTTCAATTTATCCTGTATGGGAATCTCTGTGCTTCCTGGATTTGATTAACTATTTCCTTTCCCATATTAGGGAGGTTTTCAACTCTGTTCTCTTCAAATATTTTCTCAGTCCCTTTCTTTTTCTCTTCTTCTTCTGGGACCCCTATAATTCGAATGTTGATGCATTTAATGTTGTCCCAGAAGTCTCAGAGACTGTCTTCTATTCTTTTCTTTGTTTTTTTCTTTATTCTGCTCTGTAATAGTTATTTCCACTAGTTTATCTTCCAAGTCACTTATCCTTTCTTCTGCCTCAGTTATTCTGCAACTGGCCCCCTCTAGAGAATTTTTAATTTCAGTTATTGTGTTGTTCATCACTGTTTGTTTGCTCTTTAGTTCTTTTAGGTCCTTGTTAAATAGTTCTTGTATTTTCTCCATTCTATTCCCAAGATTTTGGATCATTTTTCTGAATTATTTTACAGGTAGACTGCCTGTTTCCTCTTCATTTGTTAGGTCTGGTGGATTTTCTCCTTGCTCCTTCATCTGCTGTGTGTTTCTCTGTCTTCTCATTTTGCTTAACTTGCTGTGTTTGCGGTCTCCTTTTTTCCGACTGCAAGTTCGTAATTCTCGTTGTTTTTGGTGTCTGTCCCAGTGGCTAAAGTTGGTTCAGTGGGTTGTGTAGGCTTCCTGGTGGAGGGGACTAGTGCCTCTGTTCTCGTGAATGAGGCTGAATCTTGTCTTTTTGGTGGGCCATTCAACTTCTGGTGGTGTGTTTTGGGGTGTCAGCAGCCTTATTATGATTTTAGCCAGCCTCTGTGCTAATGGATGGGGTTGTGTTCCTCTCTTGCTAGTTATTTGGCATAGGGTGTCCTTCACTGTAGCTTGCTGGTCATTGATTGGAGCTGGGTCTTGGCGTTGAGATGGAGATCTCTGGGATATTTTCACCCTTTGATATTATATGCAGCTGGGAGGTCTCTTTTTTACTAGTGTCCTGAACTTGGCTCTCCCACTTCAGTGTCACAGCCCTGACACCTGTCTGGAGCACCAGGAGCCTGTCCTCCACACGGCTCAGAATAAAAAGGAGAAGAAAAAAATAAAATAAAATAAAATAAAGTTATTAAAATAAAAAATAATTGTTAAGGAAAAAAATTAGGTAATACAATAATAAAAATGAAAAAAAAACCGGACAGACAGAACCCTAGGACAAATGGTAAAAGCAAAGCTATACAGACAAAATCCCACACAGAAGCATACACATACACACTCACAAAAAGAGAAAAAGGGAAAAAGAATATATATATATATATATATATATATATATATATATATATAATTGCTCCCAAAGTCCAGCTCCTCAATTTGGGATGATTCATTTTCTATTCAGGTATTCCACAGATGCAGGGTATATCAAGTTGATTGTGGAGATTTAATCCACTGCTCCTGAGGATGCTAGGAGAGACTTCCCTTTCTCTTCTTTGTTTGCACAGCTCCCGGTTTCAGCTTTGGATTTGGACCCCCCTTTGCGTGTAGGACACGTGAGGGCGTGTGTTCTTCGCTCAGACAGGACGGTTTTAAAGGAGCAGGTGATTCGGGGGCTCTGGGTCACTCAGCCCGGGGGCGAGGGAGGAGTACAGATGCTCTGCTGTGGCAGAGGTCAGCGTGTCATTGCGCCAGCCTGAGGCACACCATGTATTCTCCCGGGGAAGTTGTCCCTGGATCACGGGACCCTGGCTGTGGCGAGCTGCATAGGCTCCCAGGAGGGGAGGTGTGGATGGTGACCTGTGCTTGCACGCAGGCTTCTTGGTGGTGAGAGCAGCAGCCTTAGCTTCTATTGCCCATCTCTGGGGTCCGCACTGATAGCCGCGGCTCACACCCGTCTCTGGAGCTCCTTTAAGCAGCACACTTAATCCCCTCTCCTCATGCACTAGGAAACAAAGAGGGAAGAAAAAGTCTCTTGCCTCTTCGGCAGTTCCATGGTTTTTCCCGGACTCCCTCCCAGCTAGCCGTGGTGCACTAGCCCCCTTCAGGCTGTGTTCACGCAGCCAATCCCAGTCATCTCCCCGGAGTCCTACCTCCGAAGCCCGAGCCTCAGCTCCCAGCCCCTGCCCACCCCGGCGGGTGAGCAGACAAGCCCTTCAGGCTGGTGAGTGCTGTCCAGCACTGATCCTCTGTGCGGGAATCTCTCTCTTTTTCCCTCTGCACCCCTGTTGCTGTGCTCTCCTCCGTGGCTTCGAAGCTTCCCCCCTCCGCCACCCACATTCTCCACCGGCGATGGGGCTTCCTAGTATGTGGAAACCTTTCCTCCTTCACAGCTCCCTCCCACTGGTGCAGGTTCCGTCCCTATTCTTTGTCTCTGTGTTTTCTTTTTTCTCTTACCCTATCCAGGTACATGGGGAGTTTCTTGCCTTTTGGGAGGTCTGAGGTCTCCTGCCAGAGTTCATTCGGTGTTCTGTAGGAGTTTTTCCACATGTAGATGTATTTTTGATGTATTTGTTGTGAGGATGGTGATCTCCATGTCTTACTCTTCCGCCATCTTGAAGCTCCTCCAATTGTGTTTTTATATTGCAGTTACAGACATTCTAACTTTTTGAAAGGAAATATAAATGACTACAAACAGACACTTAATGAAGAAGGCCACAATAGGAGAACTTGCTCTACAAGTTTTCAAGATGCCCATCTCTGCGGTCTGCGCCAGAGGTGGGCATAGTAAAATTGATGGTAATTAAGGTAGTGTGGTATTGACACAATGATAGATAAACAGACAAGTGGAATAGAAGGGAGATACCAGGAGCAGACACATGCATGTATGATCACTTGAGCTTTGACAAAAGTGACATTGCAAAGTGGTGCAAAAAGAATGTTTTTTTCAATTACTAGTGCTAGAATAATTTGATATCTATTTGGAAAAAAATTAAATTTTATCTATATCTCATACCTTACATGAAAATCAATTCTGGGTGGATTGTAGACCTAAAAGTAATTTAAAAACCACCACAATAAAGCTTTTTTAAATGAATATGAGAACATCTTCATGCCCTCAGGGTCTGGAAAGACTTCTTAAATAATTGACATGAAGCCAATTAACCATAAAGGAAAAGATTGATGTATTTAAATAAATTAAAATTAAGAGCTATTGTTTATAAAATGAAACTATTAAGTCAGGCTGGAAGACGTTATTTACAGTACAGATAAGGGACACAAAGCTGCTATTTGGGATGCAGACAAAGAAAGGCACACAAACTTAAAAATGAGCAAAAGTTCTGAACAGATATACTGCAAAATAAAATATCAAAAAGACAATAAATGTATGAAAAGGTGCACAACTTCTTAGTATACAGGGAAATGCACAATAAGATTACCATTCCCCACTAACAGGAGAGCTAAAAGAGAAACACTGGGTCCTGAATGAGAGCCCCATAGTACTCTACATGATGCTAGTCATACCATGCTTGGAGCATGATATTCAGTTCTGGGGATCACCCTTTGCAGAAGAGAGAAATTGACAAACCAGAGCATATTCAGAGGAGAGACCTCTAGACATCTATCACAGCATATGAACAATGGTTAGAAAAACTGGAAATATAAACTTGGAGGAGAGAAGTCCTCCGTTACAAAGGCTTTCACAAGAATAGAAATGAGTTAATAACTGGAAATTATTAGTATCAAAGAAAAATAAAAGAAAATAGTTCTCAGCTCAACCTCATAAATTATTTTCTAAAGTTTTGAGCTCACGCCAAAATGGAATGGGAATGCCTCAGGAATTGTGAGTTCACTGTAACTGGAGGTGTTCACAAGCATTGCCCAGGCAACTACTTGATGAGGTTATTATTACTAGGGTGTGGAGGAAGCTAGGGCTTTAGACTGACTTCTGAGGCCCTTTTAAGATTTATAATTACATAAATCATGGTGTGTTTGCATGTGTATGTGTTTGTGTGTGTGTGTGTGTGTGTGTGTGTGTGAGAGAGAGAGAGAGAGAGAGAGAGAGAGAGAGAGAGAGAGAGAGAGAGGGAATGGGACCTCAGAGCAGGCCACTCTTTGGAAGAAATAATACCTGAGAAATCACCCTCCACCCTAACTTTGTCACATTTCTTCTAAAGACAAATGAGTTATCTTCACAGGTTGACTCACTACTCTTCTCGAATCAGTGATAACCAATGAAAGAATAAGGGGCCAGTGACCCTTACTCTAGGTATCAAAAGGTTTTCAGAAATAGTTGTTTCTCTTGCCTGGAGTCCCATTGTTCCCTGAGATATTTTCTTGTTACTGTTCAGGGACAATGGATGAAATGACATTCTAACTCTCTTCTGGAATTCTGTACAGAGCTAACAATGTTGTCTTGCTTTTCCAAGCACAGAACATTTTTCCCATGAGTATGTGGCACCCTCTAGCGGCCACAACTATGGACATAATGTCTTGGGAGAAATCAGAATTCTAGGCCCAACCAAGACAATTTGTGGCACCAAGTCCTAAAGTCGTGTCCTGCTGATGCACAACACCATGTAGCAGGTGACTGAGACAGGCTTAGAAATCCTAAGTACAACACTCTGTCATTGACCTACCCTATTTCCACTGCAGATATTGCCCTTGCTGCTGAAACTTGGAAAGAACAACAGTAGGTCCTTCAGAGTGCAGGGGGTTTTTGTTTTTGTTTTGTGTTTTTGGATTTAGATATTTCTGTAATAATGTGCTGTCTCTTAATAGAAGAAAAATGTTATATTCCTAGTCTCCCATCTGCCAGAGCAGTCAGAGAGGTGGGGACCAGGGAATCATTGAATAACATTGTTGGTGGTTCCAGCTAACTATCAAGGCTCTTTGAATACCATCAAGATCCCAGCCACTGGGAGACCTTCAAGATGGCAAAGGACTAAGATGCAGAGACCAACTTCCTCTCCACAAATACATCAGAAATACATCTACATGTGGAACAACTCGTACAGAACACCTACTGAACACTGGAAGAAGACCTCAGATTTCCCAAAAGGCAAGAAACTCCCCAAGTACCCGGGCAGGGCAAAAGAAAAAAGAAAAAACAGAGACAAAAGAATAGGGACGGGACCTGCCGCTCCGGGAGGGAACTGTGAAGGAGGAAAGATTTCCACACACTAGGAAGCCCCTTCGTGGGCGGAGACTGCGGGTGGCAGAGGGGGAAAGCTTCGGAGCCACGGAGGAGAGCGCAGCAACAGGGGTGTGGAGGGCAAAGCGGAGAGATTCCCGCACAGAAGACCATTGTGGACCAGCACTCACCAGCCTCGGAGGCTTGTCTGCTCACCTGTTCACCTGCCGGGGTGGGTGGGGGTTGGGAGCTGAGGCTCAGGCTTCAGAGGTCAGATCCCAGGGAGAAGATTGGGGTTGGCTGTGTGAACACAGACTGAAGGGGGCTAGTGCACCACAGCTACCCTGGAGGGAGTCCGGGAAATAGTCTGTACCTGCCTAAGAGGCAAGAGACCATTGTTTCAGGGCGTGCTTTGAGAGGGGATTCAGAGCACCGCCTAAATGGGCTCCAGAGATGGGCACGAGCCACGGCTATCAGTGTGGACACCAGAGACTGGCATGGGACGCTAAGGCTGCTGCTGCAGCCACGAAGAAGCCTGTGTGCAACCACAGGTCACTATCCACACCTCCCTTCCCAGGAGGCTGTGTAGCCCGTCACTGCCAGGGTCCCGTGATCCAGGGACAACTTTCCCGGGAGAACACATGGCGCACCTCAGGCTGTGGCAGCATCATGCTTGCCTCTGCCACCTCAGGCTCTCTCCGCATTCTGTATTCCTCCCTCCCCCAGGCCTGAGGGAGCCAGAGCCCCTATATCAACTGCTACTTTAACCCCATCCTGTCTGAGCAAAGAAGAGACACCCTCAGGTGACCTGCACACAGAGGTAGGACCAAATGCAAAGCTGAACCACAGGAGCTGTGTGAACACAAAAGAGAAAGGGAAATTTCTCCCAGGAGCCTCAGGAGCAGTGGATTAAACGTTCATAATCAACTTGATGTACCCTGCATCCCTGGAATACCTGAATAGACAACAAATCCTTCCAAAATTGAGGTGGTGACATTGCGAGCAACTGTAGACTTGGGGCTTGCTTTCTGCATGTAGTTTGTTTCTGGTTTTATGTTCATCTTAGTTTAGTATTTAGAGTTTACTACCATTGGTAGATTTTTTAATTGATTTGGTAGCTCTCTTTCTTTATATATATATATATATATATATATATATATATATATATATATATGTGTGTGTGTGTGTGTGTGTGTGTATATATATATATATATATACATATATATTTTTTTCTCTTTTTCTCTTTTTGTGAGTGGGCATGTGTATGCTTCTTTGTGTGACTTTGTCTGTATAGCTTTGTTTTTATCATTTGTCCTGGGGTTCTGTCTGTCCATTATTTTCTTTTTTTTAAATTGCTTTTTAATTTTTTTAAAATTTTTGTTAATTTTTAATTTTTTTTTACTTTAATAACTTTTCTTTCTTTCTTTTTTCCTTCTTTCCTTCCTTCCTTCCTTCCTTCCTTCCTTCCTTTCTTTCTTTCTTTCTTTCTTTCTTTCTTTCTTTCTTCTTTCTTTTCTTTTCTTTTCTTTTCTTTTCTCATTTTTCAACTGAGCTGTGTGGCTGAAAGGGCCTTGATGCTCTGGCTGCATGTCAGGCCTGTGCCTCTGAGTTGGGAGAGCCATGTTCAGGACATTGGGCAACCAGAGACCTCCTCGCTCCATGTAATATCAAAGGGCAAAAGCTCTCCCAGAGATCTCCACCTCAGCGCTAAGACCCAGCTCCACTCAATGACCAACAAGTTATAGTGCTGGACACCCCACATGAAACAACTAGCAAGACAGGAACACAACTCAGCCCATTAGCAGAGAGGCTGCGTAAAATGATAATAAGGTCACAGACACCACAAATCACACCACCGGATGTGGTCCTGCCCAACAGAAAAAAAAAGATCCATGCTCATCTATCAGGAAACAGGCACCAGTCCCCTCCACCAGAAAGCTGACACAACCCACATAACCAACCTTAGACACTGGGGACAGACACCAAACACAATGGGAACTATGAACCTGCAGCCTGTGAAAAGGATACCCCAAACACAGCAAATTAAGCAAAATGAGAAGACAGAGAATCACACAGCAGATGAAGGATCAAGGTAAAAACCCATCAGACCAAACAAATGAAGAGGAATTAGGCAGTTTTTCTGAAAAAGAATTCAGAGCAATGATAGTAAAGATGATCCAAAATCTTAGAAATAGAAAGGAGAAAACACAAGAAAGTTTAAGGACTTAGAAGAACAAAAGAGCAAGTAAACAATGATGAACAACACAACAAATTAATTTTAAAATTCTCTAGAGGGAATCAATAGCAGAATAACTGAGGCAGAAGAACAGATAAGTGACCCAGAAGATAAAATATTAGTAATAACTACCACAGAGCAGAATAAAGAAAAAAGAATGAAAATACTTGAAGACAGTCTCACAGACCTCTGGGATAACATTAAATGCACCAACATTTCAATTATAGGGATCCCAGAAGAAGAAGAGAAAAAGAAATGGACTGAGAAAATATTTGAAGAGATTATAGTTGAAAACTTCCCTAATATGGGAAAGGAAATAGTGAATCATGTCCAGGAAATGCAGAGACTCTCATACAGGATAAATCCAAGGTGAAACATGCCAATACACATATTAATCAAACTATCAAAAATTAAATACAAAGAAAAAGTATTAAAAGCAGCAAGGGAAAAACAAAAAATAACACACAAAGGAATCCCCATAAGGTTAACAGCTGATCTTTCAGCAGAAACTCTGCAAGCCAGAAGGGAGTGGCAGGACATAATAAAGCAATGAAAGGGAAAAACCTACAACCAAGATTACTCTACACAGCAAGGATCTCATTCAGATTCGATGGAGAAATTAAAACCTATACAGACAATCAAAAGCTAAGAGAATTCAACACCACGAAACCAGCTTTACAACAAATGCTAAAGGAACTTTCCTAGGTAGGAAACAGAAGAGCAGGAAAAGACCTACAATAACAAACCAAAAACAACTGAGAAAATAGGAACATACATACAGATAATTACCTTAAATGTAAATGGATTAAATGCTCCAACCAAAAGACATAAACTGGCTGAATGGAAACAAAAACAAGACCTGAATATATGCTCTCTACAGACCTAGGGACACATACAGACTGAAAGAGTGGGGATGGAGAAAGATATTCCATGCAAATGGAAATCAAAAGAAAGATGGAGTAGCAGATCTCATATCAGTCAAAATAGATTATAAAATAAAGACTCTTGCAAGAGACAAGGAAGGACAGTACATAATGATCAAGGGAACAAATCAAGAAGCAGATATAACAATTGTAAATATTTATGCACCCAACATAGGAACACCTCAATATATAAGGCAAATGCTAACAGCCATAAAAGGGGAAATCAACAGTAATGCAATCATAGTTGGGGACTTTAACACCCCACATTCATCAATGGACAGGTCCTCCAAAATGAAAATAAATAAGGAAACACAAGTTTTAAATGATACATTAAAAAAAGATTGACTTAATTGATATTTATAGGACAGTCCATCCAAAAACAGCAGATTAAACTTTCTTCTCAAGTGCTCATTGAACATTCTCCAGGATACATCATATCTTGGGTCACAAATCAAGCCTTGGTAAATTTAAGAAATTGAAATTGTATCAAGTATCTTTTCAGACCACAACATGATAAGACTAGATATCAATTACACGGACAAACCTGTAAAAACTACAAACACATGGCGGCTAAACAATACACTACAAAATGACCACGAGATCATTGAAGAAATCAAGGAGTAAATAAGAAAAATACCTACCCACAAATGACAATGAATATGTGATGACCCAAAACCTATGGGATGCAGCAAAAGCACTTCTAAGAGGGAAGTTTATAGCATTACAGTCCTACCTCAGGAAACAAGAAACATCTCAAATAAACAACTAATCTTAAACCTAAAGCAACTAAAGAAAGAAGAAAAAAAAAACAAAGTTAGCAGAAGGAAAGAAATCATAAAGATCAGATCAGAAATACATGAAAAAGAAATGAAGGAAACAATAGCAAAGATCAATAAACCTAAAGGCTAATTCTTTGAGAAGGTAAACAATATTGATAAACTATTAGTCAGACTCATCAAGAAAAAAAGAGAGAACACTCAAATCAATAACATTAGAAATGAAAAAGCAGAGGTAACACCTGACACTGCAGAAATGCAAAGGATCATGAGAGATTACTGCAAGCAACTATATGCCAATAAAATGGACAACCTGGAAGAAATGGAAAAATTCTGAGAAAAGCACAACCTTCTGAGACTGAACCAGGAAGAAATAGAAAACATAAACAGACCAGTAACAAGCACTGAAATTGAAACTGTGATTAAAAATCTTCCAACAAACAAAAGCCCAGGACCAGATGGATTCACAGGCGAATTCTATCAAACATGTAGCAAAGAGCTAACCCCTATCCTTTTCAAACACTTACAAAATATAGCAAAGAGACAAACACTCCCAAACACATTCTACGAGGTCACAATCACCCTGATACCAAAACAAGACAAACATGTTACAAAGAAAGAAACCTACAGGCTAATATCACTTATAAACAAAGATGGAAGAATACTCAGCAAAATACTATCAAACAGAATCCAACAGCACATTAAAAGGATCATACACCATGATCACGTGGGGCTTATCCCAGGAATGCAAAGATTCTTCAATATATGCAAATCAATCAACGTGATACACCATATTAAAAAATTGAAGGAGAAAAACCATATGATCATCTCAATAAATGCAGAAAAAGCTTTTGACAAAATTCAACACCCATTTATGATGCAAACCCTCCAGAAAGTAGGCATAAAGGGAACTTACCTCAACATAACAAAGGTCATATATGACAAACCCACAGCCAACATCGTTCGCAATGGTTAAAAACTGAAACCATTTCTGTGAAGATCAGGAACAAGAAAATGTTATCCACTCTCACCACTATTATTCAACATAGTTTTGGAAGTTTTAGCCACAGCAATCAGAAAAGAAAAAAAAAATAAAAATTGGACAAGAAGAAATAAAGCTGTTACTGTTTGCAGATAACACGATACTATACATAGAGAATCTTAAAGATGCTACCAGAAATCTAGTACAGCTAATCTTTGAATGTGGTAAAGTAGCAGGACACAAAATTAATGCACAGAAGTCTCTTGCATTCCTATACACTAATGATGAAAAATCTGAAAGAGAAATTAAGGAAACTGCAAAAAAAAGAATAAAATACCTAGGAACAAGCCTACCTAAGGAGAAAAAAGACCTGTATGCAGAAAACTATAAGACACTGATGAAAGAAATTAAAGATGATAGAAACAGATGGGGAGATATACCATGTTCTTGGGTTGGAAGAAGCAACATTGTGAAAATGTCTATACTACCCAAAGCTATCTACAACTTCAGTGCAATCCCTATCAAACTACCACTGACATTTTTCACAGAACTAGAACAAAAACTTTCACAATTTGTATGGAAACACAAAAGACCCTGAATAGCAAAAGCAGTCTTGAGAAAGAAAAACAGAAGTGGAGGAATCAGGGTCCCTGACTTCAGACTATACTACAAAGTTACAGTAATCAAAACAGTATGTTATTGGCACAAAAACAGAAATATAGATCAATGGAACAGGATAGAAAGCACAGAGATAAACCCATACACCTATGGTTACCTTATCTTTGATAAAGGAGGCAAGAATATACAATGGAGAAAGGACAGCCTCTTCAATAAGTGGTGCTGTAAGAACTCGACAGCTACATGTAAAAGAATGAAGTTAGAACACTCCCAAACACCATACACAAAAATAAACAAGAAATGGATTAAGGACCTAAATGTAAGGCTAGACAGTCTAAAACTCTTAGAAGAAAACATAGGCAGAACACTCTGATATAAATCACAGCAAGATCCTTTTTGACCCACCTCCTAGAGAATTGGAAATAAAAACAAAAATAAACAAATGGGACCTAATGAAACTCAAATGCTTTTGCACAGCAAAAGAAACCATAAACAAGATGAGAAGACAACCCTCAGAATGGGAGAAAATATTTGCAAATGAAGCAACTACAAAGGATTAATCTCCAAAATTTACAAGCGGCTCATGCAGCTTAATATCAAAGAAACAAACAACCCAATCTAAAAATTGGCAGAAGACCTAAATAGACTTTTCTCCAAAGAAGATATACAGATTATCAACAAACCCATGAAAGGATGCTCATCATCACTAATCATTAGAGAAATGCAAATCAAGACTACAATGGGGTATCACCTCACACCAGGCAGAATGACCATCATCAAAAAATCTACAAACAGTAAATGCTGGAGAGGGTGTAGAGAAAAGGGAACCCTCTTGCACTGTTGGTGAGAATGTAAATTGCTACAGCCACTATGGAGAACAGTATGGAGTTTCCTTAAAAAACTACAAATAGAACTACTGTATGACACAGCAATCCCATTACTGGGCATGTACCCTTAGAGAACCATAATTCAAATAGAGTCATGTATCACAATGTTCATTGCAGCTCTATTTACAATAGCCAGGACATGGAAGCAACCTAAGTGTCCATCGACAGCTGAATGGATAAAGAAGATGTGGCACATATATACAATGGAATATTACTCAGCCATAAAAGGAAATGAAATTGAGTTATTTGTAATGAGGTACATAGACCTAGATTCTGTCATACAGAGTGAAGTAAGTCAGAAAGAGAAAATCAAATACTGTATGCTAACACATATATATGGAATCTAAAAAAAAAAAAAAGATTCTGAAGAACCTAGGGTCAGGACAGGAATAAAGACAAAGACATAGAGAATGGACTTTAGGACACTGGGATTGGGAAGGGTAAGTTGGGACGACGTGAGAGAGTGGCATGGTCATGTATACACTACCAAATGTAAAATAGTGGGAAGCAGCTGCATAGCTCAGCTCAGTGCTTTGTGACTACCTAGACTGTGGGATAGGGAGTGTGGGAGAGAGGCTCAAGGTGGAGGGGATATGGGGATATATGTATACATATAGCTGATTCACTTTATTATAAAGCAGAAAGTAACACACCATTGAAAAGCAATTATACTCCAATAAAGATGTTAAAAAAATATATAAAAGAGGCACTCTCATTTTGGAGACACTACTCCACAGTGTATCAAAATATAAAAATTCAAATGTACCTACACTCTTACCTAGATATAAATATTTAAAAAACTATTATTAAGATTTTATAGTTTGTTTTAAATTTAAAATCATTCAGCACCATGCAATTGATTAAATTATGCTTGACAGTTATTTCTCTGCAGCTATTGTATATACTTGGGAATTCTGTTGATGTAGAAAAAAATCTAAACTCCAAATTATTTTCAAATGAAATGAAATTTCATTCATTTTTATGAATACCAAGTTTAATATTTAAAGAAGTTGACATGGTAATATTTTGTAGATATGTCATTAAATATTTCCTAATTGTGGTTTTATAGTCTTCTTTCTGTGTTATAGGGTAAATAATATATTAGCTTTCTCACAGTTTAAAAGTAGGGGAAATTTCTGCTCTAGCAATGGTGGACTTGGTAATCTGAACAGCCCTCTTATCAAAGGAACTTTAGAATTTTAGAACGCACTTAACAAAATCTTAAAAACTTCAAAGACCTTGACAAGAAAGAGAGGAATTACCAGTGTAAGAAAAGGGGATGAGAGAAAAGGGAATCGGGAAGATGGCAGAAGAGTAAGACGTGGAGATTTCCTTCCTCCCCACAGATACACCAGAAATACATCTACACGTGGAACAACTCCTACAGAACACCTACTGAATGCTGGCAGAAGACCTCAGACCTCCCAAAAGTCAAGAAACTCCCCACGTACATGGGTAGGGCAAAAGAAAAAAAAGAATAAACAGAGACAAAAGAATAGGGATGGGACCTGCACAAGTGGGAGGGAGCTGTGAAGGAGGAAAGTTTTCCATACACTAGAAGGCCCTACACAGGAGGAAACTGTGGGTGACAGAGGGGGGAAGCTTTGGAGCCGTGGAGGAGAGCACAGAAACAGGGTTGCAGAGGGCAAAGTGGAGAGATTCCCGCACAGAGAATCGGTGCCAACTGGCACTCACCAGCCTGAAAGGTTTGTCTGCTCACCCACCGGGGCGGGAGGGGCTGGGATCTGAGGCTCAGGCTTCAGTCGGAGCTCAGGGAGAGGATTGGTGTTGGCGGCATGAACACAGCCTGCAGGGGGTTCGTGCACCACGGCTAGCCGGGAGGTAGTCCGGGGAAAAGTCTGGACCTGCTGAAGAGGCAAGAGACTTTTTCTTCCCTCTTTGTTTCCTGGTGCACAAGGAGAGTGGATTAAGAGTGCTGCTTAAAGGAGGTCCAGAGATGGGCGTGAGCCGCGGGTAACAGCGCGGACCCCAGAGACGGGCATGAGACGCTAAGTCTGCTGCTGCCGCCACCAAGAAGCCTGTGTGTGAGCACAGGTCACTATCACCACCTCCCTTCCAGGGAGCCTATGCAGCCATCCACTGCCAGGGTCCCGGGATCCAGGGACAATTTCCCCGGGAGAACGCACGGCGCACCTCAGGCTGGTGCAACATCACGCCGGCCTCTGCCTCCGCAGGCTCGCCCTGCATCCGCACCCCTCCCTCCCCCCAGCCTGAGTGAGCCAGAGCCCCCGAAGCAGCTGTTCCTTTAACCCTGTCCTGTCTGAGCAAAGAACAGTTGCCCTTCTGTGACCTACACACAGAGACAGGGCCAAATCTAAAGCTGAGCCCCTGGGAGCTGTGCAAACAAAGAAGAGAAAGGGAAATCCCTCCCAGCAGACACAGAAGCAGCGGATTAAAGCTCCACAATCAAGTTGATGTACCCTGCATCTGTGGAATACATGAATAGACAACAAATCATCCCAAATTGAGGAGGTGGACTTTGAGAGCAAGGTTTTTTATTTTTTCCCATTTTCCTCTTTTTGTGAGTTTTTATGTGTATGCTTGTGTGTGAGATTTTGTCTGTATAGCTTTGCTTTCAACATGTGTCCTAGTGTTCTATCTGTCCGTCATTTTTTTTCTTTAAAATTTTTTTTCTTAATAATTATTCTTTATTTTAATAATTTTATTTCATTTTATCTTACTTTATTTTATTTTATCTCCTTCCTTCCATCCTTCCTACCTTCCATGCTTCCTTCCTTCCTTTCTTTCCTTCCTTCCTTCCTTCCTTCTTTCTTTCTCTTTCTTTCTTTCTTCCTTTCTTCCTTTCTTTCTTCCTTTCTTCCTTTCTTCCTTTCTTCCTTTCTCTCTTTCTCTCTTTCTCTCTTTCTTTCTAATTATTCTCCCTTTTATTCTGAGCTGTGTGGATGAAAGTTCTTGGTACTGCAGCCAGGAGTCAGAGCTCTACCTCTGAGGTGGGAGAGCCAAATTCAGGACACTGGTCCACAAGAGCCCTCCCAGCTCCACATAATATCAAATGGCAAAAATCTCCCCGAGATCTCCATCTCAACACCACCACCCAGCTTCACTCAACGACCAGCAAGCTACAGTGCTGGACACCCTATGCCAAACAACCAGGAAGACAGGAACACAACCCCACCCATTAGCAGAGAGGCTGCCTAAATTCATAATAAACCCACAGACACCCCAAAATACACCACCAGTACATGGACTTGCCCACCAGAAAGACAAGATCCAGACTCATCCACCAGAACAAAGGTACTAGTCCCCTCCACCAGGAAGACTACACAACCCATTGAACCAACTTTAGCCACTGGGGACAGACAACAAAAAAAACGGGAACTATAAACCTGCAGCCTGCAAAAAGCAGACCCCGAACACAGTAAGATAAGCAAAATGAGAAGACAGAAAAACACACATCAGATGAAGGAGCAAGCTAAAACCCACCAGACCTAACAAACAAAGAGGAACTAGGCAGTCTACCTGAAAAAGAATTCAGAATAATGATAGTAAAGATTATCCAAAATCTTGGAAATAGAATAGAGAAAATGCAATAAACGTTTAACAAGGACCTAGAAGAAGTAAAGATGAAACAAGCAATGATGCACAACACAGTAAATGAAATTGAAAATACTCTAGATGGGATCAATAGCAGAATAACTGAGGCACAAGAGTGGATAAATGACCTGGAAGATAAAATAGTGGAAATAACTACTGCAGAGCAGAATAAAGAAAAAAGAATGAAAAGAACTGAAAACCGTCTCAGAGACCTCTGAGACATCATTGAAAACTTCCCTAATATGGGAAAGGAAATAGTTAATCAAGTGCAGGAAGGACAGAGAGTCCCATACAGAATAAATCCAAAGAGAAATACACCAAGACAAGTATTAATCAAACTGTCAAAAATTAAATACAAAAAAAAATATTAAAAGAAGCAAGGGAAAAACATCAAATAATGCACAAGAGAATCTCCATAAGGGTAACAGCTGATCTTTCTGCAGAAACTCTGCAGGCCAGAAGGGACTGGCAGGACATATTTAAAGTGATGAAGGAGAAAAACCTACAACCAAGATTAGTCTACCCAGCAAGGATCTCATTCAGATTTGATGGAGAAATTAAAACCTTTACAGACAAGCAAAAGCTGAGAGAGTTCAGCACCACAAAACCAGCTTTACAATAAATGTTAAAGGAACTTCTCTAGGCAAGAAAAAACAAGAGAAGGAAAAGACCTACAATAACAAACCCAAAACAATTTAGAAAATGGGAATAGGAACATACATATCGATAATTACCTTAAATGTACATGGATTAAATGCTCCTACCAAAAGACACAGACTGGCTGAATGGACACAAAAACAAGACCCATATATATGCTACCTACAAGACACCCACTTCAGACCTAGAGAGACATACAGACTGAACGTAAGGAGATGGAAAAATATATTGCATGCAAATGGAAACCAAAAGAAAGGTGGAGTAGCAATTCTCATATCAGACAAAATAGCCTTTAAAATAAAGACTATTAGAAGAGACAAGGAAGGACACCACGTAATGATCAAGGGATTGATCCAAGAAGAAGATATAACAATTGTAAATATTTATGCATCCAATATAGGAGCACTTCAATTCATAAGGCAAATGCTAACAGCCATAAAAGGGGAAATCGACAGTAACACATTCATAGTAGGGGACTTAAACACCCCACTTTCACCCATGGACAGATCATCCAAAATGAAAATAAATAAGGAAACACAAGTTTTAAATGATACATTAAACAAGATGGACTTAATTGATATTTATAGGAGATTCCATCCAAAAGCAACAGAATACACATTTTTCTCAAGTTCTCATGGAACATTCTCCAGGATAGATCATATCTTGTGTCACAAATCAAGCCTTGGTAAATTTAAGAAAATTGAAATTGTATCAAGTATCATTTCTGACCACAACGCTATGAGACTATATCAACTACAGGAAAAGATCTGTGAAAAATACAAACACAAGGAGGCTAAACAATACACTACTTAATAACAAAGAGATCACTGAAAAAATCAAAGAGTAAATCAAAAAATATCTAGAAACAACAATGGAGACACGATGACCCAAAACCTATGGGATGCAGCAAAAGCAGTTCTAGGAGGGAATTTTATAGCAATACTATCCTAACTCAAGAACAGGAAACATCTCGAATAAACAACCTAAAATTGCACCTAAAGCAATTAGAGAAAGAAGAACAAAAAAATCCCAAAGTTAGCAGAAGGAAAAAAATCATAAAGATCAGGTCAGAAATAAATGAAAAAGAAATGAAGGAAACAATAGCAAAGATCAATAAAACTAAAAGCTGTTTCTTTGAGAAGATAAACAAAATTGATTAACAATTAGCCAGACACATAATGAAAAAAAGAGAGAAGACTCAAATCAATAGAATTAGAAACGAAAAAGAAGTAACAACTGACACTGCAGAAATACAAAAGATCATGAGAGATTACTACAAGCAACTCTATGCCAATAAAATGGACAACCTGGAAGAAACGGACAAATTCTTAGAAATGCACTACCTGCCAAGACAGAATCAGGAGGAAGTTGAAAATATGAACAGACCAATCAAAAGCACTGAAATTGAAGCTGTGAATAAAAATTTTCCAACAAACAAAAGCCCAGGACCAGATGGCTTCACAGGGGTATTCTATCAAACATTTAGAGAGCAGCTAACACCTATCCTTCTCAAACACTTCCAAAATATAGTAGAGGGAAGAACACTCCCAAACTCATTCTACGAGGTCACCATCATCCTGATACCAAAACCAGACAAGGATGTCAAAAGAAAATAAACTACAGGCCAATATCACTGATGAACATAGATGCAAATACCCTCAACAAAATACTAGCAAACAGAATCCAACAGCACATTAAATGGATCATAGACCATGATCAAGTGGGGTTTATTCCAGAAATGCACGGATTCTTCAATAGACACAAATCAATGAACGTGATACACCATATTAAAAAATTGAAGGAGAAAAACCATATGATCATCTCAATAGATGCAGAGAAAGCTTTCAACAAAATTCAACACCCTTTTATGATAAAAACCCTGCAGAAAGTAGGCATAGAGGGAACTTTCCTCAACATAAAAAGGCCATATATGACAAACCCACAGCCAACATCATCCTCAATGGTGAAAAACTGAAAGCATTTACAGTAAGATCAGGAACAAGACAAGGTTGCCCACTCTCATCACTCTTATTCAACATAGTTTCAGAAGTTTCAGCCACAGCAATCAGAGAAGAAAAGGAAATAAAAGGGATCCAAATCAGAAAAGAAGAAGTAAACCTGTCACTGTTTGCAGATGACATGATGCTATACATAGAGAATCCTAAACATGCTACTAGAAAGCTACTAGAGCTAATCAATGAATTATTAAAGTAGAAGGATACAAAATTAATGCACAGAAATCTCTGGCATTCCTATACCCTAATGATGAAAAATCTGAAAGTGAAATCAAGGAAACACTCCCATTTACCATTGCAACAAAAAGAATAAAATATCTCTGAATAAACCTACCTAAGGAGACAAAACACTTGTAGGCAGAAAATTATAAGACACTGATGAAAGAAATTAAAGATGACACAAATAGATGGAGAGATATACCATATTCTTGGATTGGAAGAATCAACATTGTGAAAATGACTCTACTAACCCAAAGCAATCTACCTATTCAATGCAATCCCTATCAAACTACTACTGGCATTTTTCACAGAACTAGAACAAAACATTTCACAACTTGTATGGAAACACAAAAGACCCCGAATAGTCAAAGCAATCTTGAGAACGAAAAACAGAGCTGGAGGAATCAGGCTCCCTGACTTCAGACTATACTACAAAGCTACAGTAATCAAGACAGTATGGTACTGGCACAAAAGCAGAAATATAGATCAATGGAACAGGACAGAAAGCCCAGAGTTAACCTACAGACATGTGGTGACCTTATATTTCATAAAGGAGACAGGAACATACAGTGGAGAAAGGACAGCCTCTTCAATTAGTGGTGCTGGGAAATTGGACAGGTACATGTAAAAGTATGAGATTAGATCACTCCCTAACACCATACACGAAAATAAGCTCAAAATGGATTAAAGACCTAAATATAAGGCCAGAAACTATCAAACTCTTAGAGGAAAACATAGGCAGAACACTCTATGCCATAAATCACAGCAAGATCCTTTTTGACCCACCTCCTAGAGAAATGGAAACAAAAATAAAAATAAACAAATGGGACCTAATGAAACTTCAAAGCTTTTGCAAAGCAAAGGAAACCATAAACCAGACCAAAAGACAACCCTCAGAATGGGAGAAAATATTTGCAAATTAAGCAACTGACAAAGGATTAATCTCCAAAATTTACAAGCAGCTCATGCAGCTCAATAACAAAAAACAAACAACCGAATCCAAAAATGGGCAGAAGACCTAAATAGACATTTCTCCAAAGAAGAGATACAGACTGCCAACAAACACATGAAAGAATGCTCAACATCATTAAGCATTAGAGAAATGCAAATCAAAACTACAATGAGATATCATCTCACACCAGTCAGAATGGCCAACATCAAAAAATCTATAAACAATAAATGCTGGAGAAGGTGTGGAGGAAAGGGAACACTCTTGCACTGCTGGTGAGAATGTGAATTGGTACAGCCAGTATGGAGAACAGTATGGATGTTCCTTCAAAAACTACAAATAAAACTACCATATGACCCAGCAGTCCCACTACTGGGCATGTACACTGAGAAAACCATAATTCAAAAAGAGTAAATTACCAAAATGTTCATTGCAGCTCTATTTACAATAGCCCAGTGATGGAAACAACCTAAGTGTCCATCATCAGATGAATGGATAAAGATGTGGCACATATATACAATGGAATATTACTCAGCCATAAAAAGAAACAAAATTGAGCTATTTGTAATGAGGTAGATGGACCTAGAGTCTGTCATACAGAGTGAAGTAAGTCAGAAAGAGAAAGACAAATACCATATGTTAACACATATATATGGAATTAAAAAAATGTCATGAAGAACCTAGGGGTAAGACAGGAATAAAGACACAGACCTACTAGAGAATGGACTTGAGGATATGGGGATGGGGAAGGGTAAGCTGTGACAAAGTGAGTGAGTGGCATGGACATATATACAGTACTAAACGTAAAATAGATAGCTAGTTGGAAGCAGCCGCATTGTACGGGGAGATCAGCTCAGTGTTTTGTGACCACCTAGAGGGGTGGGATAGGGAGGGTGGGAGGGAGGGAGATGCAAGAGGGAAGAGATATGGGAACATATGTATATGTATAACTGATTCACTTTGTTATAAAGCAGAAACCAACACACCATTGTAAAGCAATTATACTCCAATAAAGATGTAAAGATGTAAAGAAAAAAAGTTCAAAAAAAAGATACTAGAAAACGAAAATCATATTAAAGCTAAAGCAAAAAAAAAGAAATAAGATCAATGAAGAAATCAATATGACTGAAAAAGAAGATAGAAAATCAGTGAAATCCAAATCTGTTTCCCTGAGAAGACCAACAAACTCAATAATCTTCTAGCCAAACAGATCAGAAAAAAAAATAAAGATGCAAATTTCCAATGTCAGAAATGAGAGAGGTGATACCACTAAAAATTCTACACATATTAAAAGGAGAATAAGACAATATTATGAACGACTTTATGCCAATAAATTCACAACTTAGGTGAAATTGAAAAAAAAAAAGAAAAGAAAAGGGGATGAATTTTAACTTCAAAGAGCTCAGTGATGAGTTAGCACTGCTTTTGCCCAGAGTGGGAATTTGCTGAGCAAGATAATGAAGCTTCTAGGCAGACCTTCTCTTTCAGCATGCGGAATGAAAATAACCCACCTGGAGACAACTAACCCTGAGAGGGTTGTGAGAGCATAAGCAGTCTCCACTTGCAAAAGGTAAAAGCTGTCCTGACGAAGTAGGTATCAGTTAAGGCAAGGAGATAGAAGGAAAATTCAGAGAAATGTTGATGTGGGAGAGTTTTCTCATCATAAAGCAGAACCTCTAGTGAATACAGCAAAAATGTTTCAGAGGAGTGAAGCATGGAGATTGAAACCTGAGGTAGAATTTCTGGATGTGAGACGTCTTCTAGTTTACATCCTATGTCATATGCACGACCCATATCTACCAGAATTTATTAGACACCTGTGTGAAACCATTCCATGTGACAGATATCCTCAATTCTGTAACCTTCATATTCTATCTGTTCACCTGTGCCCATGCCATTCACCCCAATTCTACCACTGTATGTACATCTCACTGAAACTGTCCTATGCCCTCCAGCTCAGCAGTTGGCCCAAAAATTCAGCACAGAGAACCAAAATGTATGTTTCTGTGTAGTGCTGTATTCATTCTAATGCCATTACCAGTATGAGTGCCTGGTGCATCTAAGGAGGTATGGGGCAGGGAAGTATATGTAGGAACTTACCTGCCACCTCAGCAAAGTTCCAAACGTTAGGGACTTATATCAGGAAAATCAGTGAGGGAGAAGAGGAGAGTAAAACCTGCCAAGAACTGTCCTTAGATTCCATTCTCTACAACCATGGCCATAAAGCCTCTACTCAAACCTCCCCAACCGAATTCTTGTGATTGGGAAAACATCAGCTAGTTTTTCAATGAAATCAACATTCTTTTCCTCTCAGATCAGGGCAATACTGGGTCCAAATTATAACATTATAACAATAGGCTGGAGTAACTCTCCAGTTTGCCAGCAATTGCACAACTAGGAATTTACTTTGAAAAAATTTTTAGAGATGTGGGCAAAGATTTATTGATAAATGTATACTGCAGTCCTAACTACATAGAATAATTAAAAACAAGCAATATGTTCAATAATACAGAAATGTTTAAATACATTTTGGTACATCTGTAAAATGGAATCATGTAAAGCCATTAAAATCATGTAGGATAATATTTTCTGTCCTGTGCTAAGTTTTAAAATATATTTTCTAAGTGACAAAGAGCAATTAAAAAATAGTATGTATCTTGTAATAAATTGGAAAAATACATTCTCTCTCTCTCTTCCTCTTTACCACTTCTCTCAACCCCTCAACCCACCCTCATCTATCTATCTCTGACTAGGTTGGAAAGGCTTATGCCACCATATTAAAAGTAGTTATCTCCAGATACTACTTTTAATATAGTAGTATTACTATATTAAATAGTAATGTGGGTGATTTTTTTCTTGTCAATGTTTGTTAAGTTTTCTGCACACAGTATAAAATCATTTTATAAGTTATGAAAAATATTATTTCATTAAAAATGAATAGATTTCCTGTGGCAATTGGTCACAAATACTGTTTGAAAACCCTTGATCCATCTTCTTTAATCAGACCTTAACCTTTCCAGTTGAATTATATGAACAGATGATTTTGGAGACTGCTCTATGAACTATTAAAATGAAGCAAAAATGACCATTCTAAAATGTACATTCCAGAGATGGTTAACTATAGTAAGGAACAAGTATAATATAACCTACAATGTTATTTTCTAGGATAAAATCATTGGTAAAGCCCCCCTGCCCCTTGTATCCCAAGTATTGTTAATAAGGACCAATAGATTTTGTTTATATATGAATTTATGGGGAAATTTTTCACTTAGGTTAATACATCTGTATTTAAAAGAAATGAAACACCAGGAATTGTCTTCCCATTTCTCAAAGTTCCTGATAAGATCCACTGGACTCATTGCTAATCCTGTCTGCCACTCAGTTTTCTGGAGATGTTAATTTTGTCATATGCGTATGTAGAATACATAGAAGAGTTTTCCTTTCTTTCTCTTTATTTTTTTATCAATTCAAAATAAACTATAGGTCCAAATAGAATATATATTGACCACTGAGAGGTGGTAGGTTAGATTATGTTATTACATGGCAAATTATGCCCATTATGCCAAATCACAACCTGAAGGAAGATTTTCCTGTTCTGTGGTCTAGGAAGCACAATAACAGTCACCCTGATGTTGACCATGATGAGGGTGGCTAGGTCACCCTGACTTACTTCAGTCTGATCATTTGTATAAAGATTTTGATTTGCATCTAATAAAGGTAAGAGTTGGACAGATGGAGAAGGCAGAAAGGTATGACGATGTGGGGAAAAGGCAAAGAAAGGAACAGGAAGAGCAAAGGCATGGAAATGGTAATAAGTATGGTTATTGCAGTGGGGAGTCACCAATGATTATTCAAGGAAGTTAGTTTGGGGGAGCAATGGGTAAGACTGTATGGATAGTGTAGGGCCAGATTACGGTGGGAGCACTTTAGAAACATAATCTAGCAATGGAAACCTATCTTTTTTTTTTTTTTTTTTTGCTGTGTGCGGGCCTCTCATTGTTGTGGCCTCTCCCGTTGCGGAGCACAGGCTCCGGATGCGCAGGCTCAGCGGCCATGGCTCACGGGCCCAGCCGCTCCACGGCATGTGGGATCTTCCCAGACCGGGGCACGAACCCGTGTCCCCTGCATCGGCAGGCGGACTCTCAACCACTGCGCCACCAGGGAAGCCCTGGAAACCTATCTTAAGTATTTCAGCCTACATTGTCTTTAGTGACACATGAAACTGATATTTTAGGAAGAAAAATAGCTAACAATTATTGAGTACTTTCCCTGTTACAGGCAGTGTATTAAAATGATATTTAAGAGGGTGGCCTTTGGAGTTGGTTGGACTTGAAGACCAATCTTAACTCTGGAATTTACTAGCTAAATAACTTTAGGAAAAGTATTTTCCTGGGTTTGTTTCTTCATCTGAAAAATTGATGTGATAATATCCACCTCTTGAGGTTGTTGTATGGATCACAGAGTTTGGAGAAGGGAGAATCTGTGAACAGGGAACAGTTAGGAAGCTGTTACAATTACTGAACCTAGACAAAGATGATAAATCACTAGAATGGAGAGGGAGGACAAACTTCAAAGTAAAGGTAAAGAAGTAGGGCAGGCGACTGACACCCTTTCTCCACTCTCATTCATCTTGCAAGTTCCTTATTTCTGTTCATTTGACATAATTTGGGAAGGTGAAATTACACTTTTGAAGTATATAGTCCCTCTCTGGGCATTACCAATTGTTTGCTCATTTCCCTAGAGCTACAAATAACCATTTGCTCTCTCTGTTCACCATTTCCACATCTCCTGCAACATATGATACAAACTCCCTTTCCCCAGTCAGTTAGAAAGCAAACAAAACGTAACAGAAATCTTTCACGTTCTTACACTGTATTTTCCTTTTTTTTTTTTTTTTTTTTGATTTGCAGTTTCTTCCTCCATTCTTGAGTTTGCCAGTCAATCAGGTTTCCTGCAAATTCTCACGGAAGCAGGATTCCGTAATTTAACAAAAAGCAAAACTCAAAAAGAAAACCAATCCTGCTGTTTCTGGGCTTTGGGAAACTTGACACTTTTCCTAAACCTTCCAAGGCAGCGCTCAGTGCTTCAAAGTCCAATTCCTGCCACCAGCTAACATCAGAACAATCACTACGTAATAGGAGTCTTAAAATGCACAAGGCTTTGAGAAGGTCTTTATCACTAGTGTCTGGATTCAACGCAGAACTTCCTCTTTTAAAGAAGACATCTTATTTGCATACACTTCTGAGCAGGAAGTTACACGCAGAACTTTGAGTCTACGTGGGAAAATATCCTTCATCGCAATCTAATTTAATTCAACACTCTCTCTTTCTTTTTCTTTCTCCTTTCCCTCTTCTCAGAGAAGGAATGGTCAAAAATAAATGTTTCAACAGATCTCGCGGTGCTATTCGAGATTCCCAATTAAAAAAAAAATTTAGAAATGATGTAAACGAGCCTGTGCCTTCCGGGGTTTGGGGCTGGGACTGCCGCCCTCTGAGCCCAGTGAAAGCAGCCAAGGGAGGAGGCGGGGCTCTGGCGAGTTCCCCTTCCACCTTCCCCCACCCTTCTTTTCCAACCTCTGTAAGGCCCCTAGCTTGATTCCAGCCTTTGCTGCAGCTGCTTTCCAGGCGTTTGCAGGACTCAAACAACTACAGCCGCTGTTCCCAACCAAGATGGTGATCCGTGTGTATATTGCATCTTCCTCTGGCTCCACGGCGGTAAGGAGGGTGGGAAGCCCACCTTTGTTGTTTTTCTACACATCAGTCTCCTGCTGCCCCAGAACCGTTAAATTGCAGAAGTTAGTCTGGCAGTTTCTCCTTCGTTAGACACCCGCATTTCCCACCCCACCCCCTTCTTCCCTTTCTTCTCTTTGTTGCATCGATTTCATTTTTCCATGGAGTTTAGCTTTGTTTGCCTAGTGATGTTAGTCCCACATTTCTTCTCTGAAGAAAAAAGAAAGCTACCGAGTTTTGGTAAATGGGAGATGGTGGTATAGGGTCTTTGGGGTTAGGTGAAGAAGTCAAGAAAGTCTCACACTGGTAAGTTTCAAGAGTGGGACATTTCACATATTTGCTGTAGGTACTGAGGCAGGGGCAGGAGTGCACATCTGTAAAGGATGTAAAACATGCTGTTACTGATGATGACTGAGTGGAGGCCTACTGAGGCACTGTGATTATATTTCACAGAGTGAGACCCTTGTAATCAAATAGTTATATTTTGCCACTGTGTAGGAGGGGGTATTTAACTTCAGCCTAAAGAGTCTGTTAGAACTAGACAGAATGGGAGTAGAAGTTGGGAACAATGATATAAAGTTGTGGGTTTTCTTTTTAAACAATGTAACAAGGGACCTGTTTTTCCCTTCCATATTGTCCCTTATTTTGACCTTTTCTTTTCTTTCAAAAGATGCTACTTCAAACAGTTTCTAACTGCTTCAAATACATTGAGAACTGGAAGGGAACTAACAAGTGCCTTCTTGTGTATTTGCGGATTCCAGTGGTGGCTTCTTCAAATGATAGGGAAACCCTCTCTCATCCCCCGTGCTCTTAATTTAGAATAACAATTTTCACCAGTTGTGGGGAGAAATAGGCTAAGCTGGAGTGAAAGCAGAGTGTATATTCATGGTAAATGAAAGTGTCTCTGTGTTTCACAGCTCAGGAGAAAAGCCAACAGTGGCAAGAGCAGATGTGTGGGATCAGAATGTAGAATGTATGAACCCCCTCCCTCTTCTGAGCTTCAGAGCAGCAGCTATCCCATGTTTTCTGTTGCTGTTGTGTTTTTGTTTTTGTTTTGTTTACCCCCTAAGAGGGTTTGGAATAGAACTGAAAGTTGCGTGAAATCACAAGGAGTTTGAACCTTCAACTTGTCTTCTCTGGCTACCACTTGTGGGTGTGTTTAGACAGTTTTGAAATAGAATACTTAAAGTTACACTTTTGGAGCAAGTTTAGGTTGGAAAAAAGAAAACTTTTTATATTGTCTTTGAACTTCACTTTATGAGCCTCTTGCCTTATTATTTTCCATATATATTATGATATTTAAAATATGTTAAAGCTGCCCAGAGTCTCAATTCCAATAAAATAATTGTAAAATTTAAAACATCAGCTTAATACCTTTAGTTAAATCCCTAATTAGGTTGGGCAGATCAGGAAGCTAGTTTTGGTGATTTCACTTTGGGTAACGTGCAGTTTCAGTACTGCTATTTATTCTTTGCTTTCTTGCTCTTCTACCCCTCCCTGAAAAGCAGATTCAAGAAGAAACTCCTTTCAGAATTTCTATTCAAATAAGAACAACTATACCTCTCTCTTTGTTAAGACTTAAGTTTCTTAGGGCCTTAAAAATGACTACTGTCTCCTACTATGTACATTATTAGATTCCATTGTTGAAGACTATGCAAATAAGAAATATTTATGCTTTTTTTGTTTTGTTTCAATTGTTTTTCTTATGGGTAATTATAAATTTGTTTGTTGTTGCAGTAATTATAGTTCCTATGAGCCTGATATCAAAATTCTACTGCATATTGCCAAAATAAATTCTTATTGTATTATAATCTTATAGTACTTTTAAATAATATTAAAACAGGATAAAATGAGTATACTTCAGAAGAGCTCCTTTGTAACATAAATGGGGACTCTTCAGCTTGCAATACTAAGGTTTTTTCCTTTAAGAAAGCTGTCATGTTGTTTTTAACATACGGTTTAGAAATTTTGGGGCAAACATCCTAACACGAATCCAGCAATTGTACAAAGTGAGATGCTTCTATAAGTGACTAAGTGTAGTTTTCTGAAGAGCATTTAAAAGAAAGCTTTTGGTTTTGGATTATGAATCTTTGACTATTTTCTTACTCCTGCTAGTGATTTTCATAAAAATAACCAATACTAGATGTTGTATCAGGCAAGGGAGGATCTATGATTATTGCAACTTAGTGTGACCTTAAGACTCCCTTTCCTTCATAGACCAATTTAAAAAAAAAAAACTTTTCAAACTTGTACTCAACTCTGCCGTAATACAGAGGTATAGCACTTGCTTCTCAAAAGTTTATAAATGAGGGCTTCCCTGGTGGTGCAGTGGTTGAAAGTCCGCCTGCCGATGCAGGGGACACGGGTTCGTTCCCCTGTCCGGGGAGATCCTACATGCCGCGGAGCAGCTGGGCCCGTGAGCCATGGCCGCTGAGCCTGCGCGTCCGGAGCCTGTGCTCCGCAACGGGAGAGGCCACAGCAGTGAGAGGCCCGCGGACCGCAAAAAAAAAAAAAAAAAAAAAAAAAAGTTTAGAGATGAAAGCAGGTATATTGGTTTTTTTTGTTTGTTTTGTTTTTTTTTCTGCCTCTCCCGTTGCGGAAGACAGGCTTTGGACGCGCAGGCTCAGTGGCCATGGCTCACGGGCCCAGCCGCTCGGGAGCATGTGGGATCTTCCCAGACTGGGGCACGAACCCGTGTCCCCTGCATCGGCAGGCGGACTCTCAACCACTGCGCCACCAGGGAAGCCCAAGGTACATTAGTTTTTGCAATGGATTTCTTGATAGTAGCCATAATAGTGTTAGTAAGTAGGAACACTTAAGTGTGTCGGGTAGAATCTCATTTTTTCTTGGCAATTTCTAGTCCTATGAGTTAGATACTATGATTATCTCTGTTTTCAAGATAAGGAAATACAGGTTCAGAGAGGTTAAACAACTTTCTCAAGGTCACACAAATAGTAAGCCACAGAGCTTGAATTCAACACAAGCTGTTTGAATCCAAATGACATATGTTTAAAGAAATACATTGTCCCAGTGATGCCTGACATCTAGGAGGCATGCAGAGATAAATGTGAACATGAGATGAGAGGTACAGAAGGGAGTAAGTCCTGTAAGTGGAATTGCTTGGGCATATACATACAGGAGAATAGAAAAATGAGGAGCTAGTGTAGAGGAGGGATAGCGTGTCTAAAGGTGAATGTCAGTAAGTAGGCTAAATTCACTGAAGGCCAGGAAGATAGAGAAGATGCAGATTTGAAACTGGTCTAGTATAGGTCAAGGTGAAAATTCAGGTCTTAATACTTTTTTTTTTTTTTATGAAAACCATTTAGCAAGAATGCACCTCCCAAGTTGTTTGTCAGTAGGAAGTGATTTCTGCCTGTTCAAAACTGTTTGTGCATGTTTTGACCTATTGTAACAAAATAATATACGCCATATTTTTCCTCGAAATTGTAATGTCCTGTAAGTTTGCATTTAATGGAAAAAGACTAGTAAGCACAGAACCTATAATAAACTTAATAAATTTCAATAACTTTTAACAAAAATCAACATTGGCCTTTGATCAGGATTGCTAGAGAGATGATAGCTTGGAGAATTATAACTGGTTTGGAGCTTTCTTCCCATACTTCTTTTCCTCAGATCCATAATAATCTGCATTTCACAGTCTCTATGCATTTTAGGTGTACTTGATGTAGAAATTTTAAGATTGTGGTAGATAGATAGATTGTATATTTCTGAGGGTGTTATTTATGGCCTAACTTTTGTAAAATGATCTCTTTTATGACTGCTAAAACATAAACTAGTTGTAGCTTGGATTGTCCATATAGTAAATGAAATATATGTGATTTTCCTCTGTGGCATTATTCTGTGCACAAGTTATAGAAACAAGCAAATAAAATGAACACTTGCGATTGCCAAATCATTAGTCACTAGGCAGTATTTTCTTCATTGGGATAATATGGATGTAGAACAACAAGCCACAGTTCTTCATCTATATGATTCAAAAGTAATTGCATTTAGGTGAAGAGTATTTTGCTCCTCTGTCTCTTTTTTTTTCATGGGAAGGCATTTTATTTTAAATATGACAGTGTGTGTATGTCAATCCCAAACTCCCAATCTATCCCCCCCCACATCCCCCCTGGTAACCATAGTTTATTCTCTAAGTCTGTGAGTCTGTTTCTGTTTTGTAAATAAGCTCATTTGTATCATTTTTTTTGATTCCGCATATAAGCGATATCATATGATATTTGTATTTCTCTGTCTGACTTACTTCACTTAGTATGATAATCTCCAGGTGCATCCATGTTGCTGCAAATGGCATTATTTCATTCTTTTTAATGGCTGGGTATTATTCCATTATATATATATACCACATCTTATTTATCCATTAATCTGTCGATGGACATTTAGGTTGCTTCCCTGTCTTGGCTATTGTAACAGTGCTGCAGTGAACATTGGGGTGCATGTATCCTTTCCAACCATGGTTTTCTCTGGATATATGCCCAGGAGTGTGATTGCTGAATTATATGGTAGCTCTATTTTTAGTTTTTAATGAACCTCCATACTGTTCTCCATGCTCGCTGTACTAATTTACATTCCCACCAACAGTGTAGGAGATTTCCCTTTTCTCCACACCCTCTCCAGCATTTATTGTTTGCAGACTTTTTGATGATGGCCATTCTAACTGGTGTGATGTGATATCTCAATGCAGTTTCGATTTGCATTTCTCTAATAATTAGCAATGTTGAGTGTCTTTACATGTGCCTCTTGGCCATCTGTGTGTCTTCTTTGTAGAAATGTCTCTAGGTCTTCTGCATATTTTTGATTGGGTTATTTGTTTTATTTTTGATATTGAGCTTCATGAGCTGTTTGTAAATTTTGGAGATTAATCCCTTGTCAGTTGCTTTGTTTTCAAATATTTTTCTCCCATTCTGTGGGTTGTCTTTTCATTTTGTTTATGGTTTCCTTTGCTGTGCAAAAGCTTTGGGGTTTATTTAGGTCCCATTTGTTTATTTTTGTTTTCATTTGCATTACTCTGGGAGATAGATCAAAAAAGAACTTGCTGTGATTTATATCAAAGAGTGTACTGCCTACGTTTTCCTCTAAGAGTTTTATAGTGTCTGGTCTTACATTTAGGTCTTTAATCCATTTT
This sequence comes from Stenella coeruleoalba, assembly GCF_951394435.1. NCBI lineage: Eukaryota > Metazoa > Chordata > Mammalia > Artiodactyla > Delphinidae > Stenella > Stenella coeruleoalba. Next base: position 63,215,733 of record NC_137152.1, read on the forward strand.
GAGGGTTTTTTTGTGTGTGTGGTGTTAAAGAATATTCTAATTTCATTTTTTTATATGTAGCTGTTCAGTTTTCCCAGCACCATTTAGTGAAGAAACTGTCTTTCTTCCATTTTATAGTCTTGTCTCCTTTGTCATAGATTAATTGCCATAGTTGTGTGGGTTTATTTCTGGGTTGTCTATCTTGTTCCATTGAGCTATAATTCTGTTTTTGTGCCAGTACCATACTGCTCTGATGACTGTAGCTTTGTAGTATAGTCTGAAGTCATGGAGCCTGATTCCTCCAGCTCTGTTTTTCTTTCTCAAGATTGCTTTGGGGCTTCCCTGGTGGTGCAGTGGTTGGGAGTCCACCTGCCGATGCAGGGGACACGGGTTCATGCCCTGGTCCAGGAAGATCCCACATGCCGCAGAGTGGCTGGGCCCGTGAGACATGACCACTGAGCCTGCGCGTCCGGAGCCTGTGCTCCACAACGGGAGAGGCCACAACAGTGAGAGGCCCACATACTGCAAAAAAAAAAAACAAAAAAAAAACACAAAAACCAAAAAAGATTGCTTTGGTTGCTTGGGGTCGTTCATGTCTCCATACAAATTTTAAGATTTTTTTGTTCTAGTTCTATGAAGAATGCCATTGGTAATTTGATAGAGATTGTACTGAGTCTGTAGACTGCCTTGTGTAGTATAGTCATTTTGACAATACTGATTCTTACAATCCAAGGACATGGTATATATTTCCATCTGTCTGTGTTGTCTTTGATTTCTTTCATCAGCATCTTATAGTTTTCGGAGTACAGGTCTTTTGTCTCCTTAGGTAGGTATATTCCTAAGTTTGTTATTTTTTTTTTTGATGTGATGGTAAATGGTATTGTTTCTTTAATTTCTCTCTCTGATCTTTCATTGTTAGTGTATATAAATGTAACAGATGTCTGTATTAATTTTGTATCCTGCAACTTTACTGAATTCATTGATGAGCTCTAGGAATTTTCTGGTAGCATCTTTAGGATTTTCTGTGTACAGTATCATGTTGTCTGCAAACAATGACAGTTTTTCTTCTTTTCCAATTCGAATTCCTTTTATTTCTTTTTCTTCTGTGATTACCATAGCTAGGACTTCCAAAACTATGTTGAAAAAAGTGACTAGAGTGGACATCCTTGTCTTGTTCCCGATCTTAGAGGAAATGCTTTCAGCTTTTCACCATTAGTATGATGTTAGCTGTAGGTTTGTCATATATGGTAGCTTCTCTGTCTTTGTATTTATAAATTGAACATCAATTTGATGTATGCTATGGTCTTTGTCGTAGCTGCCAAGGTTTGTTTGAATGCTGTGTAAAGTTATTCATAAACTAAGAGAAAACTTAGAAACTCTTCATGAGATGACTGTTTGGATATGCTTTCTGGATGCCCTGAACAATGGAAAATGGCAGCTCTCCCATGGCAAATGCGGGAACTCAAGATCATTGCCTTCAGATTGGTGCCCTATATTTGGTGACTGATTTCCTTAAACACACAGCAACAATGGCAAAGCCTTTGGAATACTTAGGCCCAATTTAAAGAGGCTTGGGAAACACAGTTATCAATGATGGTGATTATATGGTACTTGAAAGTAGAATGGTTATAAGAAAGAATATATTGCAGAAGGGTAGTAAAAGTTTCCTAATCTGGTAGGATAAAGGGATAAAATAGGTTCATTTTTGCTCAAAGACTAGTTACTCTATTGAGGAAAGGGTTTTGATCAATAAACTGTAAGGTCAACCCTCCCCCTAGGTTGAGCTGGAAAAAAAAATTGAAGCCCCAGACACAATCAGATAGAATGTTCTAATTCTCTGTAGTTAATCTCTAAATTCTTTTCTAAAATATATATTATGCCATAAAACATATATATTTTACAGGAATATTTTCTGCTTTAATTGAATTTTCAAGGGTGAATGTTGTGTTTCATTTCTTACCGATAAAATTAAACAGGTTGACAATTTGTTGATGACTATCTGACCATCTGTTTGCTTTCAGCTCTAATTTGCAACCCACCAGAAAACCTTTTAAACCCAGTACTTAATTACTTCTTCTGATGCAGACCAAAATTAAACAAACATATGTTTAGAGAGAAGGGGCAGCTCATTTATGATGACTATTTTTATTAATATGAGAGCAAAGCTGACTTTTCACACTTGGCCAATAGAGAAGAATTCTAAGCAAGGGGATTATTTTCTAGCTCAGTCCCTCACGTTCTGGCTTTATTAGTTTGTTTGAACTGTTTTAGGTTGCCAGAACATCAGGCAAAAGTTAAATATAAACTATAAAATATCATGACAAATTAAAAAATTATTATATTTAATAGTATTCAGTATTAGTGATGCTAGATTTTTGTTTCATTACTTTTCATTAATGTGACTAATCAAAATTTGACTTTAGTAATAGTAAAGCCTAACATTTATTTATGCATTGTGTATGTCAGGCACTGTACCCAGTGCTTTACATACTTTATTTCAATTAGTTTAATACTTGTGGTAACATTTTGAGGTAAGTACTAGTAATAGATCCATTTCATGTAAGTGGAAGGGATATCTCTAAGACCCAGAAACTAGGTACATTGCTCAAGATCAAACAGTTAAAAATGGCAGAACTGGGATTAGAACCCCGGTTGTTCTGACTCCAGAACTGGCTCCTAAACACTGTGCTATTTACACTCCCTTTTAGAGTAGAGATATTGGACAGAAATTGTGTCAATAATACATTAAAATCTTATCATGTGATTGGGAATCTATAACTGCCATTTAATAACTGGATGATGCCTGAAAAGAAAGAGAAAGGCTGGATGATGCCTAACTAGGCAAATGTGTCTTCATCCATAATCTGCATGTGAGAGTTAGGTGGAAGTGAGGGAGATAGGTTAGTAGCAACAATTTCATATACAATTTAGTTCTTTTTAAAATAAAATTGCCTAACCAAGGGCACATTTTTAAATAGCATTTGTGACACATATTGAACTTTTATGACTTTGGTTCTCTTCCCTGAAAACTATCTTTGTGTGGTTATAGACCAGCATAATTAAAATGTGGCTTTTTATGATTCTATAAATCTGAATTGATCAAGAAAGCAGTACATCTATGGCTTGTAAACTCTGGTTCTGGACTCTAGCCTTTGAGTTCTGTTCTTTTTGCTTAGTCCTTTCTGGAAATAAGACCCTATCATAGAGTTAGAGCAGAGCCAGTTTTGCTGAGGGGATCTCCAGCAGTGAGTCAAGACAAAAAGAACTTCACCTTTTAGACACCGGAGAAAGTTCATCCCAGTTAAGAGTTACAACATGGGAAAATTTTGTCTGTTTGTTTCACCACTACTCAGCCAATTGTTTTACCATTAGTGCAGCATATTTCTCAACACTGAAATTAAAACAGTAAATATATATTTAATAATGGCTGTATTTTATGAGAAACCATTCTATCCAGTGTGATTTGGAAGCAAGATGAGTGTAGACAAGTACTTAATATGTTAAAAATATGATAAAACATTGCACTTTAATTTCTCATGCAAATAATTTGTCAGCTTTAGTTGATAATAATAACAGCTATCATTCTTTGAGCTCTTAAAATGTGCCAGGCATAGTGGTAAGAACTTTAGGTGTGTTATTTAATTCTTGTGACAACCCAATGAAGTCAGTATTCCTATTATGTCCATTATTTTCTTCCTTTTTTTCCTTCTTTTTTATTGTGATATAGTTGGTTTACAATATTATATGTTTTAGGTGTACAACCAGTGATTCACAGTTTTTAAAGGTTGTGCTCCATTTATAGTTAATATAAAATATTGGCTATATGCCGTGTGCTGTACAATATATCCTTGTAGCTTATACATTTTACACATAGTAGTTTGCATCTCTTAATCCCCTGTTATTTTTCCTATTTTTAGGAAGAGGAAACAGGCTCAGAGAGCTAGCAATGTCAGAGAGCTAGCAAAGCACCCCTCGTGTCTGTCTGATTCCAGAGCCCATAATCTTAACCTTTATGCTGTTCTGCCTACTGAGTGTTATTTATTCATAACCCAGTATGAATGTAGCTATGAAACTACTTTAAAAGTCATTGTAAAATTGCTTTTCTTCTGAACTTGGAAAATCATGAAAAGTACTTCTTAATTGGTCTATAGCAGTACCAAGAATAATTCTAGTGGCCTGTTACATCATGTAAAAAACTTAAAATTCTTTAGAGCAGAAAATTAAAGTCATAATAGCTTAGTGTATATGATTAGTTAGATTGCAGAACATGTACTTTTATCCCAATATAAGAAAATTACCTTGTGTAAGACAGTCTAACTAAAAGTAGATAAGACACATTGGTTGGGGAAGGGAATTTAAGTTTTTAACTAGAGCATGTAGATTTAGGGTGAGGTATGCGTTATGTCCTGTTGTCTGTGTGATTTGAGTACATCACTAAACCTTTGTTTCTCATTACCCTAACAAGTGAAATATAAATGACATAAAATTAAGAGTATTATGGAAGAAAACTTCTGCAAGTATCGTCATTGGGAATCTATTACTGAAAATTGTAGAACCTGATCTCATACTTTCAGAAATTTAAACATAATTAATTGGTCTTGCACATCAACTAAATATTTTGAACTCAAAAAACGGAAGTGGTTGGGGTGAAGATTTTTCAATGAGTTTCTACTTAAAAAAATTAGAAATAAATGTCTTAACTTAAATCTTCAGAGCACTATTGAGGGGGCACTCAGGCTTGGTGGTGGTGATATAGAGACTGGGCCAGGCAATAAGACAAACACCTGGTGAGTTTTTTAACATCTTAATTAGAATATAATTGCTTTACAATAGTGTGTTAGATTCCGCTGTATAACAAAGTGAATCAGCTATACATATACATACAACCCCATATCTCCTCCCTCATGCATCTCCCTCCCACACTCCCTATCCCACGCCTCTAGGTGGACAAAAAGCACCAAACTGATCTCCCTGTGCTGTGTGGTTGCTTCCCACTAGCTATCTATTTTACATTTGATAGTGTATATATGTCCATGCCACCCTCTCACTTTGTCCCAGCTTACACATCCCCCTCCCCGTGTCCTCAAGTCCATTCTCTATGTCTGCGTATTTATTCCTGTCCTGCCCATAGGCTCTTCAGAACCATTTTTTTTTTAGATTCCATATATATGTGTTAGCATATGGTATTTGTTTTTCTCTTCCGGACTTACTTCACTCTGTATGACAGACTCTAGGTCCATCTACCTCACTACAAATAACTCAATTTTGTTTCTTTTTATGGCTGAGTAATATTCCATTGTATATATGTGCCACATCTTCTTTATCCATTCATCTGTTGATGGACTCTTAGGTTGCTTCCATGTCCTGGCTATTGTAAATAGAGCTGCAATTAACATTGTGGTACATGACTCTTTATTTGTTGTTGTTTAATTAATTAATATATTTTTGGCTGTGTTGGGTCTTTGTTTCTGTGTGAGGGCTTTCTCTAGTTGTGACAAGCAGGGGCCACTCTTCATTACATTGTGCAGGCCTCTCATTGTCGCGGCCTCTCTTGTTGTGGAGCACAGGCTCCAGATGTGTAGGCTCAGTAGTTGTGGCTCACGGGCCCAGTTGCTCTGCAGCATGTGGGATCTTTCCGGACCAGGGCTCGAACCTGTGTCCCCTGCATTGGCAGGCAGATTCTCAAGCACTGCGCTACCAGGGAAGCCCTACATGACTCTTTTTGAATTATGGTTTTCTCAGGGTATGTGCCCAGAAGTGGGATTGCTGGGTCGTATGGTAGTTCTATTTTTAGTTTTTTGAGGAACCTCCATACTGTTCTCCATAGTGGCTTTATCAATTTATATTCCCACTAAAAGTGCAAGAGGGTTCCCTTTTCTCCATACACTCTCCAGCATTTATTCTTTGTAGATTTTTTGATGATGTCCATTCTTACTGGTGTGAGGTGATACCACATAGCAGTTTTGATTTGCATTTCTATAATGATTAGTGATGATGGGCATCCTTTCATGGGTTTGTTGGTAATCTGTATACCTTCTTTGGAGAAATGTCTATTTAGGTCCTCTGCCCACTTTTGGATTGGGTTGTTTGTTTTTTTGTTATTGAGCTGCATGAGCTGCTTATAAATTTTGGACATTATTCCTTTGTCAGTTGCTTCATTTGCAAATATTTTCTCCCATTCTGAGGGTTGTCTTTTTGTCTTGTTTATGGTTTCCTTTGCTATGGAAAAACTTTTAAGTTTGATTAGGTCCCATTTGTTTATTTTTGTTTTTATTTCCATTTCTCTCAGAGGTGGGTCAAAAAGGATCTTGCTGTGATATGTCATGGAATGTTCTGCCTATGTTTTCCTCTAAGTGTTTGATAGCGTCTGGCCTTACATTTAGGGCTTTAACCCATTTGAATTTATTTTTGTGTATGGTATTAGGGAGTGTTCTAATATCATTCCTTTACATGTAGCTATCCAGTTTTCCAAGCACCACTTATTGAAGAGGCTGTCTTTTCTCCATTGTATATTCTTGCCTCCTTTATCAAAGATAAGGTGACCATTGGTTCATGGGTTTATCTCTGGGATTTCTATCCTGTTCCATTGATCTATCTTTCTGTTTTATTGCCAGTACCATACTGTCTGGATTACTGTAACTTTGTAGTATATTCTTAAATCGGGAAGCCTGATTCCTCCAATTCCGTTTTTCTTTCTCAAGATTGCTTTGGCTATTCGGGGTCTTTTGTGTTTCCATACAAATTGTGAAATATTTTGTTCTGGTTCTGTGAAAAATTCCATTGGTGATAGGGATTGCATTGAATGTGTAGATTGCTTTGGGTAGTAGAGTCATTTTCACAATGTTGATTCTTCCAATCCAAGAACATGGTATATCTCCCCATCTGTTTGTATCATCTTTAATTTCTTTCTTTCGTGTCTTATAGTTTTCTGCATACAGGTCATTTGTCTCCTTAGGTAGGTTTATTCCTAGGTATTATATTCTTTTTGTTGCAGTGGTACATGGGAGTGTTTCCTTAATTTCTCTTTCGGATTTTTCATCATTAGTGTATAGGGATGCAAGAGCTTTCTGTGCATTAATTTTGTATAGTGCTACTTTACCCAATTCATTGATTAGCCCTAGTAGTTTTCCGGTAGCATCTTTAGGATTCTCTCTATATAGTATCATGTCATCTGCAAACAGTGACAGCTTTACTTCTTCTTTTCCAATTTGGATTTCTTTTATTTCATTTTATTCTCTGATTGCTGTGGCTAAAACTTCCAAAACTATGTTGACTAATAGTAGTGAGAATGGACAACATTTTCTTGCTCCTGATCTTAGAGGAAATGGTTTCAGTTTTTCACCATTGAGGATGATGTTGGCTGCGGGTTTGTCATATTTGCCCTTTATTATGTTGAGGTAAGTTCCCTCTATGCCTACTTTCTGGAGGGTTTTTATCATAAATGGGTGTTGAATTTTGTCAAAAGCTTTTTCTGCACCTATTGAGATGATCATATGGTTTTTCTCCTTCAATTTTTAATATGGCTTATCACATTGATTTATTTGCATACATTGAAGAATCCTTGAGTTCCTGGGGTAAACCCCACTTGATCTTGGTGTATGATCCTTTTAATGTGCTGTTGGTTTCTGTTTGCTGGTATTTAGTGGAGGATTTTTGCATCCATGTTCTTTATTGATATGGGCCTGTAATTTTCTTTTTTTGTGGCATCTTTGTCTGGTTTTGGTGTCAGGGTGATAGTGGCCTCGTAGAATGTGTTTGGGAGTGTTCCTCCCTCTGCTATATTTTGGAAGAGTTTGAGAAGGATAGGGGTTAGTTGTTCTCTAAATGTTGATAGAATTCACCTGTGAAGCCATCTTGTCCTCGGCTTTTTTTGTTGGAAGATTTTAAATCACTGTTTCAATTTCAGTGCTTGTGATTGGTCTGTTTATATTTTCTATTATTTCTTCCTTGTTCAGTCTGAGAAAGTTGTGTTTGTCTAAGATTTTTTCCATTTCTTCCAGGTTGTCCATTTTATTGGCATATAGTTCTTGTAGTAATTTCTCATGATCCTTTGTATTTCTGCAGTGTCAGTTGTTACTTCTCCTTTTCATTTCTAATTCTATTGATTTGAGTCTCCTCCCTGTTTTAATCAATGAGTCTGGCTAATGGTTTATCAATTTTGTTTATCTTCTCAAAGAACCAGCATTTAGTTTTATTGATTTTTGCTATTGTTTCCTTCATTTATTTTTCATTTATTTCTGATCTGATCTTTATGATTTCTTTCCTTCTGCTAACTTTCAGGTTTTTTGTTCTTTTTTCTCTTATTGCTTTACCTGTAAAGTTAGGTGGTTTATTTGAGATGTTTCTTTTTTCTTGAGGTAGGATTGTTCTGCTATAAACATCCCTTTTAGAACTACTTTTGCTGCATCCCTTAAGTTTTGGTTCATAACGTCTTCATTGTCATATGTTTCTTGGAATTTTTTGATTTCCTCTTTGAGTTCTTCAGTGATCTCTTGGTTATTTAGTAGTGTATAGTTTAGCCTCCTTGTGTTTGTATTTTTACACATTTTTTTCCTCTAATTGATACATAGTCTCAGAGCATTGTGGTTGAAAAAGAAACTTGATACAGTTTTAATGTTCTTACATTTACCAAGGGTTGGTTTGTGACCCAAGGTATGATCTGTCCTGGAAAATGTTCCATGAGCACTTGAGAAGAAAGTGTAATCTGCTGTTTCTGGTTGAAATGTCATATAAATATCAATTAAGTTCATCTTGTTCAATGTATCATTTAAAGCTTGTGTTTCCTTACTTATTTTCATTTTGGATGATCTGTCCATTGGTGAAAATGGGGTGTTAAAAGTCCCCTACTATGATTGTGTTCCTGTTGATTTCCCCTTTTATGGCTGTTAGCATTTGCCTTATATATTGATGTGCTCCTATGTTGGGTGCGTAATATTTAAAATTATTATATCTTCTTCTTGTATTGATCCCTTGACCATTATGTAGTGTCCTATTTTGTCTCTTGTAATAGTCTTTATTTTAAAGTCTATTTTGTCTGATAGGTGAACTGCTACGCTATCTTTCTTTTGATTTCCATTTGCATGGAATATCTTTTTTCCATCCCCTCACTTTCAATCTGTATGTGTCCCTAGGTCTGAAGTGTGTTTCTTGTTTTTGTATCCATTCATCCAGTCTATGTCTTTTGTTGGGAGCATTTAATCCACTTACATTTAAGGTTATTATCAATATGTATGTTTCTATTACTATTTTCTTAATTGTTTTGTATTTGTTATTTTAGATATTTTCCTTCTCTTTTGTTTTCTGCCTAGAGAAGTTCCTTTAGCATTTGTTGTAAAGCTTGTTTGGTGGTGCTGAATTCTTTTAGCTTTTGCTTGTCTGTAAAGTTTTTAATTTCTCTGTCAAATCTGAATGAGATCCTTCCAGGGTAGAGTAGTCTTGGTTGTAGATTTTTCCCTTTCATCACTTTAAATATGTCCTGCCACTCCCACTCCCTTCTGGCTGGCAGAGTTTCTGCTGAAGAATCAGCTGTTAACCTTATGGGGATTCCCTTGTATGTTATTTGTTGTTTTTCCCTTGCTGCTTTTAATATTTATTCTTTGTATTTAATTTTTGATACTTTGAATAATATGCGTCTTGGTGTGTTTCTCCTTGGATTTATCCTGTATGGCACTCTCTGTGCTTCCTGGACTTGATTGACTATTTCCTTTCCCATATAGTTTCCTATTTTCAACTATAATCTCTTCAAATATTTTTTCAGTCCTTTTATTTTTCTCTTCTTCTTCTGGAACCCCTATAATTTGCATGTTGGTGTGTTTAATATTGTCCTAGAAGTCTTTGAGATTGTCCTTAATTCTTTTCATTCTTTTTTCTGCTCTGCAGTAGTTATTTCCATTATTTTATCCTTCCGGTCACTTATCCATTCTTCTGTCTCAGTTATTCTGCTATTGATTCCTTCTAGAGAATTTTTAATTTCATTTAGTATGTTGTTCATCATTGTTTGTTTACTCTTTAGTTATTTTAGGTCCTTGTTAAATGTTTCTTGTGTTTTCTCCATTCTATTTTGGATCATCTTTACTATCATTACTCTGAATTCCTTTTCAGGTAGACTACCTATTTCTTTTACATTTGGTTGGTCTGGTGAGTTTTTACCTTGCTCCTTCATCTGCTGTGTATTTTTCTGTCTTCTCAGGTTGCTTAAGTTACTGTTCTTGGGTTCTCCGTGTCACAGGCTGCAGGTTCGTAGTTCCCGTTGTTTTTGGTGTCTGCTCCCAGTGGGTAAGGTTGGTTCCGTGGGTTCCATAGGCTTTCTGGTGGAGGGGACTGGTGCCTGTGTTCTGGTGGATGAGGCTGGATCTTGTCTTTCTGATGGGCAAGACCACGTCCAGTGGTTTGTTTTGGGGTGTCTGTGACCCTTTTATGATTTTAGGCAGCCTCTCTGCTAATGGGTGGGGTTGTGTTCCTGTCTTGTGAGTTGTTTGGCATAGGGTGTCCAGCACTTTAGCTTGCTGGTCATTGAGTGGAACTGGGTCTTAGCGTTGAGGTGGAAATTTCTGGGAAAGCATTTGCCCTTTGATATTACATGAGGCCAGGAGGTCTCTGGTGGACCAATGTCCTGAACTCGGCTCTCCCACCTCAGAGGGTCAGACCTGACACCTGGCCAGAACACCAAGACTGTTTCAGCCACATGGCTCAGAAGTAAAGTGAGAAAAAGAAAGAAGAAATAAAGAAAGAAAAGAAAGAAAGAAAGAAAGAAAGAGAGAAAGAAAGAAAGAAAGAAAGAAAAGAAAGGAAGGAAGAAAGGAAGGAAGAAAGGAAGAGAAAGGAAGAAAGAAAGAGATAAATTGATAAAATAAAATAATATTATTAAAATAGAAAAAAAATATTTAAAATTAAAAATGAAAAGATCTAATAAAAAAAGAAAGAGAGAAAGAAAAAAGAAAGCAACCAAATCAAAAAACAAACTCACCAGTGATAACAAGTGCTAAAAAACATACTACAAAAAAACAAAATGAACAAAAAAAAGGACAGTCGGAACCCTAGGACAAATGGCAAAAGCAAAGCTATACAGACAAAAATCACACAAAGAAACATACACATACACACTCACAAAAAGAGAAAAAAGGGAAAAATAGATAGATAGATAGATAAAAAAGAAAGAGATCAACCATATCTATAAAGAAATCTACCAATGATAATAAGCTCTATATGCTAAACTAAGATAAACATGAAACCAGAAACAAATTAGATGCAAAATGCAAACCCCAAATCTACAGTTGCTCCCAGAGTCTACCACTTCAACTTTGGGATGATTCGTTGTCTATTCAGGTATTCCACAGATGCAGGATACATCAAGTTAATTGTGGAGATTTAATCTGCTGCTCCTGAGGCTGCTGCGAGAAATTTCCCTTTCTCTTCTTTGTTCTCATAGCTCCTGGGTTTCAGCTTTGGGTTTGGCCCCCCTCTGCATGTAGGTCACCTGAGGGCATCTTTTGGGAAGTTTGAGGTCTTCTGCCAGAATTCAGTTGGTGTTCTGTAGGAATTGTTCCACATGTAGATGTAGTTTTGATGTATTTGTGGGGAGGAAGGTGATCTCCATCACTTATTCCTCCACTGTCTTGACGGTGCCCCCACACCTGGTGAGTTTTAAAGGGTATAAGTAGGAAGTGTGACAAGATCCAGAATAAGGCCAATTCTATACCAGACTTGGAGTTTATGTGATTTTTTAAAAAAGAAGTTGTTGAAAGGCAAATATAAAAATATTGTAGGATAATGTGACTAAATATTTACTTTGTCCAGTTGCATTAGGACTTATCATTATACTTTGAAGTTCAAATTGAAGAATGATTTTTGTTTAGTATGTATTTGTATCCCTTTTATTGTATGGTTATGATCAGGGTCTGCATGGGGGCTTAAGAGAGGTGTATGCATATATCTGTCTTGGCATTTAGTCTGACTCTACCGAAAAGTTGACCTTGAACTAAAGCTACACATCCCAGTGGATCCTTACACTGCCCAAATGTCAGGGACTGTGTGAGGGAGGTCCCACCAACCACACAGCATGTATATTCTTTCAGAAATTTGGTGACTCTAGATTTCATGAAAAGTGATGTACCATGTGATGTTTTGAAACACAAAGCATCTAACACAATATTATCTAAATAATTCATGTCTGGATACCTAAGTAGATTTACTATAAATCAATATCTAATTACTTTTTGAAAATCATTCATTTACAGAGATGGATTTTAGTTTTTCACTGCATAACGTGGTTGAATAGAGAAGTATTAGAATTGTACCTTCAGGTTAATGTATAAAACTAGGGTCACAGTGCGTAAACGTCTTATTGCTTGGAATATATAGAGAACATCTAAAAAGGGGCTATCATTATAAGAATTAAATACCATATTGTGCAACAGCTTATGTTAAGAGATTCTGTGGGAAGAAAAATTGCATAACCTGAACTTTTGGGTTGTCAAAACATGTATCTGTCCAGTAAGCAATTAAAAGGAAAGGTAGTTAGACAATTTCCTAATGAGTGAGATAATTATGACCTAATTCTATACCCATGTTTGCAAAAGGACCACCATTTGATGTCCTTATAAGGCTTCGTGAAAATATTTGAAGTTGCAATGGTGGACATTAATTTATGTGTCTATTTTGTTTTAATAAAAATGTATAGCAATTTTCATTTCATATGATTAGTTGTGAACCTTTATTATATGTAAAAGAATATGATAAAAAAGACAGATGCATGTTGTTGTATATAATAGCATTAATTTTTTTTCTAAATATTTTCTCAAGCTATAGAGATTGTTTCTACTATAGTAATTGTTTTCAAGTTACGTAATGCAGGTTTCTGCACATAAAAGAACAGATATTAAAGCCAAGTCAAAACATTGAACAAACTTAATAGTATATGTATACATACATACCATATAAACACTTGGCAGAGATGCTCAAGTGCAGAGCCTTACATAGGGTAGACAGTTTGAATAAATTATATGGGCAGGTCCTGCTAATGCTGGACCTATAGGCTGTGTTGGGAATTTTCTTCCTTTCACCCCCGAATTTATTAATTCATTGAGAAAATATTTATTGCCATCCACTGGGCTAGACTCTGGACCCAGGTCCTCAAGGGAAAAAAGCCAGGAATAAAGATTCCTCAGCCTCTTCCCTGAGCCAGAGGATGTGAGGTAGTATGGAGATGTCAATTTTAGGGACTATGTTATACAGTCTACAAATAAGGAGTTGTATGTGAGGGGCTCAAAGGCAGAAGTACCTCAGGAACTACTTGCCTGAAATTTGGTATGCTGTCTCACAGGAATCAACATTCTACCTCCCAACGAATGTCTCAAAGTACTTTGTCTACCCCTTCTAGTCACCCTGATGATGATCTCCTCCTTGAATAACTATTCTGAAAACAACAATAGTTTATTAGTTCAATTCAAGCTTTACTTAGTTTTCCTGCCATTTCACTAGAGAAGGGTGTGGGAAGTAGATCCTAGGCACAATTTGCACTTTCTTCTTATATGTGAACATTTTTCACAGGCATGATTATTATACAGTTATGATTAAAGCCAAATGTAGCAGTGATGACAAATTAAAGATTTGTGGTATCATTGCCTAACTATTTCTATCAGTTACCTTGGGATTCTGGAACAAAGCATGCTATGCCCCTTTTTCATTATCTGAAAAATGCCTTTTAGATTTCTCTATAATTCCTTCACTTTGGGACCACCCTGACCTTGAGCTTTTGTGTAAACAATTATGCCTTACAAAAATCTGAGGTGTATTCATTAACTCTTTTATTTATAACACCCCAACCATTTTATGTTCATTCTCCCTTCCTGTTTTCCTTGGCTGTTTCTTTTTTTTTCCCAAGGATTATAGGATTAAACCAACAATATGGTTTAATGTTTGGTTCAGGGTTCTACGTATCAATGCCCTTTATTTACTTTGGGTTTAACTCATGCCACTGCTATGCTAAATTTGATAAGGATCATCTCTTGAGCCAGACTTTCCAGTGTGGAAGCTATTCAGTGTTTGCCTTTGGTCAAGCATATAGCAAAGAGGCTAAGTGCTGAAATAATCAATATTTCTCCTTACGTTTCCACCAAATCATTAGATAAATAAAGAAAATTTTAGCTCCTCCTTCCCCCTCCCAACATATTTCTAACTCTCCCCACCACAAGCATTTGAACCTGATCAAAAATGGTTCCATCCATTACCAAGATTAATAGCATCGAAATCCAGTTGGGCCTTATTGTTCTTGTGGATAAATTTTCTCCTAGTACCAGACTGTTCTTAAAATAGCATTATGGGGAATTCCCTGGCGGTCCTGTGGTTAGGACTCCACACTTTCACTGCAGGGGACACGGATTCTGTCCCTCGTTAGAAAACTAGTATCCCGCAGACTGCGTGTGGTGGCCAAAAAAAAAAAAATAGCATTATGGCTTTCAAATGTTTATAACAGTGCTTTAGTGGGCTAAAGCAACTATATCTAGATAGAAAGGGCATGGTAAAAATTAATCTATTTTTTGATTAATGTCACTTGTTATTAAGAAACCTAGAGTATAACACTGGAAGTCCCTTCTTCATTGTGAAAACAAAAATGGCTTTCACTCTTTTCCATTTTTCTCAGCATCAAACATGCTAAAAATAAAATATTAAAAGCATCTGGGTAGAAGGAATCATAGGAGGTCATCCAGTCTATACACATAATGACTGCCTGTGAACTGTCCCAGAAAGATCGTAATCAATTTTCTCTTAGAAAACTCTCCAAAGAAGGAAATATACAACCTCCCTTGATAATATGCTACAGTACTACTTTCTATTCCTTGTTGTTCTAGACTCTGGGACTAAGATTGTGGAAATCTGGGTGACCAGTGAAGGTTATTTTTTACCTCTTTTTGTATAGTGAAGAGAAAGATTAGATTCTTGAAGCCGTGGAAGCAAAGGAAGTAAAGCACTGTACAGTACATAGGGATCCACCAGTAATCAATTCAACACATATTTCCTGAATACCTGCTGATAAAAATATTCAGCTCTGTGGGGGACAAGGTATTCATCCTGAAAGAGTTTACAACCTACCTTGTTTTAGAAAGCTTAAAATAGGTCTGATTTTTTTTTCCTCTTCTCTTCTGCCCCTCTCTTTTTTAGGAAGCATTCTGGGCCTTGTTCATGCCTGTAGATTAGTACACTCTAAGATCATGCCATAAGAGAATATTCCCATATATTGGTTATTTTGTGAGATGTGATTTATTGAATTTATACTAATCTCAAAATCAGCATCAGAGTAAAAAAAAAAAATCATGAAAAAACATTTTAAAATCAATAATCCCCTAAGTCCAAGTATTGGGCATTGTTCATTCGTAATAGTTGAATGTGTTATTAATGAAAAAAATCATATGGCATGGCTAACGTAAGACCTAATGTGATGCCTTTAAAAGGTTCAATTTTGAGAAAAATATTTTGTTATAAAATTATGGATTATACTACTTACTGTTGTAGAGAAAACACAGCTGTTTTAGAACTCTGAACTGAAGGCTGTGATTTTTTAATGTTGTTTAATAGTAATTTGTTTGGAATCCTTCCGATCATTAGTGTACTAATCAACAAGGGAGCCTTGGATCAGGGAGTAAAGGCGTTAGGATAATGATTAATCTCTATGCTTTTTTTCCCCATGTAAAATAGAAGAAATGACCTTATCTCCACTTCCCATGAATGTTAGATTTTTTAAAATGTGATGAATAGCAAGTACTTTGAGTTTCTTTGAAAGGAAAGGATTTTTCTTTAGCAGCCTGAAACATTTTGGCAAAACTCTTAAGGCAGAATGGTCTTTTCTATTTTTCTTTTATAAGTTGGCATTTTGCATTTTGTTTTTAGTAGTCCAAGATTAGGCTTCAAGAGAACCTCAACTCCTTGTTTTCTTTTGAAATCCTAATACTGCACATGAGAGAGTTTTACCTATCATTCTTTTCCATTGAAAATTAACTAACCTGTCTCTCGCTTTGTCACAAGCGAGAGAGAGGCATGGACATATATACACTACCAAACATCAGATAGATAGCTAGTGGGAAGCAGCCGCATAGCACAGGGAGATCAGCTCGGTGCTTTGTGACCGCCTGGAAGGGTGGGATAGGGAGGGTGGGAGGGAGGGAGACGCAAGAGGGAAGAGATATGGGAACATATGTATATATATAACTGATTCATTTTGTTGTAAAGCAGAAACTAACACACCATTGTAAAGCAATTATACTCCAATAAAGATGTTATAAAAAAAGAAAATTAACTAAACTGTTAAGGAGAAATACTATAGACTTTTATGTTGTCTCTCTCCTCTCTCTCTCTCTCTCTCTTTTCTTTCCTCTACTTCCTCCCTTCCTCTCTCCCTCTCTCTCTGATTCTTTTCTATGCCCTTGTAAGAATGCACAGTGATATGCAGTTAGTTGAATGTGACGTTTAATAACAAAGTTGAGACCTGAAGAAGTTACATTTTAAGCTAGGAAAAGGGTACTAAGAAAAGATTATACAGGACCTTCAACTCAACTCTAGAAAATAGGCTAATAATGCTGTTTGTGACATTCACATTTCCGAATTGGAGTTGACACATATAAAAACTTATAAATGTATATTATTGTGTTCTAGAAAGAGAATTTTATGCTATTGAAAATGATCACATTCTTTTCATTGATAATCACTCTTTTTGGATGATTTCCTCCTTATCCTTCATTTCTTCTGAATCTATGTCAGTAACTCTTATGCTTATTTGTAAAATATTAAAAATCTACTCTCTTTGGGTATTTTTCAGCTATTTCAGGCAAATTTACAATAGGTTCCGGTCTCAAGACCTTCCTAAAATTTAAACAAATTTTGTGAAACCGTATTATATATACCCCAAATATGGCTTCTTTAAAGTAAAATTTATGAACCAGGAAGACAAGCTGAGGCACAGGTTATGTGCTTAACCCCAAACTACATAGTTCGAAGCAAAACTGTGAGTGAATCAAGAATAGACACTAAAAGGCCTTTTTGGGGGGTCACAATCTGTGAGATTAAGATGGTTTGTATATACTAACTTAATTTTATACAAAAGCTTATTTTGAGTCTCCTTTATGATTCCACTGCATTTGTCTTAAACTCCATTTTTTGACATAGTATAATAAAAGGACCACTAATCATCCTTTGTTCAGCCTTTTTTTTTTTTTTTTTTGTCAACAGTCTTTTTCCCCAACTCTGGGACTGGGAACACAGTTTTGTTTTGCTTTTTGTGTTTTTTGAAAATTTTTTTGGCTGTACCTCATGGCATGTGAGATCTTAGTTTCCTGACCAGGGATCGAACCTTTACCCCCTGCATTGGAAGCACGGATTCTTAACCACTGGACTGCCAGGGAAGTCCCCAGTTTTGTTTTTTTTTTAAACAAAGTCATTACAGAAACCATGAGGGGATGGTGGTGTTAGTTTCTTCTTGGAGATTGCTGCTTAAAGCTGACTCAATTTCTGTCTTTTCTGAAGAAGATAATAGATCAGATAATGACCTGATGAGTGAAATGTAGAGCTAAGTAAACCTGGCATCCTCCTAAAGGCCCTGCACAAATGGAGACTATATTTCACTCAACACCCATGCCTTTCTTCAAGGCTTTCAAGCCTGAAGAAAGTTCTGCCACCCCCAATACCAGTTCTATTAATTTTATATAATTAAGAGTAAGGAAACATAATGATCCTAGTTGGACTGTTAATCAAAATTTGGGCCACTACCAATTATATTGTAAATAAAGTCAAGGCCTCAGAAAGACGATTGCTGTACCTTAACCTAAGTATGGGTAGTAATTTAATTTTTCTTTGGAAAAAAATGAAGTTTCTTTGTAAAATTAGGCCTTTGTCACATTTTTAGGCATCTGCATTCAGCCCAATGTTCTTCTGAATATTCTTTGGTGAAACCGATGTATTTATAAATATTAGCTGACCTTTTGCTCCTATAAAGTTTTTTTCCCCATAATGAGTGAGGTTATGTTGATAATATTAATCTTGAGAAATAGGAGGACATGAATTAGGAATCTTAGCATCCATTTGATAATATATATATTTCTGAGAACTACAGGGTAAAATGCCAGCTGACTTAAATTGATACTTTATCTTTTATTGGGAGAAAAATCGTTCTCTCAATTGTCTCTCCCTCTGCAATCCATTCCACACAGGATCCTCATATTAACCTTCCTAAATATACCTTAATCTTTTCCAGAAGACACCCTCAACTTAGGTTATGTGTCTTTTTATAATCTAGTAGCACCTTGTGCATATTTTTATATCATAGCATATTGGATTGGCCAAAAAGTTCGTTCGGGTTTTCATATGAAAACCCGAACGGACTTTTCAGCCAACCCAGTATTATAATTTTCTGTTTATATCTGTCTTTCCCACTAGACTGTGAACTCCTTGGGCTCAGGGTCTTTGTTTTGTGCACCTCTGTTGTATTCTCAGTCTGTAGCACAGTGCCCAGTCCCCAGAACTATGTAATGAATACATGCTTATGGACTTAGTGGATGTATAAATGAATGCATGTGTGAATAAAGCACTTGATTTATCCCAAACAATGATTTCAGTAAAATCATGGATTTAATGTGCTAATTACCTATTTTTTCTATTACACATTAGCATAAACACATACAATTAAAGAAACATCTTTAATCAGGTACTAAAAATCACCTTGTGTGCCATCAATGGAAAGCGCTGCACTAGAGGCACTGTTTGGTCCAGACATCTGAGTTTACTACTTCCTGCATGTGTCAGGTATATCATCACCTCTGTGCCTTTGCTTCCAGTGTTTCCTCCACCTGAGTTATCATTCTTTTCCCATTCCACAGGCCTTGGTCTTACCCATCTTTACCCCTCCTCCCTAATGAAGTCTTTTCTGGCTACTTAAAGTAAGGCAGTTCTCTCTACCTCTAAACTCCTTTAGCATTCATTTTCTATGTTTCATAAGGGGTACTCATCATACTGTTAGCTATGTTCTGATTACTCCATTAAAGTCTCTGAGGATGGAGACTATATCATCATATATGTCTTCAGTCCCTAGCCCAGAGAGACGTTCAGTAAATGCTTGTTGCTCAATTACTTTTCTCAGTGATGTTATTGCCTTAATAAAATAAGCAACATTAGTGTAAGATTTTATGTGAAAGGAATTGTATCTATCAGTGAAGTCTAATTCAAGACCCATATAATTTTTTAGGTGAACTGGACCTATAGCCCAATCTGTCTAACATTTTACCCAATGCAAACATGTTTTTTTAACAGCCTTTTAAATATTGACCTTCTCCATGGATACTTCTAGTAATTCTTCAAATAGATTGCTCCATTGTCAGAAAACTCTGGTTAATGTATACTAATAACTACTACTATTAACTCCTAAGTTAGTAAATAGAACTTCTAGAAGATATCCAAGTCCTAATTTCTGGAACCTGTGAAGATTACCTTAAAAAGGGTAAACTTCACAGGTTCCAGAAAAAGGGACTTTGCTGCTATGATTCAGTTAAGGATCTTGAGATAGGGAGATTATTCTGGATTATCTAGGTGGGCACTAAATGTAATTATAAGGGTCCTTATAAGAGGGTAGCAGAGGAAGATTTGATGACAGAAGGGAAAATAGGAGATATGATGATGGAAATAGGTTGAGAGTGATGCAAGGAAGGGGTCATAAGCCAAGAAATGCAGGTGGCCTCTAGAAACTAAAAGAGGCAAGGAAAACAGAATCCCTCCTAGAGCCCTCAGAAGGAACCAGCGCTGCCACCATCTTGATTTTAGTTCCATGAAACTAATTTCAAACTCTGACCTCTAGAACTGTAAGTGAATAAATCTGCATTGTTTTAACCTACTAAACTGGTGGTAATTTCTTTTTGTGACCATAAGGAACTAATAGAACTCCCAGCTCTGCCATTGATAAGTCATATATTCTTGGCCAAGTCACTTAACTCTGTCAATGTTTTTGTTTCTCTTAGGTAAAGAGAATGGATTTAACATTGCCTATATTACAGATCATTCAAGCCTGTTGTGAGGAAATTCGTAAAGTTGTACCTGAAATAA
This sequence comes from Stenella coeruleoalba, assembly GCF_951394435.1. Classification (NCBI taxonomy): domain Eukaryota; kingdom Metazoa; phylum Chordata; class Mammalia; order Artiodactyla; family Delphinidae; genus Stenella; species Stenella coeruleoalba. Next base: position 63,235,791 of record NC_137152.1, read on the forward strand.
ATGCTTTGGGCTTTTACAACAGAGATATCATCATAAAAAATGGAGGGCCAAAGACCAAATGAGAAATTGGTTGTTAGACCCCCAACACCAGTTAAAAACGTGGTGCAAATTTTTAGATACTTCATGGATTTTAGACTGCCACATTTTATTTTGATCTGAAGGAAATTCCAGAGCTATTACTAAGGCAATCAGTTAGTCTCTCATTTAAGAGTTCTATTTTATTTTTCTGCTTAAAAGCAACCAAAATGTTCTCTTCTGTACATTTCCCACCGCCATATGCCCTTACTCTGCTGATCTATTTCAGAACAGAGAGCCTGTCTCATTGCTTACAAAACCCTTGAGGCTCGAATCTATGTGGAGAATGCACAATAATTCCTGAACAAACTATCAGATGGGACTGTTGACAGCTTCCTAGTTTGAAGGAAACCAGTTGTCTTATGTTTTCACTTTTGCTTTAGAAATGAGTTTTTTTTACTTGCTGTCTTGATAAGTTTCTAAAAGGCACAATGATTTCATTTGCTTTTTAAGCTTTTAGTAATAATAATATTTTACTTGCAAATATTCTTTAAATCATAGGATTTTTGAAAATCAGTTGTTTTTTAGTTATTGTAAGCTAGACGTGCTATTAAATTGCCCAAACCAAGAGTGGGTTGAGTACAATGAATGGTGAAATAATGCTTGGAGTATTAACCCACATGATAACATATTTCACTCATTTCATGGATTTGCACTCTCTTGTAATTCACAGAAGTTATTACAAAATAAACTGTGACCATGTTCATATGTTCATGTTCTCTCATATATTTCACTAAGCAGGGAATTTTAGGTACTAGGGCTCTAGAAAATACGATTACAGTGATTGCACATAAATATGTATAGACATTTCTTTGTGATAGTTAATGTGTTTACAAGAACAGTCCATTTTAACAGTCCAGAGTATATAGCTAATCCACTTTGTTTATATGTTTTGTGTATATAACTCTAAATTCTTTTTTTCAACAAAATGACATGAAGTGTGACACATGAGGTATAGCTTGTGAGTTACATATAGAACTTAGAGGTTTTAAGATTAGCCCCACTGAAGTTTGGGAATCCTGAGTGGCCTGGATGGAATGGTGGTCCTCTTTTGAAAAGAACATAGATAATTGGTTAACTCTTTTTTAGGGAAGTCTGTGATGCATATTCATCTCAGCTGCCTAGAATTCATTTTCTAGGAGGCTACGGAGGAGGTATCAATGATTAAATTACATGGGGTTACTAGTAATTAGAGAGTTTCTGGCCATGTGGTATAGTGGAAAATATACTGGATTTGGAGTAGAAAGTTCAGAGGTTGAGTTTTAGTTCCACCATTCATAGCTATCTTATAGTTTCCCTAGTTTCTGTGAACCTCGGTGACCTCAACTAAAAAATGAATATACTAATACTTGTTCTACCTATTCCATTAGGTTATCGTAATGAATGAGTGAATATATATTAATTTATCAAGTATATTTTGAACATTTTCTATGTGCTTGGTTCTGTATTAGGCCCCAGGGATTCTGCAGTGAACACGATTGACATAACTCCTACTTTCATTAATCTTACATTCTGATGGAAAAATTAGTAAACACATAAATAAATATGTAATTACAACTTGTGATAAGTGCCATGAAGGAAGAAGACAGGGTTTAGCATGAGAGAGTAACAAGAGACTTACTTTAGGTAGTGTGGTCAGGGAAGGTCCCACTGTGAAGGTGATAATTAAGCTTAGTCCTGAAGGAAAAAAGGAAGAACCTGGTAGATGACATGCAAGAAAAAGAATATTTCAGGCAGAGGAATAGCAACTGCAAAGACCAAGAGGAGGAAATGAGCTTGGCATACTTGAGGAATACAGACAATCCCTGGTGTAGCTGGAACAAATTGAAAAATTTGAAATAAAAATGGAGTAGAAGTCAGAAGATAGAACAAATAGAGCCTTGATAGTACAATGGCAAACGTTATGAACTCTAAAATCTTCTGTAAGTTTAAAGTGGTGATAGCATTGGTGGCACCACTATTATCAACATAATATCCCTGAGTTCTTTCATCCCTTTAATATGTGGTCTTAAGTGACTCAACATGTGAAGATAAAGCCTGTGGATTCCTGTATTTGTACTTAGAGCTAAATGGGATGAAAACCAGATTTCTCTCACTTGCCTTAAGATCAAAAGTATGCTAGGTGTCTTCCATGATTACTTTCCCCCAAATGAGATTATTGGTTCCTTGGAGTTCCTAATTACTTCATACTAGGTTGAAGAGTTTTAGCTGTTTGTAACATCAACAGTTTCATTCATGTAAAATGAGTAGAGAATTCTTCTATCGAGAGTGGCCACTAGAAGGTATACGTCTTTACATAACACTTTTCAGGTAAAACAAGGGCTTACTTTTCCAACTAGTTTCTGGAGGAGATAGAGATTCAGGGAGAACTGCACATCCCTTACCCTACCTGGATTATCTGGTTGTTAAAATGGAAGACTTCTTGGGACAACAACATAGCAGAGTAGGAAGTGTCCTTAGAAATTAGCTATTTCATATTCCTTGTTATATATATAAAGAACTGTAGCTCAGGGACTAGACTCCAGGTCACCTGACTCCCAGGTCAGTGCTTTTTAGAACAATGTGTTCATATGTTGAAGTAAGTCAAATATGTTCTCTAGTTGGTGGTCTGTGGCTCTTCAGGGAGAGAAACCAGAAAAAGCATGTTGAATTGCCCTTGGAAAATTTTCAAGTAGAAATGGGTTTAAATATTGTTTTAGTAGAAGCCTGTGAACACAAGCATTGTTCACTCTTAATCTTTTATGAAAATAGTTTTCTGCCAACAAAAATAATACATTTCACCAGACATATCTAAAAAGATGGACTTGCAGATGAAGTTTTATTTGTAAATTCGGAGGCAAGCAAATACTTATCACTCCTACCTCCTTTTGTCATTTAAAACAGCTGTGAAGAACAGTGTCTTTTTTTTTAAGTGAGGAGAGTTGAATTTCATTTTGTGTATATTATTAGCCTTTGAAGGTATCAGTATATATCGTTTGTCATTTTTAGAACAGAAAAATTAGGTTATATTTTTGGACACTTCCTTTTAATAATCTTTTCTATCTGAACCTAAGGATCTAAACAAAGTAGTAAACTGTATTATGGGATTTTTCCTCTGTTAGAAAGCAGTCAACTTGTTGCTATAGCTGATTAGAAGGGGGATTCCTAACTCTTAACAACTGCTAGTAGTTATCAATTTAACTGAATTGCTATCTGTTAAATGATGATTGTGTTGTCAATTTTTGTGAAGAACTAGTCAAATTTTTGCTGAAAAGTTAAGTATAGTTAAGTTCAAAAGAGATTATCCAATATGTGTAAGATTAAGGTGTGCTAGCAGTTTTCAAAATGACTCATAATTTAAGTATTTGAATAACATTGTGATATTATATATATATATGTGTGTATATATATTTTTTGTCTGTCTCTGGTTCCTGGCACAGAACTCCTAAAACCTTTGGAGTATCCTTAGAGATAGGAGTGCCTTTTGTTATTCATAATGGCACCTTTCAACCACACCTGAGTTTATGCTGATGAGGTGGCTCTTGTCAGAGTGGGGCCTCTAGATAGCTTCCAGGATTGGGGGGCTGGTCTCCAGAGACACCAACCAATAGATTAGAGGGTTGGAACATTTACCCCCCACAACCCCGGGGAGGGAGAAGTTCTGGAGATTGAATTCAGTCACCAATGGTCAATGATTTAATCAATCATGCCTACATGAAACCTCCATTAAAAACTCCTAAATAACAGGGTCTGGGGAGCTTCCAAGTTTGTGAATACTATATTCACATTCCAGGGGGTGGTTCACCTTGACTCCACAGGGACAGAGGCTTCTGTGCATGGGACCCTTCCAACCCTCACCCTATTTACCTATTCAACTGGTTGCTTATTTGTATCCTTTATAATAAACTATAATAGGAAGTAGAGCACTTTCCTGAGTTCTATGGGTTGTTCTAGTGAATTAGCGATGCTGAAGGGGGCTTGTGGGAGCTTGAATTTGTAGTTGGCCAGGCAGAAGTGTGAGTCACCTGGGAACTCTACTTGTGGTTGGCATATGAATTGAGGGCAGTCTTGTGGGACTGAGCCCTCTAATTTGTGGGATCTCATTTAACTACAGGTAGTGTCAGAACTGTATTGATGGATACCCAGTTGGTGTTGGAGAATTGGTTGTTGGTATAGAAAAATGACATGTAGTTGTCAGAAAAACCACACAATCATGTTGGTCAGTTTCTTTTGAGATTAGAATGTGAATATTTGCCATTTAAATTCCAAGAGTCTTTTTTGATTCTGGTTTCATAACCTTATTAGCTTCTGTAGGTTATAGCAGTAATATCTCTATGAGAACATTTTGGAGCCTTATACTATATGGAACTCAGTCAGATAAAGACTAATGCCAAGTTGATAGAAGGACTCCAGTTGTAAAAATGGCTGCTTTGGGTACAAGACTGCAGTAGCAATATTCTCTGGGCATGAGCAAATGAAATTAAATGAGACAATGTATGTGGTACTTAGCATAATAATCTGCCACAAAGTAGATGCTAAATATATTACATATATGTTCATATATATGTGTACATATATATGTATCTATCTGTCTATCTATCTCTATATATATGGTTAAAAATGATTAGATAAAACAATTTAGGAGATACAAACTTTAACACTTCATGAAGCAGGCCGCCTCTATTCAGAGAACTGCAAAATGGGACAGAGGGCAGGAAACTTTTATAAGATAAAGAATAATGAACAAGGAAGAGAAAAATAGAAAATACTTAATTGGTTGGGACCACATAGTCAACCTTGTTTGGGGTAAGAAGGCCCAGGGTTGGCTTGGCGTTTGGGGATTGGCTGACTGGATATACTGCATTTCGGTCAAATGGAATATTTACAGGGACATGAAAATGGTCTATGTTTGGGTTTGCTGACACGGCACCCTGGGCAGGAGCAGCTCCATCTTGTGTCTAGAAATTTATTTCAACTATACAGTTGACCCTTGAACAGCAAGTTTTGGAACTGCACAGACCCATTTATAGGTGGATTTTTTCAATAAATATAGTATCTGTTTTTTTTCATTTTACAGATCTTTAAGTTAACTAAGTTTGGGAAAAGTTAGTGTTTAATTAGAGATCACAATATGTGGAATCACAAGAACTAGGGTTTGAATCCTGATTCTATCCAAACTGTTTCAGCTTCCTGCTGGTGGGTGAGTCATTTATCAATCAATTTGTTTTTGAGGCAGAGATTTCCCCTGCTGTATGGGGATTTTTGACTGTGTCGGGACGCAACACCCCTAACTCCCACCTTCTGCAAGGGTCAACTGTGTGTGTGTGTGCATGCACGTGCATGCACACACACACACAGACACACAGAGAGTAAAAACAGTGATAGTTAAACCTAACTTCCTTGGCTGCTATAAAGTTTAAGTGAGATAAAATGTTTAGCACAGTGCTTAAAACAGTAACTGTTCAGTGTTATTTGATATTATTGTTTTTATTATTTTTAAAATTATTATTATTATTTTATTAGTTATTATTTATTTTTATTATTGTTTTTATTATTGTTATTATTTTAGGTATACCTGGATATATTCATATTTGTCCCTAAACTTCTTTACTAGGTTCAACACTGTATACAAGTCATTTAATTCCTTCTGAAACCCAGTTAATAAAATGGGGGTAATAGTACATATACATCACAGAATCATTGTGATGACTAAACAGGATGAAGCTCTTAATGTAGTGTTTTGCATACCGTTAAGTATTCATCAAATAGTAGTGATGATGATGATGATGGTAAAGAAGATGATGTCTCCTGCCCTCTGGAAAATAAGTGTAGGCTAGCTGTCGCCTTTCCAAACAGTAAGACTTTTACTGCTTCACTGATACTCTCCCAGAACTCTTTTTCCTATTACTAAATTAAGACTTTCAACATGTATACCCATCTCTCTCTCTGTTCTCATGCCTTCCCCAGAGCTCTCATATTTGCAGTGTTCTTTGTGTGCCAACGGCAACTTTTTATTTGTGAAAGCACTCTCGGCATGGATTAGCTTACTCTTTTGGAGATCCAGCTAAAAACTGTAATGAACACTGTGTATTGTAAAATAATGGCCCAGTATTTGATTCTTCTTTAGACATTCAGGGTCAAATCCTCAAAATGCCTATGAACCAGAATCTGACCCTGCACTTGTCTGACTCATCTCATTTACCTCCCCACAATCCTGGCCCTGTCAGATCATGTCTTATTTAAAATTTTGGTATTTTGTTCATTATCTATATTTGCATTAATTTTTAATTAAAAATTTCTTTAACATGTTATCTATCTTGATTACGGAGCTTTTCTGTGACCCTCAAATTTTCAGTTGAAGTGAGTACCTCACTTCCTTCACCCTAGTCCAGGCTTGCTCGAAACAACTGGAGAATGTCATACAACAGTAGAAACACGTGATAGTGTGAGTCAGCTTTTTCAGAGTATAAATATGGAAATCTACCATAATATTAGTTAAATTTTTACTATCCTTTGGCTAAGAAAATAAATAACAAAAACTACTATACCACTTTCTATGGGGATATATGTATAGCTGATTCACTTTGTTATAAAGCAGAAACTAACACACCATTGTAAAGCAATTATACTCCGATAAAGATGTTAAGATTTCAAAAAAAAAACTACCATAAATTTGCTAACACTTTGAAATGAATTTGTATTTTAATTTACACAACAGTATCTATACATATTAGAAAAGAGTTGTATGTTTTAGTGCAAAACTTATTCTTTTAGTCTCTAGAAAATGCTTTGTGTACTTAGAGATTAGTCGGCTTTTTGCAATAACTGTTCTTCCCTCTCCCTCCCCCTCCCCACAGTGATCTCTGGACCACAGATCAAAAACTACTGCTATAAGAATTCAGATCTAAGAAAAATCAGTGCGCCTAAAATATATTCTAGGGAAGGTAAGGCTTGAGTTTGAAGAATGAGTAGGACAAAAGGAGGAGATGGGTGTGGAAAGACTTTCTATTTATTGAGTTCCTTTGGGGATCCAGGCTCAAAGCCAGGCACTTTATATTCCTCTTCTCATTTAGCCCTTACATCTCTAGGAAGTAGGTGTATTATGCCCATTTTACATATAGGAAAACTGAGTCTCAAAGTGCTTGAATAACTTGGCCTAGGACTTACAGCCAGTAAATTTGCAGAGCCAGTATCCATACCCAGCATTTTACATTATCGTTAATCTAATAAGAAGGGCAGAAGTCAGCTACTGTTAATGCTGGTAAAGAAAGTGTGAATTTGAACTGGTAAGCCTGGAGGCCATAGAAATTATAGCAGTTGTACTTTCTCACTTGGCAGACCCATCTTAATTACCTCAATGTTTTTGAATATCCTGTTGAGAAAGCTTATGTTGTTTCTAGACTATCATTCAACAGATTATTTCATCTTTGACTTTACTATTAATGTTTAAATCTACTGCCTGGACTCATTCTATGGTCCAGAATAATCTATTTTCAACAGGCCATCTGAAGCAGGGCATAAAAACATCAGTGGTCCTGTGATTGACTCTCTAAATTCCTCAAATTGCACATGAAGAAGTAGCTTCCCATTACAAATAGGTTGCGCCAAAATAGAAATACCTTAACTTGCTCACTTGCTGAAAATAATAAAGCAAGAAGTATAAAATCAATTCTGCATTATTCATGAGGAAATGGTTTTCCTTACTTTCTCTTTAGTTGTCTTTGATTAATTTTGCAAAGTGCATTTGTGAATAGTTCACTGAAACTTTTATTTTTAAGATTTCAATGATTCTTTTCTTCCAATGTTGTTCTGATTATTTTACATCCAAAGATAACCAGTAGATGTGATTGTTGATTACATTATTTTAAGATTTCTGTTACAGCAAAGTGTTCTTCATTGAGTTTTTTTTTCCCTATAACATGGAAGAACTTTCTTCTATTGTCAGAGGATACAGGACTTTTAACATAGTAATAGACTTTACGGAAATTTCAAAATTTTTAGATGAGATGTAATTGGAATTACTCATCATTGTATCTCCCCCATCCTGTCTCCCTCTAAAATTATTAAACCTTTCTGGATCTTGAGGCACACAAATACTTGATCATGATTGTAAAACTTGGTGGTAGAGGTTTACCAGGTATGTTTTAATATCATGAAGGATTTTAATTCTGGGCTTTAGACTGTGTCCTTTTTCCCTACCTTTAAAATTTGTGCATCAGTGTCTTTGCCTCATGCCAGTAGTTACTGAAGATATTTATGAGCTGGCAAGTAGTCATGAAACACCTGTGTTTCCACAGGCTGCATAAGTTCAAATCCCATGTAGTAGTTTAAACCACCATTTACTGGCAGTTGTCTTGAGTAGGTTACTCAACTTTTCCCGCTCAGAGACTCTGTTCCTTTATCTGTCAAATAAATATAATAATATCAACCTTACAGATTTCTTTTGAAGATTAAGAGAAAATGTGATATGCTTCACACTGTGCCTAGTGCATAGTGGATACGATAAAATGTAAGGGATGATGATGATGTTTAACTTTAGCAAAGTAAACGTGTTTATGAGCTTAAGGATTTGGGATCTAGTATGCCTGTCAGAGACCACCTACCAAGCTGTCTCAGAAACGTAGTTGTCCTTATCCTTTGGGAAGTTTAAAGGAGTTTCTTCCCATTTAGGTCACCACAGAGCATTGAGTAGAGTTCCCTGTGCTGTACAGTCAGCTCTCACTAGTTATATATTTTATTCATGGTATCAATAGTGTATATATGTCAATCCCAATCTCCCAATCCATCCCAACCCCCTCCTTCCCCCCTTGGTATCCGTACATCTGTTCTTTACGTCTGTGTCTCTATTTCTGCAAAGAAAAAGGAGTTTCTAATTTAAAAAACCCAGATCTTGGAAGAATGGGGCAAAGAGGACAGAGGGAAAGAGGTCAGAGAATTTATCTTTTTAATGCTTGGGGTTCCTAGGTAGTTGGGTATCTCTGAAAGGCTGAAGTGGAAATAGGGAGAAGGAGAGAAATAGTGCCTCAAGCAAACTGAGAAGCAGTAGTTCAGTTTCTTATACATGATTTACACACTGCTCACTTGCACCTAGAGGGGTGTTTTTTAATGCAGATCCCTGGGCCATGTCTAGAACTCCTGAATTATATTCCAAGTCACATTAAGGTTTGAAAATCCATTAGTACAGAGAAATCAGATTGATCTGGGTTCAGATCTCTATTTTGCCACTTATTAACTATACTCATGGCTTCCATCCTTCTCAAGTGTCCCTGCCATCTCTGCTCTTAGCTCCCTCTTTCCCTTCTTTTCCCCTTATTATTTTATAACCTACACCAACCACACAAACTCACTTAGGCAGTTGTGCACTAGCCATCTTTTCCCTGAGACCATTGAGATGTTATCACTTGACTAATCCTTACTGAACTTGTACAATTTTCTAGCTGACAGCTATTTTTATTTGTTTATTTCTCATTCTCAATCGTTGGTCCTGACATGGCTGACAGCCCTCCTTTCTAGTTTCTATGTGGTTTGAGTTACTACCCTGACCAATCAGATGCTGAGTATTTTTTACTTTTCTATTAGTCTACCCAATTTACAGGCTTTATAGCAAACTTAACTCAAGGGCACAGACTCAGATGTAAAACTTCAGCTTATAAAATCTAAAGACCCTATCATCACTTCCTTGTTCCCCAGTGCTGATAATGTCCCATAGCTTGTTCAATAGAAAAGAGCACATCTGCTGGGTATGGGGGAAATGGACCAGGAGGCTGCATTTGAGCTGGATCTCAAAAACTAAGCAATATTTTCATTATTAGAGAAAGGGAAAGATCATTCCTGAGAGAGGCAACAGTAAGAGCAAAGATATGACTAGGGGACTCAATGTCAGGTGTTCAATAAACATTTCATTGTTTCTCACAGTGTATATGGGGATCACCTGCTTCAGAAATCTCACAGGATGCTTGTTCAAAATTTCATTCATGGATGCTGTAAACCTATTGAATTAGAATCTATGGGAATATGACTCAAGAAGCTGCATTTTGAGCAACAGGGACAGTGTCAAAAAGCAACAAGTAGCTATGTATAATAAGACTACAGAGCTGAGGACCTGGGAAGACAAAGCCAGCTGTTTTTTAAAGGGGTAAAAACTACATAATTTGGAGAATGAATACTGACTTTCTGAAAGAAGTGGCAGTGTTTGAAATTAGTCTCAGTCCATGGAACCAACCGAGATATAATACATAGGATTTTAGGAGAAAAGGAAGGAAACTGATCTGACGTCCAGTAAGTTTTGTGGTTGTATGTGTGTATGTGTGTGTGTGTGTGTGTGAGAGAGAAAGAGAGAGAGAGAGAGAGAGAGACAGAGAGGGAATAGGATAATAGTGCAAAGAATTACTGATATGGCTTTGAAGTACCAGGGAACCTATAGTAAGAAAGCAGACACAGCCTGGAGACTTTGAGACCATGGGAATTAGATAGACTTAAGTGAGGAGTACGATAGTGAAAGAAAAGTTGGATGATTATATTGAATTACATCTTTATTTGATTATATTTTCAAAGTTCTTTCACATACATTTGCAGTAATACTCATGATAACTTATAAGTGTAAGCACCCATGTTACTCTATTGGACATTAGGAAGCAGAGGCCCAGAAATTTAAGTGACTTGCTTATGATTACATATCTAGTAGGTAGAATAGACAAATTTTTAAACAAGCTTTCTGACTCAAAGTCCAGTATTATTGCCAATACACCAATACTGCCTCTCTCACCTCTGGATATAATAATAACTTCAGTAATAACAACAACTTAACATTAATTGAATCATATGTGTCAGACATTGTTTAAAGCACTTTATATATATTAATTCATTTTGATCCTCTTTCTTATTGAGTGCTTTTTGTCTGTCAAAGATTGGTTTCCCATCCTGACTTCTAAAATCTTTATATTTAACATATGTGCCTTTCCTATGTAGACCCGCATAACTCTATGAAACAGACCAAAAGAAAAAAAAAAAGTGTGAGAAAAGCCAAGAAAAAGGAGTGGTGGAAGGACACATAAATTACAGAACTGGACAGGTCATGTTTACTTGAGTTATGTTCATGAAGCCATCTCTGCCAATCAGTTGTGATACAGTAGATAAGTAGTAAGGCACCACCTAATTTTAAAGTGTTGATCAACATGAAAATTTTAACTGAGCCTCATCTTTTATGAACCTTGAGGAATTATGACTATACGCAGCACATAATTTCATGCCTGTAGCTCAAAGGTATATTTTTCATCTTTGAATTGTTTCCCTTCTCAAAATAGACAGGGAGAGAGCAAAAAACAGTTGTGTATATATAGTAATCTTTGAACTTTAACCAATTCTAGATAGCTCTTCTAGTGGCTCATACATCAAGTATTTGGTTAACAGCTTTAAGAAAGAGTCTTTACTGTCCACAAACAGAGGACATTTTAGGAGTTGGGGAGAGGAAAATAAAATCCTAGGAGTAGTCAGAGATGTTAGCAAAGCATTTTTACTTACTTCACTCCTTTGCCTGACTCTTTTCTGGCTTAGTTCTTGGGCCTAAAAGTTCGTATATTCTGCTTTTCTTGAGTTCCTTTACTTCTTATTTAGAATTAGACCAAAACAGGCTTTGATTAAAAAATGAAAATACTGCTTACAGTGGTAACAGTGCCAATAGAATAAATCCAGTTAGTATTCTCAGGACAGGAGAACCATCAAAGTGATGCATTATGTTTTAAATAAGATCTTGAAGGGGTCTTTACTTAAAAGTATTTATTGAGTACTAGCAATGTATAAGGCATTCTGTTTGGTATTCTGAGGGACACAAACATAAATTAGGTATGTAACCTGCCCTTAAGGAGATTGTAATCTAGTAAGGATAACAAGACTTATATGTTAATATGTGTATATATTTTTTTCAGAATTTTTTTTCCACACAAGGACTAGTAGGATGAGCAAGCGTGCTTTTTCTCAACAGTTAACTGTGAGAGTAGAAAGCAAAAGAGAAGCACAATGAATTGATTTACCAATTCTTCATTCTCTACTGTGAATAGCCATTATATGTTTATAATAAACTGAAACCTCTTCACTTGTAAAGATAGCATTTACTGAATATATCATCTTGTTTTGCTGTACCAAGGTAGTTTTAAAAAAATTCTGATAGTACATTTGTTATCATACTCATGGGTTGTTTCCTCCTGAAAATAGAAGTCTTCTAGCTCAATTTATTTAAAACTTAACTCATCGTCTTTACTCTCTGCCACTCCCCTCACCATTCTTCCCTTCTTAGATATACTGCCCCCCAACATATACAATACACATACATATCGAAGGTCTGCCTTCACAATGTCCTGTGTTTGCCAATGGTTCCATGTTATTGTAAGTATCATCTTTTAATTAAATGAGATAATTTGTCTTAAAAAGCCTAGTCCATTAATTAGTACATATTTAGTTCCCTTGCATTTGTCCCTTTGTATCCTGGAAGTCATCTTTCATACTGATACTTTGATAACTTATGGAATTTATCAGTTAATCACTGTCTGAAATTATTTTGTCTATTAATTTGTTTTCCTATTATTAGATTATAAACTGTTTCCTCTCATTAGATTATAAACTCTGTGGGGGAAGAAACCTTCCTTGTCTGTCTTGTTTATTGCTCTTTCTCTGATGCCTAGAACCAGTGCCAGGAACCTAATAGACTCGGCTCAATAAATACATGTTAAATGAGTGATTGATTAAATAAATCTTATTCCTTAAACTTTCCCAACGTATCCATCAGTGAAGCCTATCAATTTTTCTTTTAATAATGTCTCTTAGATTCTCCTCTGCACTTTTACAGCTCACACCTTCCAACTGACCCTGTACCCTTTAAACCTAAACAATAACTTCTTACCCATAGTCTGTTTTCAACTCATCCATATCAACTCATCCATCCTGCATACTACTGCTATTCTAATTTTCCTCAAACACTGTTTCCCTCATCTCATTTCATGGCTTAAGAACCTTCTCCAAATGCTTCTTGGTTCAAATGAAAGTAATGGGTGTAAAAGCTTAAAGTTCTATGTGAAGGTTGTCTTTCTGTTGCTTATTGGATTGTAAGATTTACCAGCAATCATTTCCATCCTGCCTCTTCCATTGTTATTTCCTTTCTAAAACACCTATGGATCTTTCACTGTAGTCACCCTGATAACCTGATGGAAGCTCTGGAGCTTCCTCCCAAAGACATACACATATACATTTTAGGGGAGTCACAGACCCTAAGTTCTAAGTTAAGAATCCCTTTCATAATCTCACAACTAAGCATTCCATCAAATAACGTCTTGTACTGCTGTAAAGTTTCACATGCCTATGAGCTCCCTTCTTATGTAGTATTTTTATCTTCTCTTGTAGTCCCCAGAGAATGTAGTGCAATGCTGGGCCCAGAACAAACGTTTCATAAATACTTGCTGACCTGACATACAGACCCTTATCCATTTGTTTCTGTGAAAAAGCTAATAATAAGAATTCAGCAAAAGGGTTGAGAGAAACTGAGAAACCAGTAAGTAACTAGTAGTTAAGAAGAATATCTGTGAACTGAAATTTTAATTATAAAGACTAATGCTGCAAGGGGGTAGCACAAGGGAATTTTCGGGGGAGTCAGAGAATTTTCTGATTGTGGTGGTGGTTACATGATTCTATGCATTTGTGAAAATTCATAGAAATGCATACCAAGTGAGTGAATTTCACAGTGCATAAGTAAAAATAAATTAAAAATATTTTTAATATAGTAGAGGTTTTTGTTTTTTGGCCACACCACGTAGCTTGTGGGATCTTAGTTCCCCAACCAGGGATTGAACCTGGGCCCTCAGCAGTGAGAGCATGGAGTCCTAACCACTGGACCGCCAGGGAATTCCCTATAGTAGAGGTTTTAACTTTTAAAATTCAGTCTACTAAGCAGCATTCTGGTCTCCATGCTTTAGAATTATGGACTTGTGATTATTCTAATCTAAGTCATAATACCTTCTATAATGCAAATTTGGTGTTGTACTTCCTCTTCCTCGTCTCTTTTTTCCTCCTCCTCCTTTAAAATTAATTTTTTGGTATGATTGGTGAAAGTTTGCATTCATTGGTATACAATAGCCTAATTTATATAAAGTTTACAAACTTCAGCTAAATTTTTTTCCTTTAAAGAACAAATTTTCAGGGCCAAATTGTGGTTCTTCATAAGGGGAGCCATATGTGCATTAAAAATACAGAATTTAGACCTTAATTTAAGCTTTTTTTCCCCTCACTAAATGGTGTTCACAAACAAGCATATCTTTTTTTCAATTGTACGAGTAGATTTATTAGAATCATGTATTGAATGTATGCAAATGTGTTCCTTCCCTCTGCTGGATGGAAGAGCTAGAGACCTTCATTCTGTGTCCTGCTGCCCCCGCTGAATAAACAGAAATTATGGGTATCTCCTTTCTAGACCAGGCCATGCCATATAAATCAGTTCTCTTGCCATGAGGGAGGGTTTGGTGAGGGCCCTACTCTGTGCTAGGCTAGAGGGAAAATTACTCCGATATACCAGATATCTTGATAGAAAAGGGTGAAATAATTGCAGCTGTCCTTTCAATGGAAAATTTTAACATTGCAAATAAATTCCATCTGTGTCTGCACATGTAGTAGTTACAAAAAAATATGCCACCCTTAACTTTTGGTCAAACGACTTCACAGTGTTTCGATAAGAAAGACCAGAATTTCCAGATCTTCACTAAACACACCTTCATCTAGATGAATGCCACAGATCATACTGATCAGAAGTTGTAATGAGAATTGTTCTCCGAACTGGTCAGCAGCTATGTTGATTTAGAAATGAATGTATTCAGTACAGCCTCAAGGGAAATATATTCGATAATATACCATCTGGTGGAGAGTAGAAACGAAATACAGTTTTAACTTATACCATAGATCTTACTCTAAATTTCTGATATTTCACAAAAAAAAAGCCTGCTGGTTTTAAATGAATACTACATAATTAAAGAAATTTCCTAGGGCTTTCCCAAAGCAGGGAACACCTAGCTCTCTCCTTTTTATCAGAAACTAAGTTGGGCAATCTAATAAATTGTATGGTTATTGCTTGCTTTTTATACATTTTAAATCCATTTTTAATTTTAGTTCTAGTTTTGAAAAGAAAGTAATGCTGGGAAAATGTATTAGACAAAAATATGTACTAAAATGGATAAAACTGCTTAAAGTATGTTTCTGTAAGTCTTAAAAGAAAGTAATTTTATATTTTAATCTTATACTTTTCTAAAGCCATTGGTTTTTTCATTGACTACTGGTTACCTTACTCCTTTTCAATCCTTAGAATGAAAACTTTCCTAATTATTTAAAATATACTAGCATTATTTTCTTATTTATACCTCAATTACTTAACTTCCATTTGTATAATGTGGTGGATTCAAGCAGCTGGAGTCAAGCTGCTTACTTTGAATCTCCATTCCACCATTATCTCACTGTGTCTTCTTGGGAAAGGTTAACTGCTCTAAGAGCTGTATTCTCATCTATTAAAATGAGATAATGCATGTAAAGTGCTTAGTGTAATATTTAGCACATGACATAAATATTTTAAAATATTTACCTATCACAAATATTTTACTGAAGTGTAGCAAATTGAATTTAGTGTCCTACTAAATTTTAAACTTTTCTAAAACAGGAATGGTGTTTTCTCCTTTTATGTTCCCTGAAGAGCTAGGCTGTGGAACAAGAACTTATCTACAAGATTTTGGGGTGGGCCGGGGGAGATTTCATGGACTGAAGAAAATAGAAAAAATATTTAAAATTATTTTTAAATTAAGTACAGTATAGCAGCAAATCTCTTTAAACTATGTTCAACACTTTTACTTGTTTTTACACTAAGAAAAGTAGATTTAGTGATTTTTCCCTGTTACCCTACAAGACTAGTCACCGAAGTGTTTATGTGTCTAAAACCTAATGTTAAAAATTTGCAGGATACTATGATGAAGAATCATTAACAAATACTTCTCATGTAGATCTTTTAAAAGTTCCATTAATGCTTAAGGAAACTGCATATCTGCCAATCAACAAACAGGTATTATGAGATTTTATTGCTTTGGTAGATTGCACAGAGTTAATAAGTAACATTCAAATTTTAGAAAGGCCATGATAGGCATGGATTCAATACTTGTTTTCTGTTAATTATACCTGTGATTCTTTTCTATAGAATGAGTGAGTCAGATGCTTAGGGAAATTAGATATATGTCAGTAAATTATCTACTATCAGATCATGAGGTGATTCCTTGGAATAATTCATTCCCCTGTGTGTATAAATTTTAATGAAGAGAATATATCTTATTGGCTTCCCATGGAAAATGTCCTATAATCTGTTGTAAGCAGTGAAACACTTTAAAAATCATAAGGTAAAATGAGTATTTTAATTTCAGCAATTTATATTCCTTACAATTTATGCTTCCTTTTAATATTGATTAAAATCAAAACAGAACAAAATAGAAAGCAATTATCCTACATAGCATTTTAGTAGTAACACCAGACATTAAAATCCTTCTTTCATATACTTTACTTTCAATAAGAATTCTGTAAATATAACTGCCGGGTTTTTTTCTTTTTTAAACTTGACTAGTATTAGATTTATTTCAACAAATCTTTTCCTGAATCAGGAACAAAATCCTTAGGGTAAAAGCATGTTTACAGAGAGAATAAATGCTTTGCAGCTTGTCTAGACTTTAAAATGAGATCATGATTTAGTTTCTGTCTTTTGGCACACATATGGATATTTGGGTTTAGAGTGAGAGAAGTTAAAGATGTAACATTGGTCACAAGAATTGATTTTACCAATAAACAACCCATATTATGAGGGACTGCTGAATGAATGTGTTATCCCTGGATGTAGAATAGTTCAGTCTTACAGAATCCATGATTTCTATTTTTAATTGAATTGCTATACAACTTTACTCCTACAATTTTCTATTCAGCCAGGTGGTGAAATTACAGGATTTCATCACCCAAAACTGCATTTAATGTTGATATTAGCTTCACCTTCAGAAATGTATAGGACAAGAGCTGAGAACTCTATAATAGCCAAATAGGTTGTACATGGTAGATGCTGGCAGACAGTTTTCCATTCATCTCTTGTATTTGCGTACATCTTGTAAGCAGAGGCAATGACTTTTTGTTCTGTACTATCTTTTCAAGGATGCAAACAGCCTTAAAAAATGATATAGTGTCTGTCTCTAAAGCAAAGGGAAGATTTGCTTACTGCTCATTATGAAAGGTCCAGGTTCCCTAACCTGGCACCCTGTGTCACCCTATAAGAATTGAGGATCAGGGAATAGGTACAAGAAAATGCTGATACTCTGGCTACTGCTGTTGCTATGACCCAGAAATCTCATGTTTTCTGCCACCATCCTTAAAACTGTGGCAGGTTTACTTATTAGTTTGCAAGTGGAGTAAAAATAGCAGACATTTCACCATCCTTGACAGCAGTTCCTATTACTGGACATGCTGTTGTTCTCGATGGTCATAGTCCAAATAACAATGGTAGCAATTAAATTGCACCAAAAAGTCACTGATGAGCCCACAGAACTACCTGACTCAGGCCTCTTTTGTTTTAGCAGCCTTAGCTTGCTAGTTGGTTAATTTCTTGGACCATTTGATCCTAGTCTTATTTAACTAATTAGGTAATACATGGCAATTGTTCTCAGCTGGACAGTTTGGAATATGCTTTATGGCTTGAGTCTGGGAGTACATTCATATTGTTCTCTGGAATGTTCATGTGGGGCACACTGTTCAGGCTTCAGACTAATTTTTTCTCCTATGGCAAATGGATTTGTTTGGGCAAGGATACAGAATGCTCTGAGTTGCCATGCTCCCTTGAAAGGAAAGTGTTTAATTTCCTTTGTTATGAAATATTAATCACCTCACCAATTATAGAAGAAAAAAATCAGTACTACAGCGAAGTTAGTGTGAAATGGTAGTATTTGGGTTTTGTTTGTTTGTTTGTTTATGTGTTTTCTGAAATCACAGGCAGCCCTTTAGGTGTAAGGATTATGCTATGGACCCACCATTAGCTGGATGTGGTTAGCAGTTATTTTCCCAGAAGGGTCTAGAGAGAGTGACCAGGGACATGCAGTTTTTTGTGTATGTGAAGGTAACCAGACCAAGAATTATCTACCAACTGAGCCTACAACCCTGAAGAAACATTCATATAAAAAACTTTTAGATTGTTAAACATTTAGTAATATACATTTCTTTGTGGATATTCTCACAAATTCCATTAAAAAAGCAAAAAACATGTAATCATCATATGTTTGTGTAAGGCCACTTAAAGTCCTTTACCTTAAATAGACTGTAACTGAGGGTAGCTTTAAATTGGGTGGCTATATTTGTTTTCAGTATGAAAAAAAGTGAAGTCATACCTATTTGTCTCACTATATGACAGTAATAAAGCATGCTATTTAGTTAGATAAGGTTTTAATTATTTGGAAAGCTGACCCTGTGATCTAAAATCTGACAACTATTTGTGAAAATTGCCCCATTAGATAACGTATACAAAGATTCACTATCTCCTGTTATTACAGATTTGATAAAATAGTAATTTTAAGGGTAAATAAATTGAATTTAAGGAAGATGAACTGGAGCATTTTGTGCCATTTCCATGAATTTGATCAATGTGAAAAGATTATGGTTCTTTTCTGCATTTGATGCTTTGCTTCACGGTGGGTGTTAGACTGAGATTCTCTGCCTACTTTGAGTGATGCCATTAGCAATATGTCAGACTTCCCTGAAACATTCTTTATGTTTTGTTCCCCTTCTGTCTATTGCTACAATAATATGACTCTTGAATTTGAAAAAGTAATTGCCTTAAAATATTTTTATTGTACTGAGGGAGAATTTGGTCATAGCAAAGAGATGTCTTTGGGTTGAAAATTCAGTAAGTCATATGTAAATACAGCTTCCTTTCCCTCTGAAAAAGTAAAAGGAAGTGGAGAAATCATTTTCTTTCAACCTAGAGTGATTAGAAATTGCATTTCTGAGAATGTGCATGTGTCTTTGTCTGTGTGAGTATTATTGTTTTTCTTCACAAAATGATTTGGGGGACTTTCAGAGATTGAGTCAATGACTTCCTTACTCATTGTTCACCAATATTTTTGGTCTTCCCTTTTTCACAGAAACAAATATTGGTGGATTTTTACAGTGAACACTAGCTGAGTATTGTGGGTATAAGTTTTGTGATTCAAGTTGACTTAACTTTGGAATTTTTTCTACTGCTTCAGATTTATTTATCAATTGGGAGCCTTTTAATAGATGCCAGGAAAAGAAGCCAATCTATGAAAAAGAACAATTTTACAATATGGCAGGATGTTTTTAATGGAAATTGACTAGGTCTCAAGGAATGTATTGCTAGACAATATTTAACTGCCAGTCAATTTTCTATTAGACTCTCTTATATTAGAAGTACTTTTTTTTTTTTTTTTTTTTTTTTTGCGTTATGTGGGCCTCCCACTGTCGTGGCCTCTCTCGTTGCGGAGCACAGGCTCCGGACATGCTGGCTCAGCGGCCATGGCTTATGGGCCTAGCCGCTCTGCGGCATGTGGGATCCTCCCGGACCAGGGCACGAACCCGTGTCCCCTGCATCGGCAGGTGGACTCTCAACCACTGCGCCACCAGGGAAGCCCTAGAAGTACTTTTTAATGGATTGTTACCAGAGTAATTTTTTTTACTTTGGTAGACACTTTTTCTGAACACAATGCTGGGATTTTGATGTAACGCAATAAATAGTTGCATCTTTCTGAGGTTTCTCATGGAGAATTTTACAGTCTCTGAGTTGTCCCTCAAACATTTCCTGGATGTGCTAAATAGCCCACCTTACTTCTCAAGAGCCCCATGAAGTGACTGAGGAAAGTCATTAGACATTACAAATGTTCAGGCATCAGTCCAGCATTTTACAAACCACTCATCGTGACTATCTAGTGACTACACTGCTTGATTTAAATACCTCTTTTATCATCTTCATATAAGTATATTTTCTATTGATATTGATAGCAGTTTATCGAAAGATTACATTGAATTGTGCAGATACAATTTTCTTATGTTTGATTCCAGAGTCTGGCTCCTTATCTGCATATCCTCACTATCATACTGCTCCAGAAAGGCTGTCCTATATTGTGATTGATGCACTATGGGGTAATTCATTGTTTTTAATACCTTGAAGGCAGGGGTTCTCTTTCAATTATGTATAACTACAGTTCCTTATGTATATTTAAAGTAGCTACATTTCCTTGAGAGCTTATCTCATTTATTTATTCATTTGGTGCATATTTATAGAACACCTGCTATGGGTCAGATATGATTATAGACACTGTATAGAATGATAAGCAAGATAGATGAGGTTTCAGCCTTCAGAGACCTTATAATTTACAATCTAGCATATTTTGTGGCAGTCAGTTTTAAAGGCACATTGCTTCTGTTGTCTGTAATTTTCTGTACAACAGTTCTGGGAGGCGAGTATTATTACTCTCAATTAATAAATGAGGAATTTGAGAGTCAGAGAGGTTAATCAACTTGCTCTGTCACACAGATAATAAGTGAAGGATCTGAGATTCAAACCCAGGTCATTTGAGTTCTGTATTAGTTTTCTATGCTGTTTAACAAATTACTATAAATTTAGTGGCTTAAAATAATACACATCTATTATATCACAGTGCCTGTAGGTCAGGAGTCCTGGTATAGCTTAGCTGGGTCCTACAATGCTGTAATCAAGGTGTCAACCAGGACAGGTTTCTCATCTGGAGACTCTACTATAAAAGAATCCATCTCAAACTCATGTGGTCATTGGCAGAATTCATTTCCTTGAAGCTGTTGTATTCTTGGCAGTTGCTTCTTTGTATCCAACAAAGGAGAGAGAGACTCTAGTGTGAGTCAGCTAGAAAGATAAAGCCTGGTGTAATAACATCATCACTAGAGTGACATCCCAACACTTTTGCCATATTCTACTGATTGGAAGCAAGTAACAGCTCCTGCCCACACTCCAGGGGAAGGGATTCTATAAAGAAGTAAATGCCAGGAGGTGAGGATCATGGGGGCTATAGTCAGTGGTCTTTCCATTATATTGTATTGCCTCTACTATGAGTTCAATATACATGAATTGATTTTTTTGAAATATTTTTTTAAAATTATGTAAAGCTATATAAAACCACTGGAAAAGTTTGGCAGGGGGAATTCCCATAATCTCATAATCCCAGCACAGCTTAATTAGTCGTCTGAGCAAGGTGCTAAGCCCTCACTCCTGTTCTAAGAGGTTGTGATAATTGTGTTTGAATTCCTGTCTAGTCTTTTAAAAACATACATAGTTCTCCTTTTCACAGTTGGAATCACAGCTAAAACATGATTCTGTAGACTTCTTTTTTCACTCTTTATATCATAACTATTTTTCCTTGTTGCTACATAATTGTACAGTGGTCAGTTTTAATGTGTTCATAGCAATCTTTTGAATGATCACATCACTGTTTATTTAACTAAGTATAAATGGTTGGACATACAGGCAACTTTCAATTCTCCACCACTAAAAAACAAACAAATTAATGAAAACAAGAAAAACACACCAAAACATTGCATAACCTCTTCAGGCACACAATTTCTACCCTCTTTTGGATTATTTACTTAGACTAGGAATCTAGAAGTGAAATTACTGGATCAAGGAACATGAAGGTTTCCATGGCTCTTGATGCACCCTCTCAGAATGCTTTTGGTTTTATTTGACTTTGACTGAATTAGCAGCTTTCAAAATTACCAAGGCATATTGATAATGCTAATTAGAATTCTATGATCATTGGAAAAAAGGACAGTATCTTACCTGCTGTTAATCATGGGGTTTTGGTAGTGAGAAGTAGGGGAAATTATCTTTTCTTTATGTTGTTCTATTCTTGAGTTTAAATGAGGACAAGGATCCCTGCAGGCCTTATCTTTAGTATCAAATGATGTCACTTATATGGATATTTTTCTTAGTCATAGTGTAGGACAGTGCCTTCCTTACAATGGGGCAGACACTATTCTCATGGAGCTCTTGGGAAATCTGTATTTCTTTCTGTAGGCAGATTGGACTAGTTTATTTAGATGTAATACCCTGTTGCCCACTTCGGCTGCACATTTCACAGTAGCCTTTCCTGCCGCAGAAAAGGAAAGGATGAAAAAGGCAAAGCTGGTGTAATATACGGTAGACTGGATCATATTTGTCATCCAGTCAGCACTAATAAAAATAGATTAATTGCTTATTACTTTTCTTGTGATTCAAGAACTTGGAGTTCATGGTTGCAGGTTTTTTTTTTTTTTTTAAGTATCTGTTGTGAGCTGGAGAATTTAACTACCATATTTGGTTCTCATGTGCCTGCCCTGTGACCTTACATCAGCCTGTTGGAGGATTTGTGTGTTTTTGCTTACCCTTATATGGCTGCCTGGCGAATCTGTCTGACTGGAATTTGAAGCCCTGTAGCATTTGCAGGAAGTGTGGCTTTAGGAGAAAGCTGTGGTTTTAGTAATTAGGTTTCCTCACTGCCAGAATTTGTTTCATAGAGAGGTGGTGAGTTGGAGAACATCTTTGCTGACTATAAAATCACCAGCGTTTTATACCTCTTCATTTTATATCTCTTCATATACCAAATTCCCTTCCTTCTATTATGACAAAATTCTCCTAAAGAGAAATGAAATCTGTATAGTAACTCACTGTACTGAGTTGATAATGATAGTGATTAAGGCAGGGAGGTGGAAGCTGAAATGAATTGGTCCGTTTATTTTTAAATTCTTAGTGCAAGCAATCTGAAATTTTATGGAACATAAAATCCACCTATGTTAGACTAGTAATTGTCACAAATATTTAACTTTGATGTTTGATTGTATTGTAACAGTGTGATTTGTTTCAAGGAAGGCTTTTGCTTTAAGGACACTCCAAAAGCTGCCAGAACAGCCTCAAGCACCTGTTACCCTATTTCCCCCTCAGCACTCATTTCCTATAGGCACCTTTGGTCACAAGTCACTGATACTTTTGTGGAAACACTTTGGACTGTTCTCAACTTCATATTTTATTTGTCCAAACAATTGGACTGTTCTCAACTTCATATTTTATTTGTCCAAACATATGACAGTTTTAAATGAAGATAACTTTTTCTTCTTTTGGTATAAGCAATGGAATTAATATGAATCATTGATTCTTCATGGTAACTTTTTCTTACCAAGTCTTAAAGTTCCAGGAGGCTTTTATTGCTTTTGGCATGTTTCTTTGTTTCATTATCACAGTACTTCAGAGTGGGAAATGACTGAAGGGGTCATCTAGGAAAATCTATCCTGTGTATTAAACTTTAAAAAAAATCAACAGGTTTTCTTGCCCTTACTTTAGACCAAGCTTTAGAATTAAGAAGGATACAAAAGAATTATGAGCCATTTCTGCACTCATGGAGATGTCATTAAGTTGACAGACAGTCTAATTAGCATGAGATAACAAGTATGGTAATATTTTGTTATTCATTATGTTTAGTGTTTAAGTGGTGCCTTTTACTTTGACAGATCTTGGGCAAGTGTGTGCTTAGGAGAAAGTTTCTAATCCATTTAAATATTAGTTTCTTCATCTGTGAATCTGGAATGAAAATAATAGCAGCTCATAAGATTTTTGTGATAATTAAATAATGTAAGCAAGTATAGTGCCTGGCCCATAAAAAACACTTAGTCAATAATATTATTATACTATAATTTAGAGTAAGAGTAAATTTGGTGCAAAGCAGAGAGGGACCTGCTACATATAAAATTCTGCGGTCCATTGTTAGCACACCCTAAATCGGGGTCTGTGTCCCTTTGTTTCCTTTTATCAGCCCATTCCTAATCCACACATTTCCCTTCAGCAGAAAGAGACCAGTCTTTGATTAAGGGATGGGTATATTCCATTGCTTAAATCACCTGCTAGTATGGAATTTATAATCTTATAGTTTATAAATTCCTTGAACCCATAAATAACATCTCTATCTTATTTTATTTTTACTGATATTAAGGTAAGAACAATGGCCTTCAGGCCCAGTGTGTACTTAGGAACTTCATTCTTTCTTTTACTCTTTTTTCACAGAAAGATGCAACTTTATTTTTTATCCAGTATTACTGAGATATAATTGACATACAACACTGTATAAGTTTAAGGTGTACAACATAATGTTTGATTTACATAATCATGAAATTATTACTACAATAAATGTAGTGAATATCCATCATGTCATACGGATACAAAATTAATTAAATAGAAAAAAAAACATTTTCCTTGTGAAGAGAACTCTTGGGATTTACTGCCTTTTTTTATATATATCTTTATTGGAGTATAATTGCTTTACAATGGTGTGTTAGTTTCTGCTTTATAACAAAGTGAATCAGTTATACATATACATATGTTTCCATATCCCACCCCTCTAGGTGGTCACAAAGCACCGAGCTGATCTCCCTGTGCTATGCGGCTGCTTCCCACTAGCTATGTATTTTACGTTTGTTAGTGTATATATGTCCATGCCACTCTCTCTCTTTGTCACAGATCACGCTTCCCCCTCCCCATATCCTCAAGTCCACTCTCTAGTAGGTCTGTGTCTTTATTCCTGTCTTACCCCTAGGTTCTTCATGACATTTTTTTTCTTAAATTCCATATATATGTGTTAGAATACGGTATTTGTCTTTCTCTTCCTGACTTACTTCACTCTGTATGACAGAATCTAGGTCCATCCACCTCATTACAAATAGCTCAATTTCGTTTCTTTTTATGGCTAAGTAATATTCCATTGTATATATGTGCCACATCTTCTTTATCCATTCATCTGATGATGGACACTTAGGTTGTTTCCATCTCTGGGTTATTGTAAATAGAGCTGCAATAAACATTTTGGTAATTGACTCTTTTTGAATTTTGGTTTTCTCAGGGTATATGCCCAGTAGTGGGATTGCTGGGTCATATGGTAGTTCTATTTGTAGTTTTTTAAGGAACCTCCATACTGTTCTCCATAGTGGCTGTACCAATTCACATTCCCACCAGCAGTGCAAGAGTGTCCCATTTTCTCCACACCTCTCCAGTATTTATTGTTCTTAGATTTTTTTATGATGGCCATTCTGACTGGTGAGAAATGATATCTCATTGTAGTTTTGATTTGCATTTCTCTAATGATTAATGATATTGAACATGCTTTCATGTGTTTGTTGGCAGTCTGTATCTCTTCTTTGGAGAAATGTCTATTTAGGTCTTCTGCCCATTTTTGGATTCAGTTGTTTGTTTATTTGTTACTGAGCTGCATGAGCTGCTTGTAAATTTTGGAGATTAATCCTTTGTCAGTTGCTTCATTTGCAAATATTTTCTCCCATTCTGAGGGTTGTCTTTTGTTCTTCTTTATGGTTCCCTTTGCTGTGAAAAAGCTTTGAAGTTTCATTAGGTCCCATTTATTTATTTTTATTTTTGTTTCCATTTCTCTAGGAGGTGGGTCAAACAGGATCTTGCTGTGATTTATGTCATAGAGTGTTTTGCCTATGTTTTCCTCTAAGAGTTTGATAGTTTCTGGCCTTGCATTTAGGTCTTTAATCCATTTTGAGCTTATTTTTGTGTATGGTGTTAGGGAGTGATCTAATCTCATATTTTTACATGTAGCTGTCCAGTTTTCCCAGCACAACTTATTGAAGAGGCTGTCCTTTCTCCACTGTACATTCCTGCCTCCTTTATCAAAGATAAGGTGACCATATGTGTGTGGGTTTATCTCTGGGCTTTCTATCCTGTTCCCTTTATCTATCTTTCTGTTTTTGTAGAAGTGTCATACTGTCTTGATTACTGTAGCTTTGTAGTATAGTCTGAAGTCAGAGAGCCTGATTCCTCCAGCTCCGTTTTCTTTCTCAAGATTGCTTTGGCTATTCGGGGTCTATTGTGTTCCCATAAAAATTGTGAATTTTTTTGTTCTAGTTCTGTGAAAAATGCCAGTGGTAGTTTGATAGGGATTGCATTGAATCTGTAGATTGCTTTGGGTAGTAGAGTCATTTTCACAATGTTGATTCTTCCAATCCAAGAACATGGTATATCTCTCCATCTATTTGTATCATCATTAATTTATTTTATCAGTTTCTTATAATTTTCTGCATACAGGTCTTTTGTCTCCTTAGGTAGGTTTATTCCTAGATATTTTATTCTTTTCTTTGCAATGGTAAATGGGAGTGTTTTCTTGATTTCATTTTCAGATTTTTCATCATTAGTGGATAGAAATGCCACAGATTTCTGTGCATTAATTTTGTATCCTGCTACTTTACCAAATTCATTGATTAGCTCTAGTAGTTTTCTGGTAGCATCTTTAGGATTCTCTACGTATAGTATCATGTCATCTGCAAACAGTAACAGCTTTACTTCTTCTTTTCCGATTTGGATTCCTTTTATTTCCTTTTCTTCTCTGATTCCTGTGGCTAAAAATTCTGAAACTATGTTGAATAAGAGTGGTGAGAGTGGGCAGTCTTGTGTTGATCCTGATCTTAGTGGAAATGCTTTCAGTTTTTCACCATTGAGGACGATATTGGCTGTGGGCTTGTCATATATGGCCTTTTTTATGTTGAGGAAAGTTCCCTCTATGCCTACTTTCTGGAGGGTTTTTATCATAAATGGGTGTTGAATTTTGTCAAAAGCTTTCTCTGCACCTTTTGAGATGATCATATGGTTTTTCTCCTTCAATTTGTTAATATGGTTTATCACGTTGATTGATTTGCATATATTGAAGAATCCATGCATTCCTGGAATAAACCCCACGTGATCATGGTGTATGATCGTTTTAGTGTGCTGTTGGATTTGGTTTGCTAGTATTTTGTTGAGGATATTTGAATCTATGTTCATCAGTGATTTTGGCCTGTAGTTTTGTTTCCTGGTGACATCCTTGTCTGGTTTTGGTATCAAGGTGATCGTGGCCTCCTAGAATGACTTTGCAGTGTTCTTCCCCCTGCTATGTATTTTTAAGAGTTTGAGAAGGATAGGTGTTAGCTCTTCTCTAAATATTTGATAGAATTTGCCTGTGAAGCCATCTGGTCCTGGGCTTTTGTTTGTTGGAAGATTTTTAATCACAGTTTCAATTTCAGTGCTTGTGATTGGTCTGTTCATATTTTCTATTTCTTCCTGATTCAGTCTTGGCAGATTGTCATTTCTAAGAATTTGTCCATTTCTTCCAATTTGTCCATTTTCTTGGCACAGAGTTTCGGGTAGTAATCACTCATGATCTTTTGTATTTCTGCAGTGACAGTTGTTACTTCTCCTTTATCATTTCTAACTCTATTGATTTGATTCTTCTCCCTTTTTTTCTTGATGAGTCTGGCTAATGATTTATCAATTTTGTTTATCTTCTCAAACAACCAGCTTTTAGTTTTATTAATCTTTGCTGTCGTTTCCTTCATTTCTTTTTCATTAATTCCTGATCTGATTTTTATGATTTCTTTCCTTCTGCTAACTTTGGGGTTGTTTTCTTCTTCTGTCTCTAATTGCTTTAGGTACAAGTTTAGGTTGTTTATTAGAGATGTTTCCTGTTTCTTAAGTACGATTTTATTGCTATAAACTTCCCTCTTAGAACTGCTTTTGCTACATTCCATAGGTTTTGGGTCATCGTGTCTCCATTTTCATTTGTTTCTAGGGACTTTTTGATTTCCTCTTTGACTTCTTCAGTGGAAACTTTGTTATTAAGTGGTGTATTGTTTAGCCTCCATGTGTTTGAGTTTTTTATGTATCTTTTCCTGTGATTGATATCTAGTCTCAGTGTTGTGGTCGGAAAAGATACTTGACACAATTTCAATTTTCTTAAATTTACCAAGGCTTGATTTGTGACCCAAGATATGATCTATCCTGGAGAATGTTTCATGAGCACTTGAGAAGAAAGTATGTTCTGTTGCTTTTGGATGGAATGTCCTATAAATATCAATTAAGTCCATCTTGTTTGATGTACCATTTAAAGCTTGTGTTTCCTTATTTATTTTCATTTTGGATGATCAGTCCATTGGTGAAATTGGGGTGATAAAGTCCCCTACTATGAATGTGCTACTGTTGATTTCCCCTTTTATGGCTGTTTGTATTTGCCTTATGTATTGAGGTGCTCCTATGTTGCGTGCATAAATATTTACAATTGTTATATCTTCTTCTTGGATCCATCCCTTTATCATTATATAGTGTCTTTCTTTGTCTCTTCTAATAGTATTTATTTTAAAGTCTATTTTGTCTGATATGAGAATTGCTACTCCAGCTTTCCTTTGGTTTCCATTTGCATGGAATATCTTTTTCCATCCCCTTACTTTCAGTCTGTATGTGTCTCTAGATCTGAAGTGGGTCTCTTGTAGAAAGCATATATATGGGTCTTGTTTCCGTATCGATTCAGCCAATCTGTGTCTTTTGGTGGGAGCATTTAGTCCATTTACATTTAAGGTAATTATCAAAATGTTTGTTCCTATTCCCATTTTCTTAATTGTTTTGGGTTTATTATTGTAGGTGTTTTCCTTCTCTTGTGTTTTTTGCCTAGAGAAGTTCCTTTAGCATTTGTTGTAAAGCTGGTTTGGTGGTGCTGAACTCTCTCAGCTTTTGCTTATCTGTAAAGGTTTTAATTTCTCCATCAAATCTGAATGAGATCCTTGCTGGGTAGAGTAATCTTGGTTGCAGGTTTTTCTTCTTCATCACTTTAAATATGTCCTGCCACTTCCTTCTGGCTTGCAGAGTTTCTGCTGAGAGATCAGCTGTTAACCTTATGGGGATTCCCTTGTGTGTTATTTGTTGTTTTTCCCTTGCTGCTTTTAATATGTTTTCTTTTTATTTAATTTTTGACAGTTTGATTAATAGGTGTTGTGGCATATTTCTCCTTGAATTTATCATGTATGGGACTCTGTGCTTCCTGGACTTGATTAACTATTTCCTTTCCCTTCTTAGGGAAGTTTTCAACTATAATCTCTTCAAATATTTTCTCAGTCCCTTTCTTTTTCTCTTCTTCTTCTGGAACCCCTAAACATTGAATGTTGGTACGTTTAATGTTGTCCCAGAGGTCTCTGAGACTGTCCTCAGTTCTCTTATTTCTTTTTTCTTTATTCTGCTCTGCAGTAGTTATTTCCACTATTTTATCTTCCAGGTTACTTATCCGTTCTTCTGCCTCAGTTATTCTGCTATTGATCCCATCTAGAGTATTTTTTTTTTTTTTAACATCTTTATTGGGGTATAATTGCTTTACAATGGTGTGTTAGTTTCTGCTTTATAACAAAGTGAATCAGTCATACATAAACATATGTTCCCATATGTCTTCCCTGTTGCGTCTCCCTCCCTCCCACCCTCCCCATCCCACCCCTCCAGGCTGTCACAAAGCACCGAGCCAATATCCCTGTGCCATGCGGCTGCTTCCCACTAGCTATCTACCTTACTGCGTTTGTTACTATGTATATGCCCATGACTCTCTCTCGCCCTGTCACAGCTCACCCTTCCCCCTCCCCATAACCTCAAGTCCGTTCTCTAAGAGGTCTGCGTCTTTATTCCTGCTTTACCCCTAGGTTCTTCATGACATTTTTTTCTTAAATTCCATATATATGTGTTAGCATACGGTATTTGTCTTTTTCTTTCTGACTTACTTCACTCTGTATGACAGACTCTAGGTCTATCCACCTCATTACAAATAGCTCAATTTCATTTCTTTTTATGGCTGAGTAATATTCCATTGTATATATGTGCCACATCTTCTTTATCCATTCATCTGTTGATGGGCATTTAGGTTGCTTCCATGACCTAGCTATTGTAAATAGTGCTGCAATGAATATTGGGGTGCATGTGTCTTTTTGAATTATGGTTTTCTCAGGGTATATGCCCAGTAGTGGGATTGCTGGGTCATATGGTAGTTCTATTTGTAGTTTTTTAAGGAACCTCCATACTGTTCTCCATAGTGGCTGAACCAATTCACATTCCCACCAGCAGTGCAAGAGGGTTCCCTTTTCTCCACACCCTCTCCAGCATTTATTGTTTCTAGATTTTTTGATGATGGCCATTCTGACTGATGTGAGATGATATCTTATTGTAGTTTTGATTTGCATTTCTCTAATGATTAATGATGTTGAGCATTCTTTCATGTGTTTGTTGGCAGTCTGTATCTCTTCTTTGGAGAAATGTCTATTTAGGTCTTCTGCCCATTTTTGGATTGGGTTGTTTGTTTTTTTGTTATTGAGCTGCATGAGCTGCTTGTAAATTTTGGAGATTAATCCTTTGTCGGTTGCTTCATTTGCAAATATTTTCTCCCATTCTGAGTGTTGTCTTTTGGTCTTGTTTATGGTTTCCTTTGCTGTGCAGAAGCTTTGAATTTTCATTAGGTCCCATTTGTTTATTTTTGTTTTTATTTCCATTACTCTAGGAGGTGGGTCAGAAAGGATCTTGCTTTGATTTATGTCATAGAGTGTTCTGCCTATGTTTTCCTCTAAGAGTTTGATAGTTTCTGGCCTTACATTTAGGTCTTTAATCCATTTTGAGCTTATTTTTGTGTATGGTGTTAGGGAGTGATCTAATCTCATACTTTTACATGTACCTGTCCAGTTTTCCCAGCACCACTTATTGAAGAGGCTGTCCTTTCTCCATTGTACATTACTGCCACCTTTATCAAAGATAAGGTGTCCATATGTGCATGGGTTTATCTCTGGGCTTTCTATCCTGTTCCATTGATCTATCTTTCTGTTTTTGTGCCAGTACCATACCGTCTTGATGACTGTAGCTTTGTAGTATAGTCTGAAGTCAGGGAGCCTGATTCCTCCAGTTCCTTCTTTCGTTCTCAAGATTGCTTTGGCTATTCGGGGTCTTTTGTGTTTCCATACAAATTGTGAAATTTTTTGTTCTAGTTCTGTGAAAAATGCCAGTGGTAGTTTGATAGGGATTGCATTGAATCTATAGATTGCTTTGGGTAGTAGAGTCATTTTCACAATGTTGATTCTTCCAATCCAAGAACATGGTATATCTCTCCATCGATTTATATCATCTTTAATTTCTTTCATCAGTGTCTTATAATTTTCTGCATACAGGTCTTTTGTCTCCTTAGGTAGGTTTATTCCTAGATATTTTATTCTTTTTGTTGCAATGGTAAATGGGAGTGTTTTCTTGATTTCACTTTCAGATTTTTCATCATTAGTATATAGGAATGCCAGAGATTTCTGTGCATTAATTTTGTATCCTGCCACTTTACCAAATTCATTGATTAGCTCTAGTAGTTTTCTGGTAGCATCTTTAGGGTTCTCTATGTATAGGATCATGTCATCTGCAAACAGTGACAGCTTTACTTCTTCTTTTCCAATTTGGATTCCTTTTATTTCCTTTTCTTCTCTGATTGCTGTGGCTAAAACTTCCAAAACAATGTTGAATAATAGTGGTGAGAGTGGGCAACCTTGTCTTGTTCCTGATCTTAGTGGAAATGCTTTCAGTTTTTCACCATTGAGGATGATGTTTGCTGTGGGCTTGTCATATATGGCCTTTATTATGTTGAGGAAAGTTCCCTCTATGCCTACTTTCTGCAGGGTTTTTATCATAAATGGGTGTTGAATTTTGTCAAAAGCTTTCTCTGCATCTATTGAGATGATCATATGGTTTTTCTCCTTCAATTTGTTAATATGGTTTATCACATTGATAGATTTGCGTATATTGAAGAATCCTTGCATTCCTGGAATAAACCCCACTTGATCATGGTGTATGATCCTTTTAATGTGCTGTTGGATTCTGTTTGCTAGTATTTTGTTGAGGATTTTTGCATCTATGTTCATCAGTGATATTGGCCTGTAGTTTTCTTTCTTTGTGACATCCTTGTCTGGTTTTGGTATCAAGGTGATGGTGGCCTCGTAGAAGGAGTTTGGGAGTGTTCCTCCCTCTGCTATATTTTGGAAGAGTTTGAGAAGGATAGGTGTTAGCTCTTCTCTAAATGTTTGATAGAATTCGCCTGTGAAGCCATCTGGTCCTGGGCTTTTCTTTGTTGGAAGATTTTTAATCACAGTTTCAATTTCAGTGCTTGTGATTGGTCTGTTCATATTTTCTATTTCTTCCTGATTCAGTCCTGGCAGGTTGTGCATTTCTAAGAATTTGTCCATTTCTTCCAGATTGTCCATTTTATTGGCATAGAGTTGTTTGTAGTAATCTCTCATGATCTCTTTTATCTCTGCAGTGTCAGTTGTTACCTCTCCTTTTTCATTTCTAATTCTATTGATTTGAGTCTTCTCCCTTTTTTTCTTGATGAGTCTGGCTAGTGGTTTATCTATTTTGTTTATCTTCTCAAAGAACCAGCTTTTAGTTTTATTGATCTTTGCTATTGTTTCCTTCATTTCTTTTTCATTTATTTCTGATCTGATTTTTATGATTTCTTTCCTTCTGCTAGCTTTGGGGTTTTTTTGTTCTTCTTTCTCTAATTGCTTGAGGTGCAAGGTTAGGTTGTTTATTCGAGATGTTTCCTGCTTCTTAAGGTGGGCTTGTATTGCTATAAACTTCCCCCTTAGAACTGCTTTTGCTGCATCCCACAGGTTTTGGGTCGTTGTGTCTCCATTGTCATTTGTTTCTAGGTATTTTTTGATTTCCTCTTTGATTTCTTCAGTGATCTCTTCATTATTAAGTAGTGTATTGTTTAGCCTCCATGTGTTTGTATTTTTTACAGATCTTTTCCTGTAATTGATATCTAGTCTCATGGCATTGTGGTCAGAAAAGATACTTGATAGAATTTCAATTTTCTTAAATTTACCAAGGCTTGATTTGTGACCTAAGATATGATCTATCCTGGAGAATGTTCCATGAGCACTTGAGAAAAATGTGTATTCTGTTGTTTTTGGATGGAGTGTCCTATAAATATCAATTAAGTCCATCTTGTTTAATGTATCATTTAAAGCTTGTGTTTCCTTATTTATTTTCATTTTGGATGATCTGTCCATGGGTGAAAGTGGGGTGTTTAAGTCCCCTACTATGAATGTGTTACTGTCGATTTCCCCTTTTATGGCTGTTAGTATTTGCCTTATGTATTGAGGTGCTCCTATGTTGGGTGCATAAATATTTACAATTGTTATATCTTCTTCTTGGATTGATCCCTTGATCATTATGTAGTGTCCTTCTTTGTCTCTTTTAATAGTCCTTATTTTAAAGTCTATTTTGTCTGATATGAGAATTGCTACTCCAGCTTTCTTTTGGCTTCCATTTGCATGGAATATCTTTTTCCATCCCCTTACTTTCAGTCTGTATGTGTCTCTAGGTCTGAAGTGGGTCTCTTGTAGACAGCATATATAAGGGTCTTGTTTTTGTATCCATTCAGCTAATCTGTGTCTTTTGGTGGGAGCATTTAGTCCATTTACATTTAAGGTAATTATCGATATGTATGTTCCTATTCCCATTTTCTAAATTGTTTTGGGTTTGTTATTATAGGTCTTTTCCTTCTCTTGTGTTTCTTGCCTAGAGAAGATCCTTTAGCATTTGTTGTAAAGCTGGTTTGGTGGTGCTGAACTCTCTCAGCTTTTGCTTGTCTGTAAAGGTTTTAATTTCTCCATCAAATCTGAATGAGATCCTTGCTGGGTAGAGTAGTCTTGGCTGCATGTTTTTCTCCTTCATCACTTTCAGTATGTCCTGCCACTCCCTTCTGGCTTGTAGGGTTTCTGCTGAGAGATCAGCTGTTAACCTTATGGGGATTCCCTTATGTGTTATTTGTTGTTTTTCCCTTGCTGCTTTTAATATGCTTTCTTTGTATTTAATTTTTGACAGTTTGATTAATATGTGTCTTGGCGTATTTCTCCTTGTATTTATCTTGTATGGGACTCTCTGTGCTTCCTGGACTTGATTAACTATTTCCTTTCCCATATTAGGGAAGTTTTCAACTATAATCTCTTCAAATATTTTCTCAGTCCCTTTCTTTTTCTCTTCTTCTTCTGGAACCCCTATAATTCGAATGTTGGTGCGTTTAATGTTGTCCCAGAGGTCTCTGAGACTGTCCTCAGTTCTTTTCATTCTTTTTTCTTTATTCTGCTCTGCAGTAGTTATTTCCACTATTTTATCTTCCAGGTCACTTATCCGTTCTTCTGCCTCAGTTATTCTGCTATTGATCCCATCTAGAGTACTTTTAATTTCATTTATTGTGTTGTTCATCGTTGCTTGTTTCATCTTTAGTTCTTCTAGGTCCTTGTTAACTGATTCTTGCATTTTGTCCAATCTATTGTCCATTCTATCTCCAAGATTTCGGATCAACCTTACTATCATTATTCTGAATTCTCTTTCAGGTAGACTGCCTATTTCCTCTTCATTTGTTAGGTCTGGTGGGTTTTTATCTTGCTCCTTCATCTGCTGTGTGTTTTTCTGTCTTCTCATTTTGCTTATCTTACTGTGTTTGGGGTCTCGTTTTTGCAGGCTGCAGGTTTGTAGTTCCTCCTGTTTTTGATGTCTGTCTCCAGTGGCTAAGGTTGGTTCAGTGGGTTGTGTAGGCTTCCTGGTGGAGGGGGCTAGTGCCTGTGTTGTGGTGGATGAGGCTGGATCTTGTCTCTCTAGTAGGCAGGTTCACGTCTGGTGGTGTGTTTGGGGGTGTCTGTGGCCTTATTATGATTTTAGGCAGCCTCTCTGCTAATGGGTGGGGTTGTGTTCCTGTTTTGCTAGTTGTTTGGCATAGGTTTTCCAGCACTGTGGCTTGCTGGTCGTTGAGTGAAGCTGGGTGCTGGTGTTAAGATGGAGGTCTCTGGGAGATTTTCGCCGTTTGATATTATGTGGAGCTGGGAGGTCTCTTGTTGATCAGTGTCCTGAAGTTGGCTGTCCTACCTCAGAGGCAGAGCCCTGCCTCCTGGCTGGAGCACCAAAAGCTTTTCATCCACAGGCTCAGGATAAAAGGGAGAAAAAGTAGAGGGAATTAGTAGAAGTATGAGGAAAGAAAGAAGGAAAGGAGGGTAGGAAGGAAGGAAGAAAGAAAGAAAGAAGCAAAGAAGGAAAGAAGGCAAGAAGGAAAGAAAGGAGGGAGGGAGGGAGGAAGGAAGGAAGGAGGGAAAGAAGGAAAAAAGACAGAAAGAAAGAAGATACAGTAAAAATAAAATAAAGTATAATAAAGTTATTGAATTAAAAACTTCTTATTTAGAAAAAAAAAAAAAAAAGGGACGGAAAGAACCTTAGGACAAATGTTGGAAGCAAAGCTATACAGACAAAATCTTACACAGAAGCATACACATACACCCTCACTAAAAGAGGTAAATGGGGAAAAATCCTAAATCTTGCTGTCAGAGACCACCTCCTCAATTTGGGATGATTCGTTGTCTAAAGGAGGGAAGGAAGGACGGAAAGAAAGAAAGAAAGAACGAAGGTAAAGTGTAATAAGGTTATTAAAATTAATTATTAAGAAAAAAATTAAAAAAAAAACATGGACGGATAGAACCCTAGGACAAATGGTGGAAGCAAGACTATACAGACAAGATCTCACACAGAAGCATACACATACACATTCACAAAAAGAGGAAAGGGGAAAAAATCATAGATCTTGCTCCTAAAGTCCACTTCCTTAATTTGGGATGATTGGTTGTCTATTCAGGTATTCCACAGATGCAGGGTACATCAAGTTGATTGTGGAGCTTTAATCCGCTGCTTCTGAGGCTGCTGGGAGAGATTTCCCTTTCTCTTCTTTGTTCTCACAGCTCCCAGGGCTAAGCTTTGGATTTGGCCCTGCCACTGCGTGTAGATCGCTGGAGGGCGTCTGTTTTTTGCTCAGACAGGATGGGGTTAAAAGAGCCGCTGACTGGGGGCTCTGGCGCACTCAGGCCGGCGGGGACGAAGGGGCACAGAGTGCGGGGCGGGCCTGCGGTGGCAAAGGCCGGCGTGACTTTGCACCAGCCTGAGGCGCGCTGTGCGCTCTCCCGGGGATGTTGTCCCTGGATCCCGGGAACCCGGCAGTGGCGGGCTGCACAGGCTCCGCGGAGGAGGGGTGTGGAGAGTGACCTGTGCTCGCACACAGGCCCCTCGGTGGCGGCAGCAGCAGCCTTAACGTCTCCCGCCCGCCTCTGGGGTCCGCGCTTTTAGCCGCGGCTTGCGCCCGTCTCTGGATTCCGCGCTTTCAGCCGCGGCTCGCGCCCGTCTCTGGATTCCGCGCTTTCAGCCGCGGCTCGCGCCTGCCTCTGGATTCCGCGCTTTCAGCCGCGGCTCGCGCCCGTCTCTGGATTCCGCGCTTTCAGCCGCGGCTCGCGCCCGTCTCTGGAGTTCCTTTAAGCAGCGTTCTTAAACCCCTCTCCTCACGCCCCAGAAAACAAAGAGGGAAGGAAAAGTCTCCTGCCTCTTCTGCAGGTGCAGGCTTTTCCCCGGACTCCCTCCCGGCTAGCTGTGGTGCACTAACCCCTTCAGGCTATGTTCAAGCCGCCAACCCCAGTCCTCTCCCTGCGCTCCGGCCTCAGCTCGCAGCCCCGCCCGCCCCGGCGGGTGAGCAGACAAGCCTCTCGGGCTGGTGAGTGCTGGTCGGCACCGATCCTCTGTGCGGGAATCTCCCCGCTTTGCCCTCCGCACCCGTTGCTGTGCACTCCTCCGCAGCTTCGAAGCTCCCCCCTCCGCCTCCCGCAGTCTCCGCCCGCGAAGGGGCTTCCTAGAGTGTGGAAACTTTTCCTCCTTCACAGCTCCCTCCCACTGGTGCAGGTGCCGTCCCTATTCTTTTGTCTCTGTTTTTTCTTTTGCCCTACCCAGGTACGTGGGGAGTTTCTTGCCTTTTGGGAGGTCTGAGGTCTTCTGCCAGCCTTCAGTAGGTGTTCTGTAGGAGTTGTTCCACGTGTAGTTGTATTTCTGGTGTATCTGTGGGGAGGAAGGTGATCTCCGCGTCTTACTCTTCCGCCATCTTCCGCCTTCCTCCCATCTAGAGTATTTTTAATTTCAGTTGTTTGGCTGTTCATCGTTGCTTGTTTCATCTTTAGTTCTTCTAGGTTCTTATTAAATGTTTCTTGCATTTTGTCTATTCTATTTCCATGATTTTGGATCATCTTTACTATCATTATTCTGAATTCTTTTTCAGGTAGACTGCCTATTTCCTCTTCATTTGTTAGGTCTGGTGGGTTTTTTCTTGCTCCTTCATCTGCTGTGTGCTTTTCTGTCTTCTCATTTTGCTTATCTTACTATGTTTGGGGTCTCCTTTTTTCCGGCTGCAGGTTCGTAGTTCCCGCTGTTTTTGATGTCTGTCTCCAATGGCTAAGGTTGGTTCAGTGGGTTGTGTCGGCTTCCTGGTGGAGGGGACTAGTGCCTGTGTTGTGGTGGATGAGGCTGGATCTTGTCTCTCTGGTGGGCAGGTCCACGTCTGGTGGTGTGTTTTGGGGTGTCTGTGGACTTATTATGCTTTTAGGCAGCCTCTCTGCTAATGGGTGGGGTTGTGTTCCTGTTTTGCTAGTTGCTTGGCATAGGTTGCCCAGCACTGTAGCTTGCTGGTCATTGAGTGAAGCTGGGTGGTGGTGTTGAGATGGAGATCTCTGGGATATTTTCGCCATTTGATATTATGTGGAGCTGGGAGGTCACTTGTGGACCAGTGTCCTGAAGTTGTCTCTTCCACCTCAGAGGCACAGCACTGACTCCTGGCTGCAACACCAAGAGCCTTTCATCCACACGGCTCAGAATAAAAGGGAGAAAAAGTAGAAAGAAAGAAAGAAAGAAAGGGAGGGAGGGAGGGAGGAAGGAAGGAGGGAAGGAAGGAAAGAAAGACATAAAGAAGTCAAAATAAAATAAAATAAAATAAAGTAAGATAAAATAAAGTTATTAAAATAAAAAATAATTATTAAGAAAAAAAAAATTTTTAAAGAAGAGAAAAAAACAGGACAGATAAAACCCTTGGACAAATGGTGGAAGCAAAGGTATACAGACAAAATTTCACACAGAAGTGTACACATACACACTCACAATAAGAGGAAAAGGGGAAAAAATCATAAATCTTGCTCTCAAAGACTACCTCCTCAATTTGGGATGATTTGTTGTCTATTCACGTATTCCACAGATACAGGGTACATCAAGTTGATTGTGGAACTTTCATCCGCTCTTTCTGAGGCTGCTGGGAGGGATTTCCCTTTCTCTTCTTTGTTCTCAAAGCTCCCGGGGCTCAGCTTTGGATTTGGCCCCGCCTCTGCGTGTAGGTCGCTGGAGGGCGTCTGTTCTTCGCTCAGGACGGGGTTAAAGGAGCAGCTGCTTCGGGGACTCTGGCTCACTCAGGCCTGGGAGAGGGAAGGGTACGGAGTGCGGGGAGAACCTGCAGCGGCAGAGGCCGGCGTGACGTTGCACCAGCCTGAGGCGCGCCATGCGTTCTCCCGGGCAAGTTGTCCCTGGACCCCAGCACCCTGGCAGTGGCGGGCTGCACAGGCTCTCCTGAATGGGGGTGTGGATAGTGACCTGTGCTCGCACACAGGCTTCTTGGTGGCGGCAGCAACACACTTAACATCTCATGCCTGTCTCTGGGGTCCGCGCTTTTAGCCACATCTCATGCCCATCTCTGGAGCTCCCTTAAGCAGTGCTCTTAATCCCCTCTCCTTGCGCACAGGAAACAAAGAGGGAAGAAAATGTCTCTTGCCTCTTTGGCAGGTCCAGACTTTTCCCTGGGCTCCCTCCCAGCTAGCCGTGGTGCACTAACCCCCTGCAGGCTGTGTTTACGCCGCCAACCCCAGTCCTCTCTCTGCTCTCCCACGGAAGCCCGAGCCTCAGATCCCATCCCCACTCACCCTGGCGGGTGAGCAGACAAGCCTCTCGGGCTGTTGAATGCACGTCGGCAGGGATCCTCTGTGTGGGAATCTCTCCACTTTGCCCTCCTCACCCCTGTTACTGTGCTCTCCTCCTTGGCTCCAAAACTTTCCCCCTCCGCCACCTGCAGTCTCCGCCCGCGAAGGGGCTTCCTAGTATGTGGAAACTTTTCCTCCTTCACAGTTCCCTCCCACTGGTGCAGGTCCCGTCCCTATCCTTTTGTCTCTGTTTATTCTTTTTTCTTTTGCCCTACCCAGGTACGTGGGGAGTTTCTTGCCTTTTTGGAGGTGTGAGGTCTTCTGCCAGCGTTCAGTAGGTGGTCTGTAGGAGTTGTTCCACGTGTAAATGTATTTCTGGTGTATCTAAATTAGTAAGCAGGAATCCAGATTTCAGGACTCTCAGTTCAAGTCCCTTTTCCACCATTCCAATTCAGGCTGATGATGTTTCTTCCCAAACATGGCGAGGAAAAACAAAACAAAACAAAATCAAACAAAACATCGCTTTTTGTTGGTTTCTTGGAGCCAAGGAGCCTATTTGTGGTCTCTTTGAACAACAATCCAGCCAAAGTGGGATGCTGGGCCCTGCAGTGTTGTGAGGCGCGGGCAGGACGGAACCAACAGCCTCTGGGCCGCGCAGCGGAGTTACTGTCTTTAACAACTTTCATATATAGTATATAGCTGTTTTAATTATATTTCTTAGTTGTACATTACATCCCTAGCACTCATTTATCTTATAACTGGAAATTTGTACTTTTTGACTACCTTCATTGAATTTCCCCTCCCTCCAACCTGTGCCTCTGGTAACCACAAATGTAATCTCTTTTTCTATGAGTTTGTTTTACTGTTTAGTTTTGAAGTATAATTGACCTATGACACTATGTTAGTTCCTGGTACACAGCACAGTAATTCAATATTGCTATATGTTTCAATATGATCACCATAATAAGTCTAGATACCCTCTGTCACCTTACAAAGATATTACATAATAATTGTCTATATTCCCCACACTGTACATTTCATACCCTTAACTCATTTATTTTGTAACTAGAACTTTCTGCCTCTTAATCTTCCTCACCTATTTCTCTCCTCCCCAGCTTTCCCTTCCCTCTGCCAACTACCTGTTTGTTCTCCTTATCTACGACTCTATTTCTCTTTTGTTATGATTGTTCATTTGTTTTGTTTTTAGATTTGACATATAAGTGATATCATATAGTATTTGACTTTTTCTGTCTGACTTATTTCATTTGTATAACACCCTCTAGGGCCATCCATGTTGTCACATGGGGCAAGATTTCATTCTTTTTAATGGCTGAGTAATATTTCAGAGTGTAGGGACATCCCTGGTGGTGCAGTAGTTACGAATCCACTTGCCAGTGCAGGGCACATGGGTTCAGTCCCTGGTCCTGGAAGATCCCACATGCTACAGAGTAACTAAGCCTGTGTGCCACAACTACTGAGCCTGCACACTAGAGCCCATGAGCCACAACTACTAAGTCCCTGTGCTGCAACTACTGAAGCCCAAGTGCGTAGAGCCCGTGCTCTGCAACAAGAGAAGCCACAACAGTGAGAAGCCCTCTCACCACAACAAAGAGTAGCCCCATCTCGCCACAACTGGAGAAAGCCCGTTTGCAGCAATGAA
Organism: Stenella coeruleoalba; assembly: GCF_951394435.1. Lineage (NCBI taxonomy): Eukaryota > Metazoa > Chordata > Mammalia > Artiodactyla > Delphinidae > Stenella > Stenella coeruleoalba. The sequence goes on from NC_137152.1 coordinate 63,276,193, forward strand.
GGCCCAATGCACCCCAAAAAATTAAAAATAAATAAATAAAATACACAACATAAAAAAATTAAATATTCCAGTGTGTATATATATCACATTTTCTTTATCCATTCATGTATTTTTTTTATTTTTATTTTTTTTTTTTTGCTGTATGTGGGCATCTCACTGCTGTGGCCTCTCCCGTCGCAGAGCACAGGCTCCGGATGTGCAGGCTCAGCGGCCATGGCTCATGGGCCCAGCCACTCCATGGCATGTGGGATCTTCCTGGACTGGGGCACAAACCCGTGTCCCCTGCATCGGCAGGTGGACTCTCAACCACTGCGCCACCAGGGAAGCCCCTCCATTCATGTATTGATGGACACTTAGGTTGCGTCCATATCTTGGCTATTGTAAATAATGCTGCAATGAATATAGGTGACCATGTTTCTTTTCAAATTAGTGTTTTCATTTTTTTTTTTGGCTAAACACACAAGAATGGAATTGCTGGATTGTATGGTAGTTCTATTTTTAATATTTTTGGAAAACTCAGTATTGTTTTTAAATAGTGGCTGCACCAGTTTATATTTGCAGTGTTACTGCATGAGGTTTTCCTTTTCTCCCTATCCTTGCCAACACTGGTTATTTGTTGTCTTTTGGATAATAGCCATTATGACAGGTATGAGGTGATATCTCATTTTGGTATTGATTTCCCTGATGATTAGTGATGTTGAGCATCTTTTCATGTGCCTGTCCATCTGTATGTCTTCTTTAGAAAAATTGTCTATTCAGGTCTTCTGCCCACTTTTTAATCAGCTTGTTTTTCTTGATGTTAGTTGTTTGAGTTTGTTGTGTATTTTAGATATTAACACCTCATTGGATATATTGTTTGTAATCTCCCATTAAGTAGACAGCCTTTTCATTTTGTTTAGTTTCCTTCACTGTGCAAGAAGCTTTTTAGTTTAATGTAGACTCATTTGTTTATATTTCTTTTGTTTCCATTGCCTGAAGAGACATATCTAAAAAGTATTGGTGAGACTGATGTCAAAGAGCATACTGCACATGCTTTCTCCTAGAAGTTTTATGGTTTCAGGTCTTACATTTAAATCTTTAATCCATTTTGAGTTTATTTTTGTATATGGTGTGAAAAAGTAGTTTGGTTTGCTTCTTTTACATTTAGCTGTACAGTTATACCAGCACCATTTATTGAAGAGGCTTTCTTTTCCCCACTGTATATTCTTGCCTCCTTTGTCATAGATTAATAGGCCATATAATGGGTGCACCTCTGGGCTATCAATTCGGTCCCAGTAATCTGTGTCTGTTTTTGTGTTGGTACCATACTGTTTTGATTACTGTAGCTTTTTAGTAGAGTTTGAAATCAGGGACTTTGATACCTTCAGCTTTGTTCCTCTTTCTCAAGATTGTTTTGGCTATTTGGGGTCTTCTGTGTTTCCATAGAAATTATATAATTATTTGTTTTGGTTCTGTGAAAAATGCCATTGGTGTTTTGGTAGGGATTGCGTTGAATTTGTAGATCACCTTGGATAGTATGTTAATTTTAACAATATTAATTCTTCTACTCTATGAACACAGTATATCTTTCCATCTGTTTGTGTCATCTTCAATTTCTTTTATCAGTCTCTTATAGTTTTTCGAGTACAGGTCTTTTATCTCCTTACTTAGATTTATTCCTAGGTATTTTATTCTTTTTGATGTGACAGTAAATAGGGTTGTTTTCTTAATTTTTCTTTCTGATAGTTTGTTTTTAACGTATAGAAATATAACAGATTCCTGTATATTAATTTTGTATCCTGCAACTTTACCAACTTCATTGACGAGTTCTAATAGTTTTATTGTGGCATCTGTAGGACTTTCTATATGTAGTATCATGTGATCTGCAAATAGTGACAGTTTTACTTCTTCCTTTCCAATGTGGACTCCTTTTATTTCTTTTTTTTTTCTGTCTGATTGCTGTGGCTAGGATTGCTAATACTGTGTTGAATAATAGTGGTGAGAGTGGGCATCCCTGTCTTGTTCCTGATCTAGGAGGAGGTGATTTCAACTTTTCACCATTGAGTATAATGTTAGCTGTGGGCTTGTCATATATGGTCTTTATTATATTGAGGTGTATTCCCTCTATGACCACTTTCTGGAGAGTTTTTATCATAATTGAATGTTGAATTTTATCAAAAGCTTTTTCTGCATCTATTTAGATGATCATATGGGTTTTTTCCTTCCATTTGTTAATGTGGTGGATCACATCAATTGATTTGCTGATATTGAAAAATCCTTGCATCCCTGGGATAAATCCCACTTGATCATGGTGTATGATCCTTTTAATATATTGTTGGAGTTGCTGTGCTAATATCTTGTTGAAGATTTTTGCATATATGTTCATCAGTGATATTGACCTGTAATTTGCTTCTTTTGTGTGAGATCTTTGTCTGGTTTTGGTATCAGGGTGATGCTGGCCTCATAGAATGAGTTTGGAAGTTCCTTCCTCTTCAGTTTTTTGGAATAATTTGAGAAGGATAGGTTTTAACTCTTCTATATGTTTGTTAGAATTCACCTGTGAAGCCATATGGTCCTGGACTTTTGTTTGTTGAGAGTATTTTAAATTATTAATTCAATTTCATTACTGGTGATCTTTCTGTTCATATTTTTTATTTCTTCCTGATTCAGTCTCAGGAGATTGTACATTTCTATGACATTGTTCATTTCTTCTAGGTTCCCCATTTTATTAATGTATAATAGTTCATAGCAATCTCTTATGATCCTTTGCATTTCTGTTGTGTTGGTTGTAACTTTTACCCTTTTATTTCTGATTTATTGATTTGGACCCTCTCTATTTTTTTTCTTGATGAGTCTGGCTAAAGGTTTATCATTTTGTTTATGTTTTCAAAGAACCAGCTCTTAGTTTCATTGTTTCTTTTTCTATTGTTTTTTTTTCAGTATTTCATTTATTTCTGCTCTGCTCTTTATTATTTATTTTCTTCTACTAACTTTGTTCTTCTTTTTCTAGTTCCTAGATGTAAGGTTAGACTTTTATTTGAAATGTTTCTTGTTTTCTGAGATAAGCTTGTATTGCTATAAACTTCTCTGTTAAAACAACTTTCACTGCATCCCATAGTTTTAGGACCATTGTGTTTTTATTTGTCTCCAGGTATTTTTTTATTTCCTCTTTGATTTCTTCAGTGATTCATTGTTTAGTAACATAATGTGTAGCCTCCATGTGTTTGTCTTTTATTTTTTGTAGCTTTCTTTTTTAAATTGGGGTATAGTCTCTTGACCATATTGTGTTAGTTTCTGCGGTACAATGAAGTGAGTCAGCTATATGTATGCATATATCCCCTCCCTCTTGGACCTCCCTCCCCAACATCCCATCTATCTAGGTCACCACAGAGCAGTGAGCTGAGCTCTCTGTGATATACAACAGGTTCCTATAGCTATCTGTTTTACACAGGGTAGTGTATATATGTCAATCCCAATCTCCCAATTGGGGAAAGAGGGGCAGGAGGAATTGGGAAATTGGGATTGACATATATACACTATTGATACCATGTATAAAATAGGTAACTGATGAGGGCATACTGTGTAGCACAGGGAACTCTACTTATGCACTGTGGTGACCTAAATGGCAAGGAAATCAAAAAAAGAGGGGATATATGTATATGTATAGCTGATTCATTTTGCTGTACAGTAGAAACTAACACAACTTTGTAAAGCAACTCTACTACAATAAAAATTAATCAAAAAAAAAAGGAAAATAGGGGGCTTCCCTGGTGGCGCAGTGGTTGAGAGTCCACCTGCTGTTGTAGGGGACACGGGTTCATGCCCTGGTCCAGGAAGATCCCACATGCCGCAGAGCAGCTGGGCCCGTGAGCCATGGCCGCTGAGCCTGCGCATCCGGGGCCTGTGCTCTGGAACAGGAGAGGCCACAACAGTGAGAGGCCTGCGTACCACAAAAAAGAAAAGAAAGAAAGAAAATGCAGCTGTTTATCTTATATTTTATTTCTTGTCTCATAGCACTATGGTCAGAGAAATGCTTGATATGATTTCAGTCTTCTTAAATTTACTGAGTTGTTCTGTGGCCTAGCATGTGATCTATCCTGGGGAATGTTCCATGTGCACTTTAAAAGAATGTGTATTCTGTTGCTTTTGGATGGAATGTTCTATATATGTCTATTAAGCCCGTTTGGTCTATTGTGTCCTTTAAGGCCTGTGTTTCCTTATTGATTTTCAGTCTGAATGATCTGTCCATTGATGTAAGTTGGCTGTTGAAGTCTCCTACTATTATTGTGTTACTGTCAGTTTCTCCCTTTATGTCTGTTAATATTTGCTTTATGTATTTAGGTGCTCCTATATTGGGTGCATATATATTTACAATTGTTATATCTTCCAATTCTGTGTTTTAAACTCTATTTTTTCTGTGTACAAAGGAACTCATGTACACTGTTGGTGAAAATGTAAATTGGTGCAGCCACTATGGAAAACAGTATGGATGTTTCTCAAAAAACTAAAAATAGAACTACTATATGACCCAGCATTTCCACTCCTGGGTATATATCCAGAAAAACCCAAAACACTAATTCAAAATGATACCACACCCTGATGTTCATAACAGCATTATTTACAATAGCCAAGATATGGAAGCAACCTAAGTGTTCATCAACAGATGAATAGATAAAGAAGATGTGGTATATATATACATATATACAATGGAATCCTATTCAGCCATAAAAAAGAATGAAATTTTACCGTTTGCAGCATCATGGATGGACTTGGAGGGCGTTATGCTAAGTGAAATGAGTCAGAAAGAGAAAAACATATATTGTATGATATCACTTATATGTGGAATCTAAAAAATACAAGTGAATATAACAACAACAAAAAAGAAGCAGACTCACAGATATAGAGAACAAACTAGTTACCAGTGGGGTGGGGGGAAGGGCAATACAGGGGTGGGTGAATGGGAAGTACAATATGGGTGAATATAGCCAATATTTTGTAGTAACTGTAAATAGAAAATAATCTTTAAAATTTGTATACAAAATTTAAAAAAAAATTAAGAGATGGAAACAAAAAATAAGAATTTACTGGCACCATTGTCCTTGAAATAGAATGAGCTCACAGAAATGGCTACTGCCAGAGTCTGTGTCCTAGTGTGATTCCTAGCTGCCTCCTGCCTCTCCAGGAGGCTCTCCAAGATCAGAAAGTTGGTCTGACCCAGGCTTCTTTCGAATAACTGCTTCTGCCCTGTGTCTCAGAGTGTGTGAGCTTCTGTGTACCCCTTTAAAGAGTGGAGTGTCTGTTTCCTACAGCATTCTGGTTCTTCCAAAAGTAAGCCCCACTGGCCTTCAAAGCCAAATGTTCTGAAGGGTCATCTTCCTGGTGCAGGACCGTGGGGCTAGGGAGCCTGCTGTGCATCTTGGATCCCTCACTCTTTGGGAGGAACCTTTGCAATTGTATTTATCCTCCCATTTGTGGGTCACCTACCCCGGGGTATAGGTCTTTTGACTATACCTCATCTCTATCCCTCCTACCTGTCTCTGTGGTTTCTCCTTTATATCTTTAGTTGTTGAAGACCTTTTCTGCTAGTCTTCAGGTTGTGCTCATTGACAGTTGCTCTGTAAATAGTTGTAATTTTGGTGTACCTGAGGGAGGAGGTGAACTCAGAGTCTTTCTACTCTGTCATCTTGGTCAGTCCATGAACTGCATTCCTGACTGAATGGTAGTGTCTAACATCACCTAGGCAGGAGTCTGACACTAATCCTTTCCTAGCAGCAGAGGATCCTAGAGTTGGAATTGGGTATTCCAGTCACTTTTTGCTCATAATAATTTGAAGATTGATTAGATTGTGTGCATACTCACTTGGATGATAATGGGAACAAAATCACGGTCTGGTAAGTAGAATTTAGAATTAAATTATATAGTAAGAACACATCAAAAAGTGGTATTACTCTTTGTAAGAGCTTGTCGACCTTATATAAAAATCTCTTAAGAAAAAATATCCATGCAAAATATCTTGAAGCTAGACAGGGCAATGTATTGGAACAAACTTAATCATTGGAGTTAGAGACATTTAGGTTTGAATACCAGCTCTGCCACTGACTAACTTTGTGACTTTGGGTAAATTTACTTAACCTTTTTGAGCCTCAATATTCTAATCTATAAAATGAGGGTAATAATATTTACCTTACAGAGTTATTATGAATATTAAGTTAAATAATGTATCAAAACACCTGCTTTAGCAGCTGTCACTTAATTGGCCTTCTATAACTGGTATGAATAATAAGACAATATCTGTCTCCCAGTCTTGTCTGTACTCAAAATTCCTGTGAATTTGGGAATAATTCCTGAATACCTTCTGATACCCCAACATATGCTGGATGAACCCATAGCTTCTTTGAGTCCAAAAGCTCTAAATCTTGTGAAATTTTTGAGCTTTAATTCTTCTAAGCTTTGCTTAGAACAGCTGCTATCTCCCTACCATGGAATGTGCTAGCAATGAGGTGCTCTGTTTGGGTCTGGAGATTTCTGAAGGCTGTATTTTATAATCAGCTTTGTTCTTGGATTGCCAAGTGGTAATTTGGAGAATAAAGACTTACTTTGCTAGTTAGGGATGAACGAGAGTCTATGTGCAAACAGTAATAACCAACAATATTTCCCTGCACTCAAATTCTAGGTAATTGGAATTTATATTGTCATATTGTACATTCCAGTCATTAGTACTTCAAGGGTTCAGGAAATATCTGATATTGAAAACAGTGCCTAAAACATAACTAAAACCCACCATTAAATGGCATTTTTTCCAATCCCTTTTGGAGAACCCATCAATCTAATATGATGCACGAAATGTTTAATCCTGGGAATTCTTTTGAAGACATATTTCCAGATAACACTTAATCTTTGAGAAATCCAGCCCAGTCAGCCACAAAGACTAATGTATATTACTTTAGAATAGGCTTTAATAGGTTTTAGATTATAGCTACCTACTTTTCTCAAACTTCCCTGACTCTTTTGAAACTTTCTTAGAAAGTATTGTCAGATTCACAGTATGCTGTAAGAGTTTTAAAAAGAGACACTTTTCTTGCTTTATATAGCTGGAGTTATTTTTTTCCAGATTTATTGATGTATAATTGATTTATTGAATTGCTTCCAAAACATAGAGTGTGGAAATATAATCATCCAAAAAACATCAGACAAACCTGAATTGAGGGGCATTTTACAAAATACCTGACCAATACTCCTCTGAACTGTCAAGATCATGGGAAACAAGAAAAGTCTGAGAAACTGTCACAGGCCAGAGGAGACTAAAGAGACATGACTAAATGTAATGTGGTATCCTGGAAGGGATCTTGAAACAAAGAAACAGACCATAGTGGAAAAACTGGTGAAATCCAAATAGTCTGGAGTTTAGCTAATAGTACTATACCAATGTATCAGTGTTGGTTTCTTAGCTGTGACAAATGTGCCACTGTGAGGTAAGGTGTTACAATAGGGGAAAGAGTGACAGTTATATGGGAACTCTCTATATTATATCTGCAAATTTTCTGTAAATCTAAAATTATTCCAAAATTGAAGTTTATTAAAATAAAAAACTAAAAACAAGCATTTTGGAGGTCCTGGATTTAAAATGAAGTTGTTAGATCAATCAGTATTAACTACTTTGTGTCCAGCCTATGAGGTGAGCACTATGTAGGAAAGCTTAAACAAAAGGCATGGCCCCTACCTTCAGGTGGTTTAGCAACTACTTGAAGAGATGAGACTTTGACATGTGAAAAGATTAGCAATCATTGGTACTATTTGATTAAGCTCCAAACTGGGTGATACTGACTGTAGGAGGTCAGAGGGAGAAGACTGGAGTGGCCACCAAGGGTTTCACAGAGGGAGTGCACCTGGATGAATAAGTTAGAATTGTATCAGTGGAAAGAGGGGAAACTTGCAGTAGAAGGTAACAAAGAGAAAAGCACTAAGGTCTTGGGCACAGCAAACTCAGGGAAAAATAAAGGCAGCTTGATATGTTGTGGGGCGCCCAGGGAATGCATATTTTTAGAGAAGATAGAACATTATGCAGAACCTTGAAAGTTAAGCAGTAGGGGTTGAGGTTGAAACTGGCCACAGGGAACCAGTGTAGCAGCAGTAGGATTACAGTATATGTTTTGATTCTGTGGCTTTCAACCTTTTGTCAAATTTGTCTATTATTTATTAATCTGCTAACACTTCACTTGGCATGTACATTTGATAAGACTATGTGGGGATGAAATTCACCTGCAAGAGATGAAAGTACAGTCATGCTCATTTTCTGAATTAAAAGGGCTTTTCTTGACTAAATGAAATTTCAGTTCTGAATAATCTCATCTTTATAAGATAATGAGAATTTGGGAATGATTCCTGAATACCTTTCTTGCCTGGCACTTTTCTCTGTCCATACTGTTTCCCAGAGTCAGAAGGAACTTTAGTCCTGCTGTTACTGACTCAGTAAAAGCTTGTTTTTACTTTCTTTTTTTTAAAAAAAAAATTTATTTATTTATTTTGGCTGCATTGGGTCTTCATTGCTGTGCGCGGGCTTTTTCTAGTTGTGGCAAGTGGGGGCTACTCTTCATTGTGGTGCACGGACTTCTCATTGTGGTGGCTTCTCTTGTTGTGGAGCATGGGCTCTAGGTGCACAGGCTTCAGTAGTTGTGGCACACAGGCTCAGTAGTGGTGGCTCGCAGGCTCTAGAGCGCAAGCTCAGTAGTTGTGGTGCACGGCCTTAGTAGCTCCGCGGCATGTGGGATCTTCCCGGACCAGGGCTCAAACCCATGACCCCTGCATTGGCAAGCAGATTCTTAACCACTGCTCCACCAGGGAAGTCCCTGTTTTTACTTTCAAGTGAGTAGTGCATTGTGTTCAGATAATTTTGCTCTTTGAAAAGGTTGTTGGACTTTCTTTTTTTAAAGTGATGGGTACATTGCTTATTTTAAAAAAGTAAAGAATGGGAGGGGTCTGATGCCCTTGCACTTTCTCATCTGTTTCTCTGTAAATTTAAAGTACAGAAATACGCCTCTATACCAGCTTTGCCCACTCAGAACTATTAAGTTACCGAGCTCTTGACAAAGGGGAGACATGGGCTACATTGTTTTCAGTGTAGTCAGCAACAAACCAGAGGCCTCATGACATTCCATTCAGTTCTTCTGTGTGCATGCTCCCCATGTGCAAGCAAGCCCACAAGTTGGTGGGCTTAGGAACTCAGTTTAGACTGGTCAAGGGGAAAGAGACCATAATAACTAGGAAATCAAATTCAGTAAATTAGGCTATTTGGAAGAGAACATAAGATATCTCAGCTTTTGTTGTCTTTCTATTTTGTATCACATAGTTTAGAAGAACTCTTCCATATATTTCCATCTTATTTCCCCAGCAAGATTGGGAATTCTAATATGTACTGCATGTATTGAAAAAGAACAGGGTTTTGCAGTCAGATAGCTTTATATTTTTAATTTAGTACAGGCAATTAAGAGATCATTCTTCTTGCGCAGGTATCTTAACCTATCTAAGCCTCAATTTCCTTTGTTGTAAAATGGGGATAATCATACTAACCTTTCAGAATTGTTATGAGCATTTCAGGGGATATATGTACATAGCCTCACAAAGAGTTTGGTACTCAGCAAGCACTCAACAAGTCTTAGTTCCCTTTCTCCTTAAAGGTCTTTATCTGGTACAAATCTTAACCCAGTACTAACATATAATAAGGCTTGGAAATTTCCTCTTGGGATTATCTTGGGAGGCCATTCCTGGTACACATTTTGTGTACCCCTCTATTAGAATTATATAGGGACAACTCTGGCAAAATTCTAAGGCAGACAAAGAAACGTCACTGTTTCCTTGCCTTTCTTCTCTCCGGGCAATCCCTCCCTCCACTCCAAATATGCACACTGACTGCCCTTTCTATGAAGACCAAACTGGTAAACCAGTCATGGTAGAGTTTCAAGCATCAGAAGAATTGAATTTTAGGGTAGATGGTACTCCCAGTGCTCCTTGTTTCACAGCCTCCTGGGTCTACACATACAGCCATGTCTGAAGGAAATGGAGAGAGACTGCAGTTCCTTCTGACTCTGGAAAAAGCTCCAGATTAGAAAGGGCTGGATCCTCTTTAATAAGTGGTGCTGTGAAAACTGGACAGCTACATGTAAAAGAATGAAATTAGATCACTCCCTAATACCATACACAAAAATAAACTCAAAATGGATTAAAGACCTAAATGAAAGGCCAGACACTATAAAACTCTTAGCAGAAAACATAGGCAGAACACTCTATGACATAAATCACAGCAAGATCCTTTTTGACCCACCTCCTAGAGAAATGGAAATAAAAACAAAAATAAACAAATGGGACCTAATGAAACTTAAAAGCTTTTTGCACAGCAAAGGAAACCATAAATGAGGAAAAGACAACGCTAAGAATGGGCGAAAATATTTGTAAACGAAGCAACTGACAAAGGATTAATCTCCAAAATATACAAGCAGCTCATGCACCTCAATATCAAAAAAAACAACCCAATCCAAAAATGGGCAGGAGACCTAAATAGACATTTCTCCATAAAAAGAGAAACAGATGGCCAACAAACACATGAAAAGATACTCAACATCACTAATTATCAGAGAAATGCAAATCAAAACCACAGTGAGGTATCACCTCACACCAGTCAGAATGGCCATCATCAAAAATCTACAAACAATAAATGCTGGAGAGGGTGTGGAGAAAAGGGAATCCTCTTGCACTGTTGGTGGGAATGTAAATTGATACAGCCGCTATGGAGAACAGTATGGAGGTTCCTCAAAAAACTAAAAATAGAACTACCATATGACCCAGCAATCCCACTCCTATGCACGTATCCAGAGGAAACCATACTTCAAAAGGATGCATGCACTCTGATGTTCATTGCACTATTTATAATAGACAGGACATGGAAGCAATGTAAATGTCTATTGACAGATGAATGGATAAAGAAGATGTGGCACATATATACAATGGAATATTACTCAGCCATAGAAAGGAACGAAATTGAGTTATTTGTAATGAGGTGGATGGACCTAGAGTCTGTCATACAGAGTGAAGTAAGTCAGAAAGAGAAAAACAAATACCATACACTAACGCATATATATGGAATCTAAAAAAAACGGTACTGATGAACCTAGTGACAGGGCAGGAATAAAGACACAGATGTAGAGAACGGACTTGAGGACACAGAGGGCAAGGGGAAGCTAGTATGAAGTGAGAGAGTAGCATTGACATATATACACTACCAAATGTAAAATGGATGGCTAGTGGGAAGCTGCTGCATAGCAGAGGGAGATCAGTTCGATGCTCTGCAAAGGCCTAGAGGGTTGAGTTAGGGAAGGTGGGAGGGAGGCTTAAGAGGGATGGGATATGGTGATATATGTATACATATAGCTGATTCACTGTGTTGTACAGCAGAAACTAACACAACATCGTAAAGCAATTATACTCCAATAAAGATAAAATTTAAAAAGAATGGGCTGGATAGATGAGATTTTTCAGAACTGATAAAGAAAAGCCTTTTTAACCCAGAAAATTAGGCATGACTGTACTTTCTTTACTGTGACCACCTTAAGACATAGCTGTTTTTGAGAAACTACCTTTAAATATCTACACTCCTCTTTTCACACAAGGCTCTACTGAAATTACTTGAGCCTTAACATCTCTCTAGACATAATGTGGTAGAATTGCAACTGAAAAAGAAAGTAATAACAGTATTTGGGGAGGCAGACAGCGGTAAAATAGCAAACCTTACATTGTGCTCTTATGCTGCCACATCTTGGAACATCTGTCAGGAGAACTCCAGGGAGCTAGGGGTAGAGACAGGAGATCAACAAGAAAATTCTTAATAGTCTTACCCTAGATTTGTTGTAGACTTGTTGGTAAAGAGATGTGAATTACAAGCTTTACATGGCTGATTGTGACCAAAGCATTTTTTAAAATATTTCAAAACAGGCAAGCTGAAAACAAGTGTTTCTTGCTGTGGTTATACCATTAGATTAAGCAGTAGGAAGCCAGTGGCTTAAGGACTCATGACAGTATTCATTTAAAATGCACACAGATCTCTTTGTTTACCAAATGACTACACAGTGGCAACACTGCAGTAGTCTAGTGCCAAACAGACTAACTGGGGATTCAGACTTGATTTTCCTTTTGGGTGTATTTTGTAAGTAGATTAGTAAAAGACTGAAAAGGCAGCTTTAAATTCTATTTGTTCATGCTTCCTTCACCCCATTCTTAAATCGATAGGCACTGGCTAGGCAAAGACAGTCTTATTATTTAACTACAAATTAGTGTAGCCCTTCTTGTGGCAGCATTTGAAACAAACAGAACCAATTGGAAGGAATTTATATATCTGAATTTCTCTTTGCAGAAGTTGACTGGGTCACAAATTATAACCTATTTAAAAAGACAAAATACACACCCACACAAGTGTTTATTCATTTAGAGACTTCAATTATGTGTAAGAATTTAGTCATAGAAATTATGAGCATCCATTTAGAAAGTTTCCAAGTTTATTTTGTAATACTGTACCTTTATTGTTCTAGTTCAATATGCTGTAATATTTGTGAGCTCATTTTTCACAGCTGGACAATTATATTAAACTTTACTAAGTATATCATGCTTTCACTAAAACCATAGACTGCATGCAATATAGATGGATATAGTATGCAGCATGTGTGCTGTCAGTATTAAGCTTAGTCTAAGTGGCATCACTCATAGCAATAAGCACTTGCTCTCTCTTTTAAGTTCCTTGCACTCTTGGCTTTGTCATTCACTTGACTCCTCTCACCTGACCACCTTAGCTTCATATTTAAATACCATGTTATAATTGAAAATTTTAATATATCTATGTCTAATACCTCCCTCTAGATTGTAATTTTAGGAGGGAATCTGCTATTTTTCTTTAGACATTTTAAAGAACCTGATAAATTTCTTACATACTTAAGAGGCACCAAAGAAATATTGTTGAATAGCTATTAAATACAGTTTCGGACAATCATTTTAGATTTTAGTGCATCACAGTTGGAACCTCTGTTGATCTTCAATAAAGTGTTAGCTGAGAAAATGCGACAGGTTGATTATAAAACAAGACAAAGCCCCATCTTGATTAAATGTGTTGTTGTAGCTCAGCACTTTCATGAAAAAGACTCTTGTTTACTTGTTCAGTTTCTGTTCCAAATGATGAAAATTGACACATAGAGTCTTGTAACATTCTCAAGGAAATATTCATTTCTGTTAACTGTATGATGCTTATTAAGACAGGAAGTAGACTCAGGTCGTTTGGAATGACTTTCAACAAAGGCTAAAATTAAGAGAGGCTTGTAGATAATCGGGAAACACACCTTGCCACTACTCAAACTTTTGAGTTAATTGCACTTGAGGTTATTGCTATGTATCAGCTATCTTTTCTTCTTCATGATTAGATGTGAGCATTTCAGTGAAAAAAAGGAAAAGTTGGGTTGATAAAAGGATCTGTGAACTGAAAGCTCTTCAATCCACTTGTGAGACAACATTAACAACAAAATAATAGAGGGAAAACTATATATCTTCTGTTAAACCACAAATCTTGATCCATGTCTGAATTCATTTCTGCTAGTTCATTAACACATTTTTTGTTGAATATGATAAAAATAATAAAAGCTGTTTGTTCGACAATATAACTTCTTGTCCTTTGGGCCCTAGATTAAGAAGAAACAGCAAGATGTGCTTGGTTTCTTAGAAGCTAACAAAATAGGATTTGAAGAAAAAGATATTGCAGCCAATGAAGAGAATCGGAAGTGGATGAGAGAAAATGTACCTGAAAACAGTCGACCAGCCACAGGGTACCCCTTGCCACCTCAAATTTTCAATGAAAGCCAGTACCGTGGGGTAAGGAACCAATTAAAATTCTTGTTTTTTTTTTAAAATGGATTGCCTCAAACCCATCCACTTTCTTTTACTCCCACCCCATATCTACATACAGTCATTTCTCCTGTTCATCCTCTACATCCATCCTAGGCAGCTAGGGTATTTTGCCTTCTACTAGAAGGCAAATGGATGAGTCATTCACCAAAAAATTATCTGTGAATGTATAAGTACAGACCAGAGCATTTATATTATTTCTGGTATGTCCATGAAGAAGCCACTGTGAGCTGTTTTACTTATTTAGATTATTTAGATTATTTAGATTAAAATTAGTTTAAAAAGAGGAATATCTCAGTTTCTGCTTCAAGGTAGTAAAACTTTTATTTGAGTATTATTAATGAATTTTCTTAAAATTTTGAGTTAGCTAATTGAACTAATGTATGGATGAGGGAAACAGGAGTAGAGTTTTTACTTTTTGACTGGTGCTTTCAAGTTTGTCATCTTGGTTAGCCTTCATTTAAACCATGAAGTAGTTCCCTTCAATGTTCATTCACTGTGTATTTAAGTAACATTTGTAGCCTGTGGCCACTCTAGGTACCATGGCAAGTACAAGTATGTATAAAACAAAGCCTCTTTTCTTAAAGAGCTGATTGGGAGTGTTGTGTGGGTAGAATCAAACACACCTGAAACAGAGAGAGTGGTTATGAGGCCACATCCATGTGATGACATGGTACAGAAAGCATATGTAAGGGCTATAGGAATTTCCAGTAAAGAACTGTTTGCTTTGCTGTGTCCTCAGAGTTAGCATAATTGAGGAACAAATGTTTTTAGAGCCAGCAATCCAAATCTTCTAACTCATGTGTTTATATGGGAGTGAGAAGGAGAACACCTAGGGGAGGGTATGGCAAAATTGAGAAGTTCATTAGCATAAAATATTTTCTCTGTGAATTGAATTTGTCACTTCTGAGGAGGGGCCAGAAGATTTCTTCTGCTGCTGCAAACAGGGCCAATGTGTAAAGACATATTATGTAGATAAGGAAAAGACAATTAGGCTATTCATTTAGATGCTGAAACCTCAGTGCTTCTATATTTGAAATTTCTGCAAATTGTCAACTCTCAGGGGCTGAAACAGGCCTCAGAGGTCATCCAGTCCAATCTAAGCCAGCATATATTGTCTTAATCTCTCCTTTTTGAAGCAGGAATTTCAATTTGTTTGACTTTTTAAAAGAAACACATTTTGGGTTATAAAGGTGATGTTTGAGAAGCCAAATTTACCTGGTTTATTTCTCCCTCGGAAGCCATACTATAAGGGAATGGAGTATGTTATGGAAAAAAAGGCAAGTATCACTGAGAAATGGGAAGATGAAAAGGAAGGTGCAGGAGGTGAGATGCAAATCAAACAAATATTTGTTAATGGAAAAGGAATCCATTTTCTATTGAGTGCCTGCTGTGTGCCAGGCACTGAGTTAGGAGTTTCATAACAATAATTAAGATTTGTCCCTATACAGACGTTAGGGAGAAAAGTGTATAGCAACCGTTCATAGAAAGCATATTATACGTCAGCTATTGTGCTACATACTTTATGTGTACTATATTAATCAGTTCTCATACTAATCTCATGAGGTGTAGAGATTGTTATTCCTGTTTCATAGATGAAGATATTGAGGCCTAGAAGAGGTTAACTAACTTCCTAAATCATACAATTATTAAGTGATGCAGCTAGAATTTAAACTTAGATCTGTCTTATTCTGAAGTTCTTACTCATTCTATTAAACCACTGTGCTGTTAATTTTCCTGTTTACTCAAAGATCCCATCTTCGTTCTTTTCTTGTTTCATTCTGTATTGTGGGAGGCTGACCTCAGCAAATTATATTTCCCAGTGTCCATTGCCAACTGGCTGCCTATTAGGTTTGGCCGGTAATAGGATGCACTGGTTGGATGAGTGGAGGGCAGGAGGAGAGGAAAAGCCAAGGTATCCCCCCTTTTTCTGGAGGTGTCCATGACAGTGGCTACATCTCCTTTGTGGTACCAGCTCTGTAATACTACCTTCTCCACTTTTCCCTTCAGCAGTAGCTGTGGTAGCAGCTTCCTGCTATTTCTAGTCTCTGGGCTGCCTCACCGTCTCCTGTCTGCCTTTCAGCTCTTTAATCTTTTGTAAGTGGTTCTTCATATTAAATTCCCTTGTTTAAACTGTCCCAAGGTTTCTCAACCTTGGCAATACTGATATGTTGGGTTTATGGGGGCTCCCTTGTGCATTGTAGAATGTTTAGCAGCATCCCTGGCTTCTATCCATGAGTGCTAGTAGCACCCTCCCAGTTGTGAAAAAACAAAAATGTTTCCAGATTTTGCGAGACATCCCTGGGGGAAAATTACCTCCTTTTTTAGAATCATTGAGCTATAGCTTAGGTTCTATTTCCAGATTAGGATGTAACTGAAACAATTACCCTGCCAACATAAATGAAGCTCTGCTATAAACGATACAAAATTTTTAAGGGTAATCTATGTTCTGAAAGAGCTTATGCTGTGTATATGAAGAACTAAAGCACATTTTCATGAAATAATTAATATGATACAAATATATGGTAGAATACATTCTGGATTAATGTTATTGGAATCCCAAATATGTAAATAAAGTATATTTTCCTCAAGAGAATTCCTATAGAAGAAGCAGACTATGTTTTGTTTACTCTTGTATTCTTAGCACCAGGAACAGTGATTGGCATGTAGTAGGTGCTCAATACATATTTGTACAATAAATTAATTAATCCTGATTAATTGAGAAGATGATATTCTTTTCTCTCAGAGCTACAAATCTGTTTCTGTGTGCTAAGTTCAGGGCCAACAAATAATGTACTGTGATTCCCCAAACACCTGAAGCAGAGATAACTAGATTACCCTACATAGTATTTTATGATCAGATTTCAATGTATTTGAAGATCTACTTTCTTTCACATGAGTTTAAAGATTGACACAGACTGTTTTTATTGATTTGATTATAGTAAGAAATGTCTCTTGTATAACTGTTACGTTCTTTTAACTAACATTTTGAGGTTACTTCCAAGTGGCTGAGTATAGATATGATGTATATTGCTTGTTTACCTTGAGTAACTTATAGGTCATGTATCTCAGTATGGATTTTGTATCAAGATCCAGTTAGTTTCACTTTTGAATAGTGAGTTTAAAGAATATAGGAGGCTGGTCATAAATGCCTGTTGTTTATGATTTAATCCTTTGTCAACATCTAGGGTACACAAAAAGATGCTTTGAGACAATCCTTGAGGAGATCTCTGTGGCTCTAAACCATACTGACTGTGTTAAAAGAGTCCCTAAATGAGAGAAATTCTGATGTTTCTTGAGTTAGGGGTCAGATTTAGGGTCATCAATGGCTTGAGAGGCCGTAAACTTTATACCTCCAGATCCTCCAAGTACCAGGAACTATATATGCTAGAAAAGAACCTTGTAATTGGTGATCTGTTGGTGAGGCAATCTCTACAGAAATTATGAGCCAGCAAATTATGAGTTCATTTTACCTCTAATAACTCAGCCAAAATGCCAAGCTTATCTCTGTGTTTTTGCGTTTTTTTAGAGAAATTTTGAAACACTTTATTATTTTTTTAATTTTTAATTTTTTAAATTTTTTTGACCATGCCATGAGGCATTTGGGATCCCCGACCAGGGATAGAAACTGTTCCCCCTGCATTGGAAGGGCAGAGTCTTAACCACTGGACCACCAGGGAAGTCCCTCTCTGTGTGTTTTAAGTCAAACAAACTAAGGCCAGGTATAGACAATGGCTGTGTTTTCTAAGTATATTTGCTATTTATTATATGTCATAGTCAAATGTAGGCAGTTCGGTTGTTACTTTTGGAGCATGCATGGTGGTTTAGAGGATGACAATGGGAAGCCCAACTGAATTTAGTCACGTGAAGCTTTTATTGGATCCCCGGATTGTTTGCTCTTCCAGTCATATTTCATGAAAATCTCATACCCTTCCTCTGAACACAGCACAGATTTACTATTCTTATGGCCATGGGATAGCTAAAATCTGGTCTGCTGTAGGTTCTGAGGGCATCTCTACCTTAATGAATAATGCAAGAGAAATAATGGCAAACTGGAACAATAGCCTCCTCCCAAAAGTAAGCAACATCTTACTGGCAAATAGTTGGCTGCTTTGGGCTATGGAGAAAGCTGCTTGCCCTGAGGCAGATTTAAGTTCTATGCAGTATGAAATAAGTCCTTTTGCTATTTCTGTCTCACAGATCAGCATATCTTCTAACCCACATTAGTTGAGATCCAATGAGCCTTGACTCTTTACTACTCCTTCCAGAATTCTAGCATTATTGAAGTTAGCTAGCCTGTTTGCCTTCAAAGATATTGACCAGTCAGATAATTTTGAATTAATTTCCCCTTTTCTTTCCTTTGTTGGTTGTATATTGCTAATTCTTGTTGCCTTCTTTTATCAAGGACTATGATGCCTTCTTTGAAGCCAGAGAAAATAATGCAGTGTATGCCTTTTTAGGCTTGACAGCCCCACCTGGTTCAAAGGTATGATTCATTTTTCCCTTTCTTTATAGGCCATTTTATTGCTGCTGGGTTTTTTTAATCAGTAAGATTTGCACTTTATTAAGTACTCAGATTCAGCCAGAGGCAGTGCAACATAGCTAAAAGGAAATGTCCCTGCTCCGCATACACTTAATCCCTAGTAGGGAAGACAGATGTGCATAATTAAATACATAAAGTATGTGGATAGAAGGTAGGCCGAGTGACTTCCCTATCAAGCTGCCCAAGGCAGCAAATTTCTCATTGACCCATTCACAAATAAGTGGTTAACAATTTTAAAGACACCATTATTCCAGTTGCCATGTATGGTATTACGTGGACAGAAAGCATCTTAGTTCAAAGTAATCTTCTTGTCAGTATCTATTGTCCTTGTGTGACATCAAATGCTAGAGTCACCTATTCAAATTAACTAAGAGCATTTGAGTATCAAAACTCATCACTAAATTGCTGGCTGAATTTGGAGCTTTTCCCCTGCCAACAACAAATTAATTTTTCAAGTGGTGGTGTTCCCAGGGAAGATCATACAAAGAAAAATATAAAAAATTAAGTTGCCTGTTTAAAAAAATGTCTCAGAGCTATGGACTTTAAATATACGTTTGCCTTTTACCATATTTCTTCTCCACAAAGGCTGGTTTAATCAAAGTGTATGTCCCCTGCTCTATCATTTTACATTTTGTTCTCAGAAGCTAATTTTTGTTAAACAGATTCTTCTAACTCCAGCTCCTTCTCCAGTTTTGAGAGTCTGTGTTATTGTCTGTATTTTCACTAGAGACTGTTTAGAGGCATTGTTGTCTGAGTCACTATGAAATTCCGTTTTCTTGCCAAACTTTCTTTTCCCATGGATAAAATGTCTTATTTTAGGCTTTGTATAATTTAAGTTGTAGGAAATCTTAGGTAAGGCATTTTTATTTAAACAAGTTAGTAAAACCCAAGTTAAGTCATTGATTTCAGTGCATATTGGAGGAAGTATAAAAGGAAAGATAGTCTGTTTTCTGTGACTGATGACTCTCTTTCCTTCAGTGAAAAGTATGAGCCATTCATTCATTTATTCATTCAATAAATATTTACTGAGTGTCAAACATTGACTTGATACTGATGATAGGGCAAATACGGAGAATACAACATAATCTCTACCTTCAAAGTGTTTATAACCTAGTGAGGAACATGTATATGAATAATTATACAACAAATATGTCTACAAATAATTATGATATAGTATGGTAAATTTTGTATGGTTGGTATGAATAAAGTACAGTAAGCATCCAAAGGAAATAATCATAAATTACTACTAAGGAGTTTGGGGAAGGTTCCACAGAGGAATTGGCATTTGAGCTGTTACGGATTCTAAAACACTGAAGTAACACTAGGCGTCTTTCACAGTGGCTGCAATAGGAACCACTGCATTGGGATGTACCTGCACCCAATGGTATGTTCAGGGAGCAGAGTATAATGCAACATGAATCTACTATAGAACATATTAAATAAGGGAGATGCATTAGGAGGTAATATTGGCTAGGTAGGGTGGGGCCAGATTATGAATACTGTGCTAGATACTTTCGGCTTTATTCTCTAGGCATCTAAAAGCCATGGTAGGGAATGAGAGAAGACAATGATGTGATTATCTTTGTATTTTAAGATGTGATTTGATCTATGTCTCAAGAAAATAAATTTGGCAGATGTGTGGATTGTGAAACATTGGAGAAATGAGATATTAGAGATGGGCTGACCCATTAGAGTGTTCCTTAAGAGTCCAGAAAAGCAATGGAGAAGGCCTAAAGTGGGACTGCAGTTACAGAAAGGAAAAGATGGATTTAGGAGACACAGAAAAATCACTTGTGATAGGATTTGGCAATTTATGAGATGTTTATGTATGGAAAGAACTGGGAAGGATTGAAGCTATCTCTGAGGCTTCTAACCTGGGTGATAGGGAAATGAAGCAAAAGTCATGGAGGAAACAGAAAAGTGAGTGATCCAAGGGAGGAGTTAGTCTTGGAAAAGAGAGGGCATGCAGTTTTCTTCTGAGACTGGATGGAATGAAGAGAGAAGGATAAAAATAGAAATTTTAATGTGTGGGGAGGTTAGGGAAGTTCACATTTGAAAATGTCTTATCTTTAGTATGAGGTAAGAAGAATGATCATCTGCTAGGAGTGATGGGAAATTTGAGAATTGAAAAGATGCATTTGCTGAAAATAAGCTAAAGAGTAGGCGAAGATCATGAATGGAAGGATGGCTGAGCAAGATAAAATTCCCTGTTGAAGTTAGAGTTGATGAGCCCACAGTGGAACCAGTCAGCTTGTTTACAGTGTTTTTTTTTTTTTTTCATCCTTGTTTAACCCTAGAAGTAGGAATAGAGTAAAAGGACAGCAGATGTTATCAAGGATTGAACTAGAGGGAGCTGATAGATCGGGATAAAGAAAAGAGGTCTGGAATTGACAGTGGAGTTGAAGGGTGGATTGGTAATAGGGAGATTTTGAATGTTAGTATTTAATAGGTTTTCCCCAAGATTAAAAGTGATAAATTTGATATCAGAAGGATGATTTTTCTATCCTTCAGCTCAGCTTTCAGAGTTTTCCCCTTTAATTTGATAGGACAATAAGTCTTCCAGAAAGAACTGGCTGAAAAGAAAGTATACGCAATAAGAAATACAACTAATTAACCCGCATTGGAAAAGTGCATTCATAATAAAAAGAAATGTGATAAAATGAGATACAATATTCATCTGTGAAGTTAACAAAGATAAAACAAAGTGATAATGCTCAGTGCTGAGAAGTGTGCATTAAAACATATTCTCTCATATATTACTGGTGATGATATAAATTGGTACTACTGTTTGAAAACCAAAATAGCAAATATATATCAAGGACCTCAAAAATGTTTATACTTCTTCATCCAGTAATTGTACTGGGTACTAAGGCCTAATGAAATAATTCATACATGGAAAAGTCTTTATGGATAAAAAAATAAATCAAAATGTTATTTTTAATCTTAAAAAATTTGAAAACAAGTTAAATGTCTAAAAATAGGGTCAACAGAAATGATTTATCCACTGAGTGAACTCATGCTCTCATTAAAAAATGAGAGTTTGTGAAAAGATACATTATAATGAGCTACAGAACTGTTTTTACTGTGTAATTAGCATTCTATTGATAATTACATTTAAAATCTATGTACAGGACAAAAGGAGACTGAAAGGAACCATAGCTAATAATATGAATGTTTTTCTTTTTTCTCCATTTATTTATTTTCCAAATAATTAGAATACATTCTCTTTACATTTAAAAATTATTGAAAGCCAGTGCACTGGAAAGCTTGATTTAAAAGTACCCAATGGCAAATATTTCTATAAGGCAAGGAATCCTCTGTAAGACAAATAATTTTTTTTATTCTTTTGTATATTAGATGCAGTTAAACATGGTATATAAATATTTGCTCTTTACTCTTCTATTAATACAGAAGATAATTTCATAGCACTAGCATTTCTTATATTGCAGTATAGTTGATAGTTTTGATATGGAATAAAATAACTAATATATATATATATATTTTTTTAACATCTTTATTGGGGTATAATTGCTTTACAATGGTGTGTTAGTTTCTGCTTTATAACAAAGTGAATCAGTTATACATATACATATGTTCCCATATGTCTTCCCTCTTGCGTCTCCCTCCCTCCCACCCTCCCTATACCACCCCTCCAGGCTGTCACAAAGCACCCAGCCAATATCCCTGTGCCATGCGGCTGCTTCCCACTAGCTATCTACCTTACTACGTCTGTTAGTGTGTATATGTCCATGACTCTCTCTCGCCCTGTCACAGCTCACCCTTCCCCCTCCCCATAACCTCAGTCCGTTCTCTAGGAGGTCTGCGTCTTTATTCCTGACTTAACCCTAGGTTCTTCATGACATTTTTTTTCTTAAATTCCATATATATGTGTTAGCATATGGTATTTGTCTTTTTCTTTCTGACTTACTTCACTCTGTATGACAGACTCTAGGTCTATCCACCTCATTACAAATAGCTCAATTTCATTTCTTTTTATGGCTGAGTAATATTCCATTGTATATATGTGCCACATCTTCTTTATCCATTCATCTGTTGATGGGCATTTAGGTTGCTTCCATGACCTAGCTATTGTAAATAGTGCTGCAATGAATATTGGGGTGCATGTGTCTTTTTGAATTATGGTTTTCTCAGGGTATATGCCCAGTAGTGGGATTGCTGGGTCATATGGTAGTTCTATTTGTAGTTTTTTAAGGAACCTCCATACTGTTCTCCATAGTGGCTGAACCAATTCACATTCCCACCAGCAGTGCAAGAGGGTTCCCTTTTCTCCACACCCTCTCCAGCATTTATTGTTTCTAGATTTTTTGATGATGGCCATTCTGACTGATGTGAGATGATATCTTATTGTAGTTTTGATTTGCATTTCTCTAATGATTAATGATGTTGAGCATTCTTTCATGTGTTTGTTGGCAGTCTGTATCTCTTCTTTGGAGAAATGTCTATTTAGGTCTTCTGCCCATTTTTGGATTGGGTTGTTTGTTTTTTTGTTATTGAGCTGCATGAGCTGCTTGTAAATTTTGGAGATTAATCCTTTGTCGGTTGCTTCATTTGCAAATATCTTCTCCCATTCTAAGGGTTGTCTTTTGGTCTTATTTATGGTTTCCTTTGCTGTGCAAAAGCTTTAAAGTTTCATTAGATCCCCTTTGTTTATTTAAGTTTTTATTTCCATTTCTCTAGGACGTGGGTCAAAAAGGATCTTGCTGTGATTTATATCATAGAGTTTTCTGCCTATGTTTTCCTCTATGAGTTTGATAGTTTCTGGCCTTACATTTAGGTCTTTAATCCATTTTGAGCTTATTTTTGTGTATGGTGTTAGGGAGTGATCTAATCTCATACTTTTACATGTACCTGTCCAGTTTTCCCAGCACCAGTTACTGAAGAGGCTGTCCTTTCTCCACTGTACATTCCTGCCACCTTTATCAAAGATAAGGTGTCCATATGTGTGTGGGATTATCTCTGGGTTTTCTATCCTGTTCCATTGATCTATCTTTCTGTTTTTGTACCAGTACCATACTGTCTTGATTACTGTAGCTTTGTAGTATAGTCTGAAGTCAGGGAGCCTGATTCCTCCAGCTCCTTTTTTCGTTCTCAAGATTGCTTTGGCTATTCGGGGTCTTTTGTGTTTCCATACAAACTGCGAAATTATTTGTTCTAGTTCTGTGAAAAATGCCAGTGGTAGTTTGATAGGGATTGCATTGAATCTATAGATTGCTTTGGGTAGTAGAGTCATTTTCACAATGTTGATTCTTCCAATCCAAGAACATGGTATATCTCTCCATCTACTTGTATCATCTTTAATTTCTTTCATCAGTGTCTTATAATTTTCTGCATACAGGTCTTTTGTCTCCTTAGGTAGGTTTATTCCTAGATATTTTATTCTTTTTGTTGCAATGGTAAATGGGAGTGTTTTCTTGATTTCACTTTCAGATTTTTCCTCATTAGTATATAGGAATGCCAGAGATTTCTGTGCATTAATTTTGTATCCTGCCACTTTACCAAATTCATTGATTAGCTCTAGTAGTTTTCTGATAACATCTTTAGGATTCTCTATGTATAGGATCATGTCATCTGCAAACAGTGACAGCTTTACTTCTTCTTTTCTGATTTGGATTCCTTTTATTTCCTTTTCTTCTCTGATTGCTGTGGCTAAAACTTCCAAAACTATGTTGAATAAGAGTGGTGAGAGTGGGCAATCTTGTATTTTTCCTGATCTTAGTGGAAATGCTTTCAGTTTTTCACCATTGAGGATGATATTTGCTGTGGGCTTGTCATATATGGCCTTTATTATGTTGAGGAAAGTTCCCTCTATGCCTACTTTCTGCAGGGTTTTTATCATAAATGGGTGTTGAATTTTATCAAAAGCTTTCTCTGCATCAATTGAGATGATCATATGGTTTTTCTCCTTCAATTTGTTAATATGGTTTATCACATTGATAGATTTGAGTATATTGAAGAATCCTTGCATTCCTGGAATAAACCCCACTTGATCATGGTGTATTATCCTTTTAATGTGCTGTTGGATTCTGTTTGCTAGTATTTTGTTGAGGATTTTTGCATCTATGTTCATCCGTGATATTGGCCTGTAGTTTTCTTTCTTTGTGACGTCCTTGTCTGGTTTTGGTATCAAGGTGATGGTGACCTCGTAGAAGGAATTTGGGAGTGTTCCTCCCTCTGCTATATTTTGGAAGAGTTTGAGAAGGATAGGTGTTAGCTCTTCTCTAAATGTTTGATAGAATTCGCCTGTGAAGCCATCTGGTCCTGGGCTTTTGTTTGTTGGAAGATTTTTAATCACAGTTTCAATTTCAGTGCTTGTGATTGGTCTGTTCATATTTTCTATTTCTTCCTGATTCAGTCTTGGCAGGTTGTGCATTGTTAAGAATTTGTCCATTTCAACCAGATTGTCCATTTTATTGGCATAGAGTTGCTTGTAGTAATCTCTCATGATCTTTTTTATTTCTGCAGTGTCAGTTGTTACCTCTCCTTTTTCATTTCTAATTCTATTGATTTGAGTCTTCTCCCTTTTTTTCTTGATGAGTCTGGCTAGTGGTTTTTCTATTTTGATTATCTTCACAAAGAACCAGCTTTTAGTTTTATCGATCTTTGCTATTGTTTCCTTCATTTCTTTTTCATTTATTTCTGATCTGATTTTTATGATTTCTTTCCTTCTGCTAGCTTTGGGGATTTTTTGTTCTTCTTTCTCTAATTGCTTGAGGTGCAAGGTTAGGTTGTTTATTTGAGATGTTTCCTGCTTCTTAAGGTGGGCTTGTATTGCTATAAACTTCCCCCTTAGAACTGCTTTTGCTGCATTCCATAGGTTTTGGGTCGTTGTGTCTCCATTGTCATTTGTTTCTAGGTATTTTTTGATTTCCTCTTTGATTTCTTCAGTGATCACTTCATTATTAAGTAGTGTATTGTTTAGCCTCCATGTGTTTGTATTTTTTACAGATCTTTTCTTGTAATTGATATCTAGTCTCATGGCGTTGTGGTCAGAAAAGATACTTGATACAATTTCAATTTTCTTAAATTTACCAAGGCTTGATTTGTGACCCAAGATATGATCCATCCTGGAGAATGGTCCATGAGCACTTGAGAAAAATGTGTATTCTGTTGTTTTCGGATGGAGTGTCCTATAAATATCAATTAAGTCCATCTTGTTTAATGTATCATTTAAAGCTTGTGTTTCCTTATTTATTTTCATTTTGGATGATCTGTCCATGGGTGAATGTGGGGTGTTTAAGTCCCCTACTATGAATGTGTTACTGTCGATTTCCCCTTTTATGGCTGTTAGTATTTGCCTTATGTATTGAGGTGCTCCTATGTTGGGTGCATAATTATTTACAATTGTTATATCTTCTTCTTGGATCGATCCCTTGATCATTATGTAGTGTCCTTCTTTGTCTCTTTTAATAGTCCTTATTTTAAAGTCTATTTTGTCTGATATGAGAATTGCTACTCCGGCTTTCTTTTGGTTTCCATTTGCATGGAATATCTTTTTCCATCACCTTACTTTCAGTCTGTATGTGTCTCTAGGTCTGAAGTGTGTCTCTTGTAGACAGCATATATAAGGGTCTTGTTTTTGTATCCATTTAGCCAATCTGTGTCTTTTGGTGGGACATTTAGTCCATTTACATTTAAAGTAATTATCGATATGTATGTTCCTATTCCCATTTTTTAAATTGTTTTGGGTTCGTTATTGTAGGTTTTTTCCTTCTCTTGTGTTTCTTGTCTAGAGAAGTTCCTTTAGCATTTGTTGTAAAGCTGGTTTGGTGGTGCTGAACTCTCTCAGCTTTTGCTTGTCTGTAAAGGTTTTAATTTCTCCATTAAATCTGAATGAGATCCTTGCTGGGTAGAGTAGTCTTGGCTGCAGTTTTTCTCCTTCATCACTCTCAGTATGTCTTGCCACTCCCTTCTGGCTTGTAGGGTTTCTGCTGAGAGATCAGCTGTTAACATTATGGGGATTCCCTTATGTGTTATTTGTTGTTTTTCCCTTGCTGCTTTTAATATGCTTTCTTTGTATTTAATTTTTGACAGTTTGATTAATATGTGTCTTGGCGTATTTCTCCTTGTATTTATCCTGTATGGGACTCTCTGTGCTTCCTGTACTTGATTAACTATTTCCTTTCCCATATTAGGGAAGTTTTCAACTATAATCTCTTCAAATATTTTCTCAGTCCCTTTCTTTTTCTCTTCTTCTTCTGGAACCCCTATAATTCGAATGTTGGTGCGTTTAATGTTGTCCCAGAGGTCTCTGAGACTGTCCTCAGTTCTTTTCATTCTTTTTTCTTTATTCTGCTCTGCAGTAGTTATTTCCACTATTTTATCTTCCAGGTCACTTATCCATTCTTCTGCCTCAGTTATTCTGCTATTGATCCCATCTAGAGGACTTTTAATTTCATTTATTGTGTTGTTCATCATTGCTTGTTTCATCTTTATTTCTTTTAGGTCCTTGTTAACTGTTTCTTGCATTTTGTCCATTCTATTTCCAAGATTTCGGATCATCCTTACTATCATTATTCTGAATTATTTTTCAGGTAGACTGCCTATTTCCTCTTCATTTGTTAGGTCTGGTGCATTTTTATCTTGCTCCTTTATCTGCTGTGTGTTTTTCTGTCTTCTCATTTTGCTTATCTTACTGTGTTTGGGGTCTCCTTTTTGCAGACTGCAGGTTCGTAGTTCCCGCTGTTTTTGATGTCTGTCTCCAATGGCTAAGGTTGGTTCAGTGGGTTGTGTCGGCTTCCTGGTGGAGGGGACTAGTGCCTGTGTTGTGGTGGATGAGGCTGGATCTTGTCTCTCTAGTGGGCAGGTTCACGTCTGGTGGTGTGTTTTGGGGTGTCTGTGGCCTTATTATGATTTTAGGCAGCCTCTCTGCTAATGGGGGTGTTGTGTTCCTGTTTTGCTAGTTGTTTGGCATAGGTTGTCCAGCACTGT
This sequence comes from Stenella coeruleoalba, assembly GCF_951394435.1. Lineage (NCBI taxonomy): Eukaryota > Metazoa > Chordata > Mammalia > Artiodactyla > Delphinidae > Stenella > Stenella coeruleoalba. The sequence goes on from NC_137152.1 coordinate 63,303,596, forward strand.
GGCTTGCTGGTCGTTGAGTGAAGCTGAGTGCTGGTGTTAAGATGGAGGTCTCTGCGAGATTTTTGCCGTTTGATATTATGTGGAGCTGGGAGGTCTCTTTTTGACCAGTGTCCTGAAGTTGGCTCTCCTACCTCAGAGGCAGAGCCCTGACTCCTGTCCGGAGCACCAAGAGCCTTTCATCCACACAGCTCAGAATAAAAGGGAGAAAAAGTAGAGAGAATTATTATAAGTATGAGGAAAGAAAGAAGGAAAGGAGGGAAGGAAGGAAGGAAGAAAGAAAGAAAGAAGGAAAGAAGGAAAGAAGGGAGGGAGAGAGGGAGGGAGGAAGGAAGGAAGGAGGGAAAGAAGGAAAAAAGAAAGAAAGAAGATACAGTAAAAATAAAATAAAGTGTAATAAAGTTATTGAATTAAAAAATTCTTATTTAGAAAAAAAAATAGGGACGGATAGAACCTTAGGACAAATGTTGGAAGCAAAGCTATACAGACAAAATCTTACACAGAAGCATACACATACACCCTCACTAAAAGAGGTAAAAGGGGAAAAATCATAAATCTTGCTGTCAGAGACCACCTCCTCAATTTGGGATGATTCGTTGTCTAAAGGAGGGAAGGAAGGAAGGAAAGAAAGAAAGAAAGAAAGAACGAAGGTAAAATATAATAACGTTATTAAAATTAAAATTAATTATTAAGAAAAAAAATTTAAAAAAAAACCATGGACGGATAGAACCCTAGGACAAATGGTGGAAGCAAGACTATACAGACAAGATCTCACACAGAAACATACACATATACATTCACAAAAAGAGGAAAGGGGAAAAAAATATCATAGATCTTGCTCCTAAAGTCCACTTCCTTAATTTGGGATGATTGGTTGTCTATTCAGGTATTCCACAGATGCAGGGTATATCAAGTTGATTGTGGAGCTTTAATCCGCTGCTTCTGAGGCTGCTGGGAGAGATTTCCTTTTCTCTTCTTTGTTCTCACAGCTCACAGGGGCTCAGCTTTGGATTTGGCCCTGCCTCTGCGTGTAGGTCGCTGGAGGGCGTCTGTTTTTTGCTCAGATAGGACGGGGTTAAAGGAGCCGCTGATTCGGGGGCTCTGGCGCACTCAGGCCTGCGGGGAGGGAGGGGCACGGAGTGCGGGGCGGGCCTGCGGCGGCAAAGGCCGACGTGACTTTGCACCAGCCTGAGGCCCGCCGTGCGTTCTCCCGGGGAAGTTGTTCCTGGATCCCGGGAACCTGGCAGTGGCGGGCTGCACAGGCTCCGCGGAAGAGGGGTGTGGAGAGTGACCTGTGCTCGCACACAGGCCCCTTGGTGGCGGCAGCAGCAGCCTTAGCGTCTTCCGCCCGTCTCTGGGATCCGCGCTTTTAGCCACGGCTTGCGCCCGTCTCTGGGGTTCGTGCTTTTAGCCGCGGCTCGCGCCCGTCTCTGGAGTTCCTTTAAGCAGCGTTCTTAAACCCCTCTCCTCACGCACCAGGAAACAAAGAGGGAAGAAAAAGTCTCTTGCCTCTTCGGCAGGTGCAGACTTTTCCCCGGACTCCCTCCCGGCTAGCCGTGGTGCACTAACCCCTTCAGGCTATGTTCAAGCCGCCAACCCCAGTCCTCTCCCAGCGCTCCATCCGAAACCGAAACCCGAGCCTCAGAGCCTCAGCTCGCAGCCCCGCCCGCCCCAGCGGGTGAGCAGACAAGCCTCTCGGGCTGGTGAGTGCCGGTCGGCACCGATTCTCTGTGCGGGAATCTCTCCGCTTTGCCCTCCGCACCCGTTGCTGTGCACTCCTCCGCGGCTTCGAAGCTCCCCCCTCCACCTCCCGCAGACTCCGCCCGCGAAGGGGCTTCCTAGTGTGTGGAAACTTTTCCTCCTTCACAGCTCCCTCCCACTGGTGCAGGTGCCATCCCTATTCTTTTGTCTCTGTTTTTTCTTTTTTTCTTTTGCCCTACCCAGGTACGTGGGGAGTTTCTTGCCTTTTGGGAGGTCTGAGGTCTTCTGCCAGCCTTCAGTAGGTGTTCTGTAGGAGTTGTTCCACGTGTAGATGTATTTCTGGTGTATCTGTGGGGAGGAAGGTGATCTCCGCGTCTTACTCTTCCGCCATCTTCCTCTCCATTCTCTAACTGATATATTTTTACTAAAAAATAAAAATCCAGTGATATTCATGTTGAGAGGAATACCACTCCTCTGGAAAAGCCATGTTCACTAGTAGGTTGAGGGTATAGAACATGCTGGTTAAAGAAGTGTTCTTATTGGCTTTGGTTAAACCACCTAGCTTTAGGGAGGGGCCATGAAAATCTGCTTCTGCTGTGAGATTTGAAGCATTCCTATTTCCAGTAAGCCCATCCCATTTTATTGCATCTCCAAGAGAAACTGTATGTTAATAACACTTAGCTGTGGTGTTGGTCTTAGTGACTAGGCAGAAAGTGGAAAGGAAAACGTTAGGAAAGAAGTCTGGATACCTGCAATGGACTAAGCATTGAGCTACACTGTTCACATTCATCTCATTTTATCTTTACTTCGTCCTTATGAGCTAGGTGTCCTCAATACCATTTTACAGAGGAGGAAACTAATGATTAGATAATTTAAGTAATTTGTCCAAGGCTACATAATAATTCAGTAGCAGATATGGAATTTGAACCCGGGATTATCTAACTCAAAACCAATGCATTTATAGAATGATGTATATAGTGGGAGTAGAGGGTGAGAACACATCATATGCCTGTTTCTAGAGCTCTCTGGTTGATTAAATAACTCATGATACTATAAATACTGACTACTTACTTTTAGATAATAATAAAGCTTGTAGCACAATTTACATATTTGATGAATAAAACACAATTAGAAAAGTAAATAATTTAAATATGATGTATTCTTAAATACAAATTACAAAGAAGTTTGAATTGCCTTTTGTTTTGGATTTTTATGCTGGTAATTTCTTCCATTAAAAAGGATAAGTGAGAGCTAAGGAATTTATGACAAATTACAACAAAGATTGATAAGTGTAACTTTAGGGAACTAGGCTGTCTCCAAAATACTAGTTACTCAGAGGCATTACGTGCTCATAAGAAGAAGGACTTCACATTATCATGTGTTCATATTTTTATACCACTGCTTCCCCACCTATATATGCTATGCTATTGAGGGGTTTTATTTATTTTTATTTTTATATTAATTAATTTATTTATTTATTTTTAGCTGTGTTGGGTCTTCGTTTTGGTGCACAGGATTCTCACTGTGGTGGCTTCTCTGATTGCGGAGCATGGGCTCTAGGCATGCGGGCTTCAGTAGTTGTGGCACGTGGGCTCAGTAGTTGTGGCTTGCGGGCTCTAGAGCACAGGCTCGGTAGTTGTTGCGCATGGGCTTAGTTGCTCCACGGCATGTGGGGTGTTCCTGGACCAGGACTCGGACCCGTGTCCCCTGCATTAGCAGGCGGATTCTTAACCACTGTGCCACCAGGAAAGCCCCACTGAGGGGTTTTAGTATAAAATTCACTGTGTTGTGTGAGGAAGTTTTTGGAAGCTTGTTCTATAAAATGAAACAAAATACATAATGTGGGTCTAAGATATATTCATTTAGACAGCCAAACACCATGTTAGAAATTTCAAAAGAGCTTAGGGAAGTTTGTTTTTGGTTTTTGACTAAGAGTTTTGGAAGGTGAGTCAGTAGTGTATTACATATGTTTTGTTAAGGATGTATTAAGAATGAATTACACTGTCCTCTGGTTTCCTTCTTTCTATCATTTCTACCTCTCTCTCTTTTTTTTTTTTGGTAAAAATATAGCATCTTTTTGTTTGTTTGTTTTTTCCCCTTCTTCTGGGGTTAGCATTAGAGGCTTATTTTGGAATATGCAGCTGCTGTCACTCCTCCTGAGACTGTCAAGTACTCAATTAGTGACAGATGTTTAGAGTGACATTGTCTAGCATACATGATTTCTACAGCTCAAGTCTGAGGTTTCTTTCACCAGAGTCACTCTTGCCACCCATCCTTATTTCCAGAAACTTTCCTTGACGTGTATTTTGTGTCAAGTACTATGTTAAGTGCCAGAGCACACCTATAGGTCAGAGTTCCTATGCTAGAAGTACTCACCATCCACAGGAATAGAAAGACAACCTTACCTCTTCGAGCCTACTGCCATGAAATTTAAAAGCAACAATACTTTGGCAAATAACACATTTTCTAAGTAGCTTAATCCTTAAACAAAACTCACGTGACTGTAACTATAGGTGACAATGTTTTTGAACACTTAATTTTTGTGAAAAATCATTCAAAATGGAACTTAGCTACTTTTAAATAAAATGTCAACTATAATTGTAAATCACTTGCTTTTATGGAATTATAGACAGTCCTCTATGACATCTGTTTCTAGGCAGAAGTTTCTATTTTTTAATTTTTCTATTAAGAATTTTTAAGCAGTCTTTTCTGGCGGCTATTTTTCTGATTTTGAATATTCTTAGCAATTTGAGGTAATATAGTCTAACCAAAATACACACGGATGCCTGCTTTGTGATATTTAAATCTGTGTTGTTTGTTTTTCATTTCAGGAAGCAGAAGCTCAGGCAAAGCAGCAAGCATGAACCTTAAACATTCTGCCTTAAGCATCCTGACAAAGGAGTCTCCACTGCTTTTTATAAAATAGCAAAATTATCTTGGCTTCAAATGAAATAGGCTTAATGTTGAAATAATAGTTGTTGTTTTCACATGCAAACAATCAAAATGAATACATAATTAAAATGTGAACATTATGATGAGGAGAATGGGAGATGAACTTAAAATTTTAAGAGGTGTCATGGAATAGTATTGTTGTCTGCTAAGGCATTTTATGTACTTCAGTGATTTTAAAAAGCAAACACCTGTTCCCTTTTTTGATATTATTATTGCAGCTTAAGTATATCTGTAACTCTACATTAAGTAACTTTAAAAGATGAGTGAGAAAGAAAGAATCTGTCTCTTGTTCCCAAATTGCCTCAATTTTAGTGAACAAAAGTATGTACCTTTTTGATGTGAAATTATTGTGATTAAAAAGTAGTTGCAGATAATGTTTATGATATGTCAGACATTGTAATTTCTGATGGTAATTATAACATTTACATTCTTTTGTAGTTAAAACTTCTATGTACTGAACCACAGGTTTTCTAGGCTTCTAAATGTAGCCTTTCATTGCATGTTTCAGTGATCGGAACAGATGACCTCCCACCAAAATAAAGATGTATTCAGTTGACAAATTTCTTGCTTAACTACACAGCTATGATGCAATCATGTTACTAAGTTGCTTGCCCCAGTGAAATATGCATATGTATGCTATGGAAGTATGATGGCAAATAAGTAAAAACGGCATCCTTTTGCAAAGAGTTCAGACTTTTTTTTTTTTTTTTTTTTTTTGTGGTACGTGGGCCTCTCACTGTTGTGGCCTCTCCCGTTGCGGAGCACAGGCTCCAGACACGCAGGCTCAGTGGCCATGGCTCATGGGCCTAGCCACTCTGCAGCATGTGGGATCTTCCCAGACCGGGGCACGAACCCATGTTCCCTGCATCGGCAGGCGGACTCTCAATCACTGCGCCACCAGGGAAGCCCCAGAGCTCAGACTTTTAATTAAATATTTTAAAATAGGTTGGAACTCATTTTTCCCCTTTTAAAACCACTTGTGATCACGAATGCCACTATCTCTCAGATATTTGATCTTTTGGTTTCAGCTTAGGCATATATTGTATGAGTACATTAATCTAAGCAGAGAAAATCTTTTCTATGCCTCTATTCCAGTGAATAGTGTAAGTATCAGATAAAAGGATCAATTTAAAAATGTTAATTTTGAAAACTTCTAAGAAGATAAGAAACATTATGGCCTAAATCACCCAGAAGACACATATATTGTACTTTAGTTCCACATTAATATTGTACTTTAGTTTCACATTACTAAAAGCAAACACCTTTTACTTTAAATTACTTTATCATATCATTTGATGTATGCAAGTCTGTGCTCTTTGCCAAAATCAATATACAATGAAGACATGGCTTTGTTTACTGAGATTCAAACATGATGCAATGCTTTAAAATAAACTCAGTACTGTCAGAAACATAATTTTTGTGTTCGTGTTCATGGAGTTTCTAAATAGTGTAATAATAATTTTAGAAGGGTAATATATTTTTTAGATGGTGGGGAAGGAGAAAAGAGAAAATAATAGAAAGAAAACAATTTGAATAAACTTTCTAAATTTCCTATTTAGGACTCTGAATTTTGCAATACACACTAGAATCAAACAACTAATCCATTTTTTTGTGTACAAAAATATGCTATGGAGAACTCTAAAGTAAACAAGCTATCTTGTAATAAATTCTGGAAAATGCTAAAACATTTTTCAATATTTTCTCCTGAGCTATATCAAATGCAGATGATGATACTTGCAATATTTTATGTGGGCATTTTTACTTTAATATCAAATAAGTTAACACTGTCAAAAATAGACATTCTTTAAAAACAGATGACATTTTTGAGATGTGTATATCTACTAGACTATACCTTACAATTAGCATATATGTATATTTAAAGTAAAATGTTTTATTGAGTCTTGCCAAATTGAAATCTTTCTTTTTGTCAGCTGAATACTATATGTCCTGTAGATACAAGAAAAGCAAGTGAAATTCTGAATATTAGAGAGCTGCCTTCAAGGCTATGCTGAGGCCCCCCCCCACACTTTTTAAAATTTTTATTTTATTTATTCATTTTTTGTCTGTGTTGGGTCTTCATTGCTGCACATGGGCTTTCTCTAGTTGTGAGCGGGGGCTACTCTTTGTTGTGGTGCACGGGCTTCTCATTGCAGTGGCTTCTCTTGTTGCAGAGCACAGGCTCTAGGTGTGTGGGCTTCAGTAGTTGTGGCTTATGGGCTCTAGAGCGCAGGCTCAGTAGTTGTGGCACGTGGGCTTAGTTGCTCTGCAGCATGTGGGATCTTCCCGGACCAGGGATCAAACCTGTGTCCCCTGCATTGGCAGGTAGATTCTTATCCACTGCGCCACCAGGGAAGACCCTGAGGCCTCTTTTAAGAAGGACTAAAGATGTTGCACTGTCCTAAAGACACACTAAATTCCAAGAGATAGTAGGAAGCTGCAATAACTAAGCCAGTGAAACCAGTACACAAGCCTGAAAGCAAAGCAGCGGGAAGGTGGGGTTTGGGTCTCTGGTATTCCATGAGCAACAGAGCCCCTGCTTTCCTAGATTGCTCTTGATTCAACTTTCTGAGGTTGGGAGTGTATACTCATTTTCTGAGATACCTACTCCCCAAAGTCTCCACCTCCATCGGTGTGCTGGTCTGCTCTGTTCCCTCCAATTACCAAGCAGCACACTAAGCAGGGTAGTAGCATGGTTCCCCACTGTTAAAGCTCTCTTGGTTTCCAGAACCAAGAAACAAGAAGCTTTAGAAACAGCTTCATTAGTAGTAGTAGTAGTAGTATTTAGGGAACAATATATAACCATCTACTTGTATGTATGAAATTAAACCAATATAGATACAGATGTGTGTGTGTGTATGTATATGTATATGTGTGTATATATATATATGTATATATATGTGTATATATATATATATATATATATATATATATATATATATATTCACACAGCACCATCTACTATGACTCTTGGGGTATGTTAGGGAGTTAAGCAGGATTGCAAAATTCTTTTTGCTCTACTAAGGTTTTCCAGAAATGCCTATAAGGGAAGAGGTTTTTGGAAGCAGGGAGAAAAATTCCTAACTTCCTCCTGACAGGCAGGAACCCCAGGATTGAATGGAATTCCTTGTATCACGTGACTATTCTAGCTGGTGTGGGAAATGCCTTCATTTCCTAATGGCTCATTCAAGCTTCCAGATTATGGAACCTAATGGTGATCATGCAAGAAGTATCTGGAGAGCGGGAGCAGGCATCTTACTCTGCTAGGCAGCCTTTTAAATTAAGATTATTTTCAGCATAAGATGACAGACCACTAAGCGTTTCTCCCATCCCACTTCTGTCACTTGTACTAGAAGAAGTGCTCTTCAGTACCCTTGTTATGACACCCCATAACCTTTATGCTTCATTTTTTAAAACCACTATATGAAATATAAAGGGGATTCCTCTGGACAAAAAAAAAGGATCTAAAAACCCTGCAATTGAGGGGTCTTATATGCAAAGGGATAAATGTTAGTACCCCAAGGAAGAGGACTGTATAAATACAGAGGGGTTTTATATGCATATTAACCTTATTTATAATTTTGGGTCTCTTTATTTCTTCCTGTGGAATTAAGTTAACATCTGGTGTCATTTCTTATTCCAGTATAGCTATATGCCCTTAGGACAACTTCCAGAACTTTCAGTTATTTTTGAATTTTCTTCAGTCAAATTGCTGTTTTGATGGGGGAATTTCTGCCATACTCCTTACTACACCATTACAAAAGCACAGCATGATTGTTTTTCATGATAAAATATATCTCATTTTCTCATTTCCTCCACAAGTTAAAACATTTTAACATTAGTTTTCTTTGGCTCTAACATGCTTGGAATGTACATGGAAATATAGTATGCCTTCAGTCCCTCCAACCTATCATGCCATGGGATTTATGAGAAAAATAAGTTTCCTCAAAGTTTTAGCAAAATGACACAGCCTTAAAAGTAGGTGATCTTCCTAGGTTTCTTATAAAAATATACTGTGGGAAGGTTAACCTCATGACCAAAGTTAAAAATGAAAGGACAAAGAAAAGGTCTCAATTTCAGAAATTGTTCAAGTCATTGAGATTCTTGAAGACCTTGAGTTATTAATTCATATTACTACTGGAGTAATTAATTTGCATTACTGCTGAATTAATGTAGGAGAAGAGACAGAGAGACAGAAGTGGGTAGTTGTTTTAGCAACTTAATTTCTACTCTCCCACTTTTAAGTAAAGAAAAAAGAGCTACAGAGCATATAGAGCACCTTTTCCTTCTTCACTTTTTTCTTCACTTGAATCCTAATTATTTAGATTGTGACTGGGCATAGTGAAGGCTGTGAATCAACTCTGGGCATTCTGCTAGGTCATATGCCTACATAATTTTACTTAATCTTCACAACAGTCATGAGAAGTAGGTGTAATGGTTAAATTTATGTGTTAATTTGGCTAGGCTAAAATTCCCAGATATTTGGTCAAACACCAGTCTAGATGTTGCTGTGAAAGTATTTTTTTAGATGTGGTCAACATTTAAATCAACAGACTGAGTAAAACAGGTCACACTCCATACTGTGGGCAGACCTTTTCAAATTAGTTGAAGGCTTTAAGAGAAAAAGATCTAGACCTCCTGAGGAAGAAGGAATTATGCCTCCTGACTGCCTTTGGAATCAAGATTGCAATGTCAACTGTTGCTGGAATTTCCAGCTTGCTGTCCTGCTTTGCAAATTTCAAACTTTCAGACTTGCCAACTACTACAATCACATGAACCAATTATTTTAAATGGATGTATGTGTTTTTTCTATTGGTTCTGTTTCTCTGGAGAACCCTAACTAATACAGTAGATATTATTATCTCCATATTTTTTATGGAAAAACTGAAGTTCTATAACTTGCTTGGGTCACACAGCTGGGAAATGGTAGTTACCTAAGTCTTAGTAACTCTAACATCTGTAGTTTTTCGTCACCCTAAAAATTATCATGAAAGGAATCTTCATTTTCTGCCCATCTCTACTCTTAGGGCCCATATATGAAATAAATACATCTCTGAAAAATTGACTATAAAGTCAAATTCTGGGGCTTGAATACTTTTGTAAAATTTACTTACATTTAAAAATTAAATCCTGGTCCTACTGAATATTGCTGTTGCTATGACAGCATAAAGTCTGAGCTGTGAAATGGAATTCTGAGGCAAATACATGCAAGCAATTTAGAAAAACAAAGAGGAAGTATAGATTTTACTTCAACGATTTTGCTTGTCCAATTTAAATCTGTCTCTTCACTCACAAAGCATTTTGATTCTTATGCTGACTTTATCAGCTCACTCAGGTGAAAAAGTCAAATAAGGTATTGGATTGACAGCTTCTGGCCTGATTTCAATTGATTAAGTCAGTCAAAACAAGCAGGTTTGTTCATATAGATGGAGCTTGGGATAAATTATGGATAATTCCATTTCTTTTCATTTTACTCTCAATAGAGGAAACATATGCAAATCACATGTGGTTTTAGCTATTTCTAAGTATTAGTAAAATATTAAGTGAAAGCATTGGAGAAGACTGTGCATTAAATTTATAATAACTAGCTTGAAGTGGAGGTGGGAAAAACCACAAAGTAAGCACCTGGTATAGTGACTGACACCTCAGCAAGTGGTACATCAGTCTACGTAGCTGATGGCAAATAGCCTTTCCAACTCCATTCTACATATTTTGTTTGCTGCAATGGATTTGATATGCTCTGAGGAAATAAAAAATGCATTCCTGGTCATCAAAGAACTTTGTTTTAAAAATCTTTTTCTCTACATTTTATAATGTCTAAATTTTAAGGTGCTACTATGAGGGGTAATTATAATTAATCATTCAACCCATATTTTTAGTCACATACTGTATATTGATAGCAGGCACATTTTTAGGGGTGAGAATACTGCCATGAACAAGACATTATCTCTACTTTTAAGAAACTAATAGTGTAGTGTGGGATGATGTACAAATTGCTAGACATTTCTAATACAGAAAGGTAAGTGGTTCTAAGAGAAGATTTAGGAGCGATACCTCATTATGTGTTGTATGTAGGAGGTGATCAGGCATACTTTCCTATAGGAAGTGATATATAAACTAAGACATAGAGGCTAAGAAGGAGTTAGGTATAAAAGTAAGGGGAGTGCAGCAGTGTGTTCCCCGGCTTGGATGCGAGAGACATCATGGAGCATTAAAGAAACTATAAGTACATCAGCATGGCTAAGGTAGAGACTATCCGTGGTCAGCACACATATTACAAATGTGAGGGTGCTTGTGATAAGAAGCTAGGGAGGTAGGCAAGTCTTATATATATATGTTTGTTTGTTTTGGCTGCGTTGGGTCTTAGTTGCAGCACGTGGGATCTTTCGTTGCAGTGTGCAGGCTCCAGACCACACGGGCTGTGTAGTTTGCTGCACGCAGGCACTCTAGTTGAGGAATGTGGGCTCAGTAGTTGTGGTGCGCGGGCTTAGTTGCTCTGCGGCGGCATGTGGGATATTAGTTCTGGGACCAGGGATCAAACCCATGTCCCCTGAATTGGAAGGCGGATTCTTTACCACTGGACCACCAAGGAAATCCCTTTAATATATTTTTATTCTTCTTTGAAACTTCCTACTGCCATTATTTGGCAGTCTGCTTTTGTAATGAGTGGTCCATGTAATTTTTTTCAGTTTAAAAATTAATTAATAGATTACTTTTTAGAGCAGTTTTAGGTTTAAAGAAAAATTGAGCAGAAAGCACAGAGCGTTCTCACATATTCCTCTCCATCTCCCAGTTTCCAGTATTATTAACATCTTGCATTATTGGAGTATATTTTGTTATGATTGATGAACCAATATTGATAAATTATTATTTACTTAAGTTCATAGCTTACATTAGGCTTTACTCTGTATTTTACAATTCTATGCGTTTTGACAAATGTGTAATGTCATATCCATTAGAGTGTTATAATGTTACATTACATTACAGTAACATAATAATTTCATTGCCCTAAAAGTCCCTTCTCTTCCACCTATTCATCCCTCCCTCCCTGCCCCATTCAAGTCATTTGATTTTCTATCTGCTCAGAAATTTATTGCATTTACTCATTTACTCATATGCTTTACATTTTACTTGATGTACTTTTTTACTTTTTTAAAAAAATGTTACATTCCTTAAGATTGGAAAGGATTTTAAGAGATCGTGTAGTCCAGGGATGTTAAATAAATTGCCCAAAAGTTTTCCTTACCCATTCCATTGTCCATGGAAAATATTGTTAAAGGATCATAGTGCTCTTTCCTACTGTGCGTCAGAATCCTTCTAAACACATTACTTTAGAAAGGCAATAACACTCACCAGATTTGGCACAAGAGTTAAAACCTATTTGCTACTTTAATCTTTTCTAAACCAACCTCATTTTACCAAAAAGGAAATTGAAATCCAGAAAACTCAATTGATTTACCCTAGGACACAAAGCTGGTAACTTGCAAAATAAGAATATTTTGCAAGTTACGTATTCAAGAGTCTAGGGTTTCTTACTCAATCCAGTGATGTTTCTACTATGCCTCTCTTAGGGTCATCTTGAAAAAGAAGTTGGTGAAGTGACAAAAAAATCATTATAAAGGGCATACTTCAAGATTTTTTTCAAAAACATGCATTTCTATTTCCAATACTGATCACTTCTGGTTACGAAGCAATCACCAGTTAGTGCTTTTTAAAGCTGATCGGTACAACTTTTTCTTCAAGGTAAATATGAAGTAGGTGCCCGGTATGGAAGACATGCACGTGGAGTTTTTCTGATTAAAATAGGTGTGTGTTTATATTTGTATTTGGGGGAATATGAGTCATGCTGGCTCTACTTTCTCCCCCGTACTCTGCCAAACATCAAATAATTCTAGGGAACTCCTAAGACTCTAACAAGAATAGTTTGAAAGCCTTTGCACTAGAGGAACAAGTATTTATGCCTAAGGAATTATTAACTGTATATATTCATACTTTACAATATATTTCCACATCTCAGATACCATATATCTTTTCTTAACACAAAGGCTCATAGACTGATGTATCGATTATCTCCCCAAATTATTCCAACAAATTATTAATGACTCATCTTTATAATGTACTTGATTTAATAAACAGACTTCATATTAGATAATTAAATCAGGTCAAAGCTGCTATAGGAGACTATCTCTGTATAAGTAAGGTAAGATTATTGAAGTATACCTTGCTTACTTATGCTATGTTATACACAATACTTCTGTTTTTTAAAAACTAACTTGAAATATATTCTAATCTCATTATTACGCCCCTGTCATAGAAGGAAGGGACTCAGAACAATCCAAATGTTCTTTAGCCAGCCTCTCTCTCTCTCCCTCTCTCTCTCTCTCTCTCTCTCTCTCACTCTCTCTCTCTCTCTCACACACACACACACACACACACACATACACACACAGTCTGAAAAAATGCATATTTTTTTAAAAAAAGAATGTAAAAAAGCCTTAATTTTAGGTTTGGGTCATCTGTTTCAACCCATTACAATAATGGCTTTCCAACTTTGTTGGTTATGATCTCCAGTGACACACACATCCTAAATCATGATAATAAATAAATGAATACACATCTATATGTGTATGCACCTCTGTCTACACCTATCTCTCTATATACACATTTATATACATGTAATCAATTTCTCCATATATGTTTATAACTGGAAAATAAATTTTACAAAAGAGTATTTTTTTCCTTTCCCCACTTTCTCTAATGCAATTAGGAAGAGTCTACCAATCTCATTATATTTGTGAGTTTGACAAAAATGTTCTAAGGCATCAAATACATAGTCACCCAGAACCTTGCCTTTTATAAGTATTTTATTAGGAGTTCCAATGGCAATATTTTGCATTTCTCTATTAACACATAATTCCTGGACTATTGATTCCCATTTTACCATTGAAAATAGAGTCATTAATGCATTTAAATCTGATAAGTTTAGAGAGACAATTGCAGAAACCTCAGAAACAAAAGAGAAAAAACTCAATCTTTAAGGTTCTGTTCCTGTAAAACCACTCTAGGTACCAAAATCTCTATCAGTGAGGGTTCTTCAGAGGAACAGAACAGAAGAACAAATAGGATATATATGCATATCTAGGATATATATATATGTCCTATATATATGTAGGAATTATTTTATATCTGAATTATAAATATATATTAATTATTTTAAGGAATTGACTCACACGATAATGGTGACTGGAAAGTCTGGAATTTGTAGAGCAGATTGGCAATCTAGAAACTCAGATAGGAGGTAATGCTGCAGCTTTTTGTTTGTTTCCTTATTTGTTTATTTTATGAAATTAAACCTCCTTGTTCATTAAGCAGTTTATTCCCATTCCAACTCCCCCAAGCACCAGGCAACCAAAAATCTGCATTCTGTCTTTATAGATTTATCTATTCTTGACATTTCATATAAATGGAATCGTACAATATGTGACCTTTTGTGTCTGGCTTCTTTCACTTAGCATAATGTTTTGGAGATTTATTCATGATATAGCACGTATCAGTACTTTAATCTTTTATGACTGAATAACATTCTATTGTTTGTATATACCAATTTAACTACTCATCTGTTAATGGACATTTGGGCTGTGTTCACCTTAGGCTATTATGATTAGGGCTACAATGAACATGTGAGTACATGTATATATATCTAGGAGTATATGTTTGGGGTCATATGATAATTCTATGTTATTTTTGAGGGACTGATCAACTGTTTTCCAACAGGGCTACACAATTTTGCATTTCTACCAGCAGTGCACAGAGTCCCAATTTTTCCGCATCCTCTCCAACACTTGTTAATATCTGTTTGTTTGATTTTTTTTGTTTTGATAATAGCCATCCTAATGGGTGTGGGGTGGTATCTTATTGTGCTTTTCAATTGCATTTCCCAAATGACTAATGATGTTGAACATCGTTACCTGTGTGTTGGCCATTTGTATATCTTCTCTGGAAACATGTCTATTCAAGTCCTTGCCCATTTATTAATTGGATTGTTTGTCTCTTTGTTTTTGAGTTATGAGTTCCTTATATATTCTATATACTCCACTCTTACCAGATACAAGACTTACAAATATTCTATCCCATTCTGTATGCTGTTTCTTCACTTTCTTGATAGTCTCCTTTAAGGTGCAAATATTTTTAATTTTGATGAAATCCAATTATTTTTTTATGTTTGGTTGCTTCTGTTTTGGTGCAAGAAACTACTACCTAATCAAAAGACACAAAGATCTAACTCTATGCTTATTTCTGAGAGGTTTATAGTTTCTGATCTTACACGTATGTCTTTAGTCCATTTTCAGTTAATTTCTGTACCTGTATATGGTTTGAGATAGAGGTCCATATTAATTATTTTCCATGTAGATAGACAGGTGTACCTGCATAATTTCTTTAAAAGACAATTATTTGCATTAATTTTGTATCTGCTACTTTACCAAATTCATTCATTAGCCCTAGTAGTTTTCTGGTAGCATCTTTAGGATTCTCTATGTATAGTATCAGGTCATCTGCAAAGAGTGACAGATTTACTTCTTCTTTTCTGACTTGGATTCCTTTTATTTCCTTTATTGCTCTGATTACTGTGGCTAAAACTTCCAAAACTATGTTGAATAAGAGTGGTGAGAGTGGGCAACCTTGTCTTGTTCCTGATCTTAGTGGAAATGCTTTCAGTTTTTCACCATTGAGGAAGATGTTTCCTGGGGGCTTGTCACATATGGCCTTTATTATGTTGAGGAAAGTTCCCTCTATGCCTACTTTCTGCAGGGCTTTTATCATAAATGGGTGTTGAACGTTGTCAAAAGCTTTCTCTGCATCTATTGAGAAGATCATATGGTTTTTCTCCTACAATTTGTTAATATGATGTATCACGTTGATTGATTTGCATATATTGAAGAATCCTTGCATTCCTGGAATAAACCCCACTTGATCATGGTGTATGATCCTTTTAATGTGTTGTTGGATTCTGTTTGAAAGTATTCTGTTGATCATTTTTGCATCTATGTTTATCAGTGATATTGGCCTGCACAGAAATCTCTGGCATTCCTATACACTAATGATGAAAAATCTGAAAGTGAAATCAAGTAAACACTCCCATTTACCATTGCAACAAAAAGAATAAAATGTCTAGGAATAAACCTACCTAAGGAGACAAAAGACCTGTTTGCAGAAATGTATAAGACACTGATGAAAGAAATTAAAGATGATACAAATAGACGGAGAGATATACCATGTCCTTGGATTGGAAAAATCAGCATTGTAAAAATGACTCTACTACCCAAAGCAATCTACACATTCAATGCAATCCCTATCAAACTACCACTGGCATTTTTCACAGAACTAGAACAAAAAATTTCACAATTTGTATGGAAACACAAACGACCCCAAATAGCCAAAGAAATCTTGAGAACAAAAAACAGAGCTGGGGAATCAGGCTCCATGACTTCAGACTATACAACAAAGCTACAGTAATCAAGACAGTATGGTACTTGTACAAAAACAGAAAGATAGATCAATGGAACAGGATAGAAAGCCCAGAGGTAAACCCACACACATATGGTCACCTTATCTTTGATAAAGGAGGCAGGAATGTACAGTGGAGAAAGGACAGCCTCTTCAATAAGTGGTGCTGGGAAAACTAGACAGCTACATGTAAAAGTATGAGATTAGATCAGTCCCTAACACCATACACAAATATAAGCTCAAAATAGATTAAAGACCTAAATGTAAGGCCAGAAACTATCAAACTCATAGAGGAAAACATAGGCAGAAAACTCTATGATATAAATCACAGCAAGATCCTTTTTGACCCACGTCCTAGAGAAATGGAAATAAAAACTTAAATAAACAAAGGGGATCTAATGAAACTTTAAAGCTTTTGCACAGCAAAGGAAACCATAAATAAGACCAAAAGACAACCCTTAGAATGGGAGAAGATATTTGCAAATGAAGCAACTGTCAAAAGATTAATCTCCAAAATTTATAAGCAGCTCATGCTGCTCAATAACAATAAAACAAATAACCCAATCCAAAAATGGGCAGAAGACCTAAATAGACATTTCTCCAAAGAAGATATACAAACTGCCAACAAACACCTGAAAGAATGCTCAACATCATTAATCATTAGAGAAATGCAAATCAAAACTACAATGAGATATCATGGCACACAAATCAGAATGGCCATCATCAAAAAATCTAGAAACATTAAATGCTGGAGAGGGTGTGGAGAAAAGGGAACACTCTTGCACTGCTGGTGGGAATGTGAATTGGTACAGCCACTATGGAGAACAATATGGAGGTTCCTTAAAAAAAACTACAAATAGGGCTTCCCTAGTGGAGCAGTTGTTGAGAGTCCGCCTGCCGATGCAGGGGACATTGGTTCGTGCCCCAGTCCGGGAAGATCCCACATGCCGTGAAGTGGCTGGGCCCGTGAGCCATGGGTGGTGGGCCTGCACATCCGGAGCCTGTGCTCTGCAATGGGAGAGGCCACAACAGTGAGAGGCCCGTGTACCGCAAAAAATAAAATAAAATAAAATAAAAAAAATAACAACTACAAATAGAACTACCATATGACCCAGCAATCCCACTACTGGGCATATACCCTGAGAAAACCATAATTCAAAATGAATCATGTACCAAAATGTTCATTGCAGCTCTATTTACAATGATCTGGGGATGGAAACAACCGAAGTGTCCATCATCAGATGAATGGATAAAGAAGATGTGGCACATATATACAACAGAATATTACTCAGCCATAAAAAGAAACGAAATTGAGCTATTTGTAATGAGGTGGACAGACCTAGAGTCATACAGAGTGAAGTAAGTCAGAAAGAGAAAGACAAATACCATATCCTAACACATATATATGGAATTTAAGAAAAGAAATGTCATGAAGAACCTAGGAGTAAGACAGGAATAAAGACACAGACCTACGAGAGAATGGACTTGAGGATATGGGGAGGGGGACGCATAAGCTGTGACAAAGTGAGAGAGTGGCATGGACATATATACACTACCAAACCTAAAATAGATAGCTAGTGGGAAGCAGCTGCATAGCACAGGGACATCAGCTTGGTGCTTTGTGACCACGTAGAGGGGTGGGATAGGGAGGGTGGGAGGGAGAGAGACACAAGAGAGAAGAGATATGGGAACATATTTATATGTATAACTGATTCACTTTGTTATAAAGCAGAAACTAACACACCATTGTAAAGCAATTATACTCCAGTAAAGATGTAAAAAAAAAAAAAAAGACTGTTCTTTCCCCAGTGAATAGTCATGGTACCATCATCAAAAATTAATTGATTATAGATATATAGGTTTTATTTCTGAGCCCTCAATTCAATTACATTGGTCTATATGTCTACCCTCATGCCATTGCCACACTGTTTTGATTACTGTAACTTTGTAGTAAGTTTTGAAGTTGAGAATTGTGAGTTTCCAACTTTGTTCTTCTTTTTCAAGATTGTTTCAGCTATTTGGGGCTTCTTGCAGTTCCATATGAATTTGAGGATCAATTTGCCCATTGCTGCAAGAAAAGGCTGTTGGAATTGTGATATGGTTGAATTGAATCTGTAGATTGATTTGGGTACAGTACTGCCATTTTAACATTAAGTTTTCCATTCCATGAATGCAGGATGTTTTTCCATTTATTCAGGTCTTTAATTTCCTTCATGAGTAATTGGCAGTTTTAAGTGTATAAGTCTTTCATCTCCTTGGTTACATTTATGCTTAGTTATTTTATTCTTTTGGATGCTACTGTAAATGGAATTGTTGTCTTAAATTTTTTTCATATTTTTCATTGCTCTTTTATAGAGACACAACTGCCTTTTTGTCTGTTAATCTTTTACCCTGCAACTTTGCTGAATTAATATAAGCTCTAGTTGCTTCTTTGTGGATTCCTTGAGATTTTCTATATATAAGATCATGTTATCTGTGAGTAGTAATAGTTTTGCTTCCTCTTTTCCAAATTGGATGCCTTTTATTTCTTTTTCTTATCTAATTTCTATGGATGGAACTTCCAGTAAATTGTTGAATAGCAGTGGAGAAAGCAGACGTCTTTGTCTTGTTTCTGATCTTAGGGAGAAAGCTTTCAGTCTCTACCAATTTAGAATGATGTTAACAATGTGTTGTTGTTGTTTTTAATAAATTCCCTGTATCATTTTGGAGAATTTCCCTTGTAGTCCTAGTTTACTGAGAGTTTTTTTTTTTATCATGAAATGGTATTGGATTTTGTCAAATGCTTTTTTGGCATCAATTGAAATGATTATGTGTTTTTTTATTTCCTTCTGTGAATGTGGTGTATAGCAATAATTGATTTTCTTATGTTGAACCACTCACATTCATAAGATAAGTCTCACTTGTGGTGTATAATCATTTTAATATGCTGTTGCATTCAGTTTACAAGTAATTTTGTGAATATCTTTACACCTATATTCATAAAAGATATCGGGCTGTTATTGTCCTTTCTTGTGATGTCTTTATCTAGCTTTGGTTTGAGGGTATGCTGGCTTCATAGAATGAGTTAGAAAGCATTCCATTGTTTTCTATTTTTCAGAGTAGTTTGAGAAAGATTGGTTTTAATTCTTTTTCAAATGTTTGGCAGAAATTACCATTAAAATTTTCTGGTCTAGGACTTTTCTTTGTTTGGAAAATTTTGATGAGAGATTTAATCTCTTTATATAGTTCTCTCCAGATTTTCAATTTCTTCTTGAGTCAGTTTTGGTAGTTTGCATGTTTCTCAGATTTTTGCCCATTTCATTTGGGTTATCTAATTTGTTGTTCTACAATCATTAATAGTATTCTCTTATAATTCTTTCAACTTCTCTAAAATTAATAGTAATGTTTCCATCTTCTTTCCTTATTTTAATATTTTGAGGCTTTTTTCTTTGTCAGTCTAGCTACAGGTTTATAAATTTTGTTGATCTTTTCAAAGAACCAAACTTTGGTTCCATTGATGCTCTCTTGTTTTTCTATTCTTCCTATCTGGTCTATCCTAGAGAATAGTCCATATACTCTCGAGAAGAAGGTGTACTCTGCTGCCGTTGGGTGGAGTCCTTTATATGCTTAGGTTATATTGTTATTCCAGTCCCCTTTTTCCTTATTGACCTTCTATATTTCTAATTGATACCACCTTATCTGAAATAACATATAAAAAATTTGCTCTTATACAGCTTTTTCAAACACCCCTATATGTTGTTTTTTATCACAAATTGCATCTTTATTATGTAACCAATGACACAGATTTTTATGCATTATCTTTTAATTCACGTAGGAAATAAACAGAGGAGTTACAAACAAAAATAAAATAATACTGGCTTTTATATTTATCTGTGTAGTTACCAATGCTGTGATTCTTTACTTCTTTGTATGGCTTTGAATTACTGTCTAGTGTCCTTTCATTTTATCATGAATGAACCCCTTTAGCATTACTTGTATGGTAGGTCTACTGGTAACAAAATTCCTCAGCATTTGTTTATCTGGTGAAGGTGGTTTTTCTCTTTTATGATTTTCTGGCTTCTTTTTAAATAGAGATGTAGTTGATGTACAATACTATATAAGTTACAGGAGTACAATATATTGATTCACTATTTTAAAGGTTATACTCCATTTATAGCTATTATAAAATATTGGCTATATTTCCTGTTTTGTACAATATATCCTTGTATAGTATTTATTTTATACATAATTGTTTTACCACTTAATCCCCTACTCCAAAATTTCCCCTCCCCCCTCCCCCTCCCCACTGGTAACCACTAATTTGTTCTCTATCTCTAAGTCTGTTTCTGTTTTGTTATATTCACTAGTTTGTTTCTTTTCTAATATTTCACATATAAGTGATATACACTACTTGTATTTCTCTGACTTATTTCACTTAGCACAATACCCTCCAAGTCCATCCATGTTGCTGCAAATGGAAAAATTTCATTCTTTTTATGGCTGAGTAATATTCCATTGTATCTATATCTATATCTATATCTATATGCCACATCTTCTTTAACCATTCCTCTGTTGATGAACACTTAGGTTGTTTCCATATCTTGACAATCGTAAATAATTCTGCTATGAACATTGGGGTGCATGTGTCTTTTTTTTTTTTTCAGATGTATACCTAGAAGTGGAATTGCTGGGTCATATGTTAGTTCTATTTTTAGTTTTTGGAGGAACCTCCATACTGTTTTCCATAGTGGTAGCACCAATTAACAATTAACAGTGTATGAGAGTTCCCTTTTCTCCACATCCTCACCAACATTTGTTATTTGTGGTCTTTTTGATGACAGCCATTTTGACAGGTGTTAGGTGATATCTCACTGTGGTTTTAATTTGCATTTCCCTGATGATTCACAATGATGAACATCTTTTCATGTGCTTGTTGTCGATCTGTATGGTTTCTTTGGAAAAAGGACTATTCAGGTCTTCTGCCCAATTTTTTTTTTTTTTTGGTGGTATGCAGGCCTCTCACTGTTGTGGCCTCACCCATTGTGGAGCACAGGCTCCAGATGTACAGGCTCAGCAGCCATGGCTCACAGGCCCAGCTGCTCTGCGGCATGTGGTATCTTCCCGGACCGGGGCACGAACCCATGTCCCCTGCATCGGCAGGTGGGCTCTCAACCACTGCACCACGAGGGAAGTCCTTCTGCCCATTTTTTGATTGGGTGTTTTTTTGTTTTGTTTTGTTTTGATGTTGAGTCATATGAGCTGTTTATATATTTTGGATATTAACCCATTATTGGTCATATCATTAACAAATATTTTCTCCCATTTGATAGGTTTTCATTTCATTTTGTCTATGGCTTCCTTAGCTGTGCAAAAGATTTTAAGTTTAGTTAGGTCCCATTTGTTTATTTTTATTTTCATTTCTTTTGCTTTAGGAAACAGATCCAAAAACATATTGCTACAATTTATGTCAAAGTGTGTTCTGCATATGTTTTCTTCTAGGAGTTTTATGGTTTCTGGTCTAACATTTATGTCTTTAATCCACTTGGCTTTAGTCTTGTATATGGTATGAGAAAATGTTCTAATCTCATTCTTTTACATGTAGCTGTCCAGTTTTCCCAGCACCACTTATTGAAGAGTCTGTCTTTTCTCCATTGTATAACCTGCCTCTTCTGTCATAGATCAATTGAGTATAAGTGTATGGGTTTATTTTGGGCTCTCTATTCTGTTCCATTTATCCATGTGTCTGTTTTTGTGCCAGTACCACACTGTTTTGATTACTGGAGCTTTGCATTTTTAGTCTGAAGTCAGGGAGTATGATTCCTCCAGCTCTGTTCTTCTTTCTCAAAATTGTTTTGGCTATTTGAGGTCTTTGTGTTTCCATACAAATTTTAGTTATTTGTTCTAGTTTTGTGAAAATTGTTCTTCTTATTTTGATAGGGGTTGCATTGAATCTGTAGATTGCTTTGGGTAGTATGGGAGAATTAACAATATTAATTCTTCCAGTCCATGAATACAGTATAACTTTCCATCTGTTTGTCCTTGGTATTGTTTGCCTTTCTAAATTACCTAGTATACATGGGTACTTTTGAATGCTGTAATTCCCCAAAGAAACTCATTCCTCAGGTATTCCTCCGAAGCTTTAAGCAATGTATTCTATGTCTTAATTATAATTTTTGCCCCAGGTGTCTGTGGGCTTTTAATTCACCTTGCAATGTTTTCAAGCAATACCCACTGCTTTTCTATCCTGAGTGAGTCCTGAGTTAAAAACTTTTAAAAAAGATGTGTCATGCACTATAGTATTTTCTAGTGTTTTATTTCATTTTTAAGAAATGCTGGTGGCATACATCTATGTTAATTTCATTGTGTAGACACTTGCCTTTTCAAAATATCTGCATTGCAGAATTTATAAAAGTTACTTGGGACTTCGCAGTGACTCTTGCTTTATTCCACTAGCTTTCTCATTTGTATTGTGAACTTGGCGGCATCCGTGTGTTCATCCTCTAATGGAGTAAGGGGAAACCTCTTCCTCTTTTGACTTCACCCATGACCCTAGATGGTTTTATTCCCTTTTATCTTAATTTTGGGAAATTGCACATGGGGCATAATATTAGTTTCCTGTGACTTCCATCACAAATTACCACAAAATGGGTGACATAAAAAACAGATATTTAATTTCTCACTACCCTGGAGGCCAGAAGTTTGAAATCAATGTGTTACCAGGTCTGCATTCTCTCTGGAGGCTCTAGGGGAGAATCCATTCTTTGCCTCTTTCAGCTTCTGTTGTTTCCAGAAATTCCTTGGCAAGAGGTCATATCACTCCAATCTCTCCCTCAGTGGTCATGGTGCCTTCTCTTCTTTCTATAATATCACTCTAATAACGATTATTGTCATTACATTTAGGACTCACCTGGATAATTCAGAATGATTTCCTCATCTCAAGATCCTTACATTTACAAAGACCCTTTTTCCAAATAAGCTAATATTCATAGGTTGAAAGGAATAGGATGTGGACATATCTTTTCAGGGGCCATCATTCAATCCATTACAGGGGATTTAGAAGGGGACATGAGAAAAATGCCTTCTCAGGGGATGGATATTAGGGTGTTATATCTGCAAAATCAGTGCACTTTTTATGCTACCCAGATTAATAGTCCTTTGGGCAGCTCCAGTTAATGTTGTTATGCTGAATGACAATCCTCCTCAGTTTTCTTAGTCTCTGCCTGAAAGCTGGAGGAATAAGGTGTTAAAGGAGAGAACATTTTTCACATAATAGGCATTTTCTCTGTTTTAAAGAATAAACTGATTTTAAACTGCAGATGTTATGCCTATATCCCTCTATTCTCTGGTCACCAGATTCATAACAACTCTCATCATCCATTTCCTGAATTTGAAGGTTTCTATATCTGCTAGCTCACACTCAGCCACCTTTGATCCTATCTTAGAGTGGAATGTGAAACTGAATATACAAACAGACAAAGGCCAGTCCTCATATAAAAATAGAACTGAAACACATAACCTGCAACAGCTAACTCAGGAAGCCAAACCCCAACCTCTGCAGTAAACTGTGCAGGAAGTCAAACAACCTCCTGTAAGAATCAGTCCAAAAAGACATGATAAACTGCCAGCTTCCCTAATTTTGGTCCTGCTTACAAATTGGAAGTAAGTGGAGGAAACCAAATATGCCCCCCTAACAGATTTAATCTAGGATGCCCTGCTTCTAGTTAGCCTGTTTTCAGCTTCCCCAAGGCGAACAGCTTCCAATCAGGACATATCTGAAGTCTTCCTATTTTTCCATTATAAAGCCTTCCCACTCCTTTGCCTGCTTTTGAGCTTCTAAAAAAGGTAAGTGATGGTGGCTGACTACTAGTTATAGCAATCTCTGAATAACTTTTAATTGTTCTCATTTGGTTGGTCTTTGTTTATTCCCATAAGAGGCATGGGGAAGCTTGGGGTGCCCTTTCACTCACTGTAATGGAAATGTAAGGCTTTACAAGGCTGCGCTCAATCCTATTACCTTAGACCCTCACTTAAGAATTGCAACTTCCCAGTTGTGGTGCAGTGAGAGGTTGTGAGAATTCTCTGGCTCAACTTTAGAAATAAGAGTTACCACTCTTTTCTGTTTTCTGGTTCCCCTAAAACTAGCTGGGAGTTTTAAGGACTATATCTCCCATCTCTCTGGGGGTTTTGACCATAAGAAGGGCCAATCTGTGGGACTTCTTTTATAGGGACCCACAGCACTGATTCACTTTTTTGCTGCCTTCTCTTCTTTCAGATCCTCTTCTTGTTAAGAGCCTTTTACTTCATCAATGCAATGGCTCCAAAATCTAGGTTTATCACTTATTAGCTGTGTAGTTTTTTGAAAATTACTACTTGGAAACTCATTTTCCTCATCCATAGAATGAGGATGATTATAGAACCTATCTCATAGAGTTGTAAGGATTAAATAAGGTAAGTTCATATAAAGCACTTTAGAACAGTGTCTGGAACACTGTGAGCACTGAAGAAGTATTGACAATTATGACTTTCAAGGGAGGTGAAAGTTCTAAACTGTTACTAGTGCTGCAATAAAATAGGTAGTAGGTCATCTAGGTCATAAAGAAAAATGGTGTTTCATTCTCTAAGGGAGGAAGAGGTCACAAAAGGCACCTTAGAGGAGTTTTATTTGAAATATCTGTAATTATTTGTCAAGCAGATGGTGGGATGATGTAAGCCTACAGGTGTGTACAAAAAAAAGGCAAGATAATGCAAAGCTGATACATCCAGGAAACTGCAAACAGGTAA
Source organism: Stenella coeruleoalba (assembly GCF_951394435.1). Classification (NCBI taxonomy): domain Eukaryota; kingdom Metazoa; phylum Chordata; class Mammalia; order Artiodactyla; family Delphinidae; genus Stenella; species Stenella coeruleoalba. The sequence continues at coordinate 63,328,508 of NC_137152.1, forward strand.
GTAGGGTTAATGGTGGAGAGAGTTGGATGTAACTAAAAAGTGTGAAAAGAATGATCTACAGAAGTTTGTTTCAGAGAATGAATATGGAGTTTAGATTTTAACCTATAGATAAACACTTCTCAAAAATTAGTGTGGTATCTGAAGCTACTCATATAAAATCTAAATATCTTTGCCCAGCTTTAGAGGTCTGGGGAAAAGTCCAGGAATCTACATATTTATTAAGTTATCCAGATGATACTGAGGAATGTGGTTTTCTTATACCAAACTATGAGAAACATTTTGCTGCAGGCTACATAGACTTGACTAAACTTATGTTTTGAAAGATCTCTCTAATTCTATTGTTCACAAGTTTAGGTTCACATTGAAATCATTAAAGGTGGGATCCAGACATGTTTTTTCAAGTTCTTCAGGTGATTCCAAAGTTCAGTAAAGGTTGAAAAGTCCTGACTTAGCAGCAATGCAAAGGGCAGATATTAGAATATTAAAACTGGAAGTAGGGAGTTAAGATATTACTGCAATGGCATGACAAGAGTGATGAGGACAGGAACAAGGGCAATAGCTGGAGAGCTGGAGAAGTAACTGAGGTATTAAGACTAGCTCATCTAGAGTCTGGTGATTGATTGCATACAGGGGTGAGGGAGTGAGCGAT